>NC_045615.1:23222500-23822500 GCF_009829155.1 Mustela erminea | reverse complement strand
ACACCAGGTGTAGTAATTAGCAGGCACACGAAGGCTGCCTATTTGTCTGGTTTTGCTGCTGTTGCTGTATCCCCCTGTGTTTTCACACCATCAGATAGTTGGATTTAATTGAGGCCACATCAGATGAGGCATTACTGACACCTTTAATTGAATGAGCATCCAGGGAGGATTAACTCATAATATTGATTGGCTTTTAGCCACTTGCTCAGAAGGGTGTCTGGGTAGCTTATTAGTTGCCTTTATTTACACCTTTATGCAAAGAGTGCAAATAGGAATTCTTAGTGCAATATGTTTTTCTAAGTACTCTTAATAACTTTTTTAAAAGGACTGATAATAAAAATGCAAATGTATTTAATTTTTTATTAGCAGTTCTGAATAAATACGTGTTAAATATATGTGCCTACACATTTACATATACCTGGTGTTTTGAAATATGGCAGTAGGAAAGCAGCCAGAAGCACTTCATCAAAGTGTTTCAATTGTGAATGATACTAATCAGCTATTAGAAAATAGACATGGTAGAAGAGGATTGCTGGAAATGCACAGTGCAATTACTGTGTGATAGCATACTACCGCAACATATAAATAAAGCCGGTAAATCACAGTGGTGTTATATATGTCTTGGATTATGACATATGAGTTGTAGGAATGTTCTAAATCCTTAGTAGTCCTCGAGATTTATTTTGTGCTAGTTATTAGAACAGACAGTGTTTTTTGTTTAACATTTTCAATTACTTGCTGCTTTTGAAAGGAGAAATCTAACGTCTTAGGCTTTACTTTTAGGTTTTTTGTTTTTTTGTTTTTTTGTTTTACCGAGAGAGAGGAGGGGCATCTAGGTATTTCTCTTTATCCTTCACTATAGCAGAAATGAGCAGCATTTGCATTATAATAGGGCAGTGTTTATGACTTGGTACACTATATAAATATATTGTTTTTACAAGTACATTTAATTATGTGTTGCTTTGAAACACCTTTATAATTAAGTTTGTATATTATGTCTAAGTTTTTTCTCGACTGTAATAATACATACATGCTGTATAACTATTGTTTATAAGTATGTTTGTTTATTTCTTTATTATCTCTTTATTTAATTGTCAAAATCTTCATGCTAACTAAGCACAACTTTTGATGATCTTTGGAAGTTACCCTGTCTTGCTTTTGTACCTATTGCCTATCCTCATTCTCTTTTTTTTTTGTACTTGACATATATTAGCAATTGGAATGGTTTAATGCAATCTCCAATACTTTGCCTACCTAGAATCTAAATCACATCATTTCTTTAGTCCTTCATGGTAGTGGGGTGGGGAAGGGAGCTAATCTATGGATTCAGTCACCAAAACATTCAACTAAAGACATACATGAAAAACAAGCCAGTCCTAATTGCTGTTTCTATAAACCTTTCTGCTCACCACACTCCCAGTTGCAACTTGTGTTAACATAGTCTTTCCTCTTCTTTTCCTGCACCCTCTCTCTTTCTCGTCTTCCGTTGTCTTTTCCTTCTTGTATATTTGGGTCTTGTCATGCCCACTCAACAGTATCTCCTCCTGCAGAGTCCATTGATGTTCACAGACCAAGCCCAGCAGGATGTTATCATGGTCCTAAAGTTTCCCTCCAACTCCCCTGTCACTCATGTGGCAGCTAACACCCAGCCTGGCTTGGCAACTCCTGCTGTGATCACAGTCACTGCTAACAGGCTCTTTGCCGTGAACAAGTGGCACAACCTTCCTGGTAAGTAAAAAGCTATCATCCTGCTGCATAGTACCTGCTGAACATTGTAGAAAGATACTGTAATATCCACTTCAGTATGTTATGTCTCAGCATTGAAGCTTTTTGATTTCAAGCATTAATCTCAATCAAAATCTCTAATAGCTTGAAAGGCTTAAAGAAGTCCCCTCTGAGGCATAGGATACAAATGTTAAAACATAAACTATTCTTTGGCATCTGGTGGTTTGTCTTTATTCCTTTTAGATAAATATTATTTCTCTATCTTAATATAATTATATTCCTTATTGTGTCCATAAATAGTATATATTTATTTATCTTATGGTCTCCTTTTTTCCACTTATCATGTACTCATCACTTTTGATTGTCTACTTAGGTGCCTTTTGCGGATGACGTCATAGTATTTGTCATGGATAATAGAAAAAAGAACATGTAAATTACACAGCCAAAATACTACATACCTATAAGTACATTCTATTTTTCCATTAAGTGTTAGGGTAACCATGGCCCGATATTGAAATAACCATTAGAATCATAAACCAAAGTTTGAGGAGACCAGAGAGTTCATCTACTCCAGCCCCACGTTTTACCAGTGAAGATACTGAGCCCCAGGGATCTTGCCTTGTTTAGTATCACATATGGCCAGTCAGTGGCAGAGCCAGGTTTGAACCCAAGTCTTCTGACTTTAATTTTATGATCACCCTGCTATGATTTATTGCCTCTCATTAGAACAGGAATGTTGAGATCTGGATCTAGCACTGTTCTTTTTGGCCACTACTTGGAAATTCTGTTTTTAAGAAGGAAAATCTTTTAAAGTCCTGAGGATTATAGGTTTTTTTCCAAGCCATTGTTTTAGGTAGGAAATTTTAGAAGATAGATTTTAATAGTCTGATAACTTGTCATTAAATCTGTAAAGTGTGCATAAGTACTGCTCATTATAAAACCTGAACTGGTTGCAAAAAATACAAGTTCAACAGGGCCTAAGCTCTTCGAATGGAACAGAATTGAATTGACATTCAAGCAGAAACTTGGTGCACTGACTGTTCAGTAAGGTTACCCATCATGAAGAATCTGTGGTTGGTATCAGAATTTATTAAATAAGGCCACTTTCCTGGCTATTAGAAAGGAAATGAATGCCCATATTTGATTAGAGAGTAGATTTCAGAAAAAATAGAGAAGGTAGAAATCGAGGCAGGTGTATCTTATCTTTATTTTTAGGTCCTTTTATTCCTTTTTCTTCCAGTGAACTTATCTTACAGTGGTAAATGTGCATACAGATGACATATTTTGGGACTAAAGATTATCATTTAACAGATGTGGTTTTTGGATTTTCTAGTACCACATGTTAGAGGAAGAGCATGCTGCTGGTGTATTCTATCAAATACACCAGAGGACTTACCTTGTCAATGTACACTTACTCTCGGAGCTGTGCAGAAGCCCCGGTGTGTGGCAGCATCAGGGCCAACACAAAGGATGCCTATCCTGGGGGCTGTTTGTGGCCACTCTGATGCCAGTTCAAACAGAGTGACACCATGTGTAAGGAGAAACAAACCTTTTCAGCTGGTGGAAAGCCCTGGCTACTCTCTGCCACAGTCTTTCCTTTAGTCTCACCAAGGGCAAGCTCAGCAGGAACGGAGCAGACACCACCCAAGGGCTACTTGCCAGGCCTCCAGCTGATCCTCTGAGGGTACTGATGACGGGCTCCTGGCACGCCCATCGCCAGCAAGCCCATTTCCCTGACTGGAAAACTTGCTTCTCTTAGTACTCGGTTGTCGGGTGTTCTTTTCCCTGCTTCCAATTTTTCCATAGATACGTAAAGTACCTCAGGGGCAGCATCCCTCTGCCGGACTAGCACTCACTGTACACCAGCAGTCTGCAGCCCAAGCTTACCGCTCTGTGAGAGGAAAGCTTGGAGGACTGCATGTTTTCCCAGTTCTTTGCCTGTTTTTCTCCCCAGTGAGCCTTCTTTGTGTCAGTGCTACTGAGGATGAAACCTCTCCATGAATGTCTAAGATTCATCATTGCTGATCTGTCAGGGGGGAATGTCGAGTCCAATTTTAGGCAAGCAGGCTTGAGTGAAAGAATCCAGACAGACCCAGAGAGCTCCCCGCCTCAAAATACCCATAGATTCTAATTAACCAGTGGGCTACTTACAGTGAGGCACAGTTCCCAAAGAGAGGAAGACTCCGTATGTTGCCGAATCCCCTCACTTTCTCCCTTTAAAAGCAGCTCCCACCCACTACCTCTTTGCAGACAGTCCCACCACTGCCCTCCAGCATATTCAATAAACTTCTCCTTTGTTCTGCCTCAGGTGAATTCTTTCACCTCCCATGCCTTTGGCTTCCACTCTGTGGATAGTCATCCCCCATTTGGGGACCCCTACAATTGAGAGACACCCATTTAGACACAACTTGTACCTTGTGTTTTGTTCCCACACTCTGGCTCTGCACAGCAACTCCTCACCAGATAAATACATATGGGAATACACAGGTAGTTATCCTTCTACAGTGTGATCTCCGATTCTGAGATTATACCTACACCTAAAATATTAAGCATCCATTTTATTAAATCTGTGTCCCATTTTAAGTATGTTTATATAAATCTGATCTTTCATCCTATCTTGTTCTATCTTTCCCTTGCCTTAATATGCCTTGATTTAAAACAAATGTCAGGAACAAAAATGTCAGAAATCCCTAACAGTCTTGATACAGTGAATATCAAATTCATGTTATGCTACTTTTTAAAAAAATTTAGATTCTGGTCCTTTTCTAAGAAACTGTGATTTCTGTAGTTTGTTCATTAGACAGCTAGCTCCTGTCATTTCTTTCAACTGTTTCTGAGTCCCGATTTTTAAAAAAAAGGAAAAAAAAAAGCTTTATTTTTCCTTCTCCTTCACAGGACTTTACAGGGCCTGTGAACAAAATAACAGAATAGCAGCTAATGTTATAGAGCATTTTCTAGGTTCTAGATACTGTTTTAATCACTTTTCATGTATTAACTCACTGAATTTCCTTAACAGTCTTAGGATTAGGATGTAGGTTATATATTTAGGTTGAACCATTTGAAATTGCCTCTTTTTAGTCAAAATGTCAGGTATTATTAATTCCATATTGTTCAGTCTAACCCATTTTACTGATCAAGAAACTGAAACACAGAGTCTACCTAACTTGCCCAAGGTCACACGGGCAGTCAGCATTGTAGCAGTCAGCAGCACTGGAATTTGAGGCATGGCCAAAGAAAGTTACCCTCCTAAATTTCACTGACACTGTGTCTTTCATGTCTCTGCGATCCCAGATTCTAAGAGAAGTAGAGAAAAATTATCAAAGTGTTAATGTTGATCAACACTGGTATTACTGGAAGTAAAGGGCACTGTTGGGTGATTTAGAGGCTATGGTGCATTCTCCCTGAACATTCCCTGTATGTGTCCTGTGAGTTCTTTGCTGGCAGAGCCGGTGATCAGCAGAATGTATCTTCGGTAAAACAGACTGTTATATAGAATCCTTTCTTCAGCTACTTTAATTTCTTATACATACTCAACTATAATTTTTAGTGCTAACATTGTACTTACACAGGTATTTTATCAGTATTAATGATCTTTGAAACCACCTTGAAAAGTTGGTATTTGCTAATGGGGAAATGATGACATAATAAGTTTTAAAAATAATCTAATGAAGTCATTGGAATGTACCCCATTTTTCTTTTCAGCTCCTCAAGGACAGTCTGAAAGATTTCCTAAAATATGACAGTATTAAGCAGAGTTTTCTGATACCAACTAAGCAGTAGTTTAAATGCTGATGAGTCTATAAAAGGGAGATACTGACCAGAGTGAATGGCTGAGTCATTCAGGGAAAATAATTTGGGAAAGGGCCAGAGTTTAACTGTCAGAATCACAAAGCTGAAAAGATCTTCTCCAAACCCTTAATTTTTGGGTTTATGCTTGCCTAAGTCTGCGTAAGCAGCGGGCAGTGGCTCCTGCTCCCTAACTCTCTTCCTCTTTACCCTAGGTCCTTCCTCCTTTCACAAGGGAACTGCCCTCTGAATCTCTTTTCAATAACAAAATAAGTATGCAAGAATCTTTAGAACCATTTTGAGAATTGAACGAACTGTTCTTAGTATGGATTGATTTTTGTTTTTCATTTGCTTCTCAGAGTATTTTTAAATTGAAACCATGGAAATATTAAATATTAATAAAACTTTTCTTAAAAACCTCAATCCAATCTTGAGGAAAACATTTCAGCCAAATGCACTTAACTAAAACATTTATCTGCGGATAGCTTTCTTTATTTTTATTCAAACTTTCAATTGATTGGTTTTAAGTGATGGATGAAACATTAAATGTTCCCTGACTTAGAGCTTTCCCTTTCTCCATCATAAATTGACGTTTTTGTGGATCCTTTGTGCTGCAGCATTCAAAACTGCCTTTTTAAGAAGTAACAAAAAAACAGTATTTGCTACAGTCAGCAGATGGTTGTCACATTTTGTTTTCAGCGCGCTTTACCACTTAATTTTGTTTTGTTGCAGCATCAGAGGTTGCCAGTCAAGCATCTGCTATAGCTTATGGCCCAGGACTGGAGCCACTGCTGATGGCACATGTTCAGAACAGCACTAATCTAAAATAAATGTTTCATAAGCTAGCCATAAAAGCACCTGGATTTTTTTTTCTTTAAATTTCACAAAAGTGATTGAGAGATTTGGAGGTTGGAAGCAATTCTATGTAAGACTTGACTTAAGCATTTTTATATAGTTTAGTATATGAAAAATAATGCTTTTTTTTTTTAATCTTTTGTGAATTCCAGCTCATCAAGGTGCAGTACAAGACCAGCCATACCAGCTGCCAGTGGAAATCGATCCTCTCATAGGTCTGTCACTTCTTTCTCTCTTTGCGATTCATTAAGCTCTGTATGGTGGCCCTGAAGTGTAGATTACAGTTGTTTTTCACTTGCTGGTTGCTGGGAATGGAATTTTCCTGATAAACCATTTGCATGCAAATTGGAATGCAATGAGCTGTGGCTATGCTGGTATTTCATCAACTCCCCCTCGTTGGTTTGCCTAATTTGAACAGGCCTAGGACGCGTGTCACTGAAAATTAATATGGATGCTGTAATAATGTGTGATTGAGAATGCGCATGAAGTACTGTCAGGATAATATTGGATCTTTTCATCACTCAGACTTGTTGATGAGCAGGAGCGAAGCACGTTATGATGAATTGGTGCACCGGTAATGTGATGGAGCTCCTTTGCTAGGGAAATTTTCATAATAACAGTGGGGTTCTTAGCAGCACTGTGTTGTGAAAAATAAAACTGTGGTGCCAGGGTTTCATCATTAAAGGAGATCAATCCTTTCTTCCTGGACCCTCTGTTCAGTCTGAGGGGATTAATGTGCAATTGCAGAGCAGTTTCGAAGTTGAAATATATTGCCCAGCCAATGGCAGTGTTAAGATATTTGTATTCATTTTCCTGTGGTCCTACAGCCCAATAAATTGCCATTGGAGGTTAAATTTGTTCAAGGGGGAAAAAAGGAAAAGGGAGGAGACCAGGAAGGGCCTTTGGGATGAAATGAGCATCCCTGGCAGATGACTTCGAATACTTAATTGTTTCTGTGCTTTTTGAGTCAGTTAGTTGAAATCTCTAGTTTAACATTTTTCATCTCATGGGTGGGGGATTTCGGATGTGGCTTCACTGAGAATGTTACTGATATGAACATATTAACATTTCTTGTTTTTAAAGATGCTATTCAGTAACTTTTAGAATAAAAAAACTTAATTGCCTAGTTGTAGGGGTATGCTACCGATTTGGATGTTTAGCTTGTAATTTTGTTAAATTTCCTGGGCACATAAGTTTGTTAAAAATTTTTAAGTTTTTAAATAAAGCAGATGAGTGAGCTGACTTATTTTAAAATCCAGGGTGTTCCCTATGTGTGGGTCACCTTTTTTGTCTTTAAAACCCTTATTTCAGTAGAAAGCTAAGTGACTACCATTTGCAAATGAATTAAAATAACTCACTAAAAGCTCAAAACTGATTCATTTATCAGTCCCCAACATACAAGCAGAAATCTAAGAAGGAATTATCCACCGCAAGGATAAATACTACTCTGATTCCTAAATCATCTTTTGCTTTGAGTACTTATGATTTGCCATATGTTAAAAAATAAAGTGTTCACTTGGGTAAAGTTTTAAAAGTCAGGAAAATAAAGTCCACTTGATAGGTCCTTTAAAAACATTATTTATGAAGTATAAATCAGCATTTACCATAAAACTTTACAACGAATATCCTATAGTCAAGTCTAATTAAATGATTGAGCAAACTGTCACCCTTCACGACGATCAGGCATGGGTAAACTTTTTTGGTAAAGGGCCAGATAGTAAGTACTTTAGGCTCTGTAGACCATAAGGTCTCAGACACAACCCCTTAGCTCTGTTATAGCACAAAAGCAGCCATAGACAATATATAAACAAATGAGTATTGCTATGTTCCAGTAAAAGTTTATACACAAAACCAGGCCCAGGCCATAGTTTTCTTCCCTAGTCTACATTACTGGTCACTGGACCATTCACTCCTTTATCCCCTAAAATACTGTTTAAAACCATGTTACCTTGGGGCACCTAGGTGGCTCAGTGGGTTAAAGCCTCTGCCTTCGGCTCAGGTCATAATCCCAGGGTCCTGGTATGGAGCCCTGCATTGGGCTCTCTGCTCAGCAGGGAACCTGCTTCCCTCTCTCTCTCTGCCTGCCTCTCTGCCTACTTATGATCTCTGTCTGTCAAATAAATAAATAAATAAAATCTTAAAATAAAATAAAATAAAACCATGTACCTTCTCACATATGTGTAATGTAGCATCTGAAAGTTTTCACCACAAGTTTATATAGTTGCAAAGGTTATTTTTGCATAACGTGTGCAACTTTAAATATATCCGATGGAATTTAAATATCAAAGTGAATTGATAGTCACCACTTTCTGTTTTTAAAAAAATGTACAAACAAGCTCTTTATGGTTGAAAATTTTGTATTATTCCTTTTTTCATCTTAAATTTATATTTTTATCCTGCTTCCCCTACACAATTTTGTTTTAACTTTTCAAAACTAATTACCCTATTTTACTTTTCAGCAATAAAAATATGTGGAAAATTAAACATAGGTCTGTAAATTTAAATGTTAAAATTTCCTATGACCATAAGACTCAGGTTTTCTAAAAACTAATCTGCACTGAGTTATCATTACAAATATTATGAATGCCCACTTATTAAAATTATAAATTTTAATAGATATTATTAAAAAAATAAACATTTATTGGAAATATATCTTTAATGAAATGGATAGGGCTTCCACTTCCTCCCATCTTTGCTCAGATATTCATGAATGAGCACTATTTGTTGCTGAATGAGACGGAATTCCTCAATGGTTCTATCCTGTCTTTTTTTTTTTTAAGCTGGTGGAAGCTCTGAGGAAAGTTACTCACATAAGAAAATAGATGGCAAAAGAAAGAATTTTGTTTTAACAATGTCAAATCTTTGAACTCTTTCCAAATTATGTGACAAAATTTATATAGTAATCTATTATTAAGAATTATTTTCATGGTCTATCATTAAATGATCATTTTAACTATCTATCATTGAAATTTATTTTTAATGATCAATTGAAATTATGATGCGATCCTCCTACCATTTTATTGAAAGCAATGAATTGGAAACCACCTGCCCTGCAGAATGATTTGATACCTTGGCATTCACTTTTCAGTCTCACATCAGTATTTTGAATTGTCCCTTTATTTGCATCTCAAGAGATTTTTATACCCTGAGATAAAGTACCATAGTAAGATTCTGGACAGGAAGGAAACATGCCTTTATTTCATTTAGTGGAAGAAGAGTATGTAAAAAGAGATGTGAGGAAGGAAAACTCATAGGAGAGTTCTCGGGCAAATCCGATTCAGAGAAGAGAACATATAAAAGTTGAGGAACTAGAAATTGATTCCCTTAAAACCATCTGTGCCTGTTTATCCCTTGGGAAATCTTATACCACCCTCCTGCCAGGGGTATGCATGCCCCAGTTTGAAGACTGCTTATCTAGACAAATATACCTAATTTTCATTAAATAAAAATACCTTCAGTACTGAATCTCCAGAGACAACAAGATAAAGGAGAGGCAGTTGTGAGGTAGATAGGTTATATAGATTGGATGGTTGGACGGATGGATGGATGGGGGAGAGTTGCAATATTAAATTATAGGTAAGCATTTACTTAGAAAATAGTTCATCTGAGTGCTGAAAGAGCATCAGCCTTTGCCCATTGGAGAGAGGGGGTACATTGTGGTCACTCAATTCAAAATTATGCATGTGCCCAGATTGGTGAAACGAGGTCCTCCTAAGAGACCATACCCCCCCAAAAAAGAAAAGGTCGAAGACCAGTGAAGGTTTATATCATAGAAACAAGTCATATAAATAATAACAAAAATAACCATTTTTAGTTTTCATATGGAATGAAGTACTGTAGTGACCAGTATAGAAAGAACTACACACCTTGTCTTTAATTGCTAGATTTCTTGGAATAAAAGATCTAAATTGTACCACACAGCTTCACTGCAGTAGGATACTAATGTCTCTCTTTGATGCACTATGATCCCCATAAAAGCTTTTTTCATTTGCCATCAGCTTCCCTTTGTGTGGGAAGGAGATAACAAGGGAGTGATCACCAAACAGAAGTCTTTCCTTTTGTACTACTGCTGTCACTTTCTAGTTCATTAATCCCCCAAAAGTATATGAAGCTTATTATCAAATAGTTATCTAACAATCTTACACAGTTAAGTCGTATAGACAGATGCTAGCAGAATCTTGCCGTGTGTCTATGTATACATTTGCCATGTCGTGTTTGCCATGAGAGCAGGGAAGTTTATTTTTGTGTCCCCCAGTGATTCCCAGTACAGCACTGGAAAGTATTTTGAACACTTTTTTTCTTCTGCATTACTTTTTGAGCCTTCTCTTAGGTTGGTCACATTAACTTAGTTATGATGTAAAATGAATATTTTTCTATTTTTTATTTTTATCAATAATGCATTTATATAAAAAATGAATAATGCATTTATAGGTTGAGGTTAAAAAAAAAAAGCCCTGAATACCATGATGCAAAGAATGTAATGATCAGATGCAAAAATTTATTTGTTTTTATTTCTGATACAGTCAAGTTCCTTTGTTACTATAAGAACCATCTTTTGTATCAGAAAGTTGGTGGTGAAATAGCTCTTAGGTCACTAGAAAGAAAGCTTTCTCTTTGGTTGGCCTCATGGTTCCAAAAAACGCATCTCAGTGAAAATTCCTTTTCTGATAATGACACATGATAGTATATTTCTAAAGGATTATTACTCTTCCTATGTGCTTGATGTCGCTCTGTGTCTGACCTTGTGTCTTGTGACAAACCCCATATCAGGTGCTCTGTAGGGCTTTGAAAACACACTGCCAGGCTGTCTTGTTTTATTGCTTACATAAGGAGTAAGAAAGTGGCAGTGTGCTGTGCGTTGACTTTTTCAATTACGAGTATCTTTAATAAATATTCATTCTACCCTTTCCCTACATGCAAGTGCAGGTGTAAACAGGGAAATGGGAGTTCACATCTAGTCAAATTAAAGACCTGTTAAAGCCAAAGTACTCCAAGGTGCTACAATATTTCAAATATATGACATTTAAATTCTAATATCTCTTTCCTGTGACAAAAAGTTAAAGGTAATAGATTGTCACAACAGGAATCTATTCTCATGGCAATGGGTGTAATGAGATTGTCAGAAACACAAACCTAACTGTGGTGCAGTCTGGAGACTGTAATCTAGTTTGGTCCTGCCAAGAGCTAGAAAGCATGTTCTGAGAATTGTGTACTATTTTGAAACTGTAGTATGTTATTATTTTTCCCTCTAGGCAAAATTTCTCATGAGATGTTGAATTTAGCTACCTACATTCTCCCAACAACTGGATATATTTTCCTGTTTGGTTTTTCAAATACTATTATGTTCAAATTTTAAAATTAAAGATCAAATATTCTTATCCCGGAATGTGTTGCATCCGCCCCTCACTCCCCACCCCCCCCCATTACAAACTATAGGATTTTTGTACATATGTGGGTTTAGCAGGATTTCTGTTCTGCTTCTGTTCTCACAGCCGGCAATACAGGAATGCACAGGAGGCAAATCACTGACCTTTTAGACCAAAGTATTCAAGTCCATTCCCAGTGCTTTGTCATCACTTCGGACAACCGCTATATTCTCATCTGTGGCTTCTGGGATAAGAGTTTCCGAGTCTACTCTACTGACACAGGTAACTTACTTTCTTCAGTGAACTAAGGTTAACTACAAGTAGCACTGAGAGGCTTAGAATGATCTCTCATCTTCCTTTCAGTAATTACAAAGTTGTAAAATGTATAACATAGCGACACTGTTTTTCCCTTTTAAGTAAAAATCTATTACATAGTTCACTATGAAGTTAATTTCAGCATGTTTTTAAGAGGCAGTTTTTTATAGGAGTTGTGTCTCCCAAGCCTCATGCTCAGAGAATGAATGATTCTTTTGCAATCATATCCAGGTATGTAAATGCCATACACACATGTACATGCATAATAATACAGCAGATGCCCATGCATACTGATGTATTTTCCCACAGTTTTTCCTTCCTGGAAATTGTCATTAAGTGTATTTCTTAGTAGTAGATACCTTGCCTCCACTCAGTTCTGCTAGTCCCTTGCTGAAAGCTACACCATCATGAAGGAAAGTAGCTGACTGCTGATTTTATATGTGACAAGAGCTCTCGTTAGAATATAAAATTTTAAGTCCATATAGTCATTTGCATGCATCTCCCTAAGGGACAAACCAAGATCAACTCACTATTAAGATGGAAGATCCAATCTAGTAAAATATTTCTAAGTTTTTGTATATAAGACATTGAGAAAAGTTGAAAAGTTTAAGGAAGTCTCTCTAAAGTATTTTAGAAGCTGTTAGAGGAAGAAATCAACTTGTGATAAATAGGTAGTTGAACATTTGAAAGAATTAATATTAGATATTAACATATCAGAACTTGATAATACTGTGGAAGCAGATTATTTCAACTAAAGCTAAGATCTACAAATATCTTGCTTAAATATCGTAGGAATAGGAAATTATTTTTAATTCAAACTTCTAGTTCAATGTTTTAGAGTAAATTATTTTTCAGTCTTGCTAATAATCTTTATAGAATGCATGAATCCTTGCTTCTGCCTTAATAAGTATAATATATTGAAAAATTAATTGTTTATTATTCAAGGACTTTGTCCTTAAGCTGATAGTATTTAATACAGCCATGAGAAAGTAGCGAAAAATAGTCAAATATGTACTGTTCGTATAGGACCCTAGAAGTCGTTTATGCCATGAGGTCCTTTTTTTTTTTTTTTTTTTTTTTTTTTTTTTTTTTTTTTTTTTTTTATGGAATCAGTGATCTAGTTTTCTTATAATTTGCATCCTACCTTCTGTAGGCCCAGAAAGAAAATCATTATTCAAGTCTTTCTCATTAAGTAGTACTTACTGCATGTTTGGGTCTATGAGGTTGATTGCTACTGAGCCTAAAACTCCTCTAGAATTCTTTAAAAATGCCATGGGAATTGATGTGTTCCTAAAATTTATTATTATTATTGCAACAAATTTTGTCTGATTTAATAATTAAATTTAAAATTTAACCTCTTCTTTCACTATTTTGATAGCTTAAAATCATTTAACCTTAAATTGTGCTCCCTTTTGTAAAACATTCAGACTAAAATTGCTACGTTCCTCTACAGAACTTTCTTAAACATTCTCTTAGATTGCTTATGGTTTTTTACACATTTAAAAAATTATTTTATAATTTACATACAATAAAATTAATTCTTTTTGGGTTAAAGGTCTGTAAGCTTGGGCAGCGTGCAGAATTACGTAACTATCACAATAAAGATGCAGAGCAATTCTGTCATCCCCTAAATTCCCTGTACTGTCCTTTTATAGTCCCCCTTTTCCCCCACCTCAGCCTTGCACTACAGAACTATTCTTCATATCTATAATTTTGCATCTTCTAGAATGTTATGTAAGTGGAATCATATATTATGTCAATCTTTAGTTTTGACATTTGAGGATTTTTGAGCTTGCTGACATTCCATGTCATTTTTAAAAAGCACTGAATATTAATATTTGTAGAGTTAACCTCACCGTTATGTAATACTAATAATTAAAATAACACTGTCACACCGTTCTTCAGAATTTACAGAGTTCTTTCATATGCATGATATTGTTTCAGCCTCATAGCAGTACTGTGAGGTAGATAGAACAGGTATCTTTATCCCCATTTTTCAGATGATGAAACTGAGGTTTAGAAAGGTTTATAACGTGTTGAAATTCGTATAGACAGTGGTGATTGAACTGGGCTTTGGAGACAGCTCTTCTGACTTCAAATGTAGCATTCTTTGTGATTCCACCATATTATCTTATATAGGTGTACCTATCAGTATTGGTTAATTTGGGGGAAAATGTTATAATTTACAACACTAAGTTCCTAGCATATCTTCCATGTTACATTAGACTTGATAAGCTAAATAACATTCCAGACTTGATAAACTGGATATCATTCCTAACCAACTCTTTCCAAAAACCTTCCACTTTACTGTTTGTTTGTTTTTTTAAATATGTGAGTGTGTGTGTGTATGTAAAACATTTTTGTAAGCAGTAGCCTTATTTTAAACTTCTTTTCAGTGGGACTTAGCTTGTACAGTATTTATACCTGCCAGAAAAGTTACGAAAAAAATCCTGAAATGATAGTCCTAGTATCTTAATATCTTATATACAAACTCTGATGGTAGTTTTATTTAAAATAATTTCAGTTAGGGTAAATATGTGTTTGTGCTTTTTGACAACAGGAATATTAAATATTTTCTCCTTAAAAGTTTGTCAAAGAAGCAAGAGGAAAATTTTATGATCAATAATATATAATAGCAAAGCTATCACAAGTGTTGAATTCAATTATATTTTAGCACATAAGGCCCCTCCCCCCGCCAAAAAAAATCCTTCTCTTATTAGATTTGGGGGAAGGTGGGGTGGGGGAGAGAAACATGGTTGTAACAGAAAATTCTTTAAACATAAATCATGTTTTCGGGACACAACCAGAACAGCAGAGGCAACAATAAAACCTTCCCTCAGCAGTGGGAATTATTTTCAGGCCACATTTTAGATTCAGTGGTGTAGAGTCCTGAGCTTGAATTTTTTTTATTTGTAGCACAGCTGTCAAATAAAACATTAACTAGAAAATTTGTTCTGTCAAAAAAGGGATATTCTAGTGCTTGTGGTAATATTTGATATTAGTGTGTGGAGAGGTGGACTGGTATTAAAGGAAACAAAAAATAAAGGTTGAGGAACACTTATGAGATTATCAGAAAATAATTTACCAAAAAGAGCAGCAGGTATTTATATGCTGTGATTTATTTAGGAGGAGTGAACCTCAACCCCATAGCAATAACAAAGACTGCGGAGGAAGGCTGCCAGAACAGGAAAAAGTAAACTTGAAAAAATAATGCTTTCCAGAGTTGAGTCCAAAGTATAAAGTGTAGAAAATATTTAATTTGTATTAAAATATGAAACATTTTAAATGTAAATATGTAAATATCACTCCCTCATTTCATTCTTCCTTGATGCCCAATCTAAATTCATTCTACATTATTCTCACTGATCCTATCTTGTTTTTTCCTTTTATAATACTTAACCCTATTCATAATTACATATGCTTGTATTTGTTTAAAGTCTCTTTGCCCCACTAGACATTAAATACTCTGAGGGCAGGGATCATGTCTATTTACCACCAATGTGCATGTAAGAGGGCCTGATGCTTGGCACTTAGTAGGTGTGCAATAAATGTCGAATAGGAAATAATTGTGCTAACTTTGGGGGGGATTAAACACTAGGAAATTCTAATGAAAAGAAATCACAGTGACTGAGTATACATTTTTCTAACACTGATATTATAGATACAGGGCTATGACTTAACTGAGAAGTAACAAAGGAATCTTGGAAAGTTCTGTCACTATAGTTAATTCATCCCATTTTTACAATTAAATCTTTCCACTTTGTCCTCACTGAGGTGGAAATTAGGTAAGTTACCAAGTGAAGAGCTGCTCCTTTGCAAGCCTCCTGGAAGCACGTGGGTTTCCTGTGCACCTGGTGCCTCATGTACCTCCTTAATTATAATCACTCCCCTCCTTACTCCCACAAACCACTGAGGTGATAGGTATTAAATCTTAAATAAACTTACCCTCAGTAACCTATCTAAATCATTCCTGGAGTTTACATGTTCTCCATAGTCAGGTTTAGGCTGAGACAGAAATAACTCTTAATATTCTGTTATCAAAAAGCATAATCAACAATATGATGTGTTCGGTTATTTTCAGTAGTTAAAACTCACTAATTTAGCCTTCAATTTTCTAATTAGGTTTTCTAACTTTGTCTTACCCCTTATAAGAAGGCCTGCCTTTACTCTAACCCCACCTATTTTACCATGAAACCTCTTCACTTTGTTCTTCAGATAAATTGGAAATGATATGGAAATGATTATATCTTTTCATATTTAATTTGCTCTTTTTCTTTTCCATTTTTTTGTTCTAAGAAGTTTTGAATTCTTCTTTACCGTATTCCTTATCAATACAGCTGATTTTTAAATGAAATGTTTTGATAACAATTTAAAGGTTGGAGAAATTCAGACGTGCACATTTTTAACCTTCAGTAGTTAAAACACCTGTTTTGACTAAAGTCTTTATTCATGGGAGAAAAAATACACTTTATAATTTGTGCAATTTGAGACTGAAATGAATTTGAATTTAAAGTTACTAGTAGTAAGCTGCAAGAGGGAACCCACTGTATATGGCGTGCTGAGTGAAGTAAAATATTCTTCAGCATTTTTTAAAAATTTGCAGCCTTTGTAATAAGCCTCAGACTTATTAAAATGAAGAATTAAAAAAAATTAACAGAAGTACTTTTTTAGTTATATTCATGATGAGCTTGAAAAGTTAAATACACTCAGATGCTAATACTTAACTGAGACCTTAAACTTTCAGATAGGTTATGATGTTTCCAAATTAAACACGGACTTTTTAGGCATATTAATCTTTTTTCAGCTTAGGGGTCTTTCTTCTTGAACATTTGAATTCTATTTATGTGACCCCACTGAAATACTTCTTTAAAAATAAAAATTTAAAAACCCACCTCATTGCTGATTATTAGAGGTAGACACACTATGGCATTCATCTGTAGTTCTGTAGACATTTCAAAGGCAAATTTTAGCTTAGAAACCATAGGGATGTAGTAGAAGGGCTGCTATAGCTATTTCATTCTTTAGACAAGTTTGTATGAATTATAAACACCATATCTGATTTTTAAACAAAGATTCTCAAAGTGGGGGCTTTACTTTTTTTCCCAGCACTGTTACGTGACTAATTCATCCTGTGTCTGAAGCCGTCCCGAGATGTATAATAAGTGTACTGGCTTCTTCCCTTTTGTCCCCAGTCATTAATGTTCGATAAACTGCCATTATCTTAACTTCATCATCACTCACCAAGGAATTTTCATCATTCGGGCAATCAAAACAAAGAAAGAATGGCCCAGCTCTAATTGCAATCACAATATATTAGTCTTTTTACCAAAACTTAGTTCATGTAATTCTGATTTAAAAAGAACAGAAACTCTCCAAAGTGACTTATATCATCCTTGGATAGAACACTTTGAAAAAAAGAAGTACATTAAATCTTTACTGATTCAGAGAGAAGATTGTATTAGCAAAGTCTGAATTATAGAGTACTTAAAGAAAGGCACCTAAGTTTTATTGTGCTTTGAACCATTCAAAGGAACTTAAGAAATTGCCGAAGTCATTCCAAATGCAAGTTCTTCTGGGCCTGCTTTAATCAGTAGACATGATTCATTTGGAATTTATAGTAGCCATGTATAATGATATGGTACCATGGTCCTCAAAAATTTTTAACATTATGTCTTTCGAAAATGTTACCACTGTTCAGTTGATTTTTTGTTGTTGCTAATATTTGAAGAAAACTTTTAGGTTAGGCCAGATCACATTTGATTGTAAATTCTGAATCATCAGAATCTGAGACAATATGACTTCATTATCTTACAAGGGAAATAGTCACAGGAGTTTTTTAAATTTTATAGCAGTTTTAAAGAAAATTGTTTTGTATTTCAGGAAAATTGATTCAGGTTGTATTTGGCCATTGGGATGTGGTCACTTGCCTCACTCGCTCTGAGTCCTATATTGGGGGAAATTGCTACATTCTCTCAGGATCACGTGACGCGACCCTTCTGCTCTGGTACTGGAATGGAAAAAGCAGCGGGATTGGAGATAACCCAGGCAGTAAGTACAAACTTATTTTATAAGTAAACTGTTACAAGTGATATATAATAACATTTTGCAGTGAATTAATGTTTTTTATCATGGTGAAAGTGAAACTGAATTATCAAGTCTTTTTAATTTCTTAGTTATAATTTAAGAAAGTTCTAGATAGCCTTTCAATTATGTTTTGTTAGCATTGATAATTCTCAAGTGCAACTATGAAATCTCTTTTCCATATTACAGATTATTCTTATGAACTGAAAATGCTAGTTCTTCATTGGAAATGGCTGTCACCAAATAAAAGAGAGGTGTTCCATTCACGAACAAGATATAACATAAAAGAGCAACCACATATTATCTCATTTATCAAATTCATATTTTAAGAGAGCAAAAGAACAATTATAACTTTGTGGAAATGAACCAGTCTTTATAAAGAATATGCTTTCATTTACATATTAAAAGATAAAACAGGTTATAAAAGGCCAACATGGAATATTCAAATTGGCTCTTGGTTTTTCAGATGGGAAATGAATATGTTCACCAACAGCCTTAAACATCTTTATGAAACTATGCTGAAGGCAGTAAAACAAAAAATGTGTAACCATTTAAAATTGTAATTCACAGAAGGCAAAAAAGGAAGCAGCTACCATTAAAACCAATCGCACACAGCTGCAGAAAAGAAATGGCTTTAGAAAAACACATTAAGAAGTAGGAGAAAACAATTAAAGGGACCACCTGAAAAATGAGAATTTAATTAAAATGATTATGACAACACTGAAGAGTTCCTGCAAGAATAGCTTTAGATTTTTACTTCATAAGGTAGAGCATTTTAACTGCTCTTAAATATTTACAGTTTCTTAATTTAAAGCAAGTTGCCCTGTATTTGGTTAAGGAAGCACCATTTTGTCCCAGATTGCTTTACCTGAATATCGTGGTACTTCACTCCAAATTATGAAATAGTCTGAATATGTTTCAGTCCATCACATTTTGGATTGACTTCTTCAAGCTGTGCTTATTAAATGTCTAATATTTGATTGAAAATGAAACCTTTAATTATTAAATTAATAATATTATAATTAAATATTTCAAAAAATATTTAGTAAAAAACCAGTATATAATTTTAAAAGAACTGTATGGGAAATATTTTTTTTTCTTGTTTTATGTGATGGGTAAACATAATTTTTATTAAATCCTCCAATATATATTTCGTATGTTACTCAAATCAGGGACGATTCCCTATACAAATAGGATATGAAAAATCACCTTAAGACTGTGATGCTTTGGATAATACAGACTTTGTGATCAGGTCAGACTTGGTGTATGTGTTTTGGTGGGGGGGCAGTGTGTCTGTGTATTCCTCATATTTATACAGACATCTGCATTTTATATGTAATTATAAAATTTTTAAATATGTAGACTTCAGGGATTTTGTCACTTCTGTTTGAGAAAGACTTCATGTTCTTTATGGACTCACATTCTGCTCCTTCTTCATTTCTGGCCTTTTAGGAGGGTCTACTTTTAATTTCTTTTTTTCCTCTGTCTATAAATTTAGTTACTGAGATTTAGTAAATGATCTAAGACAAACCTAGGCTTGACATAAATAATAAATATACAGTTTGTTACTTAGCTAAAAATATTTAGGAAGAATTTTCTCTTGCCTTCAAATAATGTGTTTCATTCACCTACAGCATTCCAAACACAAGAAAAGAATTTTTGGTTTGGTTTTTGTTTTTTTATTTTCATGACCTAATTGTGTTTTATATGTTATACATGGTCATTACCAATGTGTACTCTGAGAAGTAGCTAAAGGCTTAGCAACACTTATATGTAGTGGCCGTTATTCAGAAATTAACGTGTATTTTTAAACTAGAAATATTCAGCTTTTCCAGAAGGGAGAAATATATATTTAAATACCTTATAAATCATCCTAGAGATGGGTTTTACATGCTTGTCCTCTAAAAAAATGAATCAAATAGCATTGACCAAATCCTGGAGTTTGGAGTTAAAGCAAATCTAAGTTCCGAGCTTTGCTGTGGTCCTTCTGTCTTGTCTGTAAAATGAAAGCAACAATAGTAACTGACTTAAGGTGTTATCAGAAGCACAGAATGCTCAGAGCAAATAAATCACCACACAAACACCATCTTGTTGGCATTAGAGTATATATTATAATGTTATATTTTTCATAAAGCAGTTCATCTATACCCTCTCATTGTCTGCAGTATGGTGGATATTAACTCCTAGTAATGCTAGTAATGAAAAGAGAAGAAAAATAAAAGAATAACATAACAGCACATCTAATAAAAATTTTAGAAAATTGTACTGTATCTTGACTAAATTAAATTACCTTTCTCAAAGTGAACCTCATCCTTTCTGGCCCTTTTATAGTGTCTGATCTCCCAATCTAATTTTGCTTTAGCTTTGAAGGATGAATCTGGGAGAAAGACAAATAGGCACTTTTTCATATAATGAGAATTTCCACGCATTAGAATAGAAAAATGAACAAACCAGTTTAAGCTTTTCAAAAAAAAAAAAAAACATTTTTACCATGCGTGTGAACTGTGTTTTACACATTTATGCAGACTGGTTTAGATTTTATAAGCCTCTGGCTCGTTGATGGCTCCACGATGCAGCCGCTGAAGTCAGAGCTTTTCAGATGAGGAATTTTAGCTTATGCTTATTCCTACATTTTATCTCCTGGATGCAATATAAATGACCTTTAAGAAACAGCTACACTTTTTTTTTTTTTAACATATAATTTCAGTCACACAATGCCTCAACTTAAATATTTGCACACAGACTTTTTTCTCTCTCTTGAAAAGAAAATTAAAGAAAACTAAACTATTGCTTTTTCTGCATTTTATAGGTCTCACTCAAGCATTTAGTTTTTGTGTGTTTTTTTTTTTTTTTTTCCAAAAAAATCATGAGAATAAGCTAGTGATTTTCCTTCCTAGGGTCATATGCCTGCGCCGTTTTCTATAAATCTGACATTAGTGCTATATGTGAAGTTCATAGCTTTATTCCTATTTTTTAAAAAATCATGTTAGCCAGTATTAAATTACACCTTACTTGGGCAAAATCTGGCTAATTCAGCTGCATAAAACCTATATTTAGTTTATCTTGGGCTTTTAAAAGGATACATATGTTTTATAAACTCTGCCTAGATCACGTGGCAAAAACCTTGTTTTCCTGTATAACAGATAGTTTTTCATCTTCGACTCTTTGGTTTTGTGATAGTTATCTCCTGTGGAATGCAATTTTCTTACCAAAAAGAAAAATTAAGATACATGGTCATTACCAATGTATACTCTGAGAAGTAGCTAAAGGCTTATTAATTTAATAGATTAAATTGTAGTTGTAGATTTTTAAATAAAATTAACCGAGAACATTTTAACGAAAGATATTTTCTCCATGGAAGCATACCTCCCTTTGCCCTAGTACTCTTTGTGTTTTACAACTGCATTTGTGTACCAAAATGCTTTACTGAAACATGCATTTTTTTCCTCAGAATAGTGCTATACAGACTGTATATTCGCAAATTTTGGAGAAAATGTGCCCCAGTGCATTCTGTTGACATTTAAATACTTTAAACTTTGAAATGATCTTATAAACGAGATGAAAATTTACAAAATAGTTACTATCTATGATTTTTGTATTACTAGATCATAAACTTAAAATTAAATGCTTATTAAGAATTTTCAGGCTTCTGAGTAATTTTTTTAAAAAAGCAGTTGATTAGCTTGAGAAGCAAATGGTTGCTGACTGAGGGTGTTGTGTGGATGTGTGTATATAGTATTTCAGTAAAGTACTTTTCCATTCTCACATTCTGTTTTTGATTTGATTGAAAGGTGGCATTTTTTTCCTCTTTGCAATCAGACATGCTAATCTATGTCAGCTTTCTCCTTTATGGGAATGGCGTCTACTGAAAGAAAAAAAAAAGCAGAAGTATTGAAGTTTTTTCATAACAACAAGATTCTGTTCTTTAAGAATATTTCAGCACCATTAATTAGAAAGAAGGTTTTATTAACCATAAGGCTAGCACTAACAGACCACAGAGCTGTTTTTTAAAGTACTGTATGCCATAGCTGCCCTGCTTTTTCTCTGTCTAAAACTTCATTTTGTTATACTCTCATCAATCACCTCAGTCATTACCGTAAATCCTACTGTTGTTAATTTTACTAGTATCACCCTAATGAGACATTCCTGCTATAATTAAAAATGAATTCTAACTTTCAGCCATTCTAAATTTTTTTTTTAATGAATTTAGAATGATCTTGCCATATGACTATAAATACCACTGATATACATGGACTACTCATCAGTCTCTAAGAAAAGTAGTATCATTATATGTCCAGGTGTGAATTATTTACTGGTTGCTTCTGTGCACATGTGCTTATGCATATGTATATTTTTGTGCACATATTTAGGAATTATGTTTTTTCTATCACAAAGCCTAATATGTTTTACTGAAGCTACTGATAAATCCTTATTCTTTGTCTTGTCAAAATATAGGCAGATGTAACACAAACAGTACTACTCTCTGTAAGTAGGTGTCCTAGAGCACCATCTGCTGGATGTACTTGGGGACGTAATGTTGGTAAATTTGAAAATCAGTACTTGAAAAGTCAGCTGTACTTTGTTTTTAATTGGCTGTGATGTATTATTTATAGATCATAAATGCCAAGATATGTATATTTGTGCTGAGCCATATGAGTTTTTAAAAGAAATCACTTTCTTCTTTTCTCCCACCCTCATGTGGATTTGGAATTTTATAATAAATACATTGTTTAAGGAAAAAGTAAGCACAACCTATGTGTAACGAAACAAAGCATCAGTTTGTCATGAGATATACTCTTATCTTCTTGATCGCGGGTCTTCAGTAAGCTACAGTGGAAGAAAATTGTTTGGATATTTTAACCTTATGTTCACTTTATTCTGAATATAAAAGCAGTGCTCGAAACAAGTAGCCTTGTTGTACCTGGGGTACGACTCTTGATCTGATTCTTTGTCTAGAGCACGAGTTCTTGTATTCCCCTCATCGAGAGCTTTCCTTATGGCCTGACTTCTGGCCTACTCTGTTGTACTAACACTAAGACTGCCCTGTATTTTTCTTTTTTTCTTGAAGAATTCATCAAGTTGGGTTTGAAGCAGCATGTTGGCAGTGTTCAAGTTCAGGTGACATTAAACTACTACGTTTATGAAATTCTCCAGAAGGTCCAGGATGTTTAGTGCTCCATGATGTAATGCAGGCCCTCGAGTTCCAGCAAAACAACTCTGTATTTACTGCTTGTAACTAATAGTAGATGTGGTAAAAGGAATTATATTCATATGGCAAATGAATACAACCTTAATGTGCACCATATGCAGAGTGGTGGCGTGATGTGCCAATATATCACATTTATTTACCTTGTTTAGTTGCAGAGAAAAATGACTATACCATTCAGCCATAGGCTGCAGTCCTACAAATATGAAAACAGATGAAATGATGATTTACACCCTCAAATAGAAACTGAGTATCTTCATGTGTAGACTTTAACAGTGTCACACCTAAGAAAGTTGCTTGTCTAATACTTTATGCTCAGATGGGAAATTTAGTTTCAAATAATTGGTAAAGCTAATGTCAGGAGATCTAAGTTCCCTCCAGGCAATTAAAGTTCTCAAAGAAAATTGTGAGTGTACCTTCTTTCATTTAATTGAAACCGAATATGCCTTGAAATTGCAAAATCGCAAGCTACTTCTTCCATCCCTTAAAGCTGGGTTCTTCTGCTTTTTTGAATATGGGTGTGTGTCTGTGTGCATGTGGGCATGCATGTGTGTGTGTGTGTGTGTGTGTGTGTGTGTGTGTGTGTGTGTCTGTGTCTAAAATTACTGGAAAACCACTATAAGGACACATTTAATCAAGACCTCCTGGAACAATGTATTAGACTGACTTTATCACCTTCCCAAAAGTTCCTGTCATTAGAGAAATGGTCGGACAGTTTGGTGTATATGTACTTCATACTGTACTTTAGATATTCCTGAGAATTTATTAAAAGAGACTCGTTTTTATATGAAATTAAATACTTAAATTCTTCTAATGATTTCTTTTACAAAGCCACAATTGCTCTAGTCTTTAAAGTAATTTTGCTCACAAATAGGCTTGGCCAGACTTCAGATTCTAGATTTGAAGTATTTTTAGTTAGGAAAAAAATCCTTAGAATTCTTTATGCCTCCCATGGTTAAGGCTTCGTGACTGCTAAACTTTTTAGCTTTTATTCTTGTACCTTGTAATTTTCTACAACTGAGAGATTGCTTTATTTCCTTGGAGTAAATGGCATCAGGGTGTTTCTTTTTTTTAATTGTAATAAAATTAACATACATAACATATTCGTTTCAGGTGTATGACATGATGACTTGATAATATGTATATGTATAATATGTATATATTGCAAAATGTATATTTTGTAATATGTATATATTGCAAAATGATCACCACAGTTTATTTAGGTAACATCTATCACCATATATAGTTATAAATTCTTTCCTGTGATGAAAATCTACTCTCTTAGCAACTTTCAAATATACAATATAGTATGATTAACTATAGTTACCATGCTGAACATTACCAGGACTTATTTATTTTATAATTGAAAGTTTGTACCTTTTGACCATCTTTGCCATCTCCTCTCCCCACCAACTACCAGTCTGTTCTTTGTATCTCTAAGTTCAGTTTTTTTGTTTGTTTGGTTTTGGGTTTTTTTTTTTAATTCCACATATACGTGAGATTATAAAGTATTTTTCTTTCTCAGTCTGGCTTATTTCAGTTAGGTCCATCCTAAATAATAGGAGATCTCCTCTTATTTAAATGAATGAATAATAATACACTGATATATTTATATGTGTGTGTGTGTGTGTGTTCATACACATGTGAAGTACAAACATATTCTTTATCCATTCATCTCTTGGTGGATACACGTTGCTTCCATGTCTTGGCTATTATACATAATGCTGCAGTGAACATGAGGGTATAGATATCCTTACAAGGTAGTCTTTTCATTCCTTCAGATAGATACTTAGAAGTGGAATTGCTGTATTATAAGATAGTTTATTTTTAAGTTTTTGAGGAACTTCCATACTGCTTTCCATAGTTGCTATAGCAATCTATATTCCTACCAACAGTGCATGAGGGTTCCCTCTTCTCTACATCTTTCCAACACTTGTTATTATTCCTTTTTTTTTTTTTTAAGGATAGTCTTAAGTGAAAGTAGCTTTTTATTTTTTTTAAGATTTTATTTTTAAATAATCTCTGTACCCAACATGGGACTTAAACTCCCAACCCTGAGATCAAGAGTTGCATGCTTTCCTGACTGAGATAGCTAGGCACCCATCTTTATTGTCTTTTTAATAACAGTTATTCTAACAAGTGTGAGGTGATATCTCATTGTTGTTTTGATTTGCATTTCCCTGATGATGAGTGATGTTGAGCACCTTTTTATGTACCTGTGGGCCGTCTGTATGTCTTCTTTGGAAAAAATACCTATTCACATTCTCTGCCATTCATTCATTCACTCACTCATTCATTTATTCGTGTGCCCATTTTTATAAATCACATTGTTTTATGTTTGTTTCTTTTGTGCTGTTGAGTTGTATGAGCTGTTTATGTAGTTTGGATATTATTAGATATATAATTTGCAAGCATTTTCTCCTACTCCATAGGTTGCCTTTTCATTTTGCTGATGGTTTCTTCTGCTCTGCAGAAGCATTTTAGTTTGAAGTACTTGTTTGTATTTTGCTTTTGTTGCCTTTGCTTTTAGTGTCAAATTCAGAATGTTTCTAATAGACAAAGATGTGAAATATTTTTATCTACATTCTTTTTTGGAGGCAGAATTTTATGTTCGTATTACTAGGCACTAGATATACAGTTATAGGAGCTATCAATGAATTAGAGTGAATATTAAGCCTCTTTTTGGGGCTTCAACAAATGAAAAGTCTCAAGAAAGTAGGAAAAAGAAACACATCAGTTAAGTAGAATTTGATATGTTCAGAGGATGAAATACTGCACGGCCATTAATGTATTATGAGTTTGTGGTATTGACATGGAAAATAAGCTATCTGTATGATTTAGTGTAAAAGATCACCAAACTACATGTATAATGTATCTTACAGGTATCTAGGTCTGTGTGTATACTTTGTATTCTGTGTATATTTATGCATAAGTAAAAGTCCCGAATGACAGCCAACATAGTATTTTTTATTATGTTATTTAGCAACAGTTATTTATAGGTAGTGGAATTTAGAGGCAGTTTTTTCATTTCCTTCTTCATAATTTACTAAATTATCTGAATGTTTTATAATGAGCATGTGTGACTTTGATAATCAGAGACAAAGATATATCGGGGAGGAATACCTAATTATATTAATATACCTTCACTTTCTGCTCTAGGCTTCTAGCTATTAGTTTCATCAGAATTTATATGGATTGTTAGGGAAGGCTGAAAAGTCTAAGAAAAGGAAGAATGGGAGAAATCAAAGTATGATCTTTAGAAATTAAACAAAAGAATGACAAGAAACAAAAATAATCCTAACCATCTCTAATTTTCATTTATGCAGCATAGAATTAGATATGATTCCTACTTTTGCTGAAAGGAATGTCTCCAACAGAGAATAAAAATCATTCAACTCTTACTACTACTACTTTACTCCTAGGTGATGCTGGGCGCCATCAGAGACACTTCACATAATAGTCCTATCTGGTGACTACTATTATTACCCTTGTTTTATAGATGAGGCACAGAGTGATTATAAATATGTCTTTACTTGCTGCCCAGGGCCCTGAAGCTCCTAGATCTTATTGAAACTATGAGAACATGCCCATGAGAGGTCACATAGCTAGCTAGAATTCTAGGCCAGAGGTGCCATTGTGAATCACTAAACTGCACTGCAGTTTGTACTGCAATTTGATAAATTAGGCCATCAGCTGTAGAAAACTTGATGCAATCCTGTCACTAAAGCATGCTTTGTTTTCGCAAAGGACAATACAGTGATAATTTTGCTAAACTGAATTCTTCGGTATGCATCATGTTAGGATTTTGAGTTTTTATTTGTTTTGAGAGAGAGCATTAGCAGGGGGGCAGGAGAGGGCAAAGGGAGAGGGGAGAAGCAGGCTCCCTGATGAGCAGGGAGCCCATCCTGGGGCTCAATCCCAGAACACGGGGATCATAAGAAGGCAAAAGTTTAACCCACTGAGCTACCCAGGCACCCTAGGATTTTGCGTTGTTTTGGGTGGTGTTGTTTTTTTTGTTTTGTTTTGTTTTGTTTTTTTTAGATTTTATTTAATATTTGTCAGAGAGAGAGAGAAAGCATAAGCAGGGGGAGGGGCAGAGGAAGAGGGAGAAGCAAGGAGCCAGACAAGGGACTCAATCCCAGGACTCTGGGATTATGACCTGAACAGAAGACAGACTCTTCAGGACTGAACCACCCAGGTGCCTCTCGTTTTGTTTTTTAGAGAGTGCTCCAGTGGGGGAGGGGCAGAGAAAGAGGGAGAGAAAATCTTAAGCAGCTCCACCCCAGCACAGAGCCCGAGATGGTGGGTGCTTAGTCTCATGACAGCCTCAGGACTCTGAGGTCATGACCTAAGGCAAAATCAAGAGCCATACACTTAACCAACTGAGCCACACAGGCGCCTAGGATTTTTTTTTTTTTTTAAAGATTTTATTTATTTATTTGACAGAGAGAAATCACAAGTACACTGAGAGGCAGGCAGAGAGAGAGAGAAGGAAGCAGGCTCCCTGCTGAGCAGAGAGCCCGACGCGGGACTTGATCCCAGGACCCTGAGATCATGACCTGAGCCGAAGGCAGCGGCTTAACCCACTGAGCCACCCAGGCGCCCCATAGGATTTTGTATTTTTAAATATTATTGCACAATTTAGGGTTATACTTTAAGTATACAGTTGTAGGTACAAACTCACAAACACATTTTCTGATTTTGCTTAGAAGAGAGAAACAAATGCACACAGAGACAGAGAGGAGAAAGATTATAAAGGATTTTTGTACCAACATTATCTTGTCTTGTATTAATAATTCTAGTATTATTTATAAGAGGAAGCTACCAAAATTTGCTCTCTTATGGTTGTCTCACCCTAAGTGCAGCTTTGGCTTATTTTCTGTAGTCTGTATGTTTGACCAAATTATCATGTTTTTCACCAAGGAGACAATGATGAACGGAGAGGAGGAGAAGAGTTGGTGGAGATAGAAGGAATAGAACAAATTTCATATAATTTCCCTTTGCATAATTAAAGTGTAGTGTTATAATTCCCATCGGGACACTAGGAAGTTAATGGGAAAGTTTTAAGAAACATTTAGTAGCTAACCTCATTTCCGCTTCAGAAAGCCATTTCCTTTCTCGGTTTGCCATTATGGTGAGCCACATGAGAAAGGTTAGTGTACAGTTTTCACGTGAATTTTTTTTCTCAGCATTGTAGTAATCAAAATGTAATTAAAATGGAATAAATGGCCGGTGCAAAATAGAAGTGTCCATCTTTAGGAAATGACTGGCATATATTATATAATACTTAGATTATAAAACTTCTATATATACCTAATAACTTTTATATTTAGTTTTAAATTTGTGTTTTCTTTCAGAATGAATACTCTATTGAAATGACTTTTTTAACAAAGCTGGGTTTCATATTTTATTTTACCTCCATAAGAGGTCAGATGGTATTACATTTTAATAATGTGGAAAATTATATCAGTTGTTTTTATTTAAGGACTTTATTAATTGCTGTGAAATACTCATTTTGTATAAAAATTCATTTGTAATAAATAGTTTGAACTTCAGTACAGCTTTTTGACCTTTCCAAATATAGGTATTTATAATTTGCAGGTTTATAGTAAGGTACTACAAAACCTAATCCACTGACCATTTAGAATCAAGTCATTTGCCAACAATACAAGACTATATTTTATTCCCCTCTTGGTTTCCACAGTGCATTGCACATAATATATATCCAATAAAGGCTATTAAGTGAACGAAGGAGTAAGTGAATGAATGAAAAAGCAATTGGAAAATGTTAACTTTGGGCCCAGAAGTCATCCACACTAAGTATTAATTGAAAAAACTAATTTCATTTCTAAAAAAGTAGGAATAGGAGGATGTTGAACCAAACATCGTTTCATAATAAATGGTATTTTAAAAATGAGGAATGAATGCAGGGGATTCTTTCTCTGCTAATAACATATTTAAACTGCTAATGAGAACTTTGTAGTGTATTTTAAAGTAATTTAATTTTTGTAAGACTTGAGGAGATGATGCCAAAAATACCAAGAACTTAATTTATTTTTTAAAATGTAAGTCAAAAGTTTGCCAGAAATTCATGTCTGGTCTATTTTTACCTGGATTATTAATTCCCCTTGCCTTAATGGAGACATATCTTTTGAAATATTTTTCTCATTGAATATTTATGAACAGGGTGCTAGAGAAATTACTGTCTCCTCTTTTCTTCTTTGAGGTATAACTGTAAGAGGTTCAGGGTCCATTTGCTAGAGAAATATACTTAGTTATGAGGGCACCAAAGAAACACAGTTAATAAAAACATTTGTTATCCTGCCTAATGGTGTAAAACATGTCACCTAATATTTTAAAAAACATAGGTCCAGTATAAATGCTAACTGGGTATTATGGAGATCTTGTGCTGTTTAAATTCAAGTTGGGTTGTTAGAATAGTGTCTGTAAATTTGTACTGATATTTCCAGTATTATGTACTGAGAAAAGCACATCTGTAAAAACTGGTGTGTCCTGGTATTCTTGGCAGGATTTGGGCTGTCTTTAATCTCCTTTGACTTGTTCATCTTCCTTTAAGGCCATCCATAAAGATGCGCCGAGTATCCTTTTCAGCCTTTGGTTAGGATTTGCATCAGTAGTCATAAACCTGCTCTCCGGACAAAGACACCCTTTCCTTTGAAGTAATTGCTCAAGCTTTTCAAAGCAGTCCAAGAAGTCTATCCTCTTTCTCTTTTTATTTTTCTTTAAGGAGAGTTTGAAGTGTAGCCCCTTAAACTAGCAACAAGATAAATTTTTCTCTCAGCTGTATTGAAAGCCATGACGATTTTTCAAGCAGTAAGACTTTAAAAGGTTCTTAAAGGACTCTGTTCTGCTTTATGATCTAGCTTTTGGTAGATCCTGCTATCTCAAAGAGCAAAAGTAAAGACTTCTTGTATCCATTAACTACTGCAAATTTTTATCAAAGAATTAATCTGATATTTTTCATAAGGCTTTTTTTTTTCCCCCTGCTCTTTATTTGGTTTAGAGACTTCAGTAAAAAATGGTGATAGCATTGGGGTCTTTGAAAAAGCACTGTATGGCCAGTATTCTTTTATTTGAGTTGCTTTTCCCCCTTAAGTGTTAACTCTCAGGGCTGGCATGAGGTTGGGATGTGAGTGCTACCATGGCAATGAGTATACATGGTTCCTAGATCTCATTTCTAGACTTTCCAAACAAATATATACAGATACGGAGCAGTTTTGCCTTTCCTTTCTGTAGGAGATTATTGCTGAGCTCTATGATGCTGGATAATAGCGTAACTCCAGAGAAATAGATTGTGTGAGTCACATATAAAGCCTGTCTTCTGCCTCTGATTTTCCCCTCTACCCTTATTCCAAGTGGTCCCCAAAGTATCTGTTGCATTTAAACAGTTTGGATCTGTTGGATTTAAGTCCCATATCCTATAATTCTATTTACTGTAGAGAAATTTTAATATTTAAAACACTTGGTTTATTGGAACTTACAAAAATCCAATAAGTATTTACTGTGAACAGAATTTTTTGATGAGAAAATGTAAAGAATACTCAGTCTGCATAGCAGATAATAAAGGGAATACACACACGGTCTTTAAACAAAACTGGAAATAGCTTTTTTAAGAGGATTTGATATCCCTCCTTATATTCTTGTACATGGATTTTAGGGGCTATTAATGTACATTTCCTAACGGGGAGGGAATGTTAAATAGCACAGTCTTCTTATTGGAAATCCAGCAAGTGTTTGTGAAACGAGTTACCTGGGAACAACCCAGTGGTCATAAGTTTACCCTTATGTTTTTAATTTGTTGTTTTTCTTTTCCTTTCCTTTTTTTTTTTTTTTCTTCTGTATTTCCTGAACTGTCTAACCTGCTTCCTGGATTAGAGAACATTTTGCCAAACTTTGAAGCCAAAGTCCTAGCACTGAACAATTCTTTATTTAGAGATTAGGCTTTAGGAAAAGAAAAATCTTTTTTTTTTTTTTTTTTTTTTTTTTAAGGAAAAGAAAAATCTTTTACAGTATTGAAATCATGCAATATGTGTATGTCTTCTGACTTGGGGAGGGAGAAATGATTGGTATAGTGTGGATCATTGGAAACTTCTATTTCGTAAGGAAAACATACTTACAAAAAATCTTAATTGTGAGTTTACAAAAAAGAATGTTTTTGTCTTAACCCACTTTATGGGCTTAATCATGAGGCTTCCTAAACTCTAACTTTACAGTCCTAGAAAATTCTCAGTGTTTCAACTTTTACATTAAAGAAACATAATTAGCAATCTTCTTACTTCCTCACTATGTCCCTGAGAAAAAAATCTTAGACCTAGAAAACAAAAAGTCAGCACTGACATGCTTAAGTGACAACATTTTCTGGGTCCATTATCCATCTGTCTTTGTTTACTTTGGCTCACACTTTAGAGTGCTTTCAGTTGCCATCAGTTTTCCTTCAAACTTTCATTTCCCACTAAGGAATTCCAAGACAACTCAAGTTAAAACACAAACCTCCCTGCCTCAATAAAATAGTAACTTATGAAAACAAAAAAGGAACCATCAGATTGAAGATGTATTCCTTAGAGCTTAGTGATTTTAATTCTTGATTTAAAAAGATTGCCTATATATATATATATATATATATGTATATATACATATATATATATAAAATTAAACATTAATTTTGAAAATAATATTGTACAGTATTTTGTAGAATGTAGAGCATCTTGGGAAAAGGGGAAAGCGTGAATCAGGACTTAACTCTAGGTAACTTTTTAAAACACTTATTTCTAATTTTTGTGGCAAAGCTGATCCCTAACAGAAAGTTTAGTAGTTCAGACTTGCTTACATTATGTGCTTCTTTTCTTAAAAAAAATCTCCCAAATTTATGTACTTTTTAAGGAAAAAAACCTAGTTCTTATAACAAATTCTTCCTGGTTTGCAAAATGTCAAGTACTTTGCAAAAAGTACAAGAACTTTGTAATTAAGGTGGGTTTCCCTCAAAGTTTCTAAACTTTGAATCAAAAGAAACCAAGCCCCTTATTCCACTTGCCCCCTTGCCTTGTACTATGTCATTTGGGATCTGCCTCTGTCACGAAGCATGGAAGCCGGTCCCAGCGTCTGGCTGCATGGGGCACAGCCAGCGTGGCGCAGAGTTTGACGTGACAGCCCTCCACTTACATCTCATTGCAGAAGTACTCAGAGTCACCAAAAGCTGTGAGGCATTCTGTGGGGACACAGCTACACATTTTGTGCCACAACAAATGCACCGTAATACTCCTTTGTAACGGCTGGACTGCAGGCTTCCGTTGAAGTGGGGCAGGAGGCACATAAACTAGGGCCCTGTCTCCATAGGAGACGCCTCCCCTGTTTTTGGTCATGGATCTCTGTGCATTCAGTATAAGCTATTTTCCTTCCTCCCCTCGCCATCCTCCCAGGAAAACACAGGCATGTACATATATTTTGCATGAAATTTCAGAGACTCCACTGGGACCCATCACAAAAACCACTGCGTTGGAAGTTAGTTTAATTTTTTGACAGCCAGTATTTGCCTTTCCAAGGACAATAGGTTTCTGCTGGATATTCCCTGACCTACCTGAGAGGATAACAAGTTGTTCTTTTCTAAGACTTTCACAGCTGGTGCTAGAGACCTTCTTCTGGGCACATTTGCCTCTTTTAGGTTACATGGTATCACTTAGCAATCTTCCTGTGAAACCAATCCAAATCGAGGAAATCGAAGTGTGCTAATAGAACACTGCTCTCTAGTTCCACTTACAAAGGCTTTGTGTGTCTTTGTCTTTAGAGACTATAAAAGTGGAGGACTAGCGTGGTCTGAAAATTGTATTCTTCAGGCTAAATATGGAATTTGGCTTATCCTTGCCAATTGGAATGAATCAAGCCACAAATGAAGCCTATTACTGTCTTCTTTATCTGAGCCGGGCCTGTTTGTGGTGTGGGTTCCTTATTAACCAGTGTTGTGGGGTTTTTTTGGGAGGGAGGGTTGGGGACAGAGATACAGGATGACTTCTATTGTGAAAATGTCTGGAAACATCTTCCATTATCTGGATACTCCTTCTCTGTTAGCCTTTCCTCATCTTCCTCCACTAGTTTTCAGTCACGATCAGAACTACATGGAAGAGTTTGCTCTATTTCCCCTCTGTTCTTTGAACCACAGAAAATACACTGTTAGATTTCTGTATTAAGAAAATACGTAAGATCAGTAAATATGCATTTAAGAGAGGGGTTCCTTTGAGGTATCCTGTCTTAGTTCAGACTGTCTTTACCACAAGATCTCAGGATCCCATGGAAAAGGAGGGGGGTGGGGCTGCCTTTCTTTGAAATGTGGATCAAGCCAGAGATACTACTTTTATAATCATCCATCTATAAATCCTCTAATTGAGGGGCTTATATTTATATTTGGGAAGTATCTGAGTCATTCTACAATGCAGATTTTTGTCTTACTTTACTCTGTATTTTCAATTCCTGTTGCTTGATAGTCTTGTAAGGGTTGGAAATTTGGCAACTGGTCTTCATACTCTAGCATATAGTTGGGATTTAGTGCTAAAATAGGGTTTTTGGACAGATTTCCAAACTGGGATTTAGGTGTCACAGGAATTAGGAACAAATTGTTTGTTATTTAAGTAGAGGGAGCTGAGAGAGGTAACCCCCTGCCTGAACTTGATTTGTTTTTATCTGTTTCTGCCTAAAGGTGAGACCACCACTCCTCGAGCCATTCTAACAGGCCACGACTGTGAGATCACCTGTGCTGCCGTCTGTGCTGAGCTGGGCCTGGTGTTAAGTGGCTCCAAAGGTAAACCCATGGTGCCCTCAATAAAATGTATGCGTTTTTTGGTGTTTGGCAAGGATGGATTTGGTACTTTTTTCTCTAATCTGTGCTGTCCATTATAGTAGCTCTTAGCCATGTAGGACTATTTGAATCAACTAATTACTTATTGAATTAGTTAATTACTTATGTGATTTAACTACATAAAGTTTAAAATGCAGGTCCCTGGTGGCACTAGCCACTTTTCAGGTGTTCACGCCTCACACAGGACTGTGGCTACTGAACCAAACAGCATAAGTACAGAACATCTGCACTGTCACAGAGAATTGTGTTTCACAGCATTGCTCTGACGAGGGAGGTGGGGACAAGGAACATCTTTGTCTATTTGTTTATTCCTCTGGACTGCGGGCTGGGTTCCATCTCACACCTGGAGGGAAACTGACCTGGTCTGTTTTAACTTCCAAATCTCAGAACAAGGCAGGATCCAGGATGGCATTGAGAGTGGAGTGGGAAGACACTTGAGCTGGTTCTCCTGGGGGAGGTCTGCCCTTGCCATGTCATCATATATTTAGGCCAGAGTTATCAACCACAAAGCAAGCTTTCAAAGAGGACACACAACAAATCAGGATCTGACCTGGAACAGAGCTGTTTTGAATCCATTGCTTATTCCATTGCAATAGTTTATCCATCTCTCTGTCTCTCTGCCCTGAGCTGAGGTCTGAACACACAAAAAAGTACTATAATCCTATCTTTGAAAGTTATCTGATGGGGATGCATTGAATATTTGACTCACCTTATCTGTGTCTCGAACTATAATACTTAGTCTAGCTAACAAGACTTATTAAATATTAAGAGGATTGTATTTAAAAATTTAGTTGGTCAGGGCAGTAAAATAATGATACCAGGAATTCTATACCTACTAGATTTTTTTCCCCTTCTTATATCTAAGAATTTCATATATCCTGAGCAAATAGAAGTTCTTAGACTATACAGGATCCAAAATAGACATGGGGCGCCCTGCTGGCTCAGTCAGTAGAGCACGAGATTCCTAATCTCAGCGCTGTGATTTTGAGCCCCACGTTGGGTATAGGGCTTAATTAAAAATAAAATCTTGGGGTGCCTGGGTGGCTCAGATGGTTACGTGTCTGCCTTCAGCTCAGGTCATGATCCCAAGGTCCTGGGATTGAGCCCCACATCGGGTTCCCTGCTCAGCAGGGAGTCTGCTTCTCCCTCTTCCCCTGCCTCTCCCCTTGCTGTGCTCTCTCTCTCTCAAATGAATAAATAGAACCTTTTAAAAAAAAATTTAAAAAATGAATAAATAAAATCTTTAAAAAAAAAATAAAATCTTAAAAAAAACACACAAAAATTAGACATACAAAATGAACCTATCACATTAAAGGTCATCCTTGCTTTGCATGGTAGTGCAGAACCATATGAATGACCACACAAGCTAAAAGCCATGTGGAGTGATCATAACAGTCAGTGGGAGACATTTGGGTTGTTTCATGGTTTTTAAAATTATTTTGTCAAAACATTAAAAATTTGCTTACAGAGTTTTTTACTCACACATATAGGCACAAAAAATCCCAGTTAAACTCACATTTACATAATACACTGTAATTTAAAACTTTAGAAACATTGAAAATTGAAGTGTTTTCCTCATGAGAAACTTATCAAGAGTACAACAGTGCTTGCCTTCTTTTCTTTGTAGAACTTAAGATAAAAGAGCGAGAACCTTTTCTTTGATTTGAGCAGTTGTCATGCTCCTTTCTGTGTTTTGGTCAGCTTCCCACATTTTATCTTCTGTGCATTCAGTGTCATGAAACATCTCCTTGGGTTCCTTTAAAGTGAAGTTCTTGCTGGCATCACTTCTTCTGGGACATCACCGTTTTTGTTACAACCCCTTTTCTAATCTATGTCAGTAAGTTCACCTTCAAGGATGTCCTCTGGCTGCATGTCTAAATTCTCAGCAATGTCAGCGTTTGCAGGATCAGTTCTTTCTCCTGTAACCCCATTTATATTCAGTACCAAGTTCAGTCTTGGCTTTATCACTTTTCATTTCCTTCTGGCCAGTAGTCCCTTTTGGTGGTCCATTTCTGTAAAGTGTCACGTGGGCTTCTCACTGGAGATGAGGAAGCAGCACAACCACACATTTAGCTCTGGGTGCACGGACTGAGGGACAGACCGTCAGCGACCTTTACTGACAGCCTCTGAGGGAAATGATGTGGTTGGTTCCTCGTGATGCACTTCTGTTATTTACCTATTCATTTTGTGGACTGAGAAGCTAGTCACAAAATGTGAACTTTATGCAGTTAATGTGAAACCTGAAGTTTGAAGTGTGGTGAGGGCCTGGTGTCCTTTAGAGAGTGATCATGGATACTCACACATGCTGGGACCGCATGCACGGGAGAGGCTGCTAGTATGTATTTATGTTGAGAACACAAAAAGCCTATAAACTCCCTGAGTGGTCAAGAAAAGTAGAGAACCTGATTTTCAAAAGGTCATGCTCTTAGTAGTCCTGTGGGGGTCAGGTCATAAGTCCCCGTAGGCCTGAGTAATTTAGCTTGGAGATCAGCAGGCCTTATACTCGTTACCCCTCTTGTTCGACTTAGACATCTCTTAGAACTTACTTGTCACACAGGTGGTTTTGGTTACCTCTTCCTTCTTTACTTTACATGTAGCAGGCATTCAATAAAAATGAAAATGCTCTGATGTGTATGCCTTCCCCAGTAGCTCCCATTCTCAGGCAGCTCAACCTGGAGGTCAGTTCGGGGAGTTGGAAGTGTGGGTGCTGCTCGCTTTGGGGGCAGCCAGCAAGTGTACTCACTTGCAGAAGGATCTCTGGGTGAATTTGTTGGGGGTGGAGTGGGGGGGAGTGGGTGGACTGCCAGCAACGTTCTTTCATTGTAATGGGCAATAGGAGGGAAGAAGGCTGAGGCCTCCCAAAGCTGCTCTAATGAGCTGTCCTCATGCTGGCCCACAGTGCGACCACTGCTTTGGGGCCCCTGTGACATGCAGGCAGAGCTTCAGCCTGAGCTTGGTGGCAGTCTGTCCTTTCCAGAAGCACCTCTAGGATTTGAAATTTGTCCTGTTCCTTTCTTAATGCATTGTGTTTTTATCATTTCTTGGCATAATGAATTTCATAAAGTAGCTTCTCTTGAGGAGAAGTGAACTTGAATTATATGACTTGTCTTTCTCCTCTCCCAAGTAGAAGGTGGGATCTGGCCAGCATGAAGAGGACATTGTTTAAAATAACATATAAAATACATAATTTTTAAAGGTTTGCTACAGCTGTTTGATCCTGTTTAATCAGTGCTGAAGATTCATTTCATGTTTGTCATCATTTAAAAAAAAATTATCTTTCGTTTCTCTTTTCTCAGAAGGACCATGTCTCATACATTCCATGAATGGAGACTTACTAAGGACTTTGGAGGGTCCTGAGAACTGCCTGAAACCGAAACTCATTCAGGCTTCAAGAGAGGGTCATTGTGTCATATTCTATGAAAATGGCTGCTTCTGTACATTCAGTGTCAACGGGAAACTTCAGGCCACTATGGAAACAGATGATAACATAAGAGTGAGTACACCACAGACTTTCCACCCTTCTAGATCTTGACCTAGGTAGTAGGTGAGGAGGGAGAGGGTTCGCTAGAGAGACTTCTAGCCTTTCCACGCTGTAAGAAAATCACCAGGTAGCACTTGCACGGGGCTCGTGTATTCACAGACCATGGCGTGTCACAGCTGTGGTGACAGCATCGCCCAGTCAGAGCACTCTGGGCACGACAGCACACAGTGAAGCCAACCTGGGGGCCTTTCAATAGCATTGACCAGCTTGCTTATTTGTTTACTCTAAGAAAGTTACCTGTACATGATTGTTTCCTATTTTCTGAGTACCGAAGCTAAAATAGTGGATTCCACCTAAAACTAAAACTGCTCTTCACACTCGAGTAGGTGGCTGGTGGGAGTGGTAGGGATTATGATGACTCAGGGTTAGCGTCTCATTCTAGACTTGACTTCTTCTTGAGTAACAAGGCCCACAATTAGCAAGTTAAGGGAGTTGGGCTTCCAATTATGATGTGACTGAGGCAGACATTTATTCCCTTTTGATAAATGAGGAATGATAGTGCTAATGGACCATTTGGAGTCTTGCTTCATTTTCAGGACATGATTCCAAAAGTTATTATAGGTTGAAGAAAACAGTAAAGACTGCTCTTTGGAGAGGCTATTTTTTCAAGGTCCTCCTTTTCTCACTCCTAGCCCTCTGGGGCAGCTTAAGATAAAATGAAGCTGTGGTGTTCCCGTCATTTTCCAGGATGAGGTTGGAGGTGCATGTGAACTGTGAATGGTGAGGGGACTCCGGACATGTCGGGGTATGAAGAGGGTCGCAGAGGCCTCTGCCCTCCCGGTGTGGCTTTAAGCTAGCTCTGGACAATATTCATTGCCCTTCCTGACCCAGGGCAGCTTACAGGACATAAACTGTCAGTTTCCCAGACCTAATCTGATCCCCCTCTGCTATCAAGTAAACAAATCCTGGGGTCAGGAAGTATTAAGAAACAGTAACCCTAAATACAGATCACGTTGATGAAATGACGGGCACTTGCTACTTCTCTATCTCAGCATTGATTTCTTCTGTGTCTTCTTCATTTCCCTCTGTGAATTTTCCTCACTGTATTTTGACTGTCTGTACCACAAAAGCATGCACTCCTACTTTTATTTTTCCCTTCCTTCCCATAATACTTCATTTAAACCAAGTACACATCAGAGGATTTTCCTTTCCTCTTTTCTTTACAATAATAATGTTGATAATCTGTCACTTTGAGTTATGATTATACTGTCAGCAACACTAATAAATCTGTAAAATAATTTGAAATCCCTTGCTGGCTAAAACAATATCTGTGGCATTTCAGTTAGTACCGAAGGCTCTGGGAAGTTCCTTGAGGCAATAGTAAGGAGGCTTTCTGCAGACTGTTCATACACACATGCTTTTCCTCTCTGCCCTAGAGCCATTGTTTTTTTTTCCCCCTGTAATATTTCCCACTGGATTTTAGGCTTAAACAATCCATTGCCTTTTTCCCAGCACTCCTGCACTTTATCATACTAACTTGCAAGTGGCGACTGTGTGATTAAAACAAGCTTGCCTAAAATGAGCGCTGTGTGCCATGGCTCAAGAGACTGACGCTTTCACAGCTAACTGCCTTGGGGAGGGAGGGAGGAAGAATAAGAGACATCACAGAGCAAAAATCTCCAGCTCCATCCTGTAGTCTGAGCTGTATTAGGAAAGGGGACCATGGAAACAAATTAGTCATCAGCTCAGACCAGAAATGAAGTTTCTTTGAAATACCAAGAACCCTGCAGGCAGGCAGCCTGGGGAACCTCTGTGCTAATCAAGGCTTCCCACCTGTTTTTATTTAGATGCCAGATTGTTCGGTGGCATTTGGTTAACGTATCACAGCACATCAGCTAGGCAGTGTTTAGATGTCTTAATGAGTAACTTAAATTAAGTGGGCAGCCGGTACAGAGCAGCAAAGTTATTTTATCCTAAACAAAGGAGAGCCACCATTTCACCCGTAGGAACTCATTTATTTTCTTTTGCTGGGGAAGCCTTGTTTTAGGTCGTGATCATGTCCAGCAGACTGCTCTGGCCACAGAAACCAGTGCAGCTACGGCACAGTCCAAGGCACTCCGGATTCCAGGGGGCAATGACATGTCTCCGGGGCCCCTAAAATCTCCAATCTCTACCCCACCAGGATGCCGAGGAGAGGAGCTGGAGTTAAGAACTCTGAGTTAATTTCAGAAGTTAGATTTTTTTTTTCTTTCTGACTTGCTAGAATAATCTGTCTTCCCATATTCACTGTCCAAGTAGGCATAGGATTACAGGTGTTTACACTTTCTCTGTAAAAGGATAAAAAATATTTTAGGCTTTGCAGACTCTATATTCTGTTGCAGTCACTAGTGAGAGTGACCATAAATGAATGGGTGTGGTTATGTTCCAGTAACCCTTATTTACAGGCGCTGAAATTTGGAATTCATATAATCTTCATATGTCATGGAATATTATTTTTCCTCTGATTTTTTTCCAACCACTAAAATGTTAAAAAGTCATATAAAAACAGGCAGTGGTCTGTATTTGGCCCCATTTACAGGACTGAAGAGCAAATTTCATGTCTGTACTTCCTGTTCGGTACTGGCGGGAAGCATTCAGTCCTGGGGCAAAAGGAAAACGCTTCACCTGGGGTTTAGTCACCCTGGAAGCTGGTTCCCTAACCACCAAGCTATCTTCCTAACTGCTGTAAAAATCCAGCAGGCCTAGTGAAGGTATTAAAGCTCTTGGTCTTCTCCCACGGGGCTGTGGGCCCAAAAGCAGCATGTTTTAGCGGAGATCTGAGGGCAGCTAGCACTGCCTGCCCAGCCTAGTACAGAGTGGGCTTAGCACACCCGCAGTACAACTGGAGAGATGCCAGGAGGCTGCTCACTTTAGAATGCTGGTCCCAGTTCACAACATACACCATTTAAATAGTATTCACAGAGCTGGAAGACTTTGCCACCTCATCTTTAAAATGTGAAAATTAAAAAAAGCAAAACCTCAAACACTGCCCAGCTTTGTCCATTTGCTTTTTGAAAAATGGACAAAGTTTTCTGTAATTTCTGATTTCCTATAACCTTCTCAGGAGCACACATGCCCTGTCTGCCTGCCTTGAGTGGCTGCATGGAGGAGGAATGAAACACAGGGCGGGAGCCAGGGTTCTCCTCAGGCCACACCTCTGCTGACTATTGCTGGGTCTGTCCTAGGCCATCCAGCTGAGCCGAGACGGGCAGTACCTGCTCACAGGAGGAGACAACGGTGTGGTCATGGTCTGGCAGGTGTCTGACCTCAAGCACCTCTTCACCTATCCAGGCTGCGATGCTGGCATCCGGGCCATGGCCCTGTCTTACGACCAGAGGTAACACTAAAATCATGGTCTACTGATGGGGATAGTAAAAACCGGAGGGAATTTATTTAAGTGGGCTGATGGATAGACTGGGTTGTGGGGATCACCTGGGCAATCAGAAAAGCCAGTGAGTGGCACCTGGGTGGCTCGGTCAGTAAAGCATCTGCCTTCCCTCGGTAATAATCCCGGGGGCCCAGGATCAGGTTGCATACCTGGCTCCTGGCTCAGTGGGGAGCCTGCTGCTCCCTCTGCTGCTCTCTCTCAGATAAATAAATAAATAACCTTGGGGCGGGGGGAAGCCAGTAGGGCACCTGGGTGGCTCAGTCATTAAGGATCTACCTTCAGCTCAGGTCATGATCCCAGGGACCTGGGATCGAGTCCCACATCAGGCTCCCTGCTCAGTGGGAAGCCTGTTTCTCCCTCCCCCACTCTTTCTGCTTATGTTCCCTCTCTCACTGTGTCTCTCTCTGTCAAATAAATAAATAAAATCTTTCTTTAAAGAAAAAAAAAAGCTAGTGAATATTGGTTTTTTTTTTTTAAAGTGTGATTTTCTTTCCAAGATTGTCACTCATGGGCAAAGGCTGAATTCTCCATCAATAGACAGGTTAAGTAACAAAGACTGTAATTACATGGCCATAAAGTTTTTTATATTTCTCAGAGTACTTTTTCCTTATAATAAAACTTTAAGAGCTATAAACATGTTTAATATAAAATACCTGTATCTCTGTCCATGAGAATTCTATGGAGAGATTTGCCTTCTTCCTAAAACCTTCCAAGTGATAAATTTAGGGGAGAATGTCTTCAATATCTTATTTCTCCTTAATATACGGTCACAGATTTTAGTTCCTAATTTTTTTTATTGGGCTATACACATAAAATTTACCATTTTTTTTGGTGTACAAGTCATTGGCATTACGTATATTCATACTGTTGTACAACTACCATCACTGCCCATCTCCAGTTTTTTTCTTTTCCTAAGTTTTTCATCATCCCAAAGACAAGTCCTCTCCCCCTTAAACACTAACTTCCCACTTTCCCTCCCAGAGCTCCATCCAGGTTACCTCAACTCCAGTGTCTGTCTCTATGAGTTTGTTTCTTTTAGGTACTTCGTGTAAGTGGAAGCATAAAATATTTGTCCTGTTGTAGCATGTATCAAGCTCATGCTTACTTAAGGCTGAATAGTACATGCCACTTTACATAGCCATGCATCTACTGACATTTTGGTTGTTTTCATCTAATGGCTGTTGTGAATAATGTCGCCATGAGCATTCACATAACAAATACCTGTTCAGATTCTTGTTTTCACTTATTTGGGGTAGATAGCCAGGAGCGGAATGAATGGTTGAGTCATGGTGATTCTATGTTTAACTTTTTGAGGAACTGCCAAACTGTTCTCTGTAGGGGTTGTACCATATTACATTCCCACCAGCAGTGTACAAGGGCTCCAATTTCTCCACATCTTCACCAACACCTGTTATGTCCTGGTTGTAGTTTATTTTTGTTTTTAATAATATCCATCCTAGTGGATGTGAAATGGTCTCTTACTGTGGTTTTGAGTTGCATTTCCCAAATGACTGGCGGTGTTGACTTTGCACTCTTAATAGTGTCCTCTGATGTGCAAAAGTTTTAAATTTTGATGACTTTTTTTTTTTTTTACTGTTGTTGCAAATGCTTCTAGTTTATCTAAGAAATCACTGCAAAATCCAGTGTCATAAAGCTTTTCCCCTATGAGTTTGAGTTGTAACACTTATGTTTGTGTTTTTTTGTTTTTGTTTTTGTTTTTTTTAAGATTGTTTGTTTATTTGACAGAGACACAGCAGGGGAGGGAACACAAGCAGGGGGAGTGGGAGAAGGAGAAGCAGGCTTCCCACTGATCAGGGAGCCTGATGTGGGACTCAATCCCAGGTCCCTGGGATCATGACCTGAGCTGAAGGCAGATGCTTAACAACTGAGCCACCCAGGTGCCCCTTGATTTAGTTTCTGATCCATTTTTAAGGGTCCAGTTTTATTCGTTGGCATGTGGGTTATCAGTTTTCCGAAAACTATTTGTTGAAAAGTTTGTCCTTTCCCGACTGGATGGTCTTGACACTTACCAAAAATCATCTGACCATATATGTGAGTTCATTTCCGGGTTCTCTATTCCATTGGTCCAAATGCCAGTACCAAACTGTTTTGATTACTATAGCTTTGTGGGGAGTTTTGAATTCATGAAGTACAAGGCATCTGATTTTTATTCTTTTTTTTTCTTCTTCTTCTTCATGATTGTTTTTGACTATTTGGGGTTCCTTGAGAATCCATTATGAATTTTAAGATGGGTTTCTCTATTTCTGAAAAAAAAAAAAAAAGTGGGGGGTAGGAATTTTGGTAGGGATTGGGTTGAATGTGTTGATTGCTTTGGCTACTGTTGTCATTTTAACAATATCAAATCTTCCAGTCTGTGAACACAGATGTCTTTCCATTTATTTGTTTTCTTTAATCTCTTTCAGCAGCATTTTATAGGTTTTTTTTTTTTAAGATTTTATTTATTTGACAGAGATCACAAGTAGAGGGAGAGGCAGGCAGAGAGAGAGAGAGGGGGAAGCAGGCTCCCTGCCGAGCAGAGAGCCCGATGCGGGACTTGATCCCAGGACCCTGAGATCATGACCTGAGCCGAAGGCAGCGGCTTAACCCACTGAGCCACCCAGGCGCCCAGCATTTTATAGTTTTTAATATAGAAGTCTTTCGCCTCCTTGATTAAATTTATTCTTGAGTATTTTATTCATTTCATTGCTATTGTAAATGGAATTGTTCTTAATTTCCTTTTCAGATTTTTTTCATTGTGCATGTACAGAAATGCAGCTTATTTTTGTGTTGTTTTTATATCTTGCAACTTTGTTGAATTCATTAATTCTAACAGGTTTTTGTGGAATACTTAGGATTTCCTACTTATTAGGTCATGTCATCTGAAACTGAAATAATTTTACTTCGAACTTTCCAGTTTGAATGTTTTTTATTTGTCTTGCCTAATTGCTCTGGCTAGGAATCCCAGTACCGTATTGAACTGGTAAAAGTGTTTATTTTTGTCTTGTTTCTGATAATAGAAGAAAAGCTTTTAGTCTTTCACCATTGAGTATGATATTAGCTGTGGGTTTTTCATAAATTCCCTTTATCGTGTTTATGTACTTACCATCTATTCCTAGTTTGAGTACTATCATAAAAGCATGTTGAATTTTGTGAACTACTTCTTATTCATCAATTGAAGTGATTATGTAGGTTTTTCTTAGTTCTGCTAATGTGATGGGTTTCATTGATTTTTGTATGTTGAACCTTTGCTGTATTCCAAGAGTAAACCCATCTTGGTCATGGTGTATAATCCTTTTAATATGTGCCTGAATTAGGTTTGCTAATATTTGTTGAACACTTTTGTAGTAGTATTTATAAGTGATATTGGTCTGTAATTTTCATTTCTTATGTGTCTCTCTGGGTAACACTGGCCTCACTGAATGACTTAGGAAGTCATTTCTTAGGAAAACACTTAGGAAGTGTTTTCTTATCTTTAGTTTCTTTTCTTTTCTTTTTTAAGAGGAGTAAGAATTGGTGTTAATCCTTCTTTAAATGTTTGATAGATTTCACCATTGAAGCCATCTAGTCCAGGACTTTTCTTTATTGGAAGGCTTTTGATTATTCATTCAGTCTCCTTAGTGGTTATAAGTCTATTCATATTTTCTATTTTTGCATGATTCAGTTTTGGTATAGTTTGTGGGTTTTTGTTTGTTTGTTTTAAAGATTTTTATTTATTTGATAGACAGAGAGAGATCACAAGTAGGCAGAGAAGCAGGCAGAGAGAGAGGGGGAAGCAGGCTCCCCGCTGAGCAGAGAGCCCGATGCGGGACTCAATCCCAGGACCCTGAGACCATGACCCAAGCCGAAGGCAGAGTCTTAAACCACTGAGCCACCCAGGCGCCCCTATAGTTTGTGTTTTTAAGAATTTTTCCATTTCAGGGGCTCCTGGCTGGCTCAGTTGGTGGAGTATGCAACTCTTAATCTCAGGGTTATGAGTTCAGGCCCCAAGCTGGGTGTAGAGATTTCTTAAAATCTATTTATTTTTAAAGATTTTATTTATTTGAGTGAGAAGAGAGCATGAGTGTGGGGAGGCGCAGTGGGAGAGGGAGAAGCGGACTCCCCACTGAGCAGGGAGCCCAGCATGGGGCTCGATCCCAGGACTCCAGGATCATGACCTGAGCCAAAGGCAGACACTTACCAACTGAGCCACCCAAGTGCTGCTAAAATCTTCAAAAAAACAACGAAAAAGAATTTTCCCATTTCATCTATTCTATTTGATCTAATTTGTTGGCATACACAGTTGTTCCTAGCATTCTCTTATAATCATTTGTTTCATAAAATTGACAGTAACATCTCTATGATTTTAGCAGTTTGAGTCCTCTCTTTTTACTTAGTCAATGTAGCCAAAAGTTTGTCAATTTGGTAACCTCTTCTAAGAACTAGTTCTTGGTTTTCTTGATTCTTCTCCCATTTTTTTCTATCCTCTATTTTATCCCTACTCTTATCTTTATTATTTCCTTCCTTCTGTTAGCTTTGAGTTTAGTTTGCTTTTTCTACTTCAAGGCATAGAATTAGGTTACTAATTTAGATCTTTTTTAATGTATGTATTTATAGTTATAAATTTCCTTCAGCATTGCATTAAGTTTTGGTTTGTTGTGTTTGTTTTCATTTGTCTCAGAGTCTTTTAATTTCTGTTCAGATTTGTTTGACTCATTGGTTGCTTAATTTCTATATATTTGTGAATTTTCCAGTTTTCCTTCTGTTATTAATTTCTAATTCTGTTTGATCAGAAAAGATACTTTGTATGACTTTTAAATTTATTAAAACAAGTTTTGTTGCCTAACATGGTTTATTCTGGAGAATGCTCCGTGAGCACTTGAGAAAAATGTCTATTCTGCTGTTGCTAGGTGAGTGTTCAATATATGTGTTATTTATTTTTGAGAGAAAGAAAGAGAGGGAGAGCACAAGCCATGGGGAGAAGCAAAAGGAGAAGCAGGCTCCTTGCTCAATCCAGAAACCCTGAGATCATGACCAGATGCTTAACCCACTGAGCCACCCAGGTGCCCCTAAGTAGATCTTATTTTAAAGTAATCTCTACACCCAGAATGGGGCTCAGACTCACAACTCCGGGACCAGGAGTTGCATGTTCTACTGACAGAGCCAGTCAGGTGCCCCAGGTCCACTCTGTGTGTGTGTGTGTTTTTAAAGACTTTATTTATTTACTTGACAAAGATCACAAGTAGGCAGAGAGGCAGAGAGAGAGGGAAGCAGTCTCGTCACTGAGCAGAGCACCCAATACGGGGCTCGATCCCAGGACCCTGAGATCATGACCTGAGCCTAAGGTGAGGCTTAACCCACTGAGCCCCCCAGGTACCCCTCCACTCTGTGTTTTTGTTTTGTTTTTTTAAAGAGTTATTTATTTGAGAGAGCACACAGAGGGAGAGGGAGAAGCAGACTCCCCACAGAGCAGGGAGCCCTGACTCAGGGCTTGAACCCAGGACCCTGGGATCACGACCTAAGCTGAAGGCAGACACTTAACCAACTGAGCCAGCCAGGCACCCCTGTCCCCTTGGTCTTTAGCATTCTTTAGGTCCTCTATTTCCTTCTGGTGATTTACCCACTATTGAAAGTGGGGTACTGAGATCTGCAACTACTACTGTAGAAAGGGTTTTCCCTTCCATTCTATCAGTTTGGGCTCCATAGAACTTGGGGGCTCTGATACATGGTACATTTACGTTTGTACAGGCAGACTTTATTTTATTGTGCTTTGCGGATACTGTTCTTTACAAATTAAATTTTCTGACAACCCTGTTTTGAGCAAGTCTGCCATTTTTCCAACAGCATTTGCTCGTGTGTCTGTCCCATTTGATAATTTTCACAATATTTCAAACTTTTTCATTCTATTTATTATGGCCATCTGTGATTACAACTTGGAGAATGCTCAGGTGATGGTTAGCAGTTTTGAGCAATCAAGTCTTTTTAATTAAGCTATGTACATTTCTTTAGACGTGCTATTGCACAGGTAAGAGACTACAGTGTAAATATACACATAACTTTTACATCCACTGGGAAACTAAGAATTCATTGACTTTATTGCAGTGATCTAGAACCAACAGAGTATCTCCAAGGTCTGCCTGTAATTGCTCTATCTTCTTGATAAAGTGACCTTTTAACTGACATACAGCATCCTTCTTTGTCTCATCTCCTAACAGATGATGAGTTAAGCCTACTTGGTCTGATAGTAGTATCGCCGCTTCAGCTGTCTCATTAACTATTTGCATGGAACACCTTCTTCCAACCTGTGACTTTCAGCCTTTGTCTTCAGATCCAAAGCGACTCTTACAGACAGCATATAGTTCGGTCACATTTTTTATCCACTGCTCCAGTGTCTCTTGATTGGAGAGTTCAGTACCTTTACAGTTAATTACCAATAAGACTTACTTTTGCCATTTTACTATTTGTTTTCTATGTGTCTTAGAGGGTTTTTTTTTTTTTTTTTTGGTCTGTCGTTTCCTCCTTACTGCCTTCTTTGTGTTTTTTTTTTCTTTTTTTTTCATAGCAGCACATCTTAGTTCCTAATTTTGATATGAACTAGTAGGAAGGATACCAAAAATGACATAAAGACTGGTCCTACCAGACCCCTCAGAGTGAGGCCTAAGACAACAAACTCCTCTAAATTGTTCATCGCTCTGCTCTGGAGTTGCCCCTGCGCCACCTTCTCAGGGACAGGAGAACACACAGCAGCAGCTCCTGTCTTCAGTGGTCCTTTCAGTGAGTTCACGGTCTTATGAGGACTAGGGTCCCCCCACCCCCTGCCCAGACCTTCTGCAGAGCAGAGCTCAGCCCAAACTGTGGTCAACACTTGTGTGCTGCTTCCCCCACCGGCAAGTACTTGGTACCTCATATAAAAGGTGAAAGGCAGGGGCACCTGGGTGGCTCAGTGGGTTAAAGCCTCTGTCTTCAGCTCAGGTCATGATCTCAGGGTCCTGGGATGGAGCCCCGCATAGGGCTCTCTGCTCAGCAGGGAGCCTGCTTCCTCCTCTCTCTGCCTTCCTCTCTGCCTACTTGTGATATCTGTTGGTCAAATAAATAAATAAAATCTTAAAAAAAGGGGGCAGGGAAGGCACAGCAGAGGGAGTAGTCCTGGCATCACATGGTGACAGATGGGAGCTACACTTGAGAACACAGGATAACGTACAGAGTTGTAGAATCATGTTGTACCTCTGAAACTAACGTACCATTGCATCGCGACTAGACTTCAATTTTAAGTATATAAAAATAAAAGCCAGGACCAGCACCCCTGCTCAGAAATGACCAAGTCTAGCAGGTGTTAGGGACTCCTCGTGCACATGCTGGCGGCACGTTCAGTAAAAAGGCAGGCTGTGCTGTGATCTTCGTGGAGTTTTGGAGGTGGCATTCTGAGCTCACTGAGTGCTGTATCCTAATCAGTCATCAGAAAACGCACCGTGGTCCTCGCAGATTGTTAGGTTTGACTGCCATCTTCTAGATTGACCTTGTAGATTCAGGGAAGGCAGTTCTTTCTTTAGGAACAGAACCCTAGGAAATAAATAGATTTGTAAACCCGTCCTTCTCTTGGTCCTCCCAGGTGCATCATTTCTGGCATGGCCTCGGGAAGCATCGTCCTGTTTTACAACGACTTTAACCGGTGGCATCACGAATACCAAACCCGCTATTGACAGTGACAGCTGCGTGGCAGCCTGGCCCCCAGCCTCAGCGGGGGGAGTGATCGGGAGCAGCTTTCTCTTAGAAGTAGCTATCACATGTGAATGTAACTTAAATTTGCTCTAAGAAGCAAAATATTTTTTAAAGTTAATTGCTATTTTTGTAGATTTTGCTTGACTTTTTTGGGGGGAATAGCAAAGCAGAAAATTGGCTGCTGGGTTCTGTAGTTTAAAAAATCTATATTTTTAGTCATAATGAGAAGTCTATTTTCACCAATTATGGAAACATACAGTGGAGCAAGTAAACCCACTTATTCTAACTATATTATGAAAAACCACTTCCCTTTATCTATAATCTTGAGAAATACATGATTTTAACAATAGGGAAATGAGTTACAATACTGGGATTGGGAATTTTATGCTGTACTTTGGGTCCTGCATTTTTCCAAGCAATCGTGCTTCTTCAGCACTGAAATTTCTGGGATTTAAATAGTAATGTTTAAATTATGGTAAATGTAATTTAAAACATCTCAATGAATTATTTCTATCAATATTGTTGAAGCATGCTTTAGACCTAGAAAATTATGGTTTGGGGGAGGTTCTTTTATTGTATGGTTAACATAAAGGATCTAATGTTATAGCAAGTGTGAAGTAGTTACAATGTTTTATTTACAATGTTTTCCTGAGATGTTGTCTTCATCGCACACCAAAATGAAATGATGGAAGGACTCGTGGGCTCACAACCTTTGTTTTTCTTTTAAAGTGAATGTAAGAACCAAAGCTCACCCCAGAGGTTTGACTGTCCCAGGGCACTGAGGCAGAGCCATCAGCCGGGCTTCCCTCCCCCACCCCAGTCTGAGAACAGAGGCAAATGAGGTGCTGTAGTAAGCAACACCCATCTGACCTTCTCTTTGTTACTAAGTATCTTCACCTTCCTTTGAGTAGCAGTTTGTACTAAGAAACATGTTATTTTGGTGTTGTGTAATTCTACTTTTCTAGCAGACTGCTGTGGAAATCTGTGAAAAATATTTGAGAAAAGGTCTGTATTGCATAAATAAATTCTTTGTAAGTTGTGAACTTCGAGTTGAAACCAGCATTCCATCTCTTTCTCTTGCACTTACCTAAAGGGGTCCCCTCCTATTTTCCAACATTTAGCTCTTCTCTCAAAGCAAAGATTTGGAATGGAACAATCAGTTTGACAGAAAAATTAAATGAAATGGCATTTGAAATTGAATTTTTCAGAATATCTTTTCACTTCTACTTTAAAACATTAATGAAACAATTCTCCCACAAAGAAAATGTCAAACTCTGGTGTCATCCCAGATCTTGAACAATAACCAACAAGAGACTTTCTTGAAACAGGAACTTGGGTCGTCTTTGGCCAGACAGCTCCGTCTTACTGAGACTTACGCTGATGAGAACACTAGACCTATAGCTAAGATTCACCGCTGTTTTATAAAACCATTAAGGAAAAAAAAAAAAGTCAAATGTGAGAATATCCATTTTAGAGAAAAGAAAAACCCAAGTTACTGGTAAATTAATTAAACATCCTCACTGCTGTTACCCCCTGATATTATACTTTGAAAAGTTTAGGGAAAATGGTAGAATTAGGAATATCTACATCCTATGCCAAGCATTTGATACTTTGAATTACCCCATTTTTACAAGCTTAGAGCAAAATGAATAAAGCAGCTTCCTCTTGGGCCTAAGAAGAAAATTGGTGCCTCCAATGCCTTTATGTGTTTTAAAACTTACAACTATGGAAAATTAGCCAAAACATAAGTAACATATTATTTACTTATGTATTCCTTTACTCATAAAACAAATATAGCTGGTGTCAACACAAGGGCTTCTTAAGGACAGAATCTGTTAACCATATTTGTTAGGATTTATTCAACATTGATTTATTTTAACCAACGTTAGCTACTTAAAAAACCACACACACACACACAAACATTTCTTCAAATAAATTTAAACCAATAAGAGGAAAAGAGTCAAAGCCGCGGTGGTTTGGGACTAAGCTGGATGACCCGCGCAGATGAGGCGGGGTGGCACGCTCGGAAAGTGGCTGTGGTTGGACGTGGGCTGTGTTCCCTCTACATACAGTAATTTACAGCTGGTTTTAAAATGCACCGCCTCAAGGAATTCAGATTTTCCTCCCTGATAGTATCGATTCTTACTGAAATGCCACCAATCAAGTCCTCGAGGCTCTGTAATTCAAGAAACAGCACGCTGGATCTCTGGGAGAAAGCAGACGGGCTTAGCGCATATAGGACATGAAAACTTGACAGGCACACTGATACACACTGATGGATGACTCCCTCTCAGATGAGAATCTTACTCCCCAGAGGACACCAGACATCCATAAATAAATATTCTAATACATTAATTCAATAAAAGGAATGATCTTGTCCCCTGAAACATTTAGTTCTACTGATCAGCCTACAGGACAAGAGGATTCACAGTGACCTGCACAGGAATGCTAAGATGCTGCATGTAGGACATGAGATAGCTTGGAACCTGAGGCTGCCCTTCTCCATTCAGCTCCAACGGCAGAGCAGACCCCGAGGGCCAGCGGCCGAAAGACAGACAGACAGACACACACACACACACACACACATACCCCGGGGCCATGTGCACCCCCCGAACTGTCAGATGGCCAGTGGGATAGCAAAGCTGGCGAGGGTCAAGTCTGCAGGAGATGGCCAGGAATTCCCCATTCAGCCAGACAGCACTTCCACTTTAGACCCTTTTCAGCAAACAGAACTGAATTAAAATGATAGACAACAAATCTACCATTTGTAGATTTTAGGGGAGAGATTTTCACTAGGTACCTGATAGCTTTTTCCTGGACAGGATTTCAAGAGCTCCTGGCCATACAAATCATAGACCTGGTTTCGTCCTTCTCCTGCACTGCCCTGCTCACCCTCCATCAGTGCAAAAGGACACAGATTCCTTCTGCATGCACACGGGATGGAGAGTCCTACCACTGAGACTGGTGGAGAAGCTTGGCCGGTTCCTGGGGTACATTACAGATCATATAGTAGCAGCCAGCCCCCCATCCTCACCTCATCATGTGACATCACATTTGGCCAAAGTGTGTTCACAAACAAGAAACAAGGAGGACGAGACGTGAATCTCAAAACCTGCATAAACTGTGGATCAACAAATATTTCTCCTTGGCTATCTCTGCCCCACTACTGGGGAAAGAAGAGTTGTTTTTTTTGTTTTTTGTTTAAGATTTTATTTATTTATTTGACAGAGATCACAAGTAGGCAGAGAGGCAGGCAGAGAGAGAGAAGAGTGGGGGGAAGCAGGCTTCCTGCTGAGCGGAGAGCCTGATGCGGTCTCAATCCCATGACCCTGGGATCATGACCTGAGCTGAAGGCAGAGGCTTTAAACCACTGAGCCACCCAGGCACCTGAAAGAAGAGTTTTCTACTTCAACTAGGAGAGGAACCAGCCTAACGACTCCCATTTTTGTAGCAGAAGGAAGCTGAGAATTTTAAAAACTTCCTACACTACAAAATGGAAGGAAAACACCATAATATAGCAAATCAGTAACAAAATACAAAAAAATTTGTTAAATTTTCTTTTGTCTCTTTTATTTCCTCTCAGATATGTGGGCAAAACAGCTTTTATATTTTCCCCATGAATCAAATCTATATATTCATTTAAAGAGTCGAGTCCATGATGCACATTTTGGGTCCCCCAAAGTCATAAGATCACTATTTAAAAACCCAAGCCTATTACTAATGACACTGACACATCACTCCCAGCCTTCCCTGCTATGAACCAAAAATGCAGATTGCTCAAACCAAAGGACATCACATTTTTCTAATGAAACTTAGCGTGGTCTGGCCTTTAGGCAAGCTGTCTTCTGGAGACAGCCAGGCTCTCCAAGAAGGGAAGAAGGCAGTGCACAAATGTTCCTATGAATTCTGACACCTCGGCAGTCATATGCCAGAAACATGAAGTGAATTACATTCCTGTCTCAAGTTCAGGAATATTTTTCCTTGCCAAAACGAAAGTTGGGGGTGGGGGTGCTGGGCAAGCTTTATTTCCTCATACCTGGCAGGCAGCAACTGGCTGCTTTGCAGCTTTGAATCTGGACAATTTGAAAGACATTCCCCAGACCCGACTTCATCCTCCGCACAGATGCCCAACCCTCACAACCCAATAAACTTAGCCCACCAGGTTGAAACCTCCCCGACCACACCATCCCGAATGACGAATGAGGGGGTTCTGTTTGGGAAAGGGCAGGGCAGAAGCAAATGGCTGTGTACCAGATACACCCATTCCTTCCCCTCAGTTCTTCAGTGAGGGCAGCACCTTCCCACAGCCGTCTTCGAATTCAAGGCTTTATCATAAAGTGCCCACTTCACATCTGCTGGCCAAGACTAAGATGCACACACCAGCTTCCTTCTGGAGAAACTACTCTCTTTGTCTAACAGAAACCGGCACCCCCTTCCCTGCTGCCCCCATAACCTCCCAGACCTCCTCAATCCCCAGTTTTCTACCATTTTGCCAGGTGTCTCCAGCATCGCATCCCACCTCTACCTAGGACACAGACGTCCCATCTAAAGCATCTCCGACCACCTAGTGGACAGGTATAAGGACAGCCTCCCTGGGAACCAGGAGCAGCAAGTCCCAGCTCCAGGAAGTCGGGATGAGCTCCTGACCCCCCTGAGTTTTCTCATTGGTGGAATGCGGCCATTAACCTCTTGCTCTCAGGGACGTGGTGTGGCCCAGATGATACAGGATGAAATACTCCATGAATAACTGTGGTTATGCCTTAGCAGGTAAGCGTTTCCAAGGACTAGACTGTCACTCCTTCAGAAAGCAGCTAATTCTGTCACTGGGCTGCCATTCGATAGAGTCTCAGACTCTACACACACACCTGACCCTTTGTGCCTCCTACCTACTAACCTCCGACCACCATCCAGAGTAAGCAGAAGTGAGTCTACACCCGCAGCTGTGGAACAAGTCTTTAACCAGCCAAGACATCTAAGGATGTGCCTCTCGTTTCCCTAGTGCCTTTACGTGTCCCCCTAGTCCTCGGCTGCCAAGGGCTTCAAAGCCCCGCATACCCTGGCTGCCCTCCCTCAGATGATCGTTGCCTCGTGTGCACCACACACCTCGAGGCCTGCGAACAGATCTGCACCCGTGGGAGGACTGGGCTTCCCTGGCCCACGCTCCACACATCCTTGCCTTGGCGCAGTGTGAGGTCACGCTAACATGCAAGGAGCTCTGGGGGCACCTCCTGAGCGCTGACCGCTGCAGCTCCCCGCACCCCGATCTTTCCCACGAGCTGCCACGCATTCAGGACGCAGTCAGCAGAACCGCAGCCCTTCACACCCTGACTTCACACTGTGCGTCTGGATCTGCGTTCTAACCTGCTGAGTCATTTTAAATCGGCCCATCCCATGTAAAGGCTGGAGAAGCATTCTTTCTACACTGTCATTCACATCATAGGCACAAACAAACAAAAAAAAGAGCAACAAAGATGGAGAGCCGTGGTTTTTCTTTAGAGCTGCAGTGGCCGGCGTGGCTACGTGGGCTCCGACCACTCACAATGTGCCCATCCCAAGCAAAGACATGCTGTAAATGCCAATGCACAGTAGATTCCAACCATTAAAAAAAAAGATGTCCAAGATTTTGTTAACATTGGTTGCATGTTCAAATAATACTGTAAAGACACTGAGTTAAATAAAATATACTACAAAATTAATTTCACCCATTTCTTTTCAATGTGGCACCAGAAAATGGGAACTTGACACCACGTTTCCAGGAGGCAGCACACTGTTCTAGAACTTTCTCCACAGCACCATACATCGGCACCCTTTTCTCTTTCCACACGGTCTGTGCTGAACTGTCCTCGCTGTTTTCAAATTCCCATTTCACAGTCATATCCATGAAGATATTTGGGGGGAGTTTTGCCGAATGTTTTCAATCCATATATTCCATGTATTTCCATATTACAGCAAGCCTTTTGAAAAAAGAGACACCCGGCCTGACTCGTGGCCCAGACGTCGAGCCCGGCAGGCACCCTGCTCTTCTTTTTCTACCCTTTCAAAGGCCAGTTTCTGTAGCTGCAGATCCCCTGGCTGGAGTAAGGGAATGAACACCCAACGAGGACAGGCTACTCTCACCGTGCAGGAGTGGAGGAACCTAGCAATTATATACCTGTATTTAACCTGAGTTCTGAGAACAGAACTCAACGGATGTTTTCCAAGCACACAAGTAAATGAACAACTTGCCTGTAGAGTCAGAGCCTTTATTAAGGATCCTTGCTCAGATGACCACTATATCCAGGTCTTGGGCCTCCCCCTGGCATCCCACCCCCACCCTGGGGACAGGAACCTCCAAAGAGCACTGAGATGGAAGAACATAAAGTTGCCTGGTGACTCTGTCCCCTGCCGATCCTGTGACTTGGATCATGTCACCTCACTGCTTGGTTTGCTCCGTTACCAGCACACGTCACTCGAGGTGTCTGTGGGATTACGAGAATCCTAGAGGGAACGCCAGGCCAAGCTGTCACACCTGCTCACACCACTTCCTGTCTCCAGGCCTCCTCCCCCAAGTCCCAGGCCACGTGAGGGGGACGCAGAGGGCGGGAAAATGTGCAGAACAGAAGATGCTCCTTCGTCTTATCGACCATGACCGCTGCCTTGGCAATTACATTCTTAAGTTGTTAGCAAATGCCTTTGGATTTCAGTCCCTGGATTTCAGACTCTGATCACTGCCAGAGGCCATGCTCCATCCCTACTTCTGTGTTCTTTCCTTTACATGAGGCCTTTCCTTCCAGTAACAAAAATATTTCCACTGGAAGCTGTGAAAAGGCTTGCTCTTGAACTCCTCAGTGAGGACAGAGACATGCAGAAGGGTCTAGGTCGGTACATCACAGCTTTTGGGAAACTGCCCTCCTCCTGAGGCTGGTACCTGCTGCAGCTGTGGGCCTGGGAAGCCCATCTGTGTTTTATAACTGGCCTCCGGATCGAATCATGAGCCAGAACCAGCCCAGGGAGAAATCATCGCGTACCTGAGAACAGGTACGCACATGGTCTCAATCCTTCACCAGTGTGAATGAAGCGATCCAGGGCTGAAGGAGATGGTCTCTAGGCCTGCAGCTGGGCAGCCTCGAGAAGCTGGGGACAGAAGCAGCACCGGGCTACACCAGAGCGGTAGGTGAGCAGGCGTTAGGAGAGAACAGAAACCAGGAGCCGAGATGCTCCCAAAGCAGCCGACAGGAGACCGCACAGCCTCTAAGTCAGAGACAGTGACAGGAGACACGGGAACAGCTGCCCAGACTCCCCATTTCCTATAGAGCCTGACCTTCCTACCGTTGGTTCCACAGGATTCCTCCACTGTGTGCTAATAATCCCTATTTATTCCTGAGCTTTTGTTGTGGGTTTCTGCACCTGTTAGCAAATACACTTAGACCAAGATGCATTTTCATGTGCTCTTCTCCTCTCCTCACCCAAAATTTATAAAAAGACAAGGGTACATCTGCCAGATCCTGGGGCAAGGAGGTGTGCTCTGATCACACATCCCCTGCAAGACACCACCACACAATCCTTTGCCCACCCCCAGCATTTTTTCTCAAGAAGGGTTTATTGCAGGTTAGGTACACTGGTAAGAGGCAAAAGTCTAACAATTAGAATGAACTACAGGGCCCACCAGTTTAGGGGATGAGTGGGTAAAACAAATCTACTGATTACGTACAATGATTAAAAAGGGCAGGGTAGTGGGAAAAAAGGAAAAACTGCCAGCAGCCTTCCAGAAGGTTAATAACAGAGGATGTCTGCGGAGCACCTCCCTGCCCCAGTCCTGCCTGGGCCTCGGCCCACGTTTCCTCAGTTGTTTCCGGCCAGCTCCAGATGACAAACAGATGATGGAGACTCTGGTGGCTGTTCAGATGTCTGCTCTCTAGAAGCCGACTTGCTGAGAAGAAGCCACCTTGGCCCAGGGAAAGCTGCATGCGCCAAGCCTTTCATGAAAAAGGCCAAAGGACAACTTCGTTAGCATTTCCTAATACATATGTGGGAAGAGTTAGCGGGAGAACACACAAGTTGAGGGAACAAAATGACTTTCCCCTGGGGTCTGTGTACAAATAAATATCCAGTGTCATCTCAGGTAAGCCCAGCACCCCAAGCTATACATGGTAGGCTGCTTCCTCAGGCACCAGAAAGCACTTCTCAAAGTCTGGAATTAGTGTCCAGTGACCAGACTGTCCTCTTGGATGCTCAATTCTCCCATCGGAAAGCCAGTCCTCCAAACCCCATCAGCATAGGAAGGAGCCGTGTCACCTCTCACAGGACACCCGCAAAGGGACAAATGCAGTTCTAAGTTCTCGTAAGAAAAAAAGGAACACTCCGAGTTTACTTAAATAGGGGAGAGATCTTGGTTCATCCAAAGTGTTTCTATAAAAATGCATTAAATCCCAGATAAAAGTTGCACATTCTCTTGGTGACACTGAAAATGTCCATTAAACCAAAAAAAAAACCCCAAAAACAAAAAACAAAAAACCATCAACTTCAAATGAGCCTCTCTGAATTTCTGTCACCAAGGCTAACACTGCATAGGACCCTCCAGGAACTAGAGGGCAGAGCCCAGAGTATGAAAGAAGCCAGCCCCTGGCACAGAGCTCCTGGCTCCCGGCGGCCTTGGGGGTGCCAGCAACCTTCTGGAGGACAGGCAGCGGAGAAAGCCTCTTCAGCGAGTGGACTGCGCGGCAGCCCGGGCAGAAGAGGGGCTTTCCAGCGGTGTGGCGGGCTCCAGCCCGTCTGCCCGGGGCTCAGTCACGGTGGCGGCGCCAGGTCCCGGCCCGCTCACAGCCCGCAGCGGCAGGGGGGCAGGGGGGTGTGGGTGATTCCGAAGGGGCAGGGGCCGGGGCTGGCGGCACGGACACGGGAGGCTCCTCAGCTGAGGGAGGGGCTGGAGAGGTCAGCTCCATCCCAGGTCGGCTGCTGTCCTGACAGTGCTTGCTGCAGAAAATCTGCCCCTCCTTATCTAGAGCCGTGTTCTGAGGAGAAAGCAGCGGAGACAACACGTTAGCCCGGCCTGGGCCTGGGTCAGAGCTACCACGACAGGAGCACACGTGGGCATGCACAGGACTCGGGAGCAGAAGAGGAGAAATAACATCAAACTTCTCTTCCAACAGAAGCCTGAGAGAAAAGCAACGGCTGCGGACAGCCCTCCCTGGGCAGTCGTCCAGGCTTGGCCTCGGCGCCCCGCTCAGCGTCAGGCGGCCCTGGATGGCAGCCTGAGGCGATTCTTGTCTGGCTTGGAGCTGGCCTGAGTTCTGAGTGCTTCTTCCCATGCCCAGATCTTGAGCCCAGAAGAATCCTAGGATAATAAGCAAACCCTCCGCAAATGCTAAGGCCCTGATAGTAAGCTTTTCTAAGGCAAGTTCTTCCTCCCAGGGTGAAAAGTGACTCTCGTGCCATATAAATCAGTAACCCCCTTCCAACCCAACTGGATGCCTCATCTATAAAAGCCTGCAATGTGATGGTGTACCATTACCCAATTTTAGATCTTCCATGATCACCTGACCTACTCTTCTCCTCCTGGGCAGTTTTATCTTGTTACACACCCACGTTGGTTTTGTTTTGTCTTTTTTTTTTTTTTTTTTTTAATTAAACTCCATGCCCAAGGTGGCACTTGAGCTCACGACCCTGAGATCAAGAGTCATACCCTCCACGCTGAGCCAGCCAAGTGCCCCATGCCCAAAGTTTCTAATCTGCTCAACTCCTCCAGGAGCACAGAAAAGGCTATAAACATGAAGGAATCACCTTGCTTTTCTGACCTCAGACTGAGAAGCAAGACTTCAGTTATCCTTTGCCTCAGTTTGAACATTTCTTGCTTCTCCAGAGAAGCCCAGCCTGCTGTCACCTCACTGGGTTTCTAAAGGTGCTTTCAGGTCTTGGGCACTTTTACCTAAAAGGCCCAAGGATCAGGAGGTGTTCTGTCATCTAACTGCCCTGGGGGGGAAGGTAATACGGAGTCTTTGAGCATTCTACAAGGTCTGGAAGGCACAGGAATAAACCACAGGGTCTTCTACAACAGGCTTGCGTGGCTGCCTTCAGGGCACTCCACAGACCCTTCTGAGCTCAAGCTAACAGTCAGTACTTTCCAAGGTCAACTTCCATTACCTGGAGAGTAGGTCACTATGGAAAAGCCAAATCAGACACTTAGCACGGCTCTGGAACAAGTTTCCAAGCTCCTTGTAGGAGAGGAGGCTGGGCGGCACCTCAGGGAAAAAACACTGAACTTGGAGAGAGGCAGCATTCCCTTTCTTTTTCCTAGCACAAACTCCCTCCTGCGTCAAAGAAAACAATTCCACAGTTATTTCTCCTTTTCTCTTCCTGTCAAGAGACCATGTATGTGTGCAGCAGAACAAAGCATTGCAGTGCAGTTAGTACATACCATTGCCTTGGACCTAGTCAGAGGGAAGCAATGCAGGCGGCGGGAGAGGCAGGAGAAGGGAGGAGAGAAGCGGGGACAGAAACTAGACTTACTTCAAACAGAAGCAACACGATTGAAACAGTTTTGTCTATCTTTAATTAAGCCCAATCAGCCCCAAATGTCCCCTGAAAGGAACATCTTGACCTTGAGTAGGGAGACCACGCCATGTGAATTCATCCTTTCTCAAGGAGGCTAACCAGCAGCAGCGGGAAGGAGGTTTCTCAGAATTCCCTTTTCTGCCACAAGATGGCCTCGTCCCGTCCCTGAGACTGGGATGAGCCCCTGGGAAAAACCAAGAGGCTGCCCTACAAAGGCACTGTCCTTTTTTAAGGATCCTAAGGACAAGTCAAAGAAAATGCACGTGCTATTCAAACACACAGGCCTGTCTTAAACCAAAACCCCATCCAACAGAAATCTCTTCTCTGACCCCAAAGGCTCCACACCTGTCCTACTGATAAAAATGCATCTTTGGAAATGTACTTGGAGAAAGAGAACAAAAGCCTTTGCAGAATACTTGTCCTATGCTGTTGTTCCCCAAAAGATGCTTGTTCACCCAATAAGAGCCAGCACTGAGCAGAACTCTCGGGGTCCTCCTCCCACCCGCTCGCCAGCTCTTCACCTAGGATGGCAGGCAACATGGCGAGCTGTGAAACTCTAAATTCAAGTTTTCCAAGGGCCTGTGACACTCCCTGGAAAGGCTGTCGGTAGGTACAGGAGACCCGCCCCATAGGAAGCTACGAGCCGGGCGCTGGTGTCAGAAGTCTTGAGACAAGCATGCAGATGTAAGAGGGGCTGCGAGTTAGGAGAGGCTCTGATTAAGCACAGCGTGTGGAATACCAGAATTCTGCTTCAGGACTCCCCACAGTCTCAACTGGGTAAAGGGCAAAACTCTGAAGTGTGTCTCAAACTGTCAAATCAAACTGTCAAATAAAATGCAGACAAGAGCGTCAGCTTTACTTTTTCCCCCTGCTGTTAATTGACATTGTCACCCTATCATTTTCTCACAGGAGCCTCAGATGCGGGGGCATGGGGTGGGGCGCTAGGGCCAGGAGAGGCCTAGGAGCGAAGGCAGGCAGGACAGTTCTGACTGGAAGTTACACAGCAGTTACCTGAGGATTCGGCCCCATGGCACTGATACCCACTTTCATGACTATTCGAATCTGTAGGAAACCAGGTTAGCGCCTCACCTACTCTCATTATGAGAACGTATGAATACTGGGGAGAATCCTTGGTGGTTCACCATTTTTCCCATAAAAACCATTTAAAACTGTTCCTAAGGGCAGGGCACACAGACACAGGGTAGTGGTGAAGAGGATGAGGAAGACAACACAGAAGCATTGCAAGCTGCCCCCACACAACCATGCCCCAGGCCAGATCCTCGCTTGGGTGAGGATTAGCATGACATCCCCATGGGGGCCTTCTTGCCACTGCTTTTGGGAACGAGCCCAAAATTCACAGGCCGGCTTTTTGGCCGTTGAGAATTGGTACCTCCAGAGACAAGCTTTACTGATTTCTCCTGTAGGTACTGAATGTGACAATGCCACTCAGCAGTTCCTCAGAGCTAACAACCTGCAGAGTTGTGTAGGGAACATGAGGTTAGACGGGCCCCTGCCAACATGCTCAAAATGACAACTGAACATACATGTAAACACGCAGCTTGCACAGTCACCACTGGAATTACAGATAGAAGAAGGGGTTGATCATTCACACAACCAGTTAAAGCTCAGAGGTTTGAAATGTGACTAGGGATCTCCTTCATCAGCAAGTGGAAACCTATCATTTGTAAACCCCAAGATACAGGTTTATTTAGAGGCTATTTAGAGGCTCTAAATATTATGACCCAGAACGGAGCCTACACTGGACCACAAGACAAAGGGCTGGATCATTCCAGAGTCTTGGTGGGCCACAGGCCTTCCACCATGACTCCTGGGTGGGCCCCAAGTCCACAGATGACCTAGGCAATTGGTAAAATTCCCCTAAACCAGGACATGGTCCTGTAAAAGTCCTTCCTCTAGGAGACTATGAAGCTTAATTAACATAGTCATTAAATTTTGATTCTAAAAAACACTCTTCTTAAGGGTTTTCATTATGTGTCAATGGTACCAATTTTTAATGTTTCATTTCTTTCTAAATTTCACAGAGGCTGCCCTCCAGTGGCATGCAACCAGGCCGTAACGGGCCATACGGGCCATCCGTCCCCTCCGTCAGTGCTCGCTCTCACAGGGGAACCACGTGAAAATACTCTCCTGCTGGTGAGTCAGTCAAGATGGTCCTTTTCCAAGTGTTTAAGCTGTAATTCTGTGACAGCTCTGACCTTCTCAGGCTTTCAGCAGAATGCTGCTAAAACACTAAGAAAACCACAACTCAAGAGGCCTTCTTCTCATGATGGTGGCACAGAGTGCCCCAAAGTCCTGCACCACAACAAGAGACCCAGCCCACAGGCTCAGGCTCTGTCTGGGGAAGGGAAGCGGGGAGGGAGCACGCTTCCTAGCAGGGGTGGAATAAGGGAGTTACAGGATGTTCGGAAGACTGCCACATGACAGACCACGAGTGGTGCTAAGGTGCCAGAAGCACTACCAAACATCCCACAGGGTTCTCTGTTCACAGCATCGGCGTGGGGGCTGGGGGGAGGGTCCCTCAAGCTTCTATCTGGATCCGGAATCTTCTTAAGCAAACATTCCTAGACTACAATGTGCCAGAGAAGAAGCCCCTGCTTTCCTTATAGTCGGGTAGAAAACAAGCTCAACCTTTCCAGAGGGTGACAGGCTTGTCCTGAGTTAGAAAGCTTGAATTACGGTGACGGCCCATCACTGGCTGTCAGGTGCCCAGCTGGCCCCAGGGATCCACTAACACCCAAGGTGATTGGATGGCCAAGCTGCTCACAGCTCAGGCCCCTGTCTCCTTAGAAATTCCGAGTCTGAAGCCACTCGTGTGAGGGGTGTGGGCAAAACAGAGCTCACCCCCCCAACCCCTGACACCGGGGCCTGGTCCCACAACAGTGGACCACAACAGTGTGGGAGACGCTCACAACCGGCTTTAAGGCCCAGCCTCGGCAAGGGGTCAGTTTTGGTTCAGCGAGTTAACAACACTTCTGGCTCAATTTTATTCTTTTTGACTTTATTTTCCCTTTCACTAAATGTACCTTAATGTCACTTCCCTTACTTGAATGCCACTTTTGATTTATTGTGTTTATGGATTTAGATAAACTGCCTCAAAAACCTTTGAAAAGAAGGAAGGTCTGAAAAAATATGGGGATCATTGTTACTGACTTCTTGTAAAATCTAACCCTGAAAAAATTAATATTTTTTACATTGTTCTGTACTTCTAAAAACCACACAACACTGATTTCTTAAAGGGATTTGTTTAACTTTAGCTGTTTCTTATCCTGGGTCCCAAAGAATAATTCCTACCTCACAGAGTATTTCTGAAGCCTCGAATAGGCAGGGAGTTACTTCCTCAGTCTGTAAACCCACCAGGCTTGGGAACCCCTCTCCGGATGCCACACACGGATGAGAACAGAAGCAGCGGCCAGGGAGGGCGCTGAGCCTGGGAGGGAGAGGCCGGGGGCTCCTCGGCACCCGGGCCCATCCGACTGGCCTGGCTGGTCCTGCACAAACCCCTCCCCAGGACTCCAGGCCCAGGAGTCAGCCAGATGGGGGCACTCCATGTGCCAAGCCAATCCTGAAGCGAAAAGAAGAACATGGAAGGTGCCACCTTCCATGAGAGGGAAAAAGCCCTTGGCTATCCACTTCTAAAGACTCAAGGTCAGCTGAGCAGTCAGGCCAGACACTGCCGCTTTCCAAGAACAGAACACGGTGCCCTTCCACTTACCATGATAACCGAGACCCCGGTGGTGGTGCTGTTCTGTTTGGGGAGCGCATTATTAAAGTGCTGTTTGAGTTTACCTGTTACTTCAGCTTGCATATTATTCTCCTGGGAGGCATCATCCTGCAGGAAAGAAAAGAATCAAATATGATGATTTCTGACTCTCAGACCTAAGTTGTGTTTTCCTCAGTAGTCACCCCCACCCCACCATCTCTTCCTGAGAGGGCCCACCTTTACCACAGGGTTAGGGGAACATGACCTTCTAAAAATACTGCTGCGTAGCAGTCCTCTGTCCTCAGAAAGACCCCAGGCCATCTGCTCTGTTCCGTAAGCCTACAGTAGGCTGAGGAGAGAGCACCGGTCTCCAAGAGCACAAAAGAGGACACTCTTTAGGCTTCTGAGACTCTCCCCACAAGGCATAAATCCCACAGAATTTAGTATAGATCCCTCCCACTGTAACAACAATATTAATGAAAACTTTATTATTTTAATCAAGAATTCTGTCACTTGTAAGTCTTGGCTGCTCATAAAGAAATGTGGAATCTCAGCTAATCGGGTTGAGACCCAAGTCCCTTGGCAGGATCCAAGAGGCCAAAGCCTGATGTCAGGATGTGAGGGACCACAGAGATGGCGGAGGGGCCCAAGGAGCCACCCCGCCCCAACAAGCTGTCCAAAGCCCTTGGCTACACACATTAAACACACTCTCTCAGAGCCTCTGGGAGTAAAGAAAATGCAGACTCTCCCACCAGCACCATTTCATGGATCACATTTACCCTAGACCCAGAGGCACCACCCACCCCAAAAGATTTCTGGTCGACATCATGCCCCCTCCACCCAGCTGCAGGAAGGGGCTGTGTCTCAGCCTGCCTACCCATAGCAGGAGGTGTCCTGCAGCTCTCGTGTGAGCACATGCCATAAAGACGTAGGAATCAGGGTCTGAAACATACTCGTCCCCAGGCAAATCCTAAAATCTCTCAAACCCCAGAAGCACAGAAGGCAAAAGGTGAAAGGCTCTGAAGAGAGCATTCCGACCAACTCTTTCATTTTGCACACGTTGAAGGTGAGGACCAGAAAGGGACAGTAACTTGCCAAGGCCAAATACTCCGAGATCCTCATGCCAACTGCTTTCTCGCAGAGAGCTACCTGCACACTACTTGCTCATGAGAGAAAACAGCCCGTTCGTCTGTCGTGGGACTTGGAGGCAGGGCTTGGCATGCACACCGATGGTTACAGAACTTACAGATGTTCCTTCCCTGAGAACGTGGGTACTTACTGACACCCAGGGGTGGCTCAGGATTTCTCCCGCAGTACACCGAGCTTCGACGTTTACCTGAAGCATCTGACTGATTAATTCCTGGAAAAAGAAGACCACAGAGGAGACGACGTGGGGGATTCCAGCATAAACAGGGATCTGAGTTTGCACCGTGTACTTCAAAGAGCCAGCCAACACAGCTGCTCAGCCATTTCAACATCGCAGCTATTATCACCTACACCTCTGCTGTCTACCAGGCAGTTACATAGACACGGCTGCAGCGGCACGAAAAAAGAGAAGGTCTCTCCTGGGTCCACGTTAAACCAAGATGTTCTCTCCTAAAAGTTCTGGTGATTATCATCATTCCACAATTTAAAACCCGCAGTATCGTTCCTTTTGGCAAGTTGGCTTGTCTTGTTCCCACATTCTGATGGCTGTCCAATATATATTTCTTAAAGAAATGATAGAATGAATGTTTAGGGCTTAGAGAAGCATAGGAGGGTGGCGGGGCAAACTGGGAAGACAGCCAGTCTGGCGTTCATAATTTGCTTAAGAGTTTCAAGACAATTATCATGTGCTCTCACTGATATGTGGAATTTAGGAAACAAGGGACAGGATCATAGGGGAAGAGAGGAAAAAAATGAAACAAGATGAAACCAGAGAGGGAGAAAAACCACAAGAGATTGTAATCTCAGGAAACAAACTGAGGGTTGCTGGAGGGGAGTGGTGGGGGCGGGACGGGGGTACCCGGGGGATGGACACTGGGGAGGCACATGATATAATGAACACTGGGTGTTATGTAAGACTGATGAATCACAGACCTGTACCCCCGAAACAAATAATACATATATGTTAATTTTAAAAAAATCTTTAAAAAAGTTTCAGAGACTATACTGTGAAATGAACTTAAAGAAGCAACACACACAATAAAATTTAAGACAAAACCTGGAGCTCACTCCCAAGAGCTGCAAAAGCCCCACACGACAGAGGAGGGCCGGTCGACAGAAAGCAACCCACAGCAACAAACCCATATGGGTACCTTTGCTGAGTCTGTGATGTTATCCCAGTAGGGGGCTGGAAACTCCAGCTTCCCAGCCAAGATCTGGTCGAAAAGATCCTCCTGAAGATTGTTCTCACTAAGTCAGTGACAAAGAATGGGAGAGAAAGCAAAGTCGTCATACAGTTTTTCAACAAAATGGTCACAAGAGTGGGGTGAGGAGTCCAATCTCTCAACTTCACTTGTTATGACCCATTTTTTCCTTTCAGACAATGTGCTAAAGAACGTTTCCATAGGCCTAGGTATCAGGGAGAGAGAGTACCCAAGACCCAAGGAGTCTGTTTAGTGAGTACAGTTTCAGCTTGGGAAGACAAAGTAATTTTGGAGACGAACAGTGGTGATGGTTCCACAATACTGTGAATGTACCTATGCCACTAAAGCTGTACATTTAAAAATGGTTAAAATGGCAAATTTTAGGTTGTATATATTGTGCCAAATAAAGGAAGGACTCAAGAAAAAATGGAATCCACAAATAATCTCAATTCTTATTTCAGAAAAAAAAAAAAACCCAAACACCTCAGCATCTGCCCTCATTTAATCTCTCGAGGCAATCAGAGTGGAAAAGTAGCAAATCTGAGTCAGATCTCCTTGCCCTTCCCGTCTGCTTTTCCAGTAAAACAGCCAAGATCAGTGCAACAGCCGAGAGATGAAAAAGGTATGAGGAGTCCAGAATCTGAGTACAATATTCATGACATAATGAGCTCCCCACCGGAACTCGACTTTCACTGAAGCTCCACCTGAAAAAAAGAGCCCATCCAAGAATGGCAACTGGGGCTGCCACAGACTGAGGCGGCCGGACCTTGCAGCTGCCTGCCGGCGGACATCGGTCCTCACAGGGGCTCTTGCACACACAGCGGTGCCTAATGAATGAATGAGGACCTGGCCTGCGACCGAAGAAGCGTGGATACATGCAAACACTACTGGGAACACTTTGGGAAGCTGGATATCCCCAAACTCACAGAAAACAGAGCTCCAGAGCCACCTCCCAGCCCCCCGGCCCCCTCCCCCGTGGATTCATCAGGTGCCTCCAGAAAACAAAGTCATTAGCTTTTTAGGCCATTACCAAGCCTTACTGGAAAACTCAGGCTGGGCTATTAGAGTCCAAATCCAGGATTGGACGCTCAGTCTCAGCTGGAAAGTGTGCAACCTCTCTCTTTGGAGCAGCCAACAGCGCCCCTGAGGCCTGTTGCTCAGCGTACTCACACAGGACCCTCCCCAGCCTCCACCACATAAGCCCAGTCATGCTAATTGCCCTCTCGGAGTAAGTGACTGTGGTGTCCGTAGAAGTTAATCATGCAGGGCAGTGCCTAGCAACAAATTCTGGGGCTGCCTGATGATGGGATGATTCCCACTCCTGTTCAGTGAACAAGGGTATAGGCAAACCTCATTTTATCTGGGCTTCACTTTATTGCCCTTTGCAGATCATCTCTGTTTTACACAGTGAGGGTTTATGGCAGCCCTGCGTTGAGTGCGTCCATCCGTACCACTTTCTAATGGCGTTTGCTCACTTTGTGTCTCGATGTCACATTTTGGTAACTCTCGCAATATTTCACACCGTTTCATTATTATTCTGTTAGTTAAGTGATCTGTGCTCATCGACTACAACCTGCTAAAGCTCAAATGATGGTTAGCGTTTTTTAGCAATAAATTATTTTTATTTTAATATTATTATTGTTGTTGTTGTTATTTTAAAGTAGGCTCTATGCCCAGCCTGGGGCTTGAACTCATGACCCCTGAGATCAAGAGTCGTAATCTCTACCATCTGAGCCAGCCAGCCAGCCAGCCAGCCAGGTACCCCTGTTTTTTTTTTTTTAAACAAAGCATTTTTAAATTAAGGTATATGACTCGTTTTTTTAGACATAATGCTATTGCACACTATTTAATAGACTACGGTACAGTGTAAACATAACCTTTATATGCACTGGGAATCCAGAAAATTCATTGGACTCGCTTTACTGTGGTGTTTGTTTTATTGCGGTGTCCTGGGACTGCTCTCGAAACATCTCCACGCATGCCTGCAGAGTCTGTGAGCTTTGTGAACATCTGTGACCTCTCCCCAAGTCCAGCTGAACTGACCTCTGCCAGTCCATGAAGTCTGGGTCAAAAGGCACAATGAGGAGAAGTCAAGCCAGACAGCCCGGTGAGGCAAGAGATCCCCACTGCTGTCCTGGGAGGTGCTTGTCTATGACGGCACCACAGACTATTTCTTTCTAAGTGTCTATGTGTTTTCTTTTTCACTGTTATTTCCCTAGTGACTGAACTCAGCTCGAGTCTCCTTCCAGATGAGTGAAGGAGGCACAGAACACAATGAGGTTTTACAGACATCTTTAGGAGACGGGAGGACCCCAGGAGACAATGTTAGAAAAAGATGTTAAAAATCACCCATCTCCAGAACTGTTCCTTTTAGCCGTCCCTATTACTCATCTCCCTTTTATTTTCTGGAATACCAAACAGCTTATGCTTTGTTAATATAGATGTCTTTTATTTTGTTAGTATACAGCTAAAAAGTTGGAAAGGTACCTGCAGCAAGTCACCTAGGTGCTTGGCAAAATAGTCTGAGTCAACAAACACAAGCCTACAGGGTCTCGACAATTAGAAGGCACCTTTTAGGATCCACAGTGAGAAATGCAAGTGCTTTGAGAACTTCAGGCCACCCCTCACTAGAAGAACAGAAAGCTAATTTATCCTTCGAAATAGTCACATAGTAAAAGTCACTCTGATGAAATCTACACTGCACTTATTAACACATTTATACTCCACAATCTGGCTGAGATGCTTCAGGGCACTTTTAAATCCTAAAACAATAGAGCCCATGGACCAAGGTGCAGCATGTTTAAAATGTACAGTAAGAAAAACCTTGAAAACAATAAATCTGAGCACACTCTCTCTTTTCAATGGCAAATTGTTAAAGGTCCTATGATGTTACTTGAAATGTTATAAACTATCTCACAAAGGATGTTCATACAGTTCACTTATTGGGGAATGAGTGTATATTTCAGAAAAAACAATATTATCAGTACAGTTACGCAAATATCACTTTATGTCAGGGGCCCCAAGAACAGACTTTCTTGGGCTGCAGCTAACCTCATGGTTGCAGGACCAGCTTCTGAATATAAGTCACCAGCTTTTGTAACCAGCTTGACTGCTTTGATTAGCTAGACTTACCTCCAGTTCCCACAAAAAAGCTGCTGTCCACTGAGCAACCAGTCACAAGTGACACATACTGTTCAATCTCAGTGTCGCTTTTGTTAAAAAGTAAAAAGCAAAATCAAATAAAAAAAACTTGTAGACTGCCCTGGTGTGTGGAAACACTAGAGGGAGTTGTGAGCACACATTCCTCTAAACTGATCCTGATAACCCTTTCCCAGCTGACGTCAAGGTGGGTTAACCTAGGAGGAGACCCCTGCTATAATTGGCCCCATGATTATGTGCCATCAAAACACACTGCCCCCTGGACTTGACTAGTTCCTCAAACAGGTCAGTGCCCAAACCAGCCAGAATCCAATGGAACTGTAAATGTAAAAAAGCCACAAATCATTCCACTCCATGAACAGACCTGGTTAAATCTTCTCTCACATTTACTCTAGACTCAGGAGTGTAACTTCATTTGGTCCATGAGACATCAATCAGCAAAGTGAGTCAAGGGGCACCTGGGTGGTTCAGTGGGTTAAGCCTCTGCTTTGGGCTCAGACTGTGATCTCAGGGTCCTGGGACTGAGCCCCGCAACAGGCTCTCTGCTCAGCAGGGAGCCTGCTGCCCCCTCTCCCCACCCCGCCTGTTTCTCTGCCTACTTGTGATCTCTCTTTGCCAAGTAAATAAAACCTCTAAAAAAAAAAAAGGTGAATCAAGCAGAGACTTGGAAAATGGTTGGGCAAATGGACTTGCCTTCTCTTTGGCCGCTTTTGGGAATCCTATAAAACCACCATCATGTGAAACCAAGGCTAAGCCACTGAACGCTGAAGGACACTTGACAGAATCTTATCTGTGGCTCCTGCTGACACTGAGCCAACTACCAGGCACATGAATGCTGCCACACGGAGCCTCCACGTCCCAGCTGGCCAGCCCAGACAGGAAGAAGGGCCCAGTCAGTCCACAGAACTGACAGCTCTAACTTTTAGAGTAGTTTGTTAGTCAGCAAAAGCTGACTGCTAAGGTCTTCCCACCTGCAGACACCCAACCCTAGCCACAAGGACAAGGTCCCACTCAAATCTCTCTTTCATTTAACCTTCCCAGCCTCAAAGGAGCAGGTCTTCATGTGTTTCGTGTATTCTTCTTGATCAATATTCTGGTGATGGGCATCTTTACACCATAAGGCTCTCAGAAGTAGAGACTGACATCTCTGTGTCCTCACTCTTGTGTCTACTGTAATGTCAGTGAAAAAGAAAACTGCTCAATTCATTTGAAAACTGACCATTTAAAAAGGATACACCTTCCAACTTCCCTGTGTGTTTCAAAGCTTTATAATAAAATGTTGGGGAGGGACAGTGAATTCAACCTGCTGAACTTACTGACCTAACACCACACAATGTGCGTTGTTTGCCATGTGATTCCCGACACTTAGAACAGTGTCTGGCACACAGGCTATTCAACAGTAGTTGTAAAATGAACAAAACGGAGGATGAAAATGAAGAGAAAGAGAGCTCAAGAAAACTCAGAAGAAAATTATACTTGCATCATGAGTTGAACTTCTGCTTCCAAAGCATTCATTTGCTCCAAAGAAGATGGAACAGACCAAAAGAGGCGCTGTGGTCAAAGCCCTGCACACGCTTCGTGTACACCCTGCTGGGGAACTGAGTGTGCCCTGGGCCATCTGTCCCACACTCTAACACCTCTGTGTGGCCATCTCTGCCCTGCCACCTGGTGAGATATGTGGTTACCAAGAGTAGGTCTGTTGGTTCCCAGGACTATTTATGCTGAAAGCGTTTGTAATTCTACTTCATTAAATATTATGTAAACCGTGAGATTAATTTTAAAAGGAAGAATTCACTGTTTCTATGAGTCTATGAGAACTAAGTTGAACATTTGGGAAAGTGAGTTGTTTAAAAAAAAAAAGAAAAAAAAAAAAGACCTGCTGTCAAATGAAGGAGGAGAAATGACTATTAAGACCTGGAAAAAGTTCTGTTTACCTAGAAGGATCAGATTGCTTCACAAGCATCTTTAAATCTTACTACCCTTGAAAAAGACTGAGAATGGAAATTGTAGACATTGGACGATGGGTGTGTTTTACAGAAGAATGACCATAAGAAACTCAGAGGGCCATACACCATGCAAAGGCCTTGGCCTCACATCAAAAGTGTGGTCAAGGAATATCCAGTAATAGGTTGTAAATTAAGATAAAAAGTGAAAGGTATGTTTATGTAATTTTTAACTGACATTTTTATTGACCACTTTCTGGTCCTGATTGCCAGGATGAGGCTGCCTGCTGATCAAAGGGAGAGAGTTTACAATTCAAATATTATTACTCAAAGAGCCACTGACCTTCGGAATGGTGGGAACCCACAGAGAAGTATGTATGTAATCACGCCTGCTGCCCAAATGTCCACCTTCAGGCCATAGCTGGGAAAACAAAGTGGGTGGAGGAGGAGAAATAAAGACATTACTCCCGAGGACCCTCCACATTACTGGAGTACTTGCTTCTTTGTTAGGAAAAAGGGATTTCTCAGTGTCAAAGCACTCATTTCACGTAGAGGAATTAACTGCCCTTTGGACAGAGGCATCTACTTTTCTCCCAACCCAACTGCAATCTTGGGGACTACTGGCCTCGGGACAAAAGTCCAAGCCTCTGGCTCCTGGATACAGAAGCACAAACCTGAGTTCCTGAGATCACAGTCACGATGCAGGTAATAGCCTCTCCCACTCCCCACCTTCCCAGGAGGCCCGTGAATACACAGCAGCTGGGGTGGCAGCACACATACCTTCTTCCACCAAAGTGAAAGTACCAACCAAAGCCACCAGGAGTCTTACCCAGTTTCAGCAATTATTTCTGGAGCCACATAAGTTGGTGTGCCACAGACTGTATATAAAGGACCTTCTACCACAGTGGCCAGCCCAAAATCTCCCAGTTTCAAGGACTTGGTTCCGTCGGGATATTCACACACCTGGAACAGAAACCAGCCAACAGTCAGTAGCTCCTTTTCTCAACGATTCTGAAAGGGCCTTTGGAATTAGGTAGAAACAACACAGATACATGTATTTATCAACTAAAAAAAAAAAAAATCCCTGAGATAATAACACCATGATTTATTTATTTTTGATGCTTTAAACTCTGAATTTTTTCTTTAGAAATTTTGCACGATTGTGTGAAATCAGAAAGACAGTACCTTCCATCTTCGCTAAAGCTCCTTACCTAGGAGTATAATAAGTATGTGTGCCTGCGGACAAAACAGCTGGGGTGCAGGCAGCTGCTTACCCAACATGGCCAGAGAGGCCTCTAAGCTCAGAAACGGGAACTGACCTTTGTTGCATGTTTGTTGTGTGTGAGGTACTTGAGAGTCTCGGAAATGCTGTTTACCGTGCCCACTAAAACACTTCCATGTTTAGCTTAGAACATGAAATCTGGACTTGTTTTTGGGACAGTCAATGGCAAACATAAATATTTCATAGGGAAAAATTTTATAAGTTTAGAAAGAAAATAAACTTTGGGAACAGACGGCCTGAACTTAAATCACCAACCACCCCACCTGTTTCCTGGTTGCGTGACCTTCGTGAGCAGCTCCCTGAACATGTTTCTTCACCTGGGAGAGATGAGAACAGCCCCTGACCCCTGGGGTTGGTGTGAGGAGACCAAGCTTGGATCAGGGTTCAGTGAATGATCCCCTTCCTTCCTTTTCCCAGAAGGTCTGGCTGATAAGATCAAATAAATATCATATTGCAAACGGTTTAAAAATGCTGGTAAAGGGGCGCCTGGGTGGCTCAGTGGGTTAAAGCCTCTGCCTTCAGCTTGGGTCATGATCTCAGGGTTCTGGGATTGAGCCCAGCAGGGAGCCTGCCTCCTCCTCCTCTCTCTCTCTGACTGCCTCTCTGCCTACTTGTGGTCTGTCAAATAAATAAAAATCTTAAAAAAAAAAAAAATGCTGGTAAAGATGTGAACGCTCTTTGTTTACATGGGAAGCAATCTTTCTAGAAAACATTTAAGCAACATGTAAATTTCTTAAAAACTATTTCTAACCCTTGCTTTTAAGACCCAACCCTAAGGGAATAGAGATGAACCCAAAGGTTACACACAATGCCACCAATCTAGAATTTATCTATGTTTTCAAAAACTGGAAAGAACATGAACAATGAACAAGGACTTCATAAATTATGGTACATTCCTATAATAAAATACTATACACTCACTAGTAAGCACATTTCAACGAAGTACTAATCCTATGGAAAATATTCACTATATTACAGAAGAAAAGAATATTCAAAATTATATATTCAGTATAATACACCAAAATAGTCAATTTATTTCTGGGTGGTAGCACTGCAGTTTCCTTCAGCTTTCTTCTTTACAGACTTTTCCTAGTTTCCAAAACCCTTACAATGAACATGTATTGGTTCTATAATCAGAAAAAATTAATTTTATTTATAAGCAAACTTTCCTTATGGGATCAAAGTCTGAAAGCTACATTCTAAATAGAAGGTTTTTAGATTTAACTGCATGAACTTTAACATCCTTGTCTATTCATCTTGAGATGAATTATCTTGAGAATGGTGAATTTCAGAGAATAGCTACAGAGATCTAATCTGTACTAATGTAATATTCTCTACTTTTATATTTTTGTTCTATTTAGTTTGCTTTTCCTCATATTTTACGATGAACTGAACCAGATCCTCACTCAAATCATTTCTTACTAAAAGATGAACAATTTAGAAAATTGTGTTTTTTCAAGATAAGCATGTTAATAACATTTTCCATGAGTCTGATACTTAATGAGGGGGAGTGATTTACAGAGACATCATGAAAAAGCATCCAAATCAGGGCTCCCCCATGTCACCAATACCCAAGCTGTAGAGGCATTTAAAAAGCGTGACACTGACATTCCTTACCTGGGATGGCCTCATCAGCTTAAGAAGAATGTGTTTCACCTTAGCGTTTTAGTAAGTGCTTTCACAATTATGTACTAAGTATACATCCCCAGCACACGTCTTTATGACTTTCAAGTTTCAGGGGAGTAATGGTGAGGCTGTTGAGTCCCTCAGAGATATTTATCATTCTGAGTCCGCCACAACTCAGCAGAGGCATATTCTAAGCTACTAATGATTTAGCCTAAAGCAAGAGAAACCAGGTTCTCAGTCATGCCAGGGTCTTAGGACGACTTTCCATCCATTATGTTTAATGTAAACATTAATGAGAACAATCCGATATAGAGAATTACAGTTAGAATTTATGATGCATTTACTGAAACCCAGACTTCAGAAATTCCCCCAAGTAACTGCAGTGATAAGAACATTCTAAGCAACATTATAATTTTCAATGCCTGTATCATGGAAGCAAAAAAAAAAGTTTTATTAATGTCATTGTGATTTTGTTTTTACAAGTTTAAAATACACTCATTAGGTACATTTTTTTTGAAAAATAGTGTTTACTTTAGACACGTAATTTACAGACGCCTAGGGGTATTTGAGGGTTGTTGTCAGACACTCAGAAGTCCCCAAAGCCCCATTTCTCATATTGCCTATAAGGAATTCAGAGTAAGACGCAGGACCATAAATAGAAAGGTACTGGGCAGTTCATAATCACTGAATTATGTCTGGGCAAGTGGCACTCCTTGGCTAAACATCAAAAGAGAAGTGTCATAAGGAGCAGACAAGCCCGAAATAATACTTCATCTGATTCATCACTTCCCAACACTAGACCCAGAGGCAAATATGTGAAAGATAATATGAGTTCATTTCAGAATCTTAGCTGGAGATGCTCTTCAAAGCAGGAATATTTATCAATCTATACATATAGATGCACATTCATGACACCGCTTTAAAAGACCGGCACTGACATACACACATATGGCATTGCTTTAAGAGACCGATTTGAAGAAAGAGCCGAACAAGTGCGTACAGGGGCTCCAAAGGCCTTCTGTTCTGGCAGAGTGCTCCTTTCTCTCCCCAGCCACTGACATCTCCCAGAACCAGAGAGATTCCAATGCTTTTCCCACACATGATCTCACTGGACCAGAGTCCAGACAGAGTCACCCCCCTGGGTGAACAGGAAAATAACTGTTGCCTCTGTTTTACAGATGAGGAAACTGAGGCACAGAGAACTCAAGTTACAAGCAGCTATCAAGTGGGGGTTCCAACCAGTACCTTTGCCACCTCATGGCACCATCCTGCACCAGCTCTAGGTCTAAACGCAAGACAGTGGGCCTGGAAGAAGCCTGCCGGCAGCCTGCACCCACACACAGATGCTGAGAGAGTCTGGACCATCATGACGGGGACACCAGCCCCTCGGTGCTCAAATGTCCCACCACACATGGAAGAGATGCTCTGTCAGAGGCTGCGTTCAGAATGCAAAAGCTGAAGATGTGAGGAATGCAGATCCCACATACAAAGCAAATGCTATGTGTTCTCTAAATAAAACGTCAACATAATGATTTAGAAGGGCTTCAAATATGAGAAACCAACCGTCTTCTCTCCCCGGTCTCCAGAACTCCTGGAAAAGCAGAATTTATCACTGGTCTCCCATAGTTAAGTCTGACAGGGCACCACCGGGCTGTAACTCACGGCATTAATGGCCACTCCCGTGCTCCCTGACACGGCGACCCATACGTCTCTACTGGCAGGGTTTTAAATTATGATGCTGCTCCTGGAGAAGGGGATGCAAATCAGATGTGTGAATGCTCTGGTGCTTAACAACGGAATTTGCTTTTAGGGTAGGAAGAGGCTGACAGTCACTCTGTGTATTTACTTTCAGTGCCTCAATGGCACTTTCTCATCCTGAGGCAATAATGCCATCCCGCTGACTAACTGTAGAATCTGCAGAGTGATCTAATTGAGTTTTCAACAGCAGGCGCATATTTTACTTAGAGCTGTGCAGCTAAGGGCTTCCAAAGCCTGACCCTTTTCTATCACACTTTAGCCTTATCCAGACATTCATTTTATCATCTTCTTCCTTCTCTTCCCCTTTGGGTAGCAAAGTGGGGTCGCAGCAGGTCTTGAAGACAGGGTGAAGACTCGTCTGAGGCAAGTTAGACTGGATGAGGAAGTTGGTTCCAATTTTCTCGTTATATTCTAAGACAGGTCATGTTGGAGACCCTGGTCCCCATCATGTGGCACGAGAAAGGAGAAAGGGAGGCAGGATCAGACTCTGAGATGTTCCATAGATTGTGAGTGGAAACAGAAGAAAAGGGAAGTAAAAGTGGAATTGACGTTCTGGGAAACAGACCCTCCCTAGCTTACAGGCCAGTTCGCCAAGGCCTCAGTCACCTTTCTCCCAGGCTTCAGCCATCAGAGCTGCAGTGTGAGCTGGCTGCACAGTAACCTCTTTTCCTTAGGGACCCATGGCTCTGTATTTCCAGAAAATGTCAGTAACCACAGCCACCAGGGTGAAGTGGGCCAGGGACAGCAGGGAGAAACAAAGGAGGCATCCTCATTAATACCAAGGCATTGACATCTGGCCACAGCCAGACAAAGCCTTGTTACCTTTGCTTGTGGAGCCCCTGGACAACCTCAGTTCCATGCAGGACAGACAGACACTGACAGACACTATAAGGTCATAATGACCAAGAAGACGTTTTTTTGTTTTTTAAGTTTTGGTTTTTTTTTTTTTAAGATTTTATTTATTTATTTGGCAGACAGAGATCATAAGTAGGCAAAGAGTCGGGCAGAGAGAGAGGAAGGGAAGCAGGCTCCCCACTGAGCAGAGAGCCTGACGTGGGGCTCGATCCCAGGACCCTGGAATCACGACCAGAGCCGAAGGCAGAGGCTTTAACCCACTGAGGCACCCAGGTGCCCCGAGAAGACTGTTTTGAGGCGAGAACACCATATCCTCACTTCTATCCCAAGGCCCAGTCTATAATTCTGTCTCTGTTCCTCCTTAGAGTTCATAAAACCAAGTCTATAATACATCTTGTTTTACAGAGAAAGGACGTTTATTTTCCCAATAAGAGAACCTAGACATGAAACATAACTCTTCAACGCAGAAGACAATAAGAAAAAACCAACCAACAAACAAACTCACATACTTTGAAGTGGATACTCAGATCATCAAATGATATTACCAAAAGTAGAGAATGGATTAGCAGAAAGTCCCCAGGATGGCCTAAAAGCCTCAACATCAATGCATATTCCTTTCAACAATTACTTGTTCAGTGCAAGTATGAGACAAGCTGCAAAGACTTGAGTCTGAGTGCCAGATGTTAGCTAGCTGAGTGACTACCAGTGCTCAGTCACCAACCATTTACTCTATGTCCAGTCTGTGCTTCCTTGGCACTGTTCAGGGCACTGGCGACATGAAAATAATGGAGACACAAACCTTGCCCCTAATAGTGCTTATCTAGAGAAGGAGTCACTCAAGTACATGATAAACTCACCACACCAGGGCACACAGAACAGAAATGAAAGGGGGCCACGACTGACTCTGTCTAGGGAGTTAGGAGTTATGTCAAAGAAGACATACCTTTTGCTCAGTGTCATATGAGAGGAACGTGTTTGCCATGTTGCCAGGAGACAGGATATTGCAAATGTAGACCAGTATGGAAATAAGCAGTGATATGTAATGGTGTTGATAAAATTAAGTCTTAACTAATGACTGGGGATGGGAAAATCAGAGTTTGGATTATCCATGATGTAGAATACTCAGAAAGCCCCACCTCCTAAGCTGTAATGATGACAATACTCAGCCCTGAAAAGTGGAAATCGAGGAAAAAATGGTCCTGTGCGTTTGGGTGTTTGGGGGGGCGGGGAGGAGGGTTGTGTGTTGATCGAAGTTCCTAATCAGCTTCCCTAAAATTCCTCTACCGTGTGGACACAAAGGTTGGCCCAATCAGCAAGCTGTGTTTACTACAGCCGCCATGGAGGTTGAGTGCCATCTGGACAGATGGGTGGGGAAGAGTCAGGAACGGGGGGGAGGCTGGAAATGTAAACCGGGACCAGATCATGCAGCCCTCTGAGTGCCACAGACTTTCTTCTGGAGAACAATGGGACACATGAGACTTCTCAGCCAGAAAAATTAGCATCTGAGTCTCAATTTCTGTAGCTGTAAAGCTGAGAGAAACGGACCAGATTACTTCCAAAGTTCTGTCCTGAACATAAATGAACCATCACATTCTATTTCTGTCTCCTGTAAGCTCCTGATTTTATCTCTAGTTTATTCTTCAGAAGTTTTGCCTCATAAAATAATTTTCCTTCTTACTTTATTCAGCATAGTATCAATCAAAATGGAAACGGAAACATGTTTTCTAATGTCTGATAAACAATACATGCAGAAGTGCATATCAATTCAAGAAATCCATTAATAACTTATGGTCATTGTCTTGAGTCATGAGTCTCTAAATTTAAAAGCTCTCAGTCCCTTATTGCAGGATTGGTACAGACTCTGAAGTGATACTGTTTGCACATGATCATGTCATTTTAAAGGAACAGAGGCATGAACTGGAACAAAAAAAAGCAGAGATGACATACCAAGAGGTTCTCTGGCTTGATGTCTCTGTGCACGATGCTGAGGCCATGAAGATACCTGAGGGCGTTGGCCAGGTTGTACACCATTGCACTGCCGTCTCTCTCAGTGTACTTGGTTGAAGAGGTAATTGCATCAAAGAGATCTCCACCCTGATGCACACAAAAAAGAACACAACAGAATGTCAATAGTTACAAGTCTATGAAGGTAACAAAGAAGGTTCATCACCCTAGAGTAGATGAAAAATGACACAAGTCCATAAACAATTATTATAAATAACAAAAGCCTCAAGGTAGGAAAATATGTTTCCAATTAGGGCTTTCAAGAATATGATAAGTCTTGGGATTTGGCACCAATGAAATCTCCTGAAATCTCTTCATCCTCTTACTTTGACCAGTTCCATCACTAGAAAGAGCTCAGTAGCTGTTTCCATCTCCTCAACCAGCATGATGATATTCGGATGTTTCACCCTGCGCAGGATTGACACTTCATTCTCAATCAGGTGCTCCTGTCAAAGGAAGAGATTAGAGAGGTGGGTCAGGAACCACAGAACCTTCTGCTCTATCCCTATATTCTGGGAGATACACGACGGGAGACTGGACGCCGAAGGAAGCATCTCCTTGGTGCAGAGACAAAACAAGTCCTGGCTGAGTCGGTTTCCATTGTGACAAGTCACAGTCACTAGCAAAAAGGAACAGATATCCTTGAAAGGGCTCAGCGGTGCTGCTTTGGTACACAGAACATACTGCCTTCTGGTCTCAGCATTGCCTCTGGTGCTGTAAGAGGTCATGAGACTGAGAAAGCTTGGGCACAAGGTACTGTGCTTTGTGAGTCAGCTGAAACCACTCTTTTTTTTTTTTTTTTCCTTAAAGAGAAGAAAAGTGATGCCTGGTTTCTCAGTGGGTTAAGCCTCTGCCTTCAGCTCAGGTCATGATCCCAGGGTTTTAGGATTGAGCCCTGCACTGGGCTCTCTGCTCAGCAGGGAGCATGTTTCCTCCTCCTCTCTCTGCCTTCCACGGCCTACTTGTGATCTCTGTCAAATAAATAAATAAAATCTTAAAAAAAAAAAAAAAAAGAGAGAGGGAGGGAGAGAGAGAGAGAATGTTAAGGAGGCTCCATACCCAGAAGCAAGCCCCACACGGGGCTCAATCTTATGACCCTGAGATTACAACCTGAACTGAAATCAAGAGTTGGGTATTTAATGGACTGAGCCACCCAGGCTCCCCACAACCACTTTTTGAGTATACACTCAAAATCAAGATCTATATAAGGAAACTATATAAGGAAATTTGCACATGTATGGAATACAACTTGAGCATTATTTTTTTTAACCCATTACTAATAATGAATTTGAATTTCATGCTGAATTTCTGAAAAAAAAAAAAAAAGTTCTCCCTCTATGGCTGGGTATGGAATCATTCATCTCATATCTCAGAAATCAGGAAACATAGAGTACCACAGGGACCACTGTTTTTATTTTAACTCTAACCACTTCCTGGAAAATACTACCTGATTATCAATCCTGGTGAGTCATGCAGCTGGGCTGGGCACTGTAGCAAAATGTTTACCCACAGTGTTAAGGAGTTATTTTCAATACACCAAACATGAATCAGGAATAACTACTGCTCTGTTTCTATGAGACATGAAAATATTTCAATAATATCACATGTGTTGATCCTTATTAGCTATAGCAATGAATTATTTTGAATTTAGGGTATGCTCTATTAAATTAACTAATTGCCCTCTGACACATTCTCAGTTTTCAAATATAACTTTTACATAAAACTTACCATATAAGAGATAGCATTTGCTACCTAACACACACATACATATACATCTGTATGTGTGTTTGTATGTGTGTGTGTCCCTTCCTCATAGTGTCGTCCCATTCGTCTTTGCTATCATGAATCCAGCACTAAATAGTGTTCCACTGCAACGGTAAGGTAATTATCTCCAGGTCAAGATGTCATGGAGGTTCTCCATGTATCTTCATGCACACATGTGGACATGTCTTTTTACTCTAAGCCACCTCAAACAGCCTGAAAACTGCACAAGCTCCTGCCCATGAGGGCCATTTCTCCAATGTTGAATGGACTGTGCTTGTTCAAGAAGCCATTCGGTAACTGTTGGCAAATGACAGTGCAGATGTTAAATGGAAATCGGAAAAGAAAAGAAAATTTACGAGGAATCTAGTCGCTATCTGTCAGTCTCTTTGCAAAACAAAGTATTTGTGTGATGTCTTAACACTTTATCCTTAGAACAGTCTTTTGCGGGGAAATGCAAACCTAGGTTTGTGACATCCAAGCCCACATTTTTTGTACGACACAATATCACCTCTTAAAAAAAGAATGCTTCAGTAGAAGTTGGAGTTTTTCAAAGTGAACATGACAGCTGCAAAGCGGAAAGTACTTAATTCCTTGGAAAGATAGGAACAAGAGGTAGTCTTACAGTGAGTTGGGGTCCAGGCAGAATCACACTAGGCTTGGCCGGGAGGAGGATCTATGCCCCTTAATGAGCAGGAGTGGAAAGCCTACACCCAACCAGCTTGGGGCTCAACAAATGCTTCCAGATCTCAGACCCTTACAAACCACAGCTGCGAGGCTGGGGACAGGGCAGCCTACCTGTTTCCAGTTCCTTAAGTCTAAGTCACAGAGCCCCAGCACTAACAGCAAACAGTGCCCCCGGTCCCTCCCAAGGGAAGCAGCTTGACAGCCAACTCCTTGTGGCCACAGGGACAAAGACTCAGCAAACTCCTTGTTGTTGGTTCACTTCGAGGCCTCTGGATGATCTGGGCCAAGTCTGACCTTTATCACACTAATAAGCAGAGTCAGATGGACTTCTGTGAACACGTCAAGGCGAGCAAATGCATTTCTTTCACTCTACTGAAGCCGAGACTATGGGGGTTACAACCACGGCAGTAAGAGGGGCATTTTATTTTAAAGCTAAATGGATCTATCACTTCAGTCCCCACACCCCCTCCCCCCCAACTCTTCCCCATTGCCTCTGAAGCTGGAAGAGTCTGTAAACGTCTCTCTATTCAGGGGCTCTTGTAGGGATGCTAACTGAGAGTGACCTATGTAAAATCATCCCCATCCCCAGGACCGCAGGAGCTCTCTCACATCCCAGTTAAAATGAAATGTCTACCTCCTAGGGAGACAACCACTCTCAGAAGTTATCTTTCTCAATAAAGGCTCAAGAGAAAGTCTTGTGGGAACTTTCTGATCATGGAGTTTCCCGCAGGACCCCCGGCAGTGTGACCTCTGAACTACTGAGTAAGTCCTGAAGCATGCCGTCAGTGTGGCTTGTTAGCTCGGTCCTGGATCGTGGCTTGTTAGCTCGGTCCTGGGCTCTCCTCCACAATGGCCTGGGTCCTACACACTTAGGGGGTTTCTGCTGAAATGTGGGAGACGGGAGCCTTGTCTCTCAACCTCTGATGGCACCTGTAAAATGGTCTAGGAAGGAACCAATCCACATTTTAAATCGATCATCATTGGAAGCAAAACAAAAGTAGCCTGTAAAAGTCGTTACGAATGTCATCTCTGATTTCTTGGGCAATCCCTGTGAAATCACTGCATTCAATACGTAAAAACTTTCTCTAGATTACATTTGCTAGGAAAAAAAATCCCTCTCAATACAGTATGAACGTCACTTTTATCTCAAACTGCTCTGAACTTACCTTATTCAGCCATCTACCATTATTCATGTTAACTGATTCAGGACTCTAACTCCAAATAATTTACATATGAATCACTGTGTGGCAGTGTCCCAGGGTTCTGAGTGAGAGTAAATAACAAAGAAAACTGCTAACTTGGCAAAGGATACTACCTTATCTTGCCCATGGTGGTTTTTAATGTGAGAGAGAAAGAGAGAAAGAGAGACACGAATTACAGAATTAACAACTCTCCCAAACCAAACTAATCATCTTGTCTCTACCCGCCCCAGCCCCACAAAGCAGCCCCTTCCTCCTGTGCCTTCTGTCCTGCTGAAAGAACCTGGCTGCCCAAAACAGACAGCGTTCCCCCAGCTCCTCCCTCATCCTCTAGGACGGTCCATCAGTCCCCAGTTCCTGCCAGGCCTGCCTTCTCAACAGCCTCCGAATCCACCTGTTCACTTCTGTCCCCACTGCCACTCTCTTGCCTGGGCCTCTGGGCATTTGCACAGGTTTTCTGTCCCCAACTTCCTCCCTACAACACACACATCTCTTGGGGGACTCCTATGTATTCCTCAGGTCCAGACTGGGCCTCACCTCCTCTAAATAGCCTCCCCTGCTCAGTCATGGCTGGGTTAAGCACCCTTACTTCTCTCGGTGCCCCCTGTGCTTCCTGCAGTCCCTGATCTCACCCAGCTGTCTGAAGGCTTCTGCTTACCTTGCTCTCCAGCAACCAGCACAGCTGGATCTGAAGTGTCTGAGTGAGTGAATAAAGACAGCATGACTTGCTCTTGGCCAACAGTGGCTTTCCAGCTAGATTCTACGTTCCTTAGTGAGCATTGCTCCCCAGTAAGAGGGGGAAAGTGTCCAAATCACCCCCATGTGATTTCTGTTGTAAGTTGTATGTAGTGAACTAAATAACAGCCACCCAAGGATATCAAGGCCGAACCCTTGGAACTTGTGAATATTACCTTATTTGGAGAAAGGGTCTTTGCAGATGTGATTAACAATTATGCAATGAGGAGACAACCCCAGATTACCTGGGTGCCATCACAACCTCCTTATGAATGGAGGCAGAGGGGGATTTCACAGAGAGAAGAGGAAGAGGAAAAATAAACACAGAGAAGAGAGAGTGATGTGAAGATAGAGGCAGAGATTGGAGTGATGTGGCTGCAAGCCAAGGGATGCATCAGCCACCAGAAGCTACTCTGTCAAAGAACAGATTCTCCCCTCAAGCTCCAGAGGGAGTACAGATTTCAGACTTCTGGCCTCCAGAACTGTGAGAGAATAAATTCCTGCTGTTATAAGCCACCAGGTTTGTAGTAATTTATCCCAACAGTCTCAGGAAACAAATACAATATCCATTTGGATTTGTGTTGTGCTTGGACCCATTATATATATGTGATGAACACAGAACTGTGGAAGAGAAGGGCAGATCCCTCTGAAGCACCGGAGCAGAGAGCTCAGAGCTTGTACACTTTGCAATTTAATAAATAATCACTTAGAATGAGTACTGATTAGGATATCAGATATGGAAGAATTCTTAAATTTACAAATCCCACAGCCTTCTCAACAGCCTCCATAAATCTGGCCACACAGCAAATCTTGCAATAATCTCCTACTTAGAGGCAGCTAACATGACTTCCATCCTCTGGGTTGTTGCTCAGGCTGTGCTAGCCCCCTGGGAGGCTTTTCTTTCATTGCTGCCTAATGAAATCCTACACACTGCTGGGAGTTCCAGCTCAAATGCCTGCCCTATATGGCATCTTCCCGGATCACCTACTTCTCTCATGCGCTTCCTCCAAACTCCCATATGTTCTCTGCAGAACTGCTATTAATTTATATGTGAGATTACCTTATTCCTAGCACAGTTTCTTGCACACACATCAAATTTTAGGTAAATGAGTCAATCTGATAATGTATATGTATATGACAGAAAAGCAAACTGAAGGCCAAAAAAGATTACGGTTTTTTCTCCACATTCTTCTTACATGAACAAATGAATAAACTGAACTCGAATAGGAAACACGGCAGACTAGCTATCATACAGGCTACATAATCAACTGGCACAGAATTTCAATCACTGCTCTACCTCTGTGTGACTTTTGGGAAGCTATTTAGTCTGAGCCTCTGTTTATCAGTAAAACTGGTATATCTTGTTTAGCAAGTCATTAAAGGTAATGTGCAAAATTCCTCTGTGTGCAAGCCTGGAGATTTAATGCAATTTACTAATGTAGCTTCTGTGTACAACCCACAAAACAGAGGGACCCAACAACACCCAGAAGAGTGGCCGATTCCACTGTGCCTCCCTCTAAATTCTGTCTTAAAAAACAAGTTCTCTGTACCAATTTTTTTCTAAAAATACAATTCAATGAGGAAGTCAACTTATTTGGAACACACCAAGTTTTTAAATTATGATTTTATACAGTCAAAGTAGAAACAGTTTCTCAAATAAGCAAAATGTGAGGCTGGAAGTAAGTATATGATCATGAATTATAAAAACAGGATGATATTTAATGACAAGGAAAAATGGATCCAAATGTTTAAAGTGACCTGATCATTTGTCTCAGCACTTAGTGTACCTAGTGTATTTTTGCACATAAAGAGCTTTTTTCAACTACTAAAACAGCTGCTTAAATTTTAATCAGGTAAACAATATCCCTACCATAGCGATTATATCTTTTTTACTTTTTTGATAAAAACACTTTAATACAGTTGCTTAGAACGTGGCTCCCAAAATTATGACACGTTCGACTTAAATCCCACAGAAAGAGCAACACTTATTTACATATGGGGAAAAGACTTTCCAGTTAAAAATTCAATAATATTGTTAGAACAATAAGTAAAAGCACACATTTTTTTCTTAAAGATAATTAACTGGAAAAAAACCTTACTTATTCAAAGAAAAGGGGGGCATTTTGTATAGTCTCTGTCTCATTAGCTGTCATAGTATGGTTAAAAAAAAGAGATATGACAAATTTGCCTTTTGGCTTCCTAAAATTTCACCATAATATTTTAAGTGTTCTGTTAAAAATACATAACTTAGCAAATTTCCAAAGAAGACTAGTTCAGGGGTTCCCTAAATATAAAATCATGATTATCATTTCAAATTGTCCTAATCAATTATACATTCTGAATTTCTGTGGCATATTAACAACGTTAACAGTTAACATGTGCTAAAGCCTAATATACTGGTATTTCCCTACATGTTTTCCATATCTTAATTCAGTTAATTCTTACAATAACCTTGCATCTTAGCTATTATTAACAACCACATTTTAGAGGGAGAAACAGAAACACAGAGGCGTTAAGCCAAGGCAGCACAGCAAAAGAAGCAGAACCAAGGCTAAAACTTTATACACTATGGCACTAGAACAGCACTGTTCAATAGAAGTAGAATGTGATCCACATATAGAAATCTAAATTTTCTAATACCCACATTAAGAAATTAAGAAACTCAGATACCACTAATAATTTACATAACCCAATATATCCAAAATATGATCATTTCAACATGCAATCAAAAAAGAAATCAATGAGGTACCACATTGTTGTTGTTTTTTTCATACTAAGTCTATGAAAATCTACTGCATCTTCTACATCTATACTTCAATTCAGACTAGCCACCTGTGAATTCTAGAACCTGCTTTCTTAACTGCTATACTACCAGAAAGTAATCTAAAAAGGTCTCTGTCATCCCTCCTATAGAATATTTATCGTTTCAAACATAGTTAACATATTAATACTCCAGCAGCATTTCATCATTTAATCTTCCCAGACCAGCTTGAGAATAGGACAGAAGGAAAAAAGTTCACGATGGAGGATGGGGGGCAGCAGGCAATTCTTCATGGTGTTTCTACCTAGCTTTTGTTACAAACTATATTCCCAAGGATATTTGTAACATAGAGATTATAGAGATAGGCTCTCACTCAAGGGTAGAGGACATACTGGTATCCAGACATGATCATTAAAAAATAGTTTTCCTTGGGGGCAAAGTCTGGACAGATTTGCTAGCAGCCGCCTCATAAGATCAGGGATTGACTAAAGCTTGAGGATCCTCAGCTGTGATCTAAACCTAATCTGTGTATAGCAACCAGCAGGGCCCCTCTACATCACTTCCTTGGGACTTGGGAGCTAAGAAAACCAATGCTACCTGATATGCCATAAGTCAGAAAGTGTTTTGTTTCTGACCCAGCAATCTTGTGTCTTCAGCCAGCATCCATAAAGCAAGAAGGCTAACTAGTTAATTGGAAAGTAAGGTAAAGTCTTAGACTCATCACAATTGGTGACAGATCTTTTGAGCATTTCATCCAGGGATCTCCCATAGATGAGAACTTATATTTTCTATAGCTAGGGCTGGATCAAGTCAATTTATTGTCTTAGGATTAAAGCTTAAAAAAAATGACAAGGGAAAATAAACCAGGTTGATACTGTTTTCCCTATTATTATCAAGGGTTTATTCCTATTAAGGCCTTGTCAATGCCCACTTAAATTCCTTCACCACAGTAAACATCTCCATTTCTCAGTTTCTTTTATAGAATAGTTATGTATACTGTACCTTTCCACAACATTTAGCTTTGTCTATAATCTTCAGGGCAAATTCCTTTCCAGTGGACCTATGAAGTGATCAGAGAAAGGCAATTTAAAGACACAAATCAAAGACACAATCATTCTTGATTTCATCTACTAAAGGATACTAAGATATTCTTCTAAATATCTTTTAGAATAGGAAAACGGTTCAGCAAAAAAGTACATCAGGAATGATGGTGAGTGGGGTCAGGGAGACAAGTACCCCAAAAAAGAAATAAAATCCAAAGCCATACTGTCATTCTCATTTTACATTAATTATAATATTTAATAACTCACTTACTAAAAGTACTTAAACTCTGTTGTATCAAAGCTGGACAAGAAATTTTTTCCATACTTAAATCTCAAAATAATTCTCTTAGGAGGCAGAATGAAATTAAGAGAAATGAATCAAAGTAACTAAAAATTTTCTATGGATCGATATATCTTTACATTAATCCATTAATAACTAAAAGGTCCCAGGATTTCAGTATCTCTTTCTCAGCCAAAATTCTAGCTGGTACCATATTATCCGCACCTTTCAATGCCTGCATCTGGTAGTAAAGAGATCATTGACTTGGACAAAGAAATGTTGAGGTTGTTAACTTCTAATCATCTAAACACAATTTAACCTGAACAAGCCAAGAAGTACGGTTTAGCTAGGAAAACACTTCAACAAAGAACACTGTAGTGTTCTTAGAATAGGTTAGTTCCCTCAAGTGCTGCTGCCTTTGCCACTTAGTCATAGTACACGCTGGTGAAGCTGACCTTAGAGGAGTAACTTTCATGTAAATTGCTTCCCCATAACATAAACCAAACCCTGATACAGATTTCTAATGAGTCTGTAGAGGTTGTATTTTAGATGCTTAATTTTTTACTGGGTGCCAAAGTACACCAGAGCGAAGTCAAAGGACTCAGGGGACAAGGGAGTGTCCTCCACAAGGAGCAGGAACACTTCACTGGAAATGCGGCGAAATGGAAAAGCTTTCTGGAAAATTCCCCACCAATAATAAAAATTGCCACTTAGAACAACTAGGGGATTGACCTTTAAAGACAAAGGCTCTAATTGGAGTCTTTTCCAGTTTGTATATTGTTTACAAAAGGCCTGGAATTTAAAAGAAAGGATTTCTTACCACTTGCGAATTTAGGACCTTAAACAAAATAAAGTTGAATAAGCAAAAATATAATTTTAATAAAGGCAAAAGTTGGCTGACCCTGATCCGAACAGAGTCAGAGCTCATGTATCTGAACTACTAGTGTATACAACTAAGTAGTAATTGAAAGGGTTACTGTGGGGTTGAAAGGGGTTAATAGTACAAGCACAGCACTGAAAACAAGCCTGACACAGGTAAGTGCCATACGAGATTTTTTTTCCTTTTTTTAAAAATGAAACCTATTCTTTTCTATTCCTCTCTGGCTCATGGATGAGACCTGATAAATTGCTCAGCCCAACTGCATACAAAGCAGGTTTATTCTCTGCGTAGGTACCTATATTTTTCCGGGTCAAACTGCCTGTGGGCTTACAAAACAGCTGGTCCCACCTAACTGTAGACTTTTTCAGGAAGGGGGAAAAAGACCTCCTAACAAATGATTATCCTCACTACCCACTCACCTGTCCATGCACTCTTTGACTACAGCAAAATTCCCATCACCAATAACCTTCCCAATTTTGTATTTCTCAAGAAGAGTTGATGATTCAGAGCACCTGTTTCCATTCACACCTGCACAAAAGGATAAATGCAAAGTCTAGCAAACACATCAGCATTTCTTCTTGATTCCCACATATCTGTAAAATAATAAATTGCAATGTAATTCATTTCTAAACCTATGGTGAACCATAAGAAAATTTCTAAGCATATTTTCTGAAGAGAACACCTGAACTCCTGAATCACCAATTTCCTTTTGACCTTGTTGTGAAATCTGAAACCAACATAATCAATAAACCTAACATACCCTTGAAATGCCAACTGAAATAAGTAAAAGGAAATTTAACCTAAGCTTTTTAAACTTCTTTGTTAACTCTCAAGAAAGGGGAAGGGAATGATGGTGGGGATTCAGTCTAAAAATTTTTCAAGATTTCTCCTGAAGATTTTCCAGTGAAGAAAATTCTATGCAGCTGGGATACCTGTTAAGGCTAACTCTTGGCACCAAGTCCTCTCAAAAAGGGGAGGGGTAGGGAGAGGCAGGAGGAGGAAGTGGTTAAAAGGACTACTTTTTACAATGTATCCCCAGTGCCCAGCAGATAGCAGATATCCAGTGAAGAAAACGCACTTCTGCTCCCTAATTGAGAGAAAGGAAAAGTCTACATGTCGGACTTGTGAGCAGACTGTCACTAAGGAAAAATAAAGAAAGCTTAATAAAAAACAAGGACATTTTATATATCCTGAAGCAACCTCACCAAAGCTCACGAGGCTAATTAGTGACATGATTGCATCCCTGTTGAGGAAGATCATAATTTAGCACAAGGGAGTTTTGGATGGCCCCCATGTTCACGTGGGTGACTTCCTTTATAAACGTGATCATCAGATTGAGGACTACCTTCAGGACTCATGCAACGACCAAGTTCAGGTCCACCATTTACATTGGAAGAAGATCTGCCGTGTGCAGAAATCTGCTGAAAGAGGAGAGTGATCGTTATTTATTGTGAAAAATTTACAAACCTTCAGCTAGCTAATCCTTAAAGATTAGAAAATGCTCATACTGTGCAAAAGTATGATGTTACAAAAAGAGAGGGGGCATCTCTTTCTCCTCTCTTCCCTGTATCCTTAACACATTTCTTCCTTATTAAAGTATTTTCAAATCAGATTGGATATCAGGAAATTGACAGTGTGTTGCTCTGTTTGATAGTGGTTTACTTTTGACCTCAAAGGAATAAAGTAAAGGAAAGTATTATAGCACCCGAGCAGAACAAGATACTTATTAGTGGCATATAAGGTTTAGAACTCTAGGTAATTCCAAGAAATACTGGTACCACGTCCCCAGATCCCACAGCAACCCTGTGGTGGACCTCAGGGAGTCCCTGCAAAGGTGGAGCCCTTCTCAGAAGCCCCATGACTAGGACTGAATCACCTTCCACACCCTTTTATGGATTCCAGATCCAGAGTGCTTGCAGCCCTGGCTTGACCCTCTTCTTTACTGACCCTAAGACAGTAAGAGTTCCTCCTAACCATTTTAAAGACTTTTATTCCTAGGAACCAGAGGGAAATGAAAGATAAAACTAAAAGACAGGTTCTTAACTCAACAGGGCTGAAGTTCCCAGTCTAAACCAAAAATAATCTCTAATTCTTAGAAGAACTGAAAAACTCATATTATGAGTATTATTAATATCAGGTTTATTATTATGTCTTCTTTGAGAATTTTTTCTTTATCCCTAAGGGCTCTTAGGCTTTTGAACTCAAATTTTTCTCTTTGAACTTGAATTGTCTTTTCTTTTTTAATTATTCCTGATTTCAGGACTTCCAAGGTCAAAGGACTTAACAAATTAGCGAGAAGCCTCTTCAACATTTTTTGTATCGGTGAACTTACCTGCCTCTATGCCCAAACTATGCTGGTACCTCTGTCCCATTATGATTGTGCCTTATTCATCACTGCATCTCCCGTGGGCAGCACACCACGTGGTACACACCACACTGAATTCGTACTTGCTGATTAAAGGCATAAACAACAGGGCCAAACCAGGAAGCTGCCCATCCCAGAATGCTCACAAGTTGGAGACACTGGGTCTGCTCTCTTCCTCTGAATGAAGTAAGAACCTCAGAGATCCTGGTTCAAAACCCAGGAAAGCCCAATACTCATATACATTGCTTCACACAGGATCATCCAGACGTTCTTCTAGAATGCATCACAAGCCTCAGGAATAAAAGGCGTTAAAAATGGTCTGTTTTCTCAGATGCCACATAACCACCTTATGTGGACAGTAAGACCAGCTGCAGCGTGTCCTCTTAGGAAGGCGAGGCCAAGGAAAAGCAGTTCTGAGTGGCAAACACACTTCTCACAAGTTTTGTCTCCTTCACTCTGACTTGGAGAAAAACTGTGTAGCAATGTGGGTGGGTATGTAGGGTCCCTTTCAGGCCACCCTTAATAGATGACAATACTACCATACCACACTGACTCCTTGGAGTCCAATCATTTTGTTTCTCACAAGGTAACTGGCAGGCAATGTTTCAAAATTTAACTTTTTTTTGGTGGTGGTTCTATTTCTTTGCTGCTGAAATTAAAGGCATCTCCAAAAGCAGCTGTAGTCTATGCTAAAGTGTTTAAAAGCTAGCTCGTTTAAAACCCAGGCCCCGAGAGGTGACTTCAAGGGAAGCCTGACAGAAAACCACACGGTTCTCCAGTCAGTTCTGTTTCCACAGCTACCACCCTAGTGCTGGTCCTCCTTCAGCACCCTCCTGGCACCTCAAAGGCCTCCTTGGTTACTCTCAGTCTCAGCCATTCCACACAGAATTGCCAGGAAATTTCTCCAAGGATAGTTCTGATAGGACCTAGGATCCAAAACTTCAGTGGGTTTTTGTGACCAATAGAATAACTCCATCTTTTGTCTCACTACCTGCCTGTCCAATTTGTTTCCCACCAATTGTTTTTCATGATTTTTATACATTAACCCAATATTTTTAAAAGATTTTATTTATTTTAGTGAGAGCTCGATCTCAGGATGCTGAAATCGTGACCTGAGCTGAAATCAAGAATCAGATGCTTAACCGATTGGGCCACCCAGGCACCTCTCTCTCTATATATATATAGATATAGATATATCTACATATATATCTATATCTATATCTATATCTATATATATATAGATATTTTAAAGTGGCTTAAACGTCCCAAGTCTTAATTTTCTGCTCTGAATATAGGGGTAATAGCAAGACCTAGTTTGAAGATTTGTAAGAAAATAAAAATTAGCTCCTACATGTAAACTCTTTTCATATGTAAACTCACTGACATGTAACACTAATGCAGTATTAGTTATTAGTATACCTTTCCTTAAAACATCTAGCATAAAGCCTTGAATCCAATGATTGAGAAATGTTCTCATATTGTTGAATGGATAATGTAAAGAGATTTTTTGCTAAATAATTCATTTCAAATCTGTTCCTCTTCTAATCTAACCCTTCCTAGACTGAAAACTGCCAGTCATGGGAATAAGAGATCCAAATTAAATTCATAGCAGCCAAATTCTTAATGTAATAAAGACAGGAAGAATGTCATTCTGGAAAAAGTTCTATCTCAAAAAACAAATGGAAAGCTCCCTTTTGATTACTGCTCACCCCTAGATTACAGTGACAGGGGAGATGGATTGTAATACCTGGAAACAACAGTGGAGAGTGACCTGCTAACCCGCATGTCAAATTTCACGCCCCAAACGGGCCGGCCCCACCCCCTCTGCCCGTAGCTTGTTGAATCAGGGTGCTGGGCAGGGACCTTCTCTCTTCTCAACATTTAGAGCCTAGGGAAATGTCCAGTATGCAGGCCCACTGCGGGCATCCTAAGACCTGGGTTTGTCCCTGCCTTCCCCTGGGCCTGCTTACTTAACTCTCCTGGAAGCAGGGAACATTCTTCTCACAAGGCCCTTTCTCGAGCTAGTTTGAGTAAATTTTAGTTCACTGCAGGCTGATGTGTTCTATCTAACTCAAGGGCTCCATAAGAAGGAAGTCTTGGAAGGGCTAAAATGAAGGCATTTTTACCTCCATATGTATTTTCACATGGATGGGTGACTCCTCGGGGTATCTACTAATTGAGTTCCATGAGCCACTGTAATTTTCCCAATGTCTGGATTAAACCCTTACTCCAACCTATCCCAACGCCCTGTACAGCCCAGCAATTACAAACTCAGTGCGGTTGGGATTCACAGACAGCAAGGAAAGAGACCAGGAGACAGAGGAGGTGTGGGAACTGATTCCCTGGCAACTAAAAGAGGGCAGGACCCAGGCCAAAGCCTCAGCCACAGAGGAGAACATGGCACGTGGTGAAGGCCAACTGAAAGGCTACTTTCACGTGTACCTGATGAACATATCACTAAATCATCAGGAAGTGCAGCTTTCTTAGCAAATAATGATGGCAAGAAGAGCATTTTTCAAAACTCTCAAATTGAATTTTTTTTTCTAAGTATGGAACCTCAAACATTTACCAAAAAAACAAAAAACAAAAACAAAAACAAAAGACTTATATAGAGTTAACAGGAGTGACCTATCTAATTACCTACCCAAATACTATTCCTTTATTTGAAAATAATGCTTAGAGAATTAAAACATGAAGGGGAATCATTTCATGACAGCGCAGACGAGACATGAATTGACACAGGAATGGCCAGCTGTCCTTCCCTCCCTCAGCAGTAACTGACGCTGGCTGTTAGAGGATGTAAAGATGAAGGGGCAGGATCACTACTGCCAGGAAGTTTACAATCTTATGAGGAGACATGTGCACGCTTAAAACCTTTCCGAGAAACCTTGACATTCCAAGAAATGGTCTCTAAGGTTCTGATGGTGACAAAGGACTCTGACAGCCCGTGAGAGAGAGCCATTTTGCTAAGACAGGAATCTGTGCTCATAATGCTAGAGTCACACAGCCAGGGATTAAGTTCACTTGACCTCCCAGTAATGAAGCTCGGTGTTCCAAGGGTACGAGAAAAGCTGGGTGCTCACCAAAATCCCTGGACAGATCCCTGGCAAATGTGCAGTGTCTGTTGTGAAATACAGAGCAAAGCATTCCCAGTGCCCTGAGAGACATGCAGACAAAGAGCAATGAAAATGCTAGGACTACAAAATTCTTACTGTTTCCCAGGCACAGTTTCTACATTTCCCTGTTCCTGGTCAGAGAACTATTCTCTTATTAAAGCAAGGATTGAATTAGCACCAGAGATTAAAATATGGCATTCCTGATTAAACCTGTCCCGTGTCTATTATCAAACTAACAATTTTTATTAAAATCTCTTAAAATGCTAATGAGCGCTCCTGCTTCCATCCGTAACTACGATGCTGAGACCGCACAAAGGCAGTGCCTAGATGCTGACTGTTTGTAAGACCTTCCTCAACAAAGCATAAATGGACAGCAGCATCTGGGCTCTTTCAAGATTATCTTCCATACTTACGAACTGGTTCAAAAAGAAGTGATTATGTTTAGGGGTGGGGAGGAGAAGGGGGCAAATTTCCTTACGAGGTCCTGATTGCCAAGGAGGGAAGGCGGTGGAAAGGGCGGGAGATACTGCTGAGAATGTGATATAGGTTGGCACAGCTGCCCCATCCTGCTCCTCTGAGAGCAGCAGCATCTCCATTTTTGAGGAACCAAGGAAAGGCAAGGAAAGGCAAGGCAAGGCACAATCACCTGCTTCTGCTAAGAACTTTTTTTTTTTTTTAAAGAAAATTCAGTTCCTTAGCTGCACTAGTCACATTTCAGGTGTCTGATTGCTACATGTGCCAATATAATTAGACAATGCAGATACAGAACATTTCCATCACCTCAGAATGTTCTATTGGACGGCACTAGTTTGAGCACTTGATATATATGATTATTTTCTTTCTTTTAATTGAAGTACAGTTGACATGCAGTAACACATTAGCTTAAGGTACACAACATAGTGAGTGAACATTTATATACATTGTAAAATGCTCCGTCCAATAAGGATAGGACTTTTGGCCCATCCCCTCCTGCCCCTCCCCTCTGGCAACCACACTATGTTCTCTGCATTTACATGTCTGTATCTGTTTTGTTCTCTTCTGCTAAAAACTTTTTTAAAGGACTTGAAAATAGAGCAGAAAAAGCTGTAATGTGTCCTCAACCGCTAGCATCATTTAAAATGGCATTCACGGCTGACGGAATAAATGCTAGGTACTCAATCATGGCTGGTAATGAGTACCATTCTAGCTTTCCACATTTTCAGCCAAAAAGTCGAGTGAGAGTGCCTACATTAAATTTTTTTGATAAGTAGATTATTACAACTTCTACAAAACTTAAAATTTAAAAAGAAATGTTAGGTACTATACTAAAAATGTGAAGTTTTATTCAAAAATTGGCAATTCTCCAAGAACAGTGAAAATGACTATACCAATGCATTAAAGCATATTACTATTGACTTTTGAGTATAATGTTGAATACTCCTTCATTTTGACTTTTCATAAAAGGAAGCACTTGAACAGAATCTAGGAGATATATATATATTTTTTTCTTCTAGGAGATATTCTTGTGTAGTGAGCTGACTTTCTTGATCCATCTTGGAAAAGGGCACTATGATTCAATTTTTAAATGGTCTACTGCAGGGGTCAAAAATATGTTTTGCAAAAGGCTAGAGAGTAATATTTTAGGTTTTGCAGTATGGTCTCTATCACAATTACTCAGCTCTACTATTACAAAATGAAAGCAGTCACAGAGCACATGTAAATGGTTAAGTGTGACTGTGTTCCAATAAAACTTAATTTAGAAAATCAGGGGCGCCTGGGTGGCTCAGTGGGTTAAGCCTCTGCCTTCAGCTCAGGTCATGATTCCAGGGTCCTTCGGCTCAGGTCATGATCCTAGGGTCCTGGGATCGAGCCCCACATTGGGCTCTCTGCTCAGTGGGGAGCCTGTTCCCTCTCTCTCTCTTTGCCTGCCTCTCTCCCTGCTTGTGATCTCTCTCTCTCTGTCAAATAAATAAATAAAAACTTAAAACAACAAAAACAAAAACAAAAAAACCCACTTAATTTAGAAAATCAGACTGTGGGCCAAATTTGGCCAGCAAGCAAACTAACTTTCTTTCTTTTTTTACGATTTTACTTATTTATTCATGAGAGATGTGTGTAGGGGGGCGGTGCAAAGGCAGAGGGAGAAGCAGGCTCCCAACTGAGCAGGGAGCCCAATGCAGGACTTGATTTCAGGAGCCCGGGATCATGACTCCAGCTGAAGGCAGACGCTTACTGACTGAGCCAACCAGGTGCCCTACAAAAACTTTCTTAGGAATCTACTCTTATACCTTGAAACTTTAGAACAGAGTAACCCTCAGGGTATGGTTGTGGCTATACATTGGGATCACCTGGGATGATCTGAAAGCTTCTATTGCTAGACTGCTGCCCCAGAGTAAAGAATTCCTGGGGTAGGGCCTGGGTACCAGTATTTTTTTCTAAGTTTCATAAGTGATCTAATGTACAGCCAAGGTTGAGAACCTCTGTGGAGGAAGTTTCTGGCAGCAACTGTAATTCTTCAGCTACCTTAAGCTTTCTTTGTCACCCATCCAACAATTTAACCAATGCAAGTTATCTCTAGCTAAGAACAGCTTTCTCTTTGTAAGAAAAGGAAAGATGACACTAATTACAGTTAACTGAATGCCTACTTTGTGGCAAGTCCTAAAATGAATTAGGTATTATCATAATCTCCATTAATCCATAAAGAAATCAGAGCTCAGGGAGGTTATATAACTCGCCCAAACACCACAGCAAATGTGTGGAGTCAGAATCTGAATCCAGGTCGGACTCTAGCGCCCAGGAGCTATTTGGCTACTCTCACACTGTCCCCTCCTCTAAGAAGACAAAAAAAGAAGTCTTCCAAGGCTATTAAATTAACATGAGGATGACAGACAGTATGAGACGCAGTCATCAAAATATTCTTTGTGGTATATTTAGAATATGCTTTCAGATTACTGTACTATAGTCACATCTGTGTAATTTATTAAACTTTAAACAAAGTTCTTACAGTTGATTGTATTTATTACACATCTGTGTAATTTGTTAAATAATGTACAAACTGATAAACAAATCCACAGCCTTTCCTCACATAAAGAGAACTTAAGAAAAATTTTCTTAAAAAGATAACCGTTGAAATGTACTGAAGACTTAAGTCTGCGTTACCAGATGTTACCTATAAATAGATTTACTTCCATGATCATTTTTGTGGGTTTAAAAAAATATTTAAAAATATAAATGCCACTAATTAAAAAGGAAGGCCAGTATGAATTATGTTAAAAGCTATATCAGAAATGCATTTAAAAACAGAAATTGTCCAAAGAAGATACACAGATGGCCAACAGACACAAGAAAAGATGTTCAACATCACTCATCATCAGGAAAATGCACATCAAAACCACAATGAGGTGTCACCACATACATGTCAGAATGGTTAAATTCAAAAATGGCTAAAATCAAAAATACAAGAAACAAGTGTTGGTATGGATGTTGTACTCTTGGCAGGGATGTAAGCTGGTGCAGCCACTGTGGAAAACAGTGTGGAGATTCTCAAAAAATTAAAAATAGAATTACCCCCATGATCCAATAATTCTACTACTGGGTATTTACCCAAAGAAAATGAAAACACTAAGTTGAAAAGATATATGCACCCTATATTTATTGCAGTGTTATTTACTATAGCCAAAATACGGAAGTAACCAAGTATCTATTGAATGGATAAAGAAGATGTGGTATATATATAGACATAGTGGAATATTATTCAGTCATTTAGAAGAATGAAATATTGCCATTTGCAACAATGTGGACAGATCTAGAGGGTATAATGCTAAGAGAAATAAGTCACAGAAAGACATACTATATGACTTCATCATATGTGGAATTTAAGAAACAAAAAACCAGACTCTTAAATATAGAGAACAAACTGGTGGTTGCTTGGTGGGGGGAGGTTGCAAAATAGGTGACGGGGATTAAGATACACCTATTGTGATGAGCACTGAGTATAGAATTGTTCAAACATTATACTGTATGCCTGAAACTAATATAACACTATGTTAATTATGTATGGATTAAAAGAAATTAAAAAGAAATCAAAATGAAAACAGAAATCTTCATTACTTTTATATTGGGTCTGTGAAACTTTACTCTGAGATACTTCATTATTAGTAAGGACACAGGAGAACAATTAGTAAGAATCAGCGACTAAAGCTAGGTAACATACAAAAAACTATTCTTATCTGTAGCCAAACCTTAGATTTGCTTTCATTTGGCTAAATTAGTGTGACTGATGAATAGTGGTGAATACTGAATTATCTGGCTAAACAGAAGTCACGGCCTGTACTTGCACAAGCCAAATCAACCATCCATGAGAAGGGCTTTGTGGAACCCATTGGTCTGTGCCTTTCGGTTCCTGAGTATCGCTGACACCTAAGGGGACTTGTCTACATGGTCCACCAAAACCAGCACAGAATCTCTGCATATCCTTATAAGGGAGACTTTCAAACGGAAGTGTTGGCTTACTGGCTTCCGCACAACCATGCCTACCTGCACAAGATGTCTGCGGGCTTTCACGGTGAGGAATCATCAATCTGTAGGATGCCAGGATACCAGGAGAGGTGCCCACCTCTTCAGTCCAAACTACGGAAGTTACCACTGTCGGGCACTGGCGCAGGCTAACTCACGATAACTTCGAAGTCTTAATTCCATCCAATTATCTCCAATATACTACCAAGAAGAATTTCTAACGGGCTACTTTCATGAATAAGGGAGCATTTAAGATTAACGCATGAGCTGCTTACATTCAAATAAAGTTCTTATGGTTGATTGTATTTATACACTGATTTGCTTGGCAAACTCTGCTTCCAGCCCCATGAAGGTGGGCTTCAGCCCCACTGAGCCACTGACCTACCAAATGCCTCTATTTACTGAGCAACCACGATTTGCAAATCACTGTCCTCAAACAGCATCTGAGATTCATGATGATGATTTATTTTGTTAGGTCACTGAAGTCTTCCAAACTGCTTAGTCCATTTTTTGTTTTTGTTTCTGTCAACAAAATCAATTACGTTCGGAGATGAAGTCGCCACCCGGCATTTCTGGGGTCATAAAAAGAGTATAAAAGTAGTCAGTCTCTCAGGACTGAGGATTATTAACTAGCTTTAAATGCCAGAGAAAAACCAAAGCTCCAGGGAAAAGCAAAAACGTCTAAGGTCAGCGGCTACTGTGGATTTACATTTCACAGCTTCGAAAAGAAGTTTTGAAGTTCAAAAGGTCAAAGAGTTGCATTTTAGCTCTGCCAATCAGTATGAGATACTACCAGCCCTTTCATCACACTTCACAAATCTGGAAAATCTTTCACCACCAGCACACCCAGGAGACATCATCAGATAAAATATCAGCATATCAGACAGTTTATAATCTCAAGATGTTGGACAGTGTTCCAAATGTACTTTTTTTTCTTTCTTCTTTCAACCAACAAGAATACTCACAGTAGACAGCCTCTGGGCATACACTTCAGCATCAAAACCTGAGACATTTTATCCCTCAGTGTCCACAGATGTGCCCCTGACTTGGAAGCCTTAAGTTACTACAGCCTTGAAAGTCCTCAACTGGGACAGGGATGATGAATTAAATCCCAGGGAAATGCTTTCTTCATCCATCTGGCAGCTGATGACACATTTAGTACTCTTTATTGCCTATCTGTCCCAAAGAAAACGCTGTGATTTAAGCACAGAAAATATTCCCACAGGGAAAGTCATCAGCTAGATGGAAGGGACTCTGAGGGGCTTGGGCAGAGGAAACAGGAGATCACGGGCTGAGGTCAAGAGGAAGATGAGGATTAAGAAGAAAACATCACTGGTGGTGGGATTCTAGAATTTGAAGGGGAAAGAAAAGAATGGGCAGGGGGTAATTGGGCAAGGGGTGACTGGTCAGGAGAACAAAAGGACTGGGAGAGAAACAAAGCAATAAAATTGATAGTGGGAGAGACTTTTGTGGCCCTGGAAAAGGAAAATGGACAGAAACGTATTGAGGGAATAGGGGCAGCCTCAGAAATAAATTTTGGGTTGCTGATAAAGAGATGAAAGCAGAAAGAAATGGTGTGGTAGCCTCCAAAATGGTTCCCCTGAACTTTACCTCCTGATTTTCATGCCCTTACGCAGTCCGTTCTCATGTTGCACGGAGCTGACATATGACTGCTAAACTATTATGGAAATGATGGTGTCCAACCTCCAGGACTAGGTCTCAGACAGGAGGGCTTCTGCATGTCACTCTTACAGATCACTTCCTTTGGGGAAACCCAGCTGCCGTGCTCTGAAGATACTCAAGCCAACTTATGGAGAGGATATGGCAAGGACCTGAGGTCTCCTGCCAACAGCCAGCACCAATCTGCTACCAAGAGAACAAGTCACCGCAGAAGATCCCCCACTCTCAGCAGGGCCTTTGGGTGACTGAAGCCCTGGGGCATACCTCGACTACAACCCTGTCAATGATCTTAAAGCCAGGACCACGTGGTAAAGCTGCTCCTGGATTCCTGACCCACAAGAACCGTGCAAATCAGTAATTTTTTACTGCTATTTTAAGCTGCTAAATTTCCAAATAACCTGTTACTAAGTTGCCTTTCAGAGTACTAATGCAGCCAGACTATAGAGAGAGGGCAAGGAAACAGAGACGAAGCATAGTCGGGAAGATAATTCAAAGTAGAGAGAAAGCAGGGGAGGCAATAAAATTTGAAATCTGACTTCTCTCACTTGCTCCTTCCTTCTTATATACTGCTGCATGTTAATTTTTTTTCTTTCCACTAAACCTGGAAATCCCAAGACTTACAGTAAGAAAGAACAGCAAAGCTATTCTAAGTGCTTTCTCTATAGCTAATTAATCTCAATCCTGTGTGCTAGGTCCTATTAATCCTTTTTTTTTTTTTTTTTTTTTTTTTTTACAGTTAAGAGTTTTGTAACTTGCCTAAGATCGTATATCCTGTGAGGGGCCAAGCCAAGATCAAACCCAGAAATTCCGGTTTCAGAGCTCATGCTTTCAACCCTATACCATCTTATGTCCTTCTCCAGATGGAGGAGAATGAGCTCCCCTTCTGTGTAACTACATACTATGAGACACCACTTCTGTCTTAACCCTCTGGCTTGAGTGGACCAAAGACTTGTCATGGTTCAGATTAAAGCACTCAAAGAAAATTTTCATTATTAAGGAGAACTAAAGAAGAACAAACAAGAAAGAGTCCAGAGATGCTACACACCCTCCTGACACAGGCCTAGTCCAACCTGGCATGAACTGGCCTCACTAATAAGATCTCTGGACTTCCCAAGGGTCTGACGGCAGGAGGCAGCTTGGCATCAAGTAAAGCCTGGTGTGCAGTGAAGGTGGTTTGTTTCAGGCCTACAGAACTGCCTCCTCCCCAGATGACCATCACCACCCAGTGGTCTTGCCCTAGGAAGGCCAGATTCCCTAAATCCATACAAGAGCAAAACATGTTCTACTACCGAGGGACTAGGTTTTGGGGAAATGGCCTAATGGCTACCTCCTTGGTAGCCCTAGAAACTCATTTTATGAATTTTTGGTTTGACCATTTGTTTCCAATCACCTATTTAACAGACTGGACTTGCTTTCTCACTGTGTCCTTAGGAGTTAGTAATGGTGATAAGTAAGGATGGGCTCTGTTTTCAAATCCCAGCTATGCAACTATGCTCACAATGGGGGTTCCACACCAGCCCACCATGGAACATCATCTCATATCCAGGTACCCATATGTTTGCTGAGCCTGGACAACACTACCTTGTTCAGGCCTATGTCAGTCTTAACAATACTCAGTTCCATTGTTGGCTTCTGAAGAAAACCAATAACCCTAACCTCTTGGGAACTTTGTCATTTCTCTAAAGCCTTTGGCGGTCAGGCTGAAGCGCCGGGCACTTCTCTACCTTTCCACCTCCATTCATCTAGCCTCTCCCCCAGCCCAGGACTACGTCTACCTTTCCCAAGCACCACCTCCCATTCCATTTCTAATATCTCAACTCATTTTTATTCAGAGCATTTATGCATATCGAAACCCAAATACTCAGTATCTGGCAAGCAACCCCCAGCATTCACCCTCTTGAAAGACTGCATAGCTTTTCCATAACAACCATAGAAGCTTCCTTCTGAGAGGTCTATGCTGCAGTCACTGACACAGACTCCCCAGGGATGGGGGAAGAGTCAGAGGTTAGAGACAGAGACCCTGAAAGGGTCAGAGATCCCAAGCGGCCACTGAGACCCTGAGCAAGTCACTTCACATCTCTGAACTTCAATCTCTTCGTCTGCAAAATGAAGACTAACTGCATGTCTGAGACGACTTTGTTTTCCCATTGTAGGTTTCACATAACTAGCAAAACCAAAAAACTATAATCGAGGTACAACTAACTTTCAGTTACCTAACGTCTGTTAGTTTTAGGTTTAAAGAACCCTGACTGCTTGGTTGCCACCCTATTTCTTACATTCCCATCCTGCAAAAATTACTCACCATATGAGGAAAGCTTTCCTTCCTCTCTTGCCTTTGGCCCAGCCCTTCAAAGAGCATGATCTTTTATAAATGCATATGAGTAGAGCAGAAGGGTCTTCCCCAACAGTAGGATGGGGGGAAACTATGAGGGCTTTTTTTTGTGGAGAGGTGCTTTTTCAACGAGCAAATAAAAAAACAAACAAAAAGCCATGCACACTCTGTGGTCAGAGATTAAACTTCACAATATGACCCTGTTTTCCTTTTCAGTTCTCCCAACATCCCCACCAAAAACACTAAACTGATTCCCAAAAACTGGCACAGGAAAATTGTGATAGAATATCAAATTCTGCTTCCCTCTGACTTCACTTTGCCTAATTTCCTACTAGGTAAAACCCAGATACTTAAATAAATAAATAAACAAACAAACAAATAGATAATCTGGCAGAAGCTATGTCCCGGCAGCTAGAGAGTCCAGAGTGTCATTTCCTACACAGGCTGTCCTGGCTTGGTTTGCTTGCTTTTGTCAATTCTGATTCTCTGGAAAAAGATGATCTATCCTCAAAGCCATTAAAGCATCTAACCAGGATAAATAGTTCCTGCCTGAAAAAAACAGTCCTCCAGTGTCAGACACTGCCTCTTAATTGATCTTAATAAGCCATTTTAAATGAAGGGGGAACAAAAAAGCAGAGCACTAACCCATGGTAATTATCTGTAATTCTCCATTTGTAATGTCACTGAATTGAGAAAATAATGCAAACGTGGACAGATGCTGACTAGAGCTTACGCTGACACCAAAATTAGGGTATTTTGTACAGTAAGTAACATGACTAAGCGGCAGTATTTCAAAGGCAGGTCTTCAACCCCACAACAATATCCAATACCAAGGACTGCTGGGAACAGTCAGAAGACGCACTTTCCATAAAGCATGACCCAGGAGAGTAGGCAGCACTTGGGTAGTGTGGCCTAAGAGCTGATGGGTATGGCAGAGACTCATTTAGCTGCTAATATTTAATGTAAAATTGGGTAATTCTACATCAGCTATAAAGTGAGAAGAGAAATAAACTCCCCTGCTTCCTAAGTAGGGCTTTTTGTTCTGCTTTGCTTTGTTGCCAGTTTAAAGAACTATAATCCTAGCACTTCAGAGGTCCTTTAAAAACAAATGTTCTTATTTAACAATGGTAGAAAACAAAGAGGAGGTCTCACAGCTGTGAGTAAACCCCACAGGCCTCGAGTGGGCTGGAACACAAAGTGGGTTTGAGAGGGAGCGGGGGCAGGGTCAGGAAAAGTTAGGCAGCAGCTAGACTGAGCAGCGGGAGGAATGCTGGGAGGCAGAGTCCCCAGTCCTTAAGGGGAGAATAAGAGGGACAGGAGCTGGAGGCAGGACAGTGATAAACCGGAGACACATTAGAAGCCCGGGGGCTCAACACCCAGAGCTTGTGCCTTCTAAGACCTTGGGGCTGACATATCAAGAGCCCAGGGTGCAGAACACAGTCCTCTCCCCTTCCCCGTCTGCCCCAGGGTGACCCTTAGACTTGTTATAATGCATCTGAATTGCAGGTATAGCCCTGCCCAAAGGAGAGAAGCGACCAGGATGGCTCTGCTTCAAACCCTGTAGGGTCAAACACAACCTCTCCCATCCTGTGGAAGGAGTCTCCCAAAAGACTGGGAGCAGCCTCCACTGGAGCCCACCCACCCCACTGCAGGTCCCATCCCCGAAACACCCAAGAATATCGGATCCGAAACCACTTAGGAGGTTCCGCCTCCTGGAACCCATCCGCTCTCCTGCCGTGAGAGTGTCCTTCCACCTTAATAGAGAGCTCCGCGCTTGCTACTTTCCTTCCAGCTGTCTTGATTCCGAGCACAGATCCCCACGTATATCTTTTCAGGGGGTATCGAAGGACGGACGAAGACCTCCCCATTCGCACAGCGCAGACTCTCCCACCAGTGTAACAGAAAGGGATCTGCTCTTCTATCCCGGCCAGTAACCAGCAACTCTCTTCTTCACCTCTTTAGGCCCCGACAAGTAATCCTGAGCGCTAATCACGTTCCAGAGAGCTGTGTGCTAGATGGGGGCTGCTATACCATTTCCGATACACTCAGCATAAGGAGAACAGCTTTATCTGATGTCTCAGCGATACGACAATTTACCATGCTTTGAAAACTCCATGGATCTCCGCTCCAGAAGTGTAGGTGATTGAGTGCAAGTGTGTGCGCATGTGTGTAGGGTAAATGGTGCTCTGAGCATCCAGCAGCACCTACTGACCTAGCAGCAACAATTAAAAGGAACAATCTTGGGCTCACAGCTGCAGATGGGCTAGACAGAAAGATGGGAATGATAACAAAGAGGGAAGGGAATGAAACTCCAAGGAAACAAAGGACTTGGTATCCTGTCCCTGCCCAGAGCAACAGTCTGGGGGAGGACATGACTGTGGCTCACTGGAAAGTCTGTGTGGGATTTGCCCTGAGGTTAAAAGTTACCAGCACTAGGAGCCACTTGCTTTTAGTTTAACACGCAACTGAACTCAAAAAAGAAACGAATGAACTTGACTTATTTTTCCTTTAGTTCTCTTGAAAGTTACTCAAAAACAGTGAACCTCCTACGTATTTGGAGTGCAATCAATTGGGGGAAAGCCGAAAATGCCTGGCTGATTAGTGATTTTTAACTTATGTAACTTTTTTGGCGGTTGACAGTTTAGAATTCCATTACAATCATATTATAAACTGACCTAAGCCACTTTAGCACCTTGAAATGTCTGGTTCTTTTGATAAAGGAGCTTCTAGCACTTGGAGGTAGATGAGAGCTTCATACTCACTCCTCTCAGTCCAATTTCTGCCAATGTACATAAGCAAGGAGGCACAAAACAGGCAAGCCGTCCTCCTCCGGAAGGAATTTCTCTTTCGGACCTCTATCACTTACATGCGAATCATGTAGGTTCACTCTGAATGTTCACCCAACATTCTCAGGGCAGGACAGACAAACAGAATTCGGTGGACAAGGAACCCTTGGAGAAGTGGCAGGCCCATAGTCCTCACTGCTCTGAAGGGGTCAGGATGTTGCACTCAGCAGGTTCTCATTCCTCACTCACCCAGGGGTGCTGGGGTTCTTACAGTCCATTTTACTAATGAAAAAGATTTCTCAACATCCTTAAAGAAAGCTGCTCAGACAATACCTGAAGTGTTTAGGCAACCAACTTTGGCAGAATGTATTCCTAATGAAGACATTTCCAATGTCCCAAAATACCAAGAGAATAAGTTAATTTATGCATGCACACATAGCCTTCTGAATACACTTCAGTATTCTTAGAGTACACTACCATGCAGATTATTTGATTGTTTCTACAAAAGGAAACTTCCCCAATTTTTAACCTCAGTTATTTACTGCTATTTTACCAGGCAAACTTTCTCTTATAAATTTAAATTATTGAAAACTATTAAATGAAATTGATGTTGTTGAAATTTTGCAAATTTGCCTTCATTCATTTTTTTTCTCCCTATAAGACAAAATGCCCATTAAAACAAAACAAAACAAAACAACCCAAAAACAAAAAACAAAACAAGTCTATTAAACCAACTGCTGATCATGTTAAGTTAACCATTTATATTTTTAGGCTATCACAGTCAAAACCTAAGATTTATTTATTTATTTATTTATTTATAAGATTGTATTTATTTATTTGACAGACAGAGATCACAAGTAGGAAGAGAGACAGGCAGAGATAGAGAGGGAAGCAGGCTCCCTGCCGAGCAAAGAGCCCAATGTGGGGCTCGATCCCAGAACTCTGGGATCATGACCTGAGCCGAAGGCAGAGGCTTTAATCCACTGAGCCACCCAGGTGCCCCCTAAGATTTATTTCTAACTTCTCCCCAAAACGAACATTATCTTCTTGGGTTATTACAGATGTACGTAAGTACCATAATAGTGCTTCATCCTATTTCAAGCTTTTGCAAAGCCAAATTAGGTTAACAATATTAAAGTCATGATTCAAAATGAGATTTGTAAAAGAATTACAGTGTTCTCCAAGGCTTTCCCATTGCAAATCATTTTGATAATAACAGGAAAACTACTACTTCTTTTACTTTACCCCAATATGTTCAACCTTAACCACAACCTTCTATTCCCATTTGAGAGATGGGAACAGTTGGGGTCAGAAGAGTTAAGTGAGTTGACCCAAATTCCAAGATGAAAAAGGACACAGGATTCAAAGGCAGGTAGGTCCTTCTCAGCTCCACATCCTGAACTCTTTCCTTTTTGATTTTTTATTACACCTAAGCCCCTGAACAAATTAAACTACCAAACTATGAAACTCAAAATAACAAAATCACACAAACATGCCATTTATCCCATTTCATACCTTTAATCCTCTGAGACTTCCTGGGCTAGTTGGAGAAGAGCTAGAAGATTTCGTTGATTTAGGAGTAGACAGCTGGCTGCTGGGAGTTCCGTTAACTGACCATGAGACAACAAAGGAGACAGAGGTCATTCAAACCCCAAATAACCAGATTGCACAAATACACCAAGCACATGCACAACATTGCTCCCATGAAGCTTCGATTCATTTAAAGCTCAAAGCAGATGGCAAATCAGTGAAAAGCAAAAATAATGTGTTTTATTGCATTACAAAGTATCAGACAAATAAGGAGTGAAACTAGAATTGTTTTCAGTAATAGCTTTCCAACAATGACATAAACAAATATATAAAACATTATGGAATTAGAGATGTGAATGAGAACTCGTTCATAGATTCTGCCTGCCAGCAAGGGCAGAGAAATGAAATGGCTGGTATGTTTGTAATACTTTACAAGGAAGGCTGTCCTGAAACTTCCAACATCCACTCTCTTGGTATATACCAACCTGAGTACCCAAGAAGTTCTACCGCTCTCCCAAATCAATTCCACATTAGCCAAACAAATTTTCTAAGCATATTCTTTATGGAAAGGGAAAATTACTGGTCATTTTTCTTATAACACCTATTTATTTCTTTGAAGGCCATAAAAGGCACTCTTCAACTTTCTTCTTATCTAAAGTAGTCATTCTTAATTCTTTCCATTTTCTTTTCCTCACTCTTTAATTTCTCCCACTATTTACCAAATCTTGATGGTTTTTCAATAGTACCCCCTCCAAACTTCCACACACTTGGAGGTCGAAGGCTCAATTTAGAGCACAGCTAGAAAAATTATAACCACTGCTGTTTAGACGGGAGGGTAAATTTGCAGATTTTATACTAGAGAATGCTGGTCAAACACTTCAGCATGACTTATGCTTATTCCTAATTTTATCACCTGGATCCATTTCTGCTGTCATTTCACAAAGTTGGTAGTTAACATTTAGGACTGGTGTAATTACTTTTCTAAGACGTATTTGAAACCCCTTTTATCACGAATCTTCAATGCTTTGCCCAAAGATGAAAACTGTCATTCATCTCTATGGAAAGAAAAGCAAAGTCATTTCTTTCTTTTGTTTTCAAATACGAGGAAGCAGAAAACTATTATTTTAAATGAAGCTGATAAATGTAAAAAAAACAATATGCAGAGGCAAAAGTCCTAAATAGGTGACTCAAAAAAGTGAGTACTAGTTCTTGAGTGGAGGCAAAAGTCCTGGGATCAACAAGTATTTGTGATTAGATGAATAACCTATAAACCAGGGTATCTGGGTTTGAAGTCATGCTTATTCGTTGCATTGCTCATTTTAAATTGGGAAAGGATGAAAAAAATTTCTCATCACTTTTAACTTACCAAACTTTAATTTTTCTAATTTAAAACCACACATGCATAAACAATGACCTGTTATCTATAATTTCATAACAAATGTACGTGCATATTTAGAGTACAAGGACAACACAAGGAACTGTGCAATTAGAAACTTTCTAGGATATTCAACAGTCCTGATCACTTCTCAATTAAGTTAAATTTCAATGTTGTTTTCTTTTAAAAATTCTCTTTAAAGAAAGGGAATTGGTGGCAGAAGTTCACATAAAATAGAGATTATTATGGGCAAGGAACTGGTCAACTTGCTGTGAGCTGAGACTGAAATTTACCCCTTTTGTTCCTTCATTCCAAATACACAGCAACCTAGGCAGGTCACCAGCCTCCACTCAGTAAGTGCTATTAGCTTTCACAGATACTTAGAATCCACACTGACAGTAGAGGCTACTTTGGAACAGTGACAGAAAAGGGACAAAAGGATAAAAATCAATTCCTGCAAATGGTGATCCTGACAGGAGACAAAACTCCCTAAAAACATACCCACTGCTGAACAAAGTTTCTTGACAAAACTCACTGCCAGGGATTTTACTGGGGTCAGTAACTACATGCCCATATTTCCCTCCAAATAATCTCATCCTAAAGAGACACCAAGTCATGTTTGGGTTTCTAAGTTTCCCAGAGCATTTGGAAAATTCTAAAAAATGTTCCTTCATGAATAATCCTTAATTTCACTTCTTTCCCATTTCTTCCAAATCTTAGTTAGGAGGGTAAGTGGGACAGGGTCATGTTGGGCATGCTCCCCTCACACGGCCACCACCACCTGGTGGGTGGACAACAACCAGCCCACACCCTCGCCATGTACCACTCCTTCCAACCCCTGACTTTCTCTCCCAGAAGAAGGCTGTTATCCATGTCTCCTCTCAACTGGAAGAAAAGAATTAAACTTGGGCTTTTTTGTTTGCTTGTTTGTTCAGAAGATCTTCTGTCTTGGTGGACTCTGAAAGATTTACAAGCTAAAAACCTCAAATGAGCATCTTTAGGACTCAAATTATGATAATATTTACCTACTTATGTTACCCAGATGAATTTCTACGTGTTTCTTACACACTATTTGCCTGTTTTACTAAGAGTTTTGTTGAGCAATTCAGTCAACCAGAAGACCGCACTTCCGGAGCACTTCTGTCCCAAGACTGAAAAGGTACAATGTTCTGTCTACAAAGCTAATACGTCTGAGATTCCAGTTTGTCCCACAGCATTTTCTAAATGTTTACGGGTATGCCATAGCTAGAGGTCTATAAATGTGAGTTGTGCTTGTGGGTATGCAGCTTTCAATAATACAAATTGCCCCCTTGTCTGTAACTGCGGGATGTGGTGACTTTGGGGTTTAATCTCTCATTTTTTTGCACTCTGAAGTGTGATTTATAGATCTCGCAACTTTTACTTGCAAGTTTAAGATACTCTACCCCAAATGCAAATACAGACTTAGTTAAAAATTGGGGGTCCTGAAATGTTAAGATTTCTTGAATCAATTTCTAAGCATTCCAAATTCAATTTAAAAAGATTTGAATAAATCTTTATTTATACAAACATTGGTCTGCAAGAAAAATTATGGCTATGATACATGCTTTTAGTTTAGTATGTATTAGATTCATTAAAATACCTGATTTTTTAATCACTCTCCTCACTTCTATTTATTTCACTGATAGAATAAATATCTATAAAACCTATGGCTAAAACAAAAGCAAAGAACCTGACAAAAATCTACATTTACCATATGGTAGGTTCAGGTCATTGTATTTATGCCAATTTCATGTTGTATTAGCTTTTCTAGTGTTTGAGATACTTTATAGAAGCATAATATAATTTGAAATAAGCTTCACAGCAGAGAGATGCTTTCAGTTAAAAATATTCATATCATCAATATTTTTAGAGTGTTGTGCCTCTTAGCTGTAGGGTGGGAAGGAAGGTAAGAACAGAAGGAGAAGAAGGGAAGAACAGAAAAGTTTAATTGCTTCTATGGTCATTTTCCTACAACCAACAAACTTTAGCTTTTTTCAGGAACAGAATGTTTTCCAAAATTAACTAGAAGATAGAGCCTTCGAGGTGGTACTCCTCCTTGGTCCTGTAACTACACACAGAAAGAGGCACTTGGCCATCTTCGGACAATGACTGGTTCTCTAAAAAGAAGGGACATTGAGGCATTCTATGCACGGTGAAGCATCCCACAGCGCACAAATGTACACTGGTACAAGCCAGATACGTTCATGGAAATGGAGCAAAAGGAAACAGAAATGTGGCAAGAGACAGAAACAAAAACCCAGCAGAGCAACAAAGCCATTCTCCTCATGGCTCACCTGGGGATCTGGCTGCCGAGTAGGCACCGGAGTGGTGTCCACCCCTCTTTACTGTGCACATTCAGGGAGTACAAAGAGGAGGAGACAGTAAGGAGAGCAGTTATTCAGCAGGTTTGAACGCGTATACACGAAAAGGGTAAAACAACCTGACCGAAGGAAAGTGGGGTGGGTGCTGAAGGCGAAGCAGTGACAAGTAGAATGTCCAAAATGCTCCTCCATCTTTTAGAGGGTCTGATGCTTGACAATTTTACTGATCCTACTTTCACATGTTCTAGATTTCTCACCTGTGAAATCATGGTTTTTTACAATCCTCTCCTGAACAGGAAGGGATATCAGCAAAATTACTTAAAATTACTATATACAAACCTTGTAGAAGACATCAAGATATTTATAGATGTTTCTAGCTTTTAAAAAAGTGCCCCCAGCTGAAACTATCACAGATCTATAGGTTTAGAACCTGAAAGAAACTTAATTACAGGTAAGTCTGACTCTTAAGTAAGTACCAATTTCCAATAATAATCACTGCTACTATTAAATTGCTTGAAAAAGGAAAAAGCCTATGAAACTTATCAAGGAAATGCATTCTGTGTCCGATGTACGTTTTAAACCAATAAGAGAAGAAAAATATCCACAATCATACAGCACAAAGTTAAAAATACAGTACGCTATGGTCCAAATGCGAAACACTTCCACGTAAATACCAGAAGGGTCTAGATAGAGACTGTTCTTGAGAAAATGTGTGAGAATAAAACAAACAAGCGTCTTAGCAGATCTATGACAACTCTGAGCAACAGACTCAAATTTTTCGTTTTAAGAATCATGTCATCTGCGTGTCGTTTTGGAACCTGGCTGCCTGCGAACCTGGGAAAGATCGCTAGTTGGTAACAATTAAAGGAACTGAAGGAGATTGCGTACCTGAAGCTGGGGATTTGCTGCGTCGGGAGGGCCCAGGGCTTTTAGATCCAGAATACTTGACAGCTGAGGAGCGAGAATAAGAGGACTTCAAGACGCGGCATTCTGGAAAGGAGAGAAAGTGCATTAACTAAATCCGGTTAAAATACTGATCACACGTGCATGCAGTTTACTGCCAGAGAGCGAACACCGGATCATCTTCCCATTATTGTTAAACAACTTCAATATACAAAGCAATTGTCCCAAAAGTACACCCGAGGTTGTCTTTAGTTGGCATAGGCATCTTGTAGACAAGCTCATTGCTCCAGCGGAGTTCGCACTGAATACGGAAATCCCAACGTCCTAACGCGATCACACACGGAGAGCCCCGGTGGAACATGCGCAGCTTCCCTTTTCGGTCAGTAGTATTGATAGCAAAAGGCCACAATCTGATTCTGTCCAAACTCCCTGATAATCTTATTTTGAAAGGGTAGGGGACTCCTTACCATCTTATTTTCCACCTTCCCTAAGTATAGAGGATCGAAAATGAAGAAACTAGCTTCCAACAATAACTTTGGTTTTTTCCATAAATCATCAAATAAAACAGCATTTAGAGTACCAGAAGTAATTACAGCTAAAATAATCAGTGCTAATTTGAATAATTAAGAACATGGGTTTGGGATTCATGCAGATTTTGAATGAATCTTGAATCTGATTTTGCTAACTGGGGGAGCTTGGTCAGGGTCTAAGGCTCCGTTATTTCCCCTATGAAATTGGGATCAGAATAAATTCTGCATCTGCTTGGTAGGCTTGTTATAAGGATTAAATCAGATAACCTATTGTCTGTCATTTACGTTAAAATACTTCAATTTATGAGGTAAGATGACAATGTGGGTTGGTTTTAATGTATACCTCGGGGCAATAAATTAACATGTGAAGTCCACTAATCAGGAAAATACACACCAGGGGAGGCTAGTTAGCATTTGAAAGACCCTAATCAAAACCTCACTCAGAAGGGGCTGGAGCAACTTCAGTTTAGTTAATTAGCATTGTGGATATTAAACAGTATTCTGCTGTTGAAAGAAGGGGTGTGTGTGAGTCAGAAACGTCTTAAAGGCACTGCCACTCTTTCAAGAGCACAAGTGTAAATCCAGAAAACCAACAACTACAGCTTAGAACCACCCCCTAGCTTTAGAACTCTCAGCCAGTCGTGAGGTCAGTTCTTGAAGCAGGATTCTGTTACTTGCGGAAAACTGTGTTTAGCATTGAATCTTTAATGCAAGATGTTGTCAGAATCCTAAAAGGATAGAAAGTTAGGACTTTATTAAGATTAAACACAAGTTAAATAACTGGTTAAAAAAACATATACAGGGGCGCCTGCGTGGCTCAGTGGGTTAAGCCTCTGCCTTCTGCTTGCTCAGGTCCTGATCTCAGGGTCCTGGGATCCAGCCCCGCATCGGCTCTCTGCTCAGCGGCGAGCCTGATTCCCCCTCCCCCCCAGCCCCCGCCCCCCTGCCTCTGTGCCTACTTGTGATCTCTTTCGCTGTCAAATAAATAAATAAAATCTTTTTAAAAAAATACACATCTTTTCCTCCAAATAAATGTTAACAGTGGTCAAATCAGGTTTAATTTCATGACCTGCTGGTGAAGGTATAATAATGACATTTATAATAACGAAAGTGAAGCACATACATCAGGGACCCTTCTAACTGCTTTATATATACTGTCTCACTTAATCCTCACAAAATCTTATGAAAAAGCCAATTATCCTCTGTTGGCAGAAGGCTGAGTAATTGGCAACTGAGAGGGAAGAAATCAGTAACTTACACCCACCTTTCACTATTGGAGCCCACTGGTAGCTAACAACAAAAACCATGAATAATAAAACTAGATTAGTAAATTTACAACATGCACACAAAACACGGAGTACAATGCCTGGGACATACGTAGTACGTGCTCAATAAATATTTTGTTGTGACCCAAATTAACTTCATAACGTAGAAGATATCAGTTTTTCAGTGTCCCAACTTTCAAACTTAATAATATTGGTTGGCATCAAAGAAACACTAGAAATGAGATTAAGCTATAGTCAAGAAACATGTAAAATACAGATGATAATGCAAATGCACATTTCAGTCAGACTTAATCATCGTGGGAACAGGGGAGAGCATTAGCACACACAATATAAAAGGACATTCTCTGTGATTCTTTCCAGTGGCATTACAAGTTAAAATCAGGGCCAGGCCAACAGAATATAAGACAGTACAGAAACCCTCAGTGAAACTTGGCAGCAGTGAAAAAATGAAACAAAACCAAAAAGTATAGATAAATGAGCCCCAAGCACAAAGCAGATAAATTATCTCCAAGGTAACTGACATAGTTGAACAGGAAAGAATTACTTAAAGAAGTCTGGTACCACAAAACGTATCATCTTGAATTTTAAGAAGTTTATGGATCACAGTATTTATTTGGTGACATGTTTCTCTAATTCTGGATGGTCAGAATCACTACAACTGGAAAGGGACGACCATCAGTCTAATTTTTGAAAGGCCAACTTTCCTCACTCATGAAATTAAAGAGCAAGACTTTATCTTTTACATCGATCTCCTATGAAATGTTATGTCTGTATGGTTTTACCTCCTTTTAAGAGGAAGTTGACTTTACTATCAGCTAAAATAATCACTATTACTATAACAGGTTTAAATTAAGTCAAGACAAAAAAGTAAAGCAATTTTCCCAGAATCAATAACACCTGAAATCACTAAGGTTATTGCTATAAAGTTGAAAGCTCCACACATTGGAGAAAGGGATTTTCTCATTCTATCAACGAAAATAGCTTTATTTTTTTCTGTATATACAAACAATGCATGTTTTTTTTTTAAGTTGCAAACAATGAGGTAAAAAGAAAGCCAAGACAACCATGATTAACAATTTAATTATTACCTTTTACATATCTCGTTATGAACACAGAAAATGAATAACTAACCATTTCAGATTCAATATAATCCATATCTTTAAGGTGGCACAGCCAGGCACTGTTCTGAAATAGGCAGGAAATCCATTTCAGAGGCAAAACAAGGCAGTCAAGAGACAACTCGTTTTAGTCTAAAAAATTAAAACTACTTGAATTAGATTTTTTAACAATTAGGCTAATGTTTTCATTTTATTCTCTACTTTCATTAGTTCAAAAAGAATACCACCAATGTCCTCTTTCTTCAACATGCCAGACCACTTAGCAAGGGTCATCTGACTAAACCCCGAGCCTCTGTTTCAGGATTACTAGGACGGTCAAAGAATTGCCTCACCACTGTGATCCAGGACGAAGTCATCTTGGGCATAACGGAATTTTTCAGGCCCACAAGCAATAAAAACATCGTCATCACCAAAAAAGTCTTGCAGACAAGTAACCTAAAAAGGAAGGAAAAAAAAATCATGTCTAAGAGATAAATTAGAAACATTAGAAGTGAAAGAAAAAGCAAAATTCATTGCATTTTCAAGCCTCACCTATAATATTGTGTTGGAGTGAAAAGCAATTTAAAATCACACTACATTTCCAAGCACTCGACTCTTTATAGAGCACTTCCACACACTTTCCCTGACCTCAGCACAACAGAATGAGGAGTTCATAGCTGGCATCAACATTTCCATTTCACAAGTGGAGTCGAGGACATATACACAAGGCAATGTGTTTTCTTCCGTGTTCCCCCTATTAATGGGTGACAGGGCTGAGGCTCAGTCTAGTTTCTTCATTTCTACCCTTCCTTAGTCTCCTCCTTCCCAGCTGTGTCACCCTGGGCATGACTTCTCTGTACCTGAGGTCCAGTGCACTATAGGTTGTTTGGGGGAAAAAATGCATGAAACCTGCTTGGAATAGTGCTGGGCATCTAATGGCTCAATGTGTTAACACACATCTCCATGACCAACGTCATCATTAAGATCAGAGGAAGCCTCAGAGCCCTTCCTAAGTCCTGTACCTGAACGGATAGTTTTAATTTCATATTCTTTTTTCAACCCCTCCCCCTAGCCCCCAACATATACACAGTATCAGTTTCAGATTCCACAGAAACCAGATTCATGGCAGTAAGCACATTCATCTATTCCTGCCAAGGATTATAAGAACTATCCTCCTGGACTGTGGACAGAGGTAGATTCCACGTTTACCTGTTTTTCAACTGGCTATGTGATTTTTTTTTAAGTACTTTTTTCCTAATAATAAAGTTTTTTTTTAAAAAAAAAAAAAAAACACTGTTCTAGTACCTAGGATCTGAGCGATTGATTTTATTACAAGGATATATTTCATCTGGTACTAATTTGTTGGTAGTTGACTAAATGCCAAAGTAAACAATTAAGTTGCTTATTATATAGAATAATAGTACTTAACAAGTCTAGGGACTGTAATAAATCCAGGTGTTTTTGTTTTGTTTTTCTCTACAGCCGTTCAATTTAGATCTTCTATTCAATCTTTTAATGATTTCACCTGTCAGCATAAATGGTCTTTCCAAACACGGTTTCCATAAGATGTCTGCCTCCCTTCGACTCAGGTTCTAGCGAATGAATACATATTTGGTTAAATAGTTAACCAATTATATAACTATCAAATAGGTTCATATTTGCCTCAAATACAACTCTCAAGGAATGGTAGGTATAAAATGAATAAGTTACACAACAGATTTAAACAAACATGTATTTTGACTCGGGATGCTGACATACCTCACATAATACTAAACAACTCTTGTCTCCTTTTATTCAACAAATTTGTACTTAGCATTTATGATGTGCCAGGCACTGTTCTAGGTGCTACAGAAATATTAGTAAAGAAATAAAATGATCCTACTCTCATGAAGCAAGTGTAAAAAGCAGCACAATAAAATTTGTGAGTAAATTAATGCAATATAAAAAGGTGGTAAGGGGTATGAAGTGGGTGCTACAGTACTAAACAGGGTGATCAGGGAAGGCCTCACACTAAGATGACATTTGGCAAAATATTAAAAGAGACCAAGGAACAAGCATGTGGGCCAAGTGTTCTAGGCAGAGAGCACAGAATATGGGAAAACCCTGTGAAGATATCAGGCTTAACATGTTCACAAGAAACAGTCCTGAAACAGCAAAAGAGGAGAAGAATGGACCAGAGAAGTAAGGGGAAGGAGAGCAGACGACATATGGCCCCGTCAGCCACTGGTATGGACTTTGGCTTTACTCTGAGATGGAAAACGATGAGAGGCTTCAGAGCAGAAGACTGTCACAATGCGATGTCCCTTTTAACGGGATCACACTGTGCTCATAATAGACTGTAACAAAAGGGCAAGGGTAGAAAGCATTAAAGGCTCTTGCTACATCAGGCAAGAGATTAGAATGGCTTGTGCAAAGGCGTTGGAACCAAGATGCCCTTCAACAAACGAATGGATAAGGAAGATGTGGTCCATATATACAATGGAGTATTATGCCTCCTTCAGAAAGGATGAATACCCAACTTTTGTATCAACATGGATGGGACTGGAGGAGATTATGCTGAGTGAAATAAGTCAAGCAGAGAGAGTCAATTATCATATGGTTTCGCTTATTTGTGGAGCATAAGGAATAACATGTAGGACATTAGGAGAAGGAAAGGAAAAATGAATTGGTGGAAATCAGAGGGGGAGACAAACCATGAGAAACTTGACTCTGAAAAACAAACTGAGGGTTTTGGAGGGGAGGGAGGTGAGAAGTTGGGTGAGGCTGGTGATGGGTATTATGGAGGGCACATACTGCATGGAGCACTGGGTGTGGTGCATAAACAGTGAATTCTGGAACACTGAAAAAAGAAAAGAAAAAAAAGAATGGTTTGTGCAAAGGTGTTGGGAGTGGAGGAAGTGAGAGGACTACACCACCCTTTGGATATGGGGATATGAAAGAAGAGAGAAGAATATGATGGCTCAGGGTGTCTGGTTTGAGCCACTAAAGATAGGGCTGTCATGAACTCTGACAGGGTAGAACACAAGATATTGGACAAGTTTAGTGTAGAAAGGGTGCTCATGAATTCAGATTTGGAACAATAACTGTGAATGCCTATTAAACATCCAAGTGGAAGTGTTGGTTGGAAAGTTGGACATACACAAATATGAATGTCATGGGTGAAATCAGGGCTGGAGATCTACGTTTGGGACTCCCCAGCATATGGATGGTATTTAAAATCTTGAGATCAATTATGGCAATGAACGAACATAAGGAAAAGATCTAAAGCCTGAGTTGTGAAGCAAAGTAATATTACAAGGCCAAGCAGAAAAAGCAAATTCAGCAAAGAAGATTGAGAAGGAGCAACCAGTATGGGAGGAAGAAAAACAAGAGTTTGTAGCATGCTGGAAACCAAGTTAAGAAAGTGTTTCAAAGAGGAGGGAGGAGAGAGCATTCACCTGGGTTAATGTTATCAACAGGCTAAGCAAGATGAAGATTGAGAAGTGGCCACTGAATCAGCAATATAGAGATTTGTGGGATCTTAACGATGAAAAATAGTTTTAGTGGAGTGGTTGAAGAGAAAACCTAATTGGAGAGTTTTACTACAGGAGAGCAGAAGAACTGGAGACATAGACGCCTCTTTCAAGGAGCTCTGACTGATAAAGCAGGTCATAGGAATGGAAAGATGGCAGAAAGAGGAGACAGAGTTTGTGGTTAGCAGAGTTTGTTCAAATGAGAGAAAAAAATACTCTACTATGCTACTGAAATGACCTAGTAGGAAAAAAAATGGTAATGCAAGAAAGAAAGGGGAATCCTACAGGAGCACTGATCCTTTGGAAGAGAGAGGAGATGGGAGCAGAGTGCAGATGGGACTGACCTCACGTGAGACTACGGTCAGTATTCCCCAGTAAAGGAAGCCCGGTGGACACTGCTAGATGAGGACACATGGTGGTGTGGTGGTTGGACGTTTTCTGACTACTTCCTCCTTTACTGAGAAAACTGAAACAAAGTCATCGGCTGAAACCGAGGCTGGGGGAGAGGTAGAGCAGGTTAGAGGAGGAAGAAAAGATATAAAATTGCAATATGGGGTTGTGGGGAGTTCTTTGTTATTAGTTTACTAAACACCTATGCCTCCACTCTGAAAGGAAAAGAACAGGTCTGACTTGATCACTGCTGTGTCCCCAGCAAAATAGGACCTATTTATAGAAACTGCAGAGTGTAGTGTCTCTAACCAAAAGAGGAGCCCAACCCCCAATCCGGGTTCTGGCCCTAAACCCTCTGCCTGCATTCACCTCATCATACCCGAGTAATCTGGTACACTGTCCTGAGGGGAAACAAGGATGTCCCCACAAGCAACACTAAGGGTTGACTCAGGATCCCATAGTCTACATGTGACAGAAATTCCTGGTTAAAATGAAAGAAGTTATCCAGTCCATATATTATTTTAGAAAAATCAAAACCTTTTAAGCTGGCATTGTTACTCTGTCATGGGGTTGCATCGAACTAGTCAAGAGAAGAAAATCGATATGAACACAGATGATACAGAAAACTGGAGTGGACTGATAATGAGTAAATAAGGAACAAATGGAAATATTCTCTCCCTCTACTGCTGCTGATTTAAAATACACATCTGTTCACATTTTTCACAATACAGACATGGACTGTTTAGACTGTCCCTATTATGTTTCAGTAAACTGTAAAGTTAAAATGCACGAGAAACAGAACACCAGCAGTGAAGCAGTGAAGCAAGTTGATGAATATGATTAAACGTCAGCCGAGATACTATCTACAGAAGAGGGATGAGCAGGTTCCAGTTCTGTGTTCACTTGCATTGCAGAGGAAACTCAGTTTATACGGTGTTATCTAAAAGGCAAGTGTCAGGGGTGCCTGGCTGGCTCAATTGGTAGAACATGAGGCTCTTGATCTCAGGGTTGGGAGTTCAAGCCCTGCGTTGGGTGTACAGAATAATTAAAAATAACAAATAGAAATAAAATACTGGTGTTAGCCCATGAAACATCTGGGAAGCGTAAGCTTTCGTCTGGAGCAGAGCACTGCACTGCTAAGCCTGTGTCCCTTCCTTTTTTTACATGTAGGAAGCTTGGGCAAGATACCAGTTTTAGGGGCACCTGGGTGGCTCAGTGGGTTAAGCCTCTGTCTTCTGCTCAGGTGGTGATCTCAGGGTCCTGAGATTGAGAATTGCATCGGGCTCTCTGCTCAGCAGGGAGCCTGCTTCCCCTCTCTCTCTGCCTGCCTCTCTGCCTACTTGTGATCTCTCTCTCTCTGTCAAATAAATAAAAAAAATCTTGAAAAAAAAAAGATACCAATTTATCTTTAAAGACTAAATGTGATCACGTGTGAAAGCAGCTGTTATTTCTTCATTTTCATTAATTCATGACCTCAAATACTTTTTAAATTTAAATTAATGGATAATCTTTCCTGTAAGTATAAACAAAATACCTGCTTTCCTACAAGTCCAATAAATGAGATATTTTCCCAGAAAATACCACTGACAACTTGGAAACATTCCTTTCATTGTCTTGACTTGTGGAAAATTATAGACAAAAAAATTAAGATTTTTTAAAAAATTAAGCTATATTAAGCTTCCAGAAATTATATACAGAAATGTGATTCATGCAATATAGATAAAAATACACATGTATACATATACTTATAAAATACATATATATATATTTATATGCATATATTTAAAAATAGTTCCTACCAACAGCATCTAGGAATAATTATAAAAGGGAAAAAAAAGAGATTTGATTTAAATTTAACATAGTAAAGCAAAGCACCAGTCTACATATGTAAGCTAAATGTCAACATTTTTAGATAATGCAGATAACCAGAGAACTGTAAGCATACATTCCAATTTTATGCTACAACTATTTGTGTAATATAGTATAATATTGTGTAATACTAGCCCTCCATACAATATAGTCATTATTTGCTCATGCTTACATTTTACAAGTGTATGGACTATATGCTTAATTGTTCCTAGTAACGTCCCAAATTCAGTCAATGTTTTTTAGAGTGAAGTATCTGATAAAAAGCCAGGGTCTGATGTAAGCTACAAAAACTATTTCTTATCAATGGGAGTCACATTAATTTATTAGTGTACATTCATTTTAACATCAAACAAGTGTCTACAATATGTCAGGCATAAACTAAAGCCATGAAGCACACAGTCTACTGGTTAAAATGGATAAGAAAAGAAAAGTAATAGTTATAGTTCAAATGTTATAATAAAAGAATATTATGATAGAACACCCTAACAGTTATAGGAATAAAGAAGCACAGAAGAGGGGCACCTGGGTGACACAGTGGGTTAAAGCCTCTGCCTTCGGCTCAGGTCATGATCTCAGGGTCCTGGCATCGAGGACCCAGGTGAGCACCTCTGGGCTCTCTGCTCAGCGGGGAGCCTGCTTCCCCCTCTCTCTCTGCCTGCCTCTCTGCCGACTTGTGATCTCTGTCTGCCAAATAAATAAATAAAATCTTTAAAAAAAAAAAAAAGCACAGAAAAGCACCCCATAAAATAAAATATCCGGTACCTTCAAAATATTTCATATATTTGATTACTTACACAATTCTAACTTTTATGTTTTTAAATATATTTCTTATTCTTTCACTGTGGTGGTCTTGTTACCTTTATCATATATTTTTAAAACTGGGATTTAACTTTGAATTATGGGCCATGTCACTAGATCTGACTCAGAAAAGAACATATCAACACCATGAATAACATCTGAAAGTCCTTCTTACCAAGGGTGAGGAAAGTGTATCAGTTTAAAAGACCTCTTACTGTCTGCTTCTAAATTCTTCAAAGCAAGAAGCTCTTCAGAAATAATGGATATTATGTGGCTCCTGAAAGAAGCTACATAAACAAGGGGAAGTAATATTTCTTCTAAGGTACAAAATTGAAGCAATCATTGGGATCTAATGCGGAAACAACCAACTGAGAAGTAATGTATCAATGGGAGTATATCTGAGCTTTCCAAAGGAAGGTGGGCCATTTAGAAACAATAATTTTTCCTTCAGGAGACAGATTAGTTAGGTTGGGGTGACTAGGTGGCAGCCATAACTTTAGTGCTAGTTCTTAACAGATTACACAGATTAATAGATTACTTAACAGCCATGACCACTTCCCCCCACATTTGTTCTCTGTTAACAGATATAGAAACAGATAAAAGCTTCAGATCTGACAAAGATATTATGCATGTATTAGGAGAGTAAAACTTTTCCTCGAAAGAAAAAAGGTAGAGGACACAGAGATATAATCTTCCCTGAACACTCACATTCTGAACCAGAGGAGGTCTCTGTTTCCTGACCCATTGACATAATTGGAAAATCTTGCATTTCTTATCCTCTCCAGTTACAAAGAAGCTGGTGGTAAAACAGTTTGAATTATTCTAAGATCTTGTCTTACTATAAAAATTCTAAAGTCTAAATATTTTAGTTTCTAAGAAAAGCTTATTTATATTTTTGGAGACTGTTTCTAAAAGTTAAGCATGTAAAAAAACAAGTGTAAATAGCGATGTCCACTGGGATTTCTGTTTCAGCCTCATGTGTCCTCAAAGTCCTCAAAGAAATCTTCAATGAACTCTTGTTGCTCCTTCCAAATCCAGGTGTTCCTTAATACTCTGTAATTCCCCCAATATAGACATTATCGTTGAGGTAACTGCTTGGTTTTGCATGCGGACCTCTCACCAGACTATGGGCTCCATACATTTAGGGATGCTGTCCTGTTCATTACTATAACTCCAGCATAGCACGTAACATCTAGCATAAAGGGTTTGTTCAATAAATTTCTGTTAAATTAATGAAATGCTTTAAGTCCCCCTCCCTCCAAAGGACCCCACTCTTGAGGCTCCACTTCACACTTCCTCAATGAATTCCTATCAACTCATTATCATGCAAGGTAGTCCTTGTTCCCAGATTTATAATAATAGTTTTTATGCCAAGATAACCTATAAACTCTTTGATCACACCACTCAAATCCAAATATTCAGCTGTTGGTTCACAACCTTCTCAAGATCTTCTGAAATCTTAAACTTGCCCCTTATTCAGTGGGCAGGAAGAAACCAGAGAGAGGCAGCTAACTCCAGGTTGGTAGGTAGCAGTTTTAACAAGTAAAAGTTCACATAGAGGTTTTAACTAGGTTCAGTCACATATATCAAGCAGATGTTCTCTACACACATCATTATCTCAAGACTATGTTTTCAGAGCAGCCTCTGGGAGTGGGGGAAGGCAAGCAGAACCCATATTCCATAGATGGCGGTATGGGTAAGGGAGTGTCTGACCTCCCACATCTGCTCATGGGTCAATCAGCAATCACTTCTTGAGGATCTCCCCCAACATCAGCAAATATTTGATCACATTTTGGCTTTAGACACCTTAAAATAACTTCCTAAAAATTCATTTTAGATCATGAAAGCTCTTTCATGAATTAAATGCCTTTTATCACTATTTCAGGGTTACCTCAGAAAACTACTTATGAAACCTACAACTACAACCATTTGGTAGAGGACGTTTAAAGCAAAGCAATTTGCTATTAGAGCTCCCACTTGGTGCTAGCCAGACTTGAGGATATCTTAAATAAGGGTCCCTTGAGATACTTTCCAAAACTATTTTGTTGAAAATTTCCAAGACCTAATAAAAATGCAAAAGAAACGTCATTGGATCTCAGTAAAGGACTAGTTTAATATGGCATTGACTTATTTAAATATAGTCAGGGTCAAAATCTTAGCTCCCTTGAAATGTCTAACTTGCAGAACAAGAACCACATTTTATAGAAGAAATGGGACTGAGATGGGGAAACTGAAGAACTCCATGAAAATCTGCTTTTTTGCTCCCTGTCTTGCTTCTCCTCTTGCTAGGACCTGCACTCCTGCCCTACACATGCCTTATTATACGTCCTCCTTATAAGGGACAAGGAGTTAATGATTTCTTTGGGATCTTCCAGCACAATAAATAACATGTAAGGAATGACTAAAAAGTCATCAAGTGCATATTACAGACCACTGGTGCTATCTTGACTCCAAGACTCCTTAGCTCCAAGGAATAAGACCTGGGTCCTCATCTTTGTTCTGATGGGTTCCTAGATGCCTAAGAGGACATGTACACCAGATCACAGTCCTCAATAAAAACCCCTAATACCTCAATCAAAGACAAGACTCCCTCCTTCCTTTCTGAGTCTCCCAGGTACTCTCTCTGTCTTTACCTGCACTCTCTCTACCTCTTCAATAATCTCTGTTTTCCCCTTTTGCTGGCTTGTGTTTGATTTCCCCAGCATGTAGACAGGGAGGGACCCTCTTGTCTGGTCCTGTGTAGCCCCCTCTCAGTCCTCGGACCTGGCCTGCCAGCATCAAGATGATGGATATCAGGAGTATAAAACACACATTGGAATTTTGTATGGATTTTCTTTAATTTTAACTCTGTGTATGAAAGAAAGAGACAGGAAGGAACAAAAGTCCACATCTGTTGAAATTAAAGACTTTCATTATCAGAGTTCAGTTTTAAAAAGGCTGTCTCTACTGAAGAGTAAAAACAACAAAAAAATTTTCTAACTTACTTCTAAAGAAGGAGCTCAGAAAAAGTCCACTAATTAGCTTATATTTGAAACTAATGTCATTATACCAGGTTTTTTGTTTTTATAATTTCTTTTCAGTGTTCCAGAATTCATTGTTTATGCACCACACCCAGTGCTCCATGCAATATGTGCCCTCCTTAATACCCATCACCAGGCTCACCCAACCTCCCACCCCCACCCCTCCAAAATCCTCAGTTTGTTTCTCAGAGACTACAGTCTCTCATTATATCAGCTTTTGATAGAGCTGCACTGATACCTTGATTTATTTTCCTAAGAAATGGACACAAGGCATAAATTACCAAAAGGAACTGCATTTAATTTTGAACCTCAAAGACTATTCTACCATCCATAATTTTTGTACCATATAAACAAATGGAAATACAAGTTTTTTAAGACACAAAGAAAATCCAAGAGACAATTTTAACATACAATAAAGGACAAGCCTAATAACTGCTGAGATATTATCTATATCTATTGCTAGCATGGGGCTCTTTGTTGGTAAACATACTAATTCACAGATATTGAAAGCTAGAAATTCAGCAAGCCTACTTCACCATAACCAATATTATCCCAGACACACACCACCACTCTTCTTTTCTTTCTTTCTTTTTTTTTTTTTTTAAACCAGTTCTACCCTTAGAATATAAATTCTGCCTAACACAAACAGGAAAACCCATATACAAAATGAAGAAAAGGTAAGTTATGTGGTTCTTCCAAAACGCTAGGAACAACAACCAGAAAAACAAATTCACAGGTCAGGAAGCAGGGACTGGGGGTCTCCCCATTTCTTTACCCTCTACCCAGAATACAATTAGCATAAATGGCCTGCTTTGTTCCCAGTAAAGGCTGGCTGGCCTACAGTAAGGGAAGGATTCCTTTGTACAGTAAAAAGAAAGCTACTTAGAATAGCAGTGTTTTTCAGCTTCCTGTAAAACCATTCAGCCAGGCACCGGGACCCTGTGGTTGCCATGGAAACAGGACTGAAGCTAAGAGACCACAGTACTTGACAGTAAAGGGCTTCTCAACTGCATCTACACACAACTCCTGACATTTAGTTTGTTTCCCATTAAAAAAAAAAAAAGACCAGAACTAATCTTCCCTCTCCCACTCTGGCGTCCTCATAATAATGGCTATTCACCAATCAAAACTCATCACAGAATCTTGAGACCAAAGATTTGGTTTCAGGAAATACCTCTATTAACAGGATGGAAATATCTTGTAAAAAAAAAAAAAAAAGATATTTGGCTACTGAATGTATTCTGGAGGAGAAACAATGATCACTCTTCCTAGAAATGAGGTCATTTTCAAGCTGACCCTCTGACTGCTCCATGGCCCCAGTATTAATGACTACAGGAAAAAAATTTCAAATCTACTTTAGAGCTTTCTACCCATGGAAGGAGGTTGCAGCAAGAATTTGAAAGAAGTCGTTGGTGCACCTGATGGCTCAGTTGGTTAAGCATCTGACTCTTGATCTCAGCTCAGGTCTTGATCTCAGGATCATGAGATCGAGCCCTGTGTCTCTGGGTGTGAAGCCTAAGTAAAAACAAAACAAGAATTCAGGTAAGGAAGTCAGAAGAAATCTATTAAACCAACCATCATGAGTTTTCCTCTGATTCTAGAGAAGCCGAAGCTGAACATTTGCAAGCAGATGTGTCAATGTTCTCCCAGACTCCGTCGTCTTCAAGGAATAAACACCAAAAATCAAATCATAAGTGTTGCAGGAGGGGCAACTGAGAACGAAAATAAAATTTTCTAATCCAAATTTTTCTGTTTCCAAGAGAAAGGGAAAGGGAACAAGCATAGAATACCTAACTACACACCATACACAACGTGTCTCACTAACTCAAGAATTTCGTGTAACCCCCAGAACAACCTTGTGAAGTAGGCACTGTGATTCCCATTTTACACAATAAAAAAAGGTTCAAAGAGGTTAAATAATTTGCTCAAGGTCAACAACCAGACAAGGAGGACCTGAGATCTAAACTCTGTCAGTGTGACCCAGAACATACTCTTCATACTTGACCACACACTGTCTCCCTAAAGAAGAAAACAACGTGATTTCATCTATGAAAAACAACGTAAGAGAACTTACTGAGGTAGGTCAGAGAAGTTTTTATACATGCCAAAATCTAAATAACCAGACCATTTTTCTATGTCTTACTTTTATGAAGTAAATGAATGTCAAGAGCATAAACGTGTATTTAGGATTTATCTTTCTTTTTAAGGCTCAAGTTCTAAGTAATGTCACAAGGTCAGTGTGAGTTCAGGCTAAACTCCTATACTTCAGGGAATACTGAACAACTTCTGAAGTTGTTAACTCCAAACTAATTTGCTCTTTCTAAAAACAAATTACAAGCACAATTTAGAATGAAACTCAGTTTGCTGCCAGACTGGAAATTCTAAGAGTATAAATAAGTATTAATAAATATTATGACCTTTAACATTTTATTTTTTTAAAAGATTTTATTTATTTGACAGACAAGATCACAAGTAGGCAGAGAAGCAGGCAGAGAGAGAGAGGAGGAAGCAGGCTCCCCGCTGAGCAGAGAGCCCCAGTGGGACTCGATCCCAGGACCCTGGGATCATGACCTGAGCCAAAGGCAGAGGCTTTAACCCACTGAGCCACCCAGGCGCCCCGACCTTTAAAATTTTAACATAAAGGCAAAACCTGCCACATTTTCAAGAAATTTAATCTCTGCACATAAAAATCCATCCTCAGATTAGCCCACCCTTATGATATCAGCTTAGCGTATGATGAGGGCACCCAGGTAGTTAAAATCCTTAGAATCAAGACAAAGAGATGCAGTAGTTAAGGTAGCGTGGAAAAACTTGGTCAGTTATTTCTATCCTGGTTTTGGAAAACACCAACCACTCAGCACTATGAGTACAAATACCATTACTATCCTGTAATATAAGAGGGCTATTTAGCTCTACAGGAAAATCATCTTTCTTTAAAAAATTATTTTTTATTTTTTATTTCTTAAAGATTTTATTTATTTATTTGTCAGAGAGCGAGCGAGCACACAAGCAGGTGGGGTGGGGTGGTGGCGGGGTGAGCAGCAGGCAGAGGGAGATGCAGGCTGAGCAAGGAGCCTGATACAGGACTCAATCCCATGACCCTGAGATCATGACCTGAGCCAAAGGCAGATGCTTAACCCACTGAGCCACCCAGGTGTTACCCTCCTCCCAATTTTTTTAAAGACTTTATTTATTTGAGGAGAGAGAGAGAAAGAGAGAGAATGCACGAGTAGGGGGAGGGGCAGAGGGAGAAGTAGACTCCCCACTGAACAGGGAGCCAGAGGCAGGGCTCAATCGGGGGACTCTGGGATCACGATCTGATCCATAAGGCCAGATGCTTAATCAACTGAACCACCCAGGTGACCCCTACTAAAAAAATTTTTTTAAAATAATCATGTCTATTCTTTATGTTGCATTCATATTAATAAAATTGTTTTCTTCTTCCCTTGCTATTATGCTCTAAACCTTCACTTGCTATATCCAAAAGACCACCCAATTACCCTGTTAGCAGCCCCTCCGACCACTTCTAGTATGCTGCATTTAACACCCAGTGGGCTGAGGGAGCTATTGGGTTTAGGAAACTTAGGCAAGAAATAAGAGTAAACTGGGTAAGGACTAGAGGCTTTGATTAGAAGGAAAGAAAATGAACTTTAGTGCCCTAATTTCATACTGTGCCCAAACTTCCCTTTGAGAATTTCCCAGTTTTAAGCTGTGGGTCCAGCCTGGTGAGTTGGCTAGACTTGAGTCCAAAATAAGTGGGGCAGTTCTATGCTGCAGAAACCATGAAATTTTGGTTTCTTAGAGCTACATCTATTTTCACATGACAAGTATTCAAAATTTTTATTTTCAAACCGATATAAATCCTACATGAAAATCAATGAGAATTTTTTTTCCCAGTGCTTCTTAGCAAATGAAATTCTCGTGTCCACAACTGAAGAAATCCTCTGAATAAGTTACATGCCTGTGGCTGTACAAAAACGGAAAGCATGTCATCCATTTGAATTATTTATGACAACATTTTTTAAATGAAAGTGATATTGGTTGAGGCAAATACCACAATTAGATCTTCCTGTTTAAAAGGCACCTGTTCTGAAACACAGCCAACACTTGTTACACTAACATATACATAACTGATTTGCAAGTTGTTAAAACAAGTACTTAGTTTAGGAGAATTCAAAACAAGATAGCTTAGTTTAGATTTATGTGTTTATCAAGACCCACTCTAAAAATGCAAATACCCACAGAAGGGTGATATCTATTGACTGTGTACTTCTACTCTCATTTATGTGGAACTTAAGAATAAAGGTATAAAAATCTTTTTGTTGTTGTTTCATTTTAAGATAATTTAATATATTTAAGTAATCTAGGACCAGCCAAAGACTATAACAAATAATGCCCAGCCCCCACGGTTAACAAGTTATTATGTCATGCTTGTCTCAGATCCCTTAAATATCTGGAAATAAGACATTATAAAGTTAATATCTCTTTTGTTTCTGGTCCCCAAGCCCCACTGCTCCCTCCCACCTACCTTCCTTCCTTCCTTCCTTCTCCGCCACCTCAGGAAAATACTATCATGTTATTTATCATGGGCCCTCCTAAGCCATGGTTTTAGCACTTATAGATAAATATATCCATAGACAACCATAATTTTTAATATGTTTTTAAATTTTTATGTAGTTGATCATACTAATATATCATCCTACAATATAGTTTTGTTTTCTGTTTTACCCTGTTTTGATTCCGAAACCTAGCCAGGTCTTAGTTCTTCTTACTAATTTCCTTTTCAGCTCAGTGAGTCAGTCTTAACTTTCATTTTTATTTATTTATTTTTTTAAAGATTTTACTTATTTATTTGACAGAGATCACAAGTAAGCAAAGAGGCAGGCAGAGAGAGAAAGAGAGGCGGGGGGAAGCAGGCTCTCCACTGAGCAGAAAGCCCAATGCGGGGCTCCATCCCAGGACCCTGGGATCATGACCTGAGCAGAAGGCAGAGGCTTTAACCCACTGAGCCACCCAGGTGTCCCTAAACCTTATTTTAAAAAGATTATCATCCTACCAGTATTACTTTTGATAAATTGCAAAGAAATTCTGCATACCAATACTTCTAAATTCTTTCAAATAAATGCCTGTTTTCTCAGAACATTCATTGTAGTTATTATAACCATTATTGGCACCCAAGTTCTCAGATGAAAGAATAGATATATGAGTCAATTCTTTTTTTGCCCACAAGACTTCATCTCCAATTATGAGAAAGGAATGTACAGCAAATGCTTGGCATTTAGGTCTAGAGATTTAGGTATAACTGTTCTTCCACAGAAAGGTTTTTTGACCCAAAGGAGTATAAACTCAGCAAAAAGAATTTTTAAATTACTAAAACTTGAAATTAGCTATATCTAAGCTTTCAGGAAAAAACTGCAAGATCCCTTAAAATTACTAATTTATAGAAATAGTTCCTTTCAAAAGACAAAAGAAAAAGAAACCAAACTCACGGGTCAGATTTATTCTACACTATAACAGAAGATAGGTTTTAAAGGCACAGGAAACTTGTTTCAAAGGGAATGCTTAAAAGGAATCCCTCCCCAGAGAATTCCATAAGCTGGAAAATACTGATGAACTGAACGAATGCACAATTTCTTATCTTTTCCTTGCATCCAAAGAAATGATACTCTTTCAAAGAAACATCTATTTTTTGCAAATCTCCAGGGGTGTCAATTAAACTGAGACTGGAATCAACAAGTAAGGGAAGTTGTCTGTAAGCATTTATCATCACGTTTATATGCCTTGCTTAGGGACCCAGCTGTCTTAAATAACCATCCCCTCCCTGGGGCCACAAGTCTGGGCAAGAATGCTACTCATGTCAGAAACTCATGTCATGAGATTAGATTTGAATGGAAAAGCAAAGGGAACGTGGTCCCTTTACTCCAGCTGGGATTGATTATTCCTTTCCCAACAAGAAGGTTGTTATTTAGCCTGAAAAGAAGAGCCTCCTTCCTTCTTGGATATTTTCCAATCCATCACAGCACCTGAGTGATTTAGAGAATACCCTGCCTCAGCACAGCTTTGAAGCCTCTCAGCCTCCCTCCAGAAGATGTCTTGGTACATTACTTCTCCATCAAGATGAACAGAAGTTACCCTTGGATTCTTGTGGCATGGCAAGGTTAACTTGGGAGTCTAAGCAGGTGAATAAAGCCAGAGGGAATATCGAGACGGAGGCCGAGGTAACCTAGGTCGGCATGAGCTTGTAAGAGCCAAGGAGGATGGGGAAAACATCCAACACCTGGAAGCTTTTCCATCTTTCTCTATACTGTTACCCAGAGCACCCGGCACTATGCCAAAGTGTAGGACACTCAGGGGATATTTATTGAGTGAATGAATGGATGAGTAGCACAGAGGCAGGAGACTCCAAGTCCAGTGGCTCAAAGTATTAGATTCATGGGTGGGGGGCAGCTTTTACTACCAACAATGAGATGGATATGGAGAACGGAAGGGCTTTGGCAGAAAACACAGGTGAGACAGAGAGACAGAGGGAGGCATGTCAGCACTGTAGTAAGGATTTGAACACAATTGTGCAGGATCCCAAAGGTACGCAAATGTTATTATCACAATATACCCCATGTTCCAACCCTCTACCATGATAGCTGGTTTGTTTCTAACAACTTGAGCAAACTTAAAGGGAGTACTCCAGCTTACAGCAAGAATAAAGATAAACGGGACCCCGTGTAGACCTCCGTCTCAGAGTATGGACAGAAAGGACGTGCTTAGAGAACAGGGAAGGAGCTGAAGAGTTGGAAAGGGCTTCTCCCATGCTAGGCAGGATCTCCACTGCCCCTTACTAAAAAAGGGGGGGAAAATGCCAAAAGGGGTTACCGTCATCAGGATAAATTTTAAAGACTATGAAAGCTTCATAAATATGAGACCTGGGCCAAATGGCACACAAAGTCCTTAGTCACCTCTCACAGTTGGTGATAAGCACCGACAGGGGACCAAGGACGAGTTCCTTCTACACAGCCTGGTAAAGAAGAGCCCTGTTCCTGTCTCCATTTCTCACAGGTTCTGCCTCAGTCTGTCTTGAAATCTTCCCAGACTAAATAGTCTCACCAACAGAGAAACTTTATGAACAAAGTTGACAGCAAAATTTTTTAAGTGCCATCGTCACACTTAAAAAAAAAAAATTATTTCATGATTTATTCAGAAGAATGGGGTTCTAAAATGGTTAGGTTTCTATTTTAATGAAGACTCAGGTCCCCCTTCTAAAATGAAGGATGACCATATATGCAAATAAGAACAAAATGGCTCATGGCTGCATTCGTTCATAAAAGCAGTCTTCAGCTTTTAACGAGTATGACTGGGTCTGGGTGTGGCACGGCAGGCACGGTTTTAAAGTGGAAGGGGACCACGTTATGAAAGCAGCAGCCCTGTTGCGACATCCTTCACTCCCTTGAGAAACCACCCCGGGGATAGCAAGGCCAATAAGCAAACCCTCCAAGAAGAGGTCAGACGATGGGAACCGATTCCAATCCTTCCACCCCCGGACAAACAGGATGCTCGTGGCTACTCAGAAGGGGAAATGCCGTGCACAACACGGCATTGGCTGTGTTGGAAGGACATCCTGAAACTGGCTCTGTGGGTGTGCACACACGTCTGCGCTTGTCTGCTGTGTCCATGAGGGAAGCACTGTTATCTGTGTCGTGGTGACTGTGATTCCCTGGGTTCATTTCCTGGGTACTGCAGAAGCACAGCGTTTGAGGACCGCTACTGCTAACAAGTCATGTTTTGATATACCCGCCTTCCTTGCCTTCAGTACAGTGGGATTAATAATCATGGAAGATTCATAACCCTTTCCACTTCACAAGAGTTCGGCAATCCTTCCCTCTTAAATCATCAGCATCATTGTGGGATAAATAATTTGAATATTACTGTCATCACTGCCATGTGCCGTACGTGTAGCAAACCCCCTTCTGCTCCTTTTGTTTGAATTGGCTTGGCTCTCTTTCCCCTCCCAACCTCATCTAGAAGCAGCACTCCTATTAAAATTCATGATGTTTCCCTCAATGCAAGTGTCTGATTGCAGCTGTCAGTTTTTCAGTTCAAGGATTTTCATACTGCCTGAGAGGACAATGCAAGACTCGCACTGCTATGGAAATAGGTCAAGCTCAATTTTTCTATTTCAGTTCTGCTGCCAAAAGTGTAGGCTTTGCCTTCTAGAAAAAAACACGTCCTTTTGGGCAGGCTCAGCACTTGAGAAGAGGTGAAGAGGGCACACTTCTTTCCCTCACCAGGGGGAACGACCCTGTTTTCCTCACACAATGCCTCAGAACCTTGGTTGCATCACTGGTGGCTCTCTGGAAGGGCCTGTTTCTTTTTGTTCTTTGTGTTATCGTGCTTCACAGACATTGACACACAAAACAAAATGGACAACAAAAGAGGAACTGAAGATAGGGCATCAGACACCAAAAAGATTCTTAATGTCCCAAAGCTCAGAGTCACCCTGTTGAGATGGTTGGTTTTTTCCACCCTGTGCAGCCTAGAGAATGGAGGACAGACAAGTGGAAACCACCAGGTCTGTAACCCACAATACAGTCCAGACCCATCTCCCCAATTCCTTTCTCCTCTCCTCACCCCCACACATGCTTACACTTTTCTATGTGAGGCCCAGGCTGTGGAAACACTATGTAAGAGGGAAGAAAGAGGAGAGAACATTCTTAAATACGCCAAAGGTCAATCCAGGACTATTGCTGAATTAAGGAGACTACAAGGGACCTGGCATTTATGTGGTGCTAGACCCCAAGCCCACCCCATTTTACAGATGTGGAAACAGAAGCCGTTAAGTGAATTCTCTAATGCACAAATGCAGTGGCAGGATTAGGAAGAAGCCAGGTTTCCTTATTCCCAAGGGCTCCTTCTACTTTACTCCTAGAACAGGAAAAGGAGAGATATGTCATCAGGAGACAGATAATCGAACACCCTAAATCCAGCTAATTTTTCTTGTACTGTCAAGCAAAGATAAGAAAAAAGAAGGCATCCTTTAAAAAGAACACTCACTAGATGGGGCGCCTGGGTAGCTCAGTGGGTTAAAGCCTCTGCCTTGGGCTCAGGTCATGATCCCAGGGCCCTGGGATCAAGCCCCGCATTGGGCTCTCTGCTCAGCAGGGAGCCTGCTTCCTCCTATCTCTCTCTCTCTCTCTCTCTCTGTCTGCCTCTCAGACTACCTGTGATCTCTGTCTGTCAAATAAATAAATAAAAATCTTAAAAAAAAAAAAAAAAACAAACACTCACCAGAGAGAGAGGAGACCTAGATTCTAACACCTAAAATTTTTTTGTTAACCTCAAGAAATTTATTAACCATTCTAGGTCTTGGTTCTTTTACTCATAAAACTAAGGGCTTGGAGTATGTGATCTGTAGGTTCCTTCCCATATACAGAAGCATGTTCCCACACTGACACTCACTGAGCATGGTCCTGGCACCGCATCAGCACAAATGCGATTTATGCAAAAAACAAGAAAGAGAAGGTCCCTTTCATCAAAGAGTATTCACATTTCCTCCGGCTATCTGTTAAGTCGAGCTAGGTGTTCTAGCACACAGAGTAAAACAACTTGGAACGCATGATGTTATGGAACCTACCATCCACAAGGCACAAGGCTTGGTAGTGGAGGCACAACAACTAAGAGTAAGAAATGGCTGGTCATTCTGTAAGCAGGAGATAAAATACATGCCTGCGAGAAGTGAAATAATTTAACAGCATTGAGCCGTATCCCAGACCTGTTGTGACAAATGGACTCATTTGCCAATTTATCTTTTATCCAGTCAGATCAGAGTGGCCTGGAGGGCTCTGAAAAAGCTTTCTCAGAGAGCAGCTGGAATGAGCAGGCCAGACTACCCAGAGTGAGGGGTTCAGTTCCAACTGTAAAAGAAGTGGGAGCAAGAAGAGACAGGACAATGGAGGTTGTGGTAATGCTATCTGACACTATTTCCAAGCATGGACTGTATGCTATAGCCAATGTTTGGTCTTCTAGAACACTCCATAATCATTTTTACATCTGTACCTTATTCATATGCTTTTCCTACATCCCCTCCCCATAACCCCAGTCCTTAAACTCTTCTGCCCTCCCAAGGTTGAGAGCAACTTACATCCTTTAGGAAGATTCAATTCAGTTACTACTTCTATCCCTTTATCTCTGATAACATTAACTTTCCACACCAAACATATTATGTTTTAACTTAACTTGATTTTTGACCAATTTTGTAATGATCTCTATTTTATATGGGTATGTCACATCAATAGGACTATACATTTTTTAAGAGGGATTTAGACAATTCTAATTGTTGAGTCTTAGGCTTAGAAGTTACCCCTGAAATCATTAAACCCAAGTTCCCTTAGTTTATAGGTAGGTAAACTGGGATGCTCCCTATAGGAGCCCAGAGAAGTCAGAAATATATGCTGAGGACATCATGAACCTAGCCACTGTAGAAGGGAAAGTGCAGTTACTGAAAGTGAGAAGAGTTTTTGATAACTGCTGTTTCAATTTCTGTAATAGTCACTTTACACAAGAGCGGTCTCCTGAGATGTAGGTGATGTGATTTTATTTGATTAATTCTAAACTTATGGTATGTCAAAGACTTAATACAGGTTTTCAGAAAGGAAGGGTCAGAGACCAAGGTTCTGTCCCTAAATGATGATGAAAATGCGGTCAGGTAACTTAGCCTCTTAATAATATTTCAGCTCCAATTTCCTTCAGGGGAAAGAAGTCATCAGACCAAGTGATCTATAAAGAATTCTTCCACTGCAATATGCTATTTTTCATTTCCCAGTATGAGAGAGAAAACCTTAATCTCCTATGAACCATGCTACTCTTACTGTCTATGTATTTTCTACCCATTACCTTCTCGTTTGCTTCTAGCCTAACTTTGAAAACTTGTAGTTTCTTGTAAACCCAACTGAGGTCAACACTTACCTCAGCTGCAATTGTTGAAAGCACCTTTACTGATTTCCTCCTTTCCCCAATCCAAAGATCAGCAGGGATATTTCTTTTCTCTAGTTTTTTTTTTTTCCTTTTCTTTTTCTTTTAACATCACCTGCATCAAGGGTTGCCAGATAAAATTCAAGACATCTAGTTTAATTTGAATTTCAGATAAGCAACCAATCATCTAGCAAAATATGTCCATACAATTTTTTCCCCTCAATCTGGCAACTCTACTAACATCTCTCAATGAATGATATCATTCTTAAGGCGTATACAGGGGTTTTTAGAAATTAACTTTTATGTTGGAACTATTTAAGTATTTTCCCAAAAGGAAAGGTCCTACTTATGTGAGATGAGAAGTTTCTCCAATCAGTTAGTACTCTTGAATGTGAATGACCACCCTCTTCATCGAGAATAGCTGGGGAAATGGCCTAAGTAAGAGGACACATGGGAGTCAAGAGTCTTTGTCTTAAGCCAAGAAGCTAAGAACAAAAATATGTGTGAAATCTGACCAGTACAAACGCAGCAACTTGCAGAGATGGTTCCCCCTGGTGGTAGTGGGTTCCCCCACTACCTTTGGGTAGTGATGGCAGAGCACGCTCTTCCTGAACCCTGGGATACTCAAGGGGCCTTCCTACTCATAACACCTTTTAAACATTACATCTCCAGATTAAACCAGATTATCTGTCTTTGACCTTCAGAAGCAACACCACCTTGGGGAAACTGACACAAGAAACAAGACATAGTTCAGCTTGGTAATCAGCTCAATAGAATAAGCTAAAATCTACAAATAATAAGTGAGAAATGTTGGTTGGACATTTCAAGAGCACCAACTGATTATAGGAAGAGCACATGCTAAGTACCACTGCCAGCTGGGCACAGAGTTATTAGCCTATGAGTATTAATGGGAGACCATTACAGTTTTAGGAATCCAATAGCTGCCACACATGTGGAAGTATGGATCTTGGTTCCCTGTCCTGGCTGACTGATAACTTATGGTAGCACCACACAGAAGTATAGCTCCCGCCCTTTTTGGAGAGGATAAGGAAACCGTAAGCTGTAATGTAATGCTTCTCTAGCTTTTCCTCTCAAGTATTAGATGTAACTCTCAGAAGTTAAATTCTGTTGGGTATTAACTGAAGTCTGTAGTCTCATTTTGCTGACAAATAACTAGCAGACTGGTGCAAGGACTGAAGGCAGATGCAAAGTACTTTCTTCTGCAGCTTTATATGAAACCTTCCCTGAATATTAACTATAGGAAGGGAGTCTCTTTCACAGTGACTTGCATAGCCACAAAGAGAGTCTGCTCTTCATAAGGCAAGGAAACAACTCCTGCAAAGTCCCAAAGAGCTGCTGTCTGTAGGGCCAGTGACTTGGTCTTCCCTCCAGGTGAAATATATAATGTGGGGGCTTTCTTTTCCCTTGAAATGAGAAGAGCACATTCTAAATTGCCTTTCACTAACTGATGGTACTCTGATGAGTGCAATTTATCTCCAGAATATGAAAGACAACTCCCTCAACCCCACCCCAGTAATGTGCCTCCCAAGAGAATAATGTACCCAGGCAGGCGCACAGAGCTCCTCTTTAATCAGAGGCCATTTTACAGGATCATAGTCCTCATTAGGCAGTGGTCCGCCCACCATTTATCCCTCTGACAAGGAAGAACTCTGAAAAGGAGGCAAGGCTCCCTGCCATTCAGGGGGATCTGAAAAAAGTCAGAAGCACTGCTTTTTGAGGGTTGTCTCCTAATCAGAAAAGGACCAGCAATCAGCTCAGTGAGAGCCCACCTCTTCCTGACGGTGCACAAAGCCTGCATGAGTAGAAAGGACTTTTAATCACTGCTTGAAGCCATGCTCTAATTACAAATTCAGATAAAATATGCATTAACATTTGCATCTTGGGTAGTCATTTGTCACACAAAGAAAAAGTTGGCACTCAGAGACCTTCACCCCTTTGGAGATACAACACCAGAGAAATACTCCATTTCACAAGCAAGTAAGAAGGCCAGGAACAAGTGGGACTTTGGTGAGGTTTTTTAAACAAATATTGTGTTGATATCAACATCTAAACTCTCTGCAATAATTGAAATCTGGACTCGAACCCTGGGTGAGCCAGTTAATATTAACTTTTACAGATAACTCTGTAAATGTTACCAAAGGATTCAGGGTAGCCCTCTGTTGGTTCTAAATAAGAGACTCAGATACAACATCCTGATGTTCAGGGTTTCCACTCATTTTTTTTTTTTTTACAGGTCTGTTTACATCCTCTCTGAAATAGGTTCTCTCCTTCAAGCCAGATTCATTATTCTCACCATAAAACATTTACCATGTGTTCAAACTAATAGAGCACGCAGCTGCTTAGGGCAACAATGGTGGCTAACATAATGCACACCTAAAAAGCAATCATGAGCCATATGGAGCAAATTCTCCAACCTAACCACCTTTATGCGGGACGACAAATTAAAAAAAAAAGAAAAAGAAACAAGAAACAAAAAACCCCAACCCCAACCCTGGGCAATCCAATCAGCAGTGATTGTATATAAAATTGCCACCTAATTTCAGCAAACATCCATGGTATTTCTAACAGCTGCTAGACCTATAGAACAGAAATAGTGTTAATGCTCTCAAAGGCAGACAAAGATCAGAAGAAATCACAGAATTAAACACTCATAGCTCAATGACTCTCTTTAATTACAAAACCCCACAACTCACAGTTGTTAAAAGTTAAGTGTCTTTAAACAAAGAAGTTCTCAAAGTTCCTGAAAGTATATTCCATTATTAGAGACAGAAAGAATATCCATGCTCTCAGGGAGTTTTCCTAAAGGTTAAGAATGTGCTTGTTTTAGAATGACTGAACCCATTTCTTGTCTCCAAAATCAGAGATTACTCATGTAACCAAACAAGTGTTTTCAAACACCAGTATGATCAAAATCTTTAAAGGAGAACGGTAGGATCTCAGAGTAACAAGAAGGGAATTTGGTTTCCTCTCTACAATGTAATTAAACCTCAAAATAAATAATTACTACCCAAAGAGACATGGTACAGTTAATCTATACATGCTATAATCAGATTTGAAATGCTTTCAAACTATATACACTCTTATCTTTTAATTAATAACTAAATCTGCTGCAATCTGCTACAAGTTTTAGATGTAGACTTTTAATTTAGGGGAGGGGTTGGGGATAAAGAAGTTATGTGCACTGAAGAGAGCATTCCTCACAGTGGTTTCCACTATAGCTGCGTATTTTTAAAATGCTGGTACCACAGTCTCCTGCTCCAGACCATTTAATCAGGCTCTCTGGGGCATCTGTATTTCATTGGCAGCATTCAAGGTTTCCCCCAGGTGATCCTAATATGCATTGGGGGTTAAGATCCACTGTCTGCGAGAACAGACATTATACCCTAATTTCCAAGGCAAAAAACAAAGGTTATCTTTATCTTTATGGATACAAAAGCCATAAATAAGCTCAGAATCAGTACAACCAAGGTGGCTTAATGGTTTGGTATTGTCCTTAACTATGGAAAGTTGAGAAAAAAAACTTTTAAATAACTTCATAAGATCAATGAGAACTCTAGTGATCCCTCGCTTTAAACATGGATATCCATTCTTTTATTATATAAGGTTAAAGTGGGAGTGTAAGCCAGGACATTTTAAAACCAGAAAAACTGGACACTAATTATTTAAATGTGTGTCTCAAACACATTACAGTTCACTCTTGAACAATATGGGTTTGAACTGCGTGGGCCAAGTTATACACGGATTTTTTTTTTTTTTCCTTACCACACAGTACTATAAATAATTATTTTCTCTTCCTTATGATTTTCTTAGTAACATTTTCTTTTCTCTACCTTTCTTTATTGTAAGAATACAGTATTAACACATATAACATAAAGCATGAGTGTTAATTGGCTGTTTATGCTATAAGGCTTTGGTCAACAGTAGGCAATGGGTACTTAAGTTTTTGGAGTCAAAAATTATACAAAGATTTTCAGCTTCAAGGTCTCAGAAGAATCAGTGCCCCTAATTCTCATGGTGTTCAGCTGTATAATCCTCTGGAGCCTGCCTCTACAATGTTTTGTTTTTTTAGGCAGTAAGTTTTATTGACACAAAATGAACAACCCTTTTAGAGTCTCCAAAACTAAAAGAGTTTTATTTGAGCCCAAGTTAGGAGAGTTGCCTAGGAAACTCAAAGGGAAGAAATCGTTCTGGAGCAGGAATGGTTTTCACAGGGTTACACGCTTTTTCACATCTCGTAATGGCTCAAAAGATTATAAATTAGCATATAGGTAGGAATCATAGTTTTAACATCAAGGAAAGCAGGAGTGGGTGCACTGATCAGTATCTAAAGGACAAGATGGTTTTCTTCTAGGCTTCTCATTTACAAAGCAGGTGCACAATGGATGCTTAGTGGGCCATCTACCAGGCTTTTGGTTTAAGCAAAGGGTATGGACAGTCACGCTGACTTAGAAAGCAATATAACATGGTTTCCCTTTTATCTCAGGCCTGTAGAGAGTTTTTTTTTCTCATCCGTATTTAATAATAACTACTGTTTATTGGTTCTTACTATGTACTAAAACCAGAGAAAAGCCTTTCTGAATGTTCTCTTACTTAGTCCTCACAACCACCCTGAAAGGTGGGCACTGTAAGGTAACATCCTCACTCTATAGATAAGGAAAGGATCTCAGAGAAATGAAGTTACACAGTCCAGTCACACCACACAGGGGTAGGGAGTGAGCTGGGATCCTGGGCTTTGAACCAGCATATGACCTAGCCCATTTATTTATTGAATAAATGAGGAAATTAATGATGATTAAGTGGCTGGTTTCAAAAGATAGAACTCCATTTGAGACGGTGACTGTCCTGCAGAATGATTCAACAATTGTCATTTTGCCAGTTTGGGAAGAAAGGAAGATGTGTCACACAGCCATAATACCATTCTCATAATAGTCATAACAAGCTGAAGAATGATGGGACCAGGAGGCAGAATACAGGAGTGAACATTTTTTTTTTTTTTCTGAATTTGGGTCTGAGATACCGCTCTCTGTGTTACAGTGACTAACAGGTTAAACTTCTAGCAATATCTTAGGAATCAAGATATACTGGGTGTTGTATGCAACTGATGAATCACTGAATTCTATTTCTGAAACTAATACTACGGCATATGTTAATTCAACTGAACTTAAATAACAAATTTTAAAAGAGTATTTACAGCAAGGAAAGCCTTTAAAATAATAGCCTGGGGAGAAAAAGCTCAGAAATCACCATTAAAAATTGTGCATTTGGGTTGAAATTTTATCCACTAAAATACTTTGCGATCTAGATATTTACCATATTAACTAAAATTAACATTCAAATCTTTCTTAATATGGGCCTGAAATTTTAGGGCGGGGGGCACACAAATACGCTACTCAATAGATTTAGACTAGCCCTGAATGCCCATTCTTTAAAAAACACAGAGTCTGGAGCTGTACCCTTATAATTCTCTTTAATGTATTTTAATAAATAAAAACAATAAACAGAAGGTGGTGATAATAAGAAAGTCACAGTAGGAAAAATATGTTTTGCTGAAGCTTTATTGAGCCTGGGAAGACTCACACACCATAAGCCTCTGTACTATAACGTATGCAACCTCAAGGCATCACCCCACTATAGAGATAAGGAGTCAGATATAATCTCTTACTATTTTCTCTTAAATTTAAGTTCCCTAGACAATTCAGCTCTAAAATAGCCATTTCACAAATCAAAATCTCTCATCTCCCACTTTTCCAGACCTTTGTAATTTGCCAGTGGAATAAAATACTTACAAATGGAAGCACTTCTCTGCGCATTCTAGGAGCATCTGTGCATACTTTTCGAATACATGTGATCTGGTTTCCTTCCTTTCCTCACAAACTGTTAATATATTAGAAACCCAAACTGATTCCAGAGATCTTTGGTGAGTTATTGTACTGAATTATGGGGCGTTACATTGTCTTTTATCAGTTCCACATCTTATAAATTATCTGATATAATCCAAAGAAGTGGAAAAGATCTTGGACCTCTGGGAACTAAAATATTTGTATTTTGTTTCCTTGTAATGCACATCCTAGATATATTACCCTTTGAAAACACAAACATAGACTGATATCTAGCTCTTGAGGGAAGACCTATCAAGTGGCTCTCTAGGCTTCAGATTCACCAGTATCCATTAATTTTTCTAATTTATAGAGGTTAGTTGAAACTGCAAATAGAAAGCACATTTATTACTGTTTTACAAGACCCTTATGAGTTCAAAGATAGCCTACAACTAGGCAATTCTATACTGATTTACATCACAAAAGGGAAACTTCCCCATTTGCTCCTCAACTAACTTCTCAACATCCCCAGTGAGTCATTTTTACAGCTCCTGGTTCACCATCTATATAATTTAAAGCTCTTACAAAGTGATCAGATGTTTTACCTAAGTATTGCTTCCCTCCCCTGTCTCATTTCCTTTTAATGCAAACGGTTTTAACTAGCTCAGTAAGTTCTTGCATGTTTGGTTTTTAAACTTAAAGGAGTGTGTATAATTTTATTAAAAAACACTGAATTTGGAGTCAGGAGTCTTGACATCAAATAGCTATGTTATTTTAGTCAAATCATAGCCTCTCTTGGGACTCAATTATCTCATCAATAAAATGAAATACCTCCCTGTGGAGAGGTCCTCTCATCTATGACCACCTAACACAAATGTTTCCCTTCTTTTTCCCTCTCTCAGAAACGAGTCCAGGGGGAATAAATTTTCCAGCTGGATAGGATGGTCTAACAGCACCTTGTCCAGCTTCAACTTTGAGTCTCTGAACACAGAAAGGAACATCATCTTGACTCTATCCTAATCCACTGTGAAATAAAACAAGTCATTTAGCCCTTTAATACAGCCATTTCCTCAGCCTTACAAGTCCCCTGCAGAAGCCTGAGCAAACTATTCAACCTTGAATTCTAGTTTTTAATTGCCCAGGAATATCAAGAATCCTAAAATACGGGAAGTTCATAACCGTCCTTAGGGCTTCCCAACAAACAGGTGCTAGTATACTGAACATAGATAATCTTAAAAGCTGCAAAACAGGGGCGCCTGGGTGGCTCAGTGGGTTAAAGCCTCTGCCTTTGGCTCAGGTCATGATCCCAGAGTCCTGGTATCGAGCCCCTCGTTGGGTTCTCTGCTCAATGGGGAGCCTGCTTCCCCCTCTCTCTGCCTGCCTCTCTGCCTACTTGCGACTCTGTCAAATAAATAAATAAATAAATAATCTTAAAAAAAAAAAAAGTTGCAAAACAACGACCATGGTTATCAGAGGAAAAAATAGTACTCTAAGCACCCCTAATGATGGAAGTCATCAGAGAGGGTCTGTAAACAAGAAGGGAAGGAAAAAGGCAATCACACTGGTTTACTCTCTTTGATACACTGTTGTATCACTTCTCTCTCTCTCTCTCTGAGTCCCATGCCCAGGGGTCCCTACTCTTCCTAGTGACGAAACAAAGACATATGTTCTTCTCTTAGCTACCTCTCTATGTCCCAGTTCCTATTTAATTCAAATTCCACTTTGCCACCAGGATTATTCTTCTAAAACACTTTCCTATTCCAAATCACTTTCACTGTCATTACCCAACTTACCTTTGTGCAAATTAGAAAAAGGTTTCCTTTCTTTGGCGAAGATATTAATTTAGTATATTATTCCGTACCATGAAAGCTCTGTTCAGAGGTGCATCATTGGTCATAGCTATGCCTGCACATACAGAAACCCCACACTCTTGTCTACTCAAACACCACCACCTACCCTCCCCCCCGCCACTGCCACCACCAATGCCAGTATACACAAGCCAGAAGTGTGCACATTCCATTGGCCCATGCTTCCCAGAGAGGTGACTGTATCAGGTTCCAAGTCAGTAAGAGATGAGTATAGTCCCTAAAAGGAGCAGATGTACAAGAGAAGTTACCTTGGGGAAATTCCAAAATCTACTGCATCCAGTGGTACAGGAGACACGCATATGTGCACTATTATGTATAAAGTTTATATATAAACTATTAAGTTTATACATGGGCTATGTATGTGCACAGACATATGAGCTGGTGGGATTTTGGCCAAAAGGCCTCTTCTCTGCAGCCCCAGGACTCATCTGAGAACACTGGAATCTCCACACCAACCACTCTCATAGTGGTCCATATGTAGATGTGAACGGTAATTCCTTTGGCAAAGTATCCATCTAGAGGCACAATCAAAGCATTCTACATGGCCTCTTCCCTGTTATACTGTTACTTCCTTAGTGCCCAAAAAATAAAAGTCAAATCCCTTAGCCAAATTTTATTCAATTCCCTTCAGAATCGAGCTACACATTTCACCACTTCTTTCTCCATCTCCCTAATGTTTCCACACACTATGGTACTGACCAGTCTTTTTAAGTAAGCCATGCACTTTTACTCCTTCATACCACTCACTGATTCAGCTATTCTTTTGGAATAGCATTTCCTTTTTTCTTTTTTTTAAGATTTTATTTATGGGGCACCTGGGTGGCTCAGTCATTAAACTTCTGTCTTCAGCTCAGGTCGTGATCCTGGGGTCCTGGGATCAAGCCCCACATTGGACTCCCTGCTCATCAGGGAGTCTACTTCTCCCTCTCCCACCTCCCCTAACTTGTGTTCCCTCTCTCACTATCTCTTTCTCTGTCAAATAAATACAATCTTTTTTCTTAAAAGATTGTATTTATTTGACAGACAAAGATCACAAGTAGGCAGAGAGGCAGACAGAAAGAGAGGGAGAAGCAGGCTCCCCGCTGAGCATGGAGCCTAGTGCGGGGCTGGATCCCAGGACCCTGGGATCATGACGTGAGCCGAAGGCAGAGGCTTTAATCCACTGAGCCACCCAGGCGCCCCTCATATGTGGAATTTAAGAAACAAAGAAGAAGAGACCAAAAAAACCCAGACTCTCAAATACAGAGAACAAACTGGAGGTTGTCAGAGGGGAGGTGGGTGAACAGATAAAAAAGATTAAGAGTATTCTTATCTTGATGAGCCCTGAGAAATGGGGGGGGGAGGAAGAGAATATATATATAAAATTGCAGTGATGTTGTTATTTACTGTTACTGGATATTTCATCATTATTACAAGGCAGTTTTTAAAAAAATTTTTTAATTTTTTTTTAAAGATTTTATTTATTTATTTGACAGAGATCACAAGTAGACAGAGAGGCAGGCAAAGAGAGAGAAAGAAGGAAGGAGGCTCCCCGCTGAGCAGAGCGCACGATGTGGGGCTTGATCCCAGGACCCTGAGATCATGACCTGAGCCAAAGGCAGAGGCTTTAACCCACTGAGCCACCCAGGTGCCCTATAAATAAAATCTTTTTTAAAAAAGATTTTATTTATTACTTATATGAGAGAGAGAGAATGAGAGAATAAGAATGAGGGGTTGGGGGCGGGTAGAAGGAGGGAGAGAGAGTGAGAGAAGCAGACTTCCTGAACAGCAGGGAGCCCAATGCAGGGCTCAATCCCAGGATCTTGAGTTGCATCGTAGGACCCTGAGATCATGACCTGAGCCGAAGGCAGACATTTAACTGACTAAGCCACCCAGGTGCCCTGGAATGCCATTTTTCTATACTCAAAAATCCAACTTATCTTTCAAGATCTCCATCAAATGTCACCTTTGCTATGAAGTCTTTCCTTTTTTCTTTCAGCAAAATCAGTGACACTCTCATTATTCATTCAACAAATATTTATTTGATATCTCAGTTACAAGCATATCTATCATATTATAGTATTTTAGTTTGTGTGTCTCAAAGTTCCCTGAAGATATATTTATTTTCCTAGAGACTGGCACAGTGCCTGACACATATTAGGTGCTCAATAAAGAAATTCATGTTTATGTCTCCATTACTCAATCTGGTAGCAAAATCCCAAATAATCATTATCAATTAGGATAAAGATTCTTTGCATTCTCAAAAGGGGAAATAGTGTCCCAAAGAGGAGGGCAGTTGTGGACTGATTTGTGTCCTCCACAAATTCATACAATTAAGCTCTAAACCCTGATACTTCAAAATGTGAGGTATTTGGAGGCAGGACCTTTAAAGAGGCAGTTCAAGTTAAATGAGGTCATATGGGTAGGCCCTTCTTACAAGAAGAAGAAATTTGGAAACACAGTAAGAGACAACGGCCATGTGCACACACAGAGGAAAGGCCATCTGAGGACACAGCCAGAAGATGCCATCTGCGAGCCAAGGAGAAAGGCCTCAGGAGCATCAAATCTCCTGACACCTTGATTTGGGACCTTTAGCCTCCAGAACTATGAGAACACAAATTTCTGTTATTTAAGCCACCAGTCTGGGGCATTTCATCATAGCATATTAATACCGGGGGCAAAAGGATATTAAAATGATTTGTGGCCCCCAAAGCTCAACCCTACTTGACAAAATTTTATTCCTTGGTATTTATTTCATTAGGTTCAAATTAAAAGATTTAACTAATAATTTTGAGTTAACTGATAAAAGCTGAGAAACTCCAAAGTGGCTAATACAGAAATTCTTCTACTCCTGCAGATGTCAATTCTGGGTGGATACATGCACGGTGGAAAATGTGACACCCCAGAATCTACACGCATACCTATTCTTGGTCCCTCCCTTCTTGTGACAACAGCGGCAGTGTCCCCATCTGCGCTAGTCTAAACCCTGCGTCCCTCCTGCCTTGTCACTACTTTATCAGTTTTTACTTCTTTAGGAGATAATTTGCTAGGGCATTTACACATTTCTCAAATCTTTCCCACTTCAGAAACAAAAAGTCGTTACAAACCCACGTCATCTTCCCCATTTTCCCTCTGCCTCAGAGCCTACATTCCCAGAAGACTGTCTTCATTAACTGGCTCCCTCTCCTCCCCGTCTCTAATGTGGCTTCCACCACCTTGCTCCACAGAGGGTCCTGATGGCCAGCCACCTGCACATAGTCAAATCCAATGGGCATGTCTCAGTTCTCACCTCCACAATGACCTCCTGCCAGCATCTGTCCACTTACCTCCTTCCTAAAAGGATCTCCACCTTGGCTTTTACTTCACTCACCTGTTTTTCCCCAACCTCCCAAGTCACTTATTCCTCACCCTCCTCCCTCTGTCCATTGCTGCTGGAATTTCTCAGGGCCCAGTCCTAGGCCCCCTTCCTTCTTCTGGCTCTATACCCTTATGCAGATGATTCCCTTCAGGACTTTGATCATGTCTCAACTTCCTTCAGAGCTGCCTGTTTTCCTGAACACATCTTGATCCACCTATTTGCATGACCTTGGCTCTGCTCTCTTCCTATTATTCCTAGGGTAAAACCTCAAAAACCCGAGTAAAATGTGTGGGGCCCAGTGTCACAGACTCCCATGGATCACTCAAGATTTTACTCCCTGATGCCTGGAAGCCTTGCTTGATACCTGCTGTCAGTAACCAGGTCAGCCTCTCTATCTCCACCTTACCATTCCTGACTGTCCAGAGGTGCAGCCCTAAGGTCACCATGGTCAACATCCAACAAATTTTCAGACACGTTCCAAGTAAGTAGTTTGCTAACTTCTCAGATACCAGCACAGCCACCCTTTTCCTTTCACAAAGTAGTGCTTTATTATATAGAAAGATGAAGCCTCTTGAAAAACTATTCCAACCCTAAAGTTCATATGGATTAATTATATACCTCAACTGGCACACAGAAGGAAAACAAATGTCCAGATCTGCTAAAACATAAATAAATAAATAAATAAATGAAAATTTACACAACATATACTTAAGTATAGGTTGGTGATGCTGGTGAATTCAACCTTCTGAATCAACCTTCTTTTGAATAATTTTCATGAGCTACTGTTATTTTTATTTAATTTTAATTTTTTTTTTTTTAGAGAGAGATTGAAAGTGAGAGAGAACACTGGTAAAGGGGAGCGGGCAGAGTGAGAAAGAGAGAGAAAGAACCCCAAGTGGGCTTCACACTTAGCACGGAGCCAGACACAGGGCATGATACCAGGACCCCAAGATCATGACCTGATGAGCTGAGATCAAGAGTCAGTCGCTTAACCTTCTGAGCTACCCAGGTGCCCTGGGTTATTGTTATTTAAATACAAATATGCATTCACACATCATTTGTTACTTATAAAAATAAGTTTTCTGATATGACAAAGGCAAAATAAAAAAACAAAACCATCACCACTCTTCTCTTTCTGTACATTTACCTAGTAGAGGTTTCCATAATTAGTTGATTAGCTTCCTTTACATGTTTAAAGGCAATATTAATAACATGAAAGCTTGCTTCTAAAAAATTCAAAACAAGGAAGTAAAGCACACATCATTATTCCACATAAAAAATCAAGCTGGATCTGAAATCTAAATCTCTTTACATAAATGAAGTGAGGTGATCTAAGTCCCACCGACTAAAATGCAGAATTTTCTGACCTCAGTCTTTCCTCAACATAAATACCCTAAGAGAATAGGGTCCAAACTTGTTTACCTTTGCATCCCTAACACACAGCACCAGTCTTGGTACAAAAAGGTTGTTAACACTAATGAACTGAGTAAATCCATCCAGGTTTCAAGGAGCTCGTAGTCTAATGGTGGGGGGAGGGTGTAATTAAAGACTACTTTGATCAGTGAGTATTAGCAAACAAAGAGAAAGAGTGACAAACAGATTACTGGGAAGACCCTAGACAAGGAGACCTTTGAACCAAGCCTGTGTAGCAAGCTGGGTTTTACTGCGCCGCATCCATGCCCCCTCTTTTCTAGTAACAGAACACACTTTTTTCCTTGGAGAACTCTTTCCACTCCATCCTAGATGGCCTTCAACCAGCACAATCAGAGTACTGAGTTACAGTCTGACTGTGAAATTATGCCATGGTGACAGAGTTCCTTCCAAGATGCTTGCTGGAGTGGAAACTGGAACTCTGTTAGAATAGCCTTGAAGCTGCCAGGAGCCACGAGGAGAGAAGCACACAGCAATGGTGAACTCTACCACAGATGCCAAAATTCTCTTACTCCTTCACAGCTGAAGTCTTACTCATTCCACTGCCTTATTTAAATGTTCCGACCTTCTCTGAAAGGAAGGAAGGTCCTCTCAGTCAGAATGAGTCATTCCTTTGTTCTCACAGTATTTTATTTAATATCTTAAAGCATTTACCAAGCTTGTTACTCTTCTTGCAGACAAATGGATTAGACTGGCCCTGAATTTGCTCTGTAAGCCTGTTCCATTTAAGCACCATTTTAAAGATTCAAATACCAGCAAGACAGGAGTCTTTTGCTCGCTCATTTTTAAATAAAAGAGGCGGATTTTATTTTTTTAATTAGTCTTTAAGGGGTGCCTGGGTGGCTCAGCCATTAAGCATCTGCCTTCAGCTCGGGTCATGATTCCAGGGTTCTGGGATCAAGCCCCACATCAGGCTCCTTGCTCAGCAGGAAGCCTGTTTCTCCCTCTCTCATTCCCCTTGCTTGTGTTCCTTCTCTCGCTGTGTCTCTCTTTGTCAAATAAATAAATAAAATCTTTAAAAAAAAATAAGTCTTTAAGCGGCAATGATTCATATTTTTGGCCTTACCTTCAGCATTAATTATAGTAATTTTCAAAGACTAAATCTAAATCACAGTTCAGCTATTTTGAGAACAGGGAATTCATTGTTTTTGGTCAGTTATTGGGCTTTCACTTTCTTTGATCCACACATAGAGTTAAAAAAAATTTATGTCACCCAAGTGCTTTCAAATTATGTATGCATTTCCCACTCAATTTTGTTATTTAACAAAGGCTGAGATCCTGAAGATTCATAGGATCCAAATCTTGTGATTTCTATGCTCACTGTTCCCCCAGGTTTTTTATTTCTGTTCTTATAATACATATACATATGCATATGTGTATGTTTATATATACACACATATCTACATATGCAAATATTTATATAAACAAAATTTACATATTTATAAAATATTTATATACACCTATAAAATGTGATCCACTTTATTGAACAATTCAGTACATGATTCAAACTACTTAAATATGTGAGATGAAGGAGCTGATATTACAACAACTTTAATATTATGCATAGCATCTCATTAGTGCATGCACATGTACAAGTGGGGATCGGGGAGAGGGATAGAAGGATAGAGCAAATCCCAAGCAGGCTCCACACCCAGCACAGAGCCTAACACGGGGTTCAATCCTACAACTCTGAGATCAAGAGCCAAAATCAGGAGTTGGACACCTAACTGACTGAGACACCCAGGTGCCCCTATAAAATTTTAACCAGAGCCACATTAAAAAAAAAAAAAAGTTACTGATAAAACTTTACTGGAGCTTTTTAGGTCTCATCTAGAGACACACTTTCCACTTCAAACTTCTTAAGGAATAAAACATTTAAAGTGCTGTTTTTCTAGACTTCCAGAGTAATTAATTCAATAGTCTTAATCTGCAGAAAAATACCAGAAGAGGGAAGGCAGTAGCCTCAGCAAGAAACTAGGCTGTCCTCATTCAAGTTCATTCTTTTCTGGGCATGCAGAGTATATATGTGACTGTCCCAACATTTGCCTTTAAGATCTTGATGCTTCCATGTAATTAGATAATGTTGATTAGGATGCTTCTTTAGATCCCCAAATCATTCGGTCCTCTGCCAATTCTTTACACTGGCTGCCCTTTCCAGAAACAAAGGTTGCATAAATATTGTGCATAATGTTTTCCCTCCTTCCTATATAGTTGGGGTTGATGCTGGCAAGACCAGACAGGGTCAGCAGACCAGTTTCTTCATGATATAGTTAGCCACATTAAAACCAGAACAAAGCAAAATTTAAAAAGAGCCGAAGACCAGCAGAGCAGTGGGTGCTGAGGTACCACATACTCAGAGAGCCCTTCTCTGGAAGGGCAGGTATGCTGGCTACTAGAGCAGGAAGACTACAGCCACAATCTCACTGCTGAGAAGGGTGAAGAGGGAAGGAAACAGGAGGCTGGCCACTCTTTCCAGCTCTGCCCTCCTTTGTTTTAGTCAATGTAGTTCCCACATGGGCTCCAAAGGGCTAGGTGAGAGAGGTTCATAGCTCATTCATTAATGGCCAGCCATTCACCAGACAAAAAAGGCCAAGATGAAGGCAACTGGTTATTAGTCTGTCAGCTATAAGTTCACTCTGTTTTGGAGCACAAGGCAGGAGATGGGAGAAAACAGGCCTGAAGAACATGTCCAGAAGAGCTCCTACTCAGCAAGAGGGCATTAAGCTCTACATAAATAGAAGTGTCAGGTTCAAGGGTAAAGGCCTGGAGCAGTCACCTCTGAATTTTTGAAATGATAAATGCCACATTTATCAAGATTTCACTCTGTACTAAAGACAGTGCTAATATGTTATACCTCGCTTAATCCTGCTAATATGTTATAAAGACAGTGCTTAGTATGTTACATCTCACTTAATCCTGCTAATATGTTATAAAGACAGTGCTTAATATGTTACATCTCACTTAATCCTGACAACAGCCTTATGAGTTGGTATAATCATTCCCATTTTATGAATGAAAATGGCCTACTGCCGTCATTTTACAGATAAAGAAACTAAGGAGTGATTAAAGGCTCTTCCAGACATCACCCAGGCTGAAGTTTGAAATGTAGCCTTCTGGCTACAATTTCAGTGCTCTGTCAACGTTCAGCAGACCCCCTCTTCATTATAGAGAGAAAGAGTATCGTATTGGCCTTTCTCAAATGGTGAGAATATGCATGAGTTACAGATATAAATTGTTCTCTTTAAAAAAAAATGATCTCAAGCACATTTATTTAAATCTCCCATTAAATACTAGAACTCCAAGGGACAGAAAAAACCTGGCTCTGATTTTGAGAAGTCAGTATATTATATGTATACTCATATGCACTTCAACTATGGTCTTTGTCAAAACGTTCTTTGAACAAAGAAGGAAAAATACTCATTTAAAAACATAAGCACTTTAAAAATGGAAAGTCTTCTCTGTACTACAATTGCATCCTTTGGTTTTACCAGAACTGGATAAACAACTCAGTAGCCTTTTAAGTCACTGAACTTCCTCATTTGCATCCCCAACCAATCTTTCAAGATCTTTTTTACTGAAGTCCAGAATCAGAGCAGATTTTATGTATTAAACACAATTCCAAAGCATACAGTGAGAGACACTCACAACAGCCCCATGAGAAAAGAAGCTTTTATGTTGTGAAACAGCACATGTTTGCCAAATGACTGTAACTTAGTCTTCACGAAACATTAAGCAAAAAATCCTCCAAAAACCAAAAACAAAACACTTCATGCCAGGCATAGCCAGTTGCCAAAATGCATACTACAATTAAAACTTGCTGATTTTCTTTCCATTATGCTCTCTGTTTCTTCTGTGAAACATTCTGGCTAAATGACACTGTGAACATTCAGTACTCACAGGCTACTTTCTGGTACCCCAGTCACCCCAAGCACATCAGTTTCCACCAGCCGAGATTAATACATATTAAGTTAGTCCTGTTTCTTCTCAAACCTGTTTATGCCAGTTGTGCTTGTTAAAATTATATAATTTAATTAACTATTACATAAATTGGAGAACTATCAGTATGAAAACAAAGTTTTTCAATGGAAATTAATTTGAATGATTTGGAAAAGCTCCATAAACACAGGTTACTAAAATAAACTGCTATGGAATTAAATGTTCTCAAAACATCTTAGGGTTTGGGGGCATGGTGTCTGATAAAAGTTTAAATGGATTCTGCCCTCAGACTGGTACACAGGTACATAAGGTCTCCATCTTAAACTAAAGAACTTAAACTAGCATTTAAAAACTCTGCATTGTAGATGTGTTTTTTTTTTTTTTATTTCCAGCATAACAGTATTCATTATTTTTGCACCACACCCCGTGCTCCATGCAATCCGTGCCCTCTATAATACCCACCACCTGGTACCCCAACCTCCCACCCCCCGTCCCTTCAAAATGTAGATGTGTTTTTATACCAGAGAGATGAGACAGAACTTTTTTTAGCCAATCACAGTCTAAGCAGAGCCCTTGGCTCTGTATGAAACATTTGGTTAATCAAAGTATATTTACTCTTTTAAGTTAAAATCTACAATGGAAAGTACATGTAATTTTATATTATGGAATTAAGAGGTGTAAACTTCTAGTTATAAAACAAATAAGCCAGGGGGAATGAAAAGTACAGCATAGGGAATCAAGTCAGTAATACTATAATAACTTTGTATGGTGACAGATGGTAATTACATTTACTGGTGGTGAGAAAAAAAAGTACATGTAATTTTTTATGATACTTTCAGGTGAAGACTTTTGATTTACCAACAAACTACTAAATCAATTACATTAAAATAAGAAAGAAGGGTAATGCACTAGCAATGATCTCCCCAAACTGGACGTACCTCTCTCACTTTTACAACGGATTCTACATGCTACCCTGTGTACTGCCAGCATTGGTCCCATAGACAGCAACTTTCTATGAAATGCAGGTGTTTCCTTCATAGCCCTCTTTTCACAACATGAATTGTACATAATGAGGTTAATGACAAGGGAATACAATTTGCATTACAAGGAATAAAACTGAATATGCTCAGGTCAGGGTCAGGAACCAGCAAGCACCAAGCATATGGGACAAAGCAATCATACAACTTATTTTTCAAGCTTATGCTTCTTACTATTTTATTTCAATGTATTTATCATAACAGTGGTATAGAAATAATTGTATGGATCTGGTCTTCCACCCAGTTTTAAGTAGCTACCTCAGCTCCAGCTCGCTAAACAAAAAGGGCCCTCAGCGTGTCAGTTCCGACTTGCTGCCCTACAGCATACGACAAAACTTCACACTTATTACGTCAGCCGACCTGCCAGAACTCTACCAGGTAGGCCTGACATGTATCATTAACTCCATTTTACAGATGGGGTAGCTGAGCCTTGCCCAAAGTTAGGCAGCAGTTTGGTGGTACAGCCAGATCTAGAACTCAAGCCTTAAAGTCCTATTTCACTACATGACAAGTTTTCCTTCCTCAAAACATCAGATCGTGCCACAATCTAACCACGTGAACTTTAATCGACTTACACAACTCTTACAGATATCTAAGATTTCTTTTAACAGTCAACAGCCACCACCTAGTGATGAGTCGCTATATGGCAGGTATCATGCTGAGCACCCACCATGTAGGACAGTATCATCTCAGCCCTTTGCCAGGGACTTGCCCACGCTTACACATTTAGATAAAAGAGCTTGGACTTTCCCCAGGCTAACTCCAAGAACCCAGCTCTCAAGTGAACAGCAGAGCTCTCAGCTGCTACAGCAGAGTCGAGAAGTTTATAAGTTCATCTAGGTAAGCAGCCAGGCTTTTGTGTTCTTCTCTTCTGAACGTACAGTTATTACTGTGGACAAAGTAAGGTGTTGACACTATTGCTTTCTAAAGCAGTGAGTCTGAAATTTGTGTGCACAGATCAGCTGGAGGCTGTGAGAATACAGAGTCTGATGCAAGACAGCCAAGGTTGAACCTGAGATTCTGCCTCTGGGAAAACTCCCCAAGTGATGCGGACATTGGTCTTGAACAACATCCTGAATGATGAGATGCGTCTTGTCATAAGCAAACAGCTTTACTGGGTTAGTATCTTACCAGGTTTATTTCAGAATGTGTCAAGAGCCCTTTGACATCAACTGGTGGCTTTGACTAGTTGAAGACAAACAGAAAGCTAGGAAGTAGGAATCTTCTTTGCTCAAAGCTTTATCTCCAAATAATACTTGAGTAAATTAATTTTGCTTGTGAAGTTGTACAAGCTCTTCAGAAACTTTGATGCTTTCTGCATTTTTGATAGAAAAACATCTCTTTTGACAGAGTGTTTCAGTACTCTGAATTTTTAAATTTTTTTCATTTTGTTTTTTAATTGAAGGACGGTTGACACACAATGCTACATTAGTTTCAGGTGTACAACATAGTGACTCAACAAGTCCATATGTTATGCTATGCTCACAAGTGCAGTTACCATCTGTCACCATGTAATGCCACCACAATACCAATGACTATATTCCCTGTGCTGCCCCCCTCCTCCCTGTGGCTTATTCATTCCATAAGTGGAAGCCTGCGATACTCGGCATTTTTGAGGGTCATTGCATAGCTACTTCTATGAGGTACTACAGATGAAACACGAGCTTTTGGAGCAAACAGATTAGGATTTGACATTCTAGCTCTAACTACATATTAGTTAAGTGACCCAATGGAAACTGATGTTCCAAGCTTACTTTACTTTTCTGTCAATAAAACTAGGCTAAGGCGGGGCCCCAGGGTGGCTCAATTGGTTAAGCGACTTCCTTCTATTCAGGTCATGATTCTGGAGACCCAGGTTGGAGTCCCACACAGGGCTCCCTGCTCGGCAGAGAGTCTCTTCTCCCTCTGACCCTCTCACTTCTCATGCTCTCTCTCCCATTTTTTCTCTCTCTCTCAAATAAATAAATAAGTAAATAAATAAAATCTTTAAAGAAAAAAAAAAAACTGGGCTAAGACTACCTACTCCTTACACCCAGTCATGAGAATGAAGTGAAATAATGTATCTAAAACCACCTAGTACAGTGTCTGCTACATGGTAGGTATCTACCTCGTTTTATCATCCACCCCCCAATGTATTTAGAATGATTATTTCCTACAATTCCAGTGTTTCCCAGTTAGCAAAAGTGAATGACAACAACAAAATATTTTTGCTAACACTTGGGCTTTACAGTGTTAAACGAATAGCAGCTAACACTCACTCAATACCTATCGGGGCACCAGGCACTCTCCAGGGATATTTCTACTATCATCATTCCTTTTACAAGTTTTAAAAAAAAAAAGTTTAAGATTAAGTAACCATCCCAGATTTCAACCTGGCACTGTGACTCCATAGTTTGCGCCCCAAACCACTAACCACTTGCCTCCCCAGTAACCACGTCCTTGGTGATGCAAAGGAAATCAAAGGCAACCTGAAGGCAAGAGTGAAAATCTGAGTCAGTATTCCTTGAAATGTCTCATCTTACTGTCGGGAACACTTCCTTCCAAGGCTCTTCTTAAGAAAAGCCTTACACAGAGGTGGGGGAAGGTAATTTTTCTTATTGAGGCTGCTCTTTATACTTATTTTGACAATTAGAACTTAAGTTCACTTAAGTTATGAACCACATCTTAGGGACTTCTGTGTCTGTTAAGCATAGAGCCTTGAATTCAGGGGTGCTCAAACACTTGATTAATACATTATTTCCCCTAGAGCTTGGCTCAATGTTAAATTCAGCATGGATTCTGTAAGTAAAATGATTAAAGTCAGTTCTGATGTCAACAAATACCAGAGAAAACTGATTTTAATTTGGAACATGAGTGAGGAAAATGAATGCTACAGAAATTTAGCATGCTAAAAAATAAACCAAAAACATCTAGGAAGACACTATATTTCCTATATTTCTTTCTCTCCTTTAATCCTACATTCGATTCAACTGAAAGGGTGCAATGATTTAGAAACCATTATCTACTATTACCCTTCGAAGAAGGAGGATCTGGGGTCAATTATGACAACTCAAATTACCTAATCATTATCCCTGTTGAGTAATTCAGATGACACCACCTAAGACACTGTGTTAATTATATACAAGATGATGACAGATGTGCTCCTGAAAATTGGTTGCAGATCTAAAGAGGGAGTCAGAAGGGAGTGATGAAAGAGAGATTCATAGAAGAATATTTGGCAATGCAGGGAATTAAATGCAAACTACACTAAATAATTACGGTACTTCATTCATGACAGGTTCATAAACGTTTTTCATTATTAATGGGGAAAAAAAAAAAAACCTTAGTCCTTTCATGATCCTCTATCTACAAGAAAGATCCTAATATAGTTTAACTTAACATAGTACGATTTCATTGTTACAGAAAGTTTCCTAAAAAAGGACTGAAGCATTTCACATGTCAAGCATTAAACCTCAAACAAGGGTTTCTAGCCAATTTAGCCTGTTATAATTACAGCTGTATGGTTCGCCACAATAACTATACTCCAGAGCATAAACTCATGCTACTCTCTTGAGGAATGAGTCCTTGTTTTGAAAAACAAAGCTAACAAACCACACAAACAAAAATATTTCAAAGGCATCTTTCAAACCTTTGTAAAGTAGTTCGCATTTGCTCTGATGTCATATTTTCCTTCACATCTTTCTGCCAAGAAATGGCTGTGTATCTCCAATTTATCACTTTCTAAGCATTAATGTCTTTAGAATTCTCCTTTGAGCCATGATCTGTCTAGGTACTTTTAGTGGGAACTCTGCAAAGAAAAGAGACAATGAGTACTCCCAGAAGACTGGTCTCATAAATGCTGATAAAATCGTAAGAGAGCCAAATGCTAAGAAACAAAACCTTTTACGCCAGGTGTCCTTGAATGGTTTCCATCTCATAAGAACCAAAGACTTCTTCTTCTGTTTCAGCACTCCCTTCTAACCCCCTACTTAGATCTGCAAAATGAAACACCAACAGGAACACCTGAGAAATAAAATCTGACCTTGTCATCACACTCACTGCTGGCAGAGACCAAATGAGTATTCGGGGAAATAGCCAAGTGCCAAACTCTAAATATTTCACCTTAACTTACAAAAGCTTTTCCAATACAACTTTAAAAATGAGTCATGATCTGGGGAAGGAAGGCTAGTATGAATCACCCTAGGACTTTTATAAGATTAAGTTTCAGAGAAGTTGGTGAAATACTGTCTAGTGTTAAGAATTAGAAATATTATGGAATTAAAATTCCCAGGCTAAGGAAATGCCATGCCAGCTTCTGCCACCATAAAACCAGGATGGCCAAAGCCACACACAGTTTGTAGTCTGTTTCAAAACTCTAAATGAAATAGCTGATTAGCTGAACCTGCATGTTTTAAGGAAGAGAATGAGTTAAAGCAGGCATATTCTTTCCCCTGACTTGGTAGACAGCTTTGCAAATAAACACTTTATAAAATTTACCCATAAAGATGTTTCCCATCCAACCTCTCTACACATTCTTCAAAAGTTCTGAAGACCCTTAATCACACAAATATGATAATGTTTGCTATAATCGAGTATACTTATTTTATTTACTAGTCCCAATCATTTCTTTACTATTATCAATAAATTATCTTAACTTCTTTAGAGCATTCCCCATCTTACTTTCTAATACATTAACCACAACAAAATGTATTTTGTTATGATAAGATAAGGCAGCAGCTCCTTCACAGAGTCCTGTGTAACAGCAAACAGGGGAAAAACAGGAAGAAGAAACAGAATATATTACATTTCTCCCTAGCACCTCGACATATCTTCAACCCTTGAGCCTATGGCAGCACATACTTCATGGACACCGCGAAGCCTTTGTCAACAATCCATTTCTCCCAACCAGTGTCTTTGTGAGCGACTCAGCCACCTTCTCCAGCCTGACACACAGCGTCACCACTGCTGACCTCAGCCATGTGGTCCCTTCCACTGGCATTGTTGCAGTAGCTCTGAGTCCCGGAGACCCACAAGTTCCTATGGGCAGCCTCTGTTCTTGCGGGGGAACTCTATTACATATCTGTTTCCTTTTAGTAGCACTCAGCTGGGGAGAGCAAGGCGAAAAGGTAGCTAATTTACTCTACTGGAATGTAAATTCTAGGAAATATAGCAATGCAATATAACAAAGAGAGAAGATAAACTAACAGATCATCACTTTTCTGTTTAGTGTTAACGTTTGTTGTGAGTTACTTTAATACACTTAATGAAAAAAAATCTGTTATTTTTATGCTTTGCAAAGGGAAAACTCTATTCTCCATTCCCCTCTTTGATTTATTATTAGGGTCCTTAACTCTACTACATGTACTAGTTCATTACAGCTTTATTTCTTTGCCATATGGAGAAGAAGACCAATACCCACCTTCACAGACTGTGTATAAAGCTAGGCTAAAACTAAGCAGTGGCATCCTAGGAGTATTTTGCCAGTTACACTTGCCAAAAATGTATAAATAAATCATATCGCTTGGATAAGAAACAGGCAAACAAGATGAATTTCATCTAAACTTTGAAATTATACTTTTAAAAAGACAGACTGCAAAGACAATAATTCTTAAATATCCTGGAATATACTCTTGGCTCAAAACAACATCAGCTTTGGCACTGCAGAGCCACTGTACCCTGAATAAGCCAGTTTCTGCCTCTCCCAGCAACAGCCAACACCAGCCACTTCGTTGTTAATGATGCATGACTGCATTCGCTCTGTAAAGGAGACCCACAGCGTGTGCTGACTTAGCTTTTCTCTGCAAGCCCCTGCAAAGAAGCAGCCCTTTCAGAGTCTTCAGGAGCACTGTTACTGCCCACCACAAAACTCCCGTTCTCCCTCTCTGGATTCTCATTTCACATGCAGACACCTGGTAAGACCACCGCTGAACTCTGCCACCCTGTGTCAGTGACTGCACAACCACATTCTGCGGTGGCTAACTGCCGAGTGGTCATCTGAGTGCATGCTATCAAGTTAAGGCTATCATTTCCCAAGCACCTGCCTGGCAGTTTGGGGGATGCTCCTTCTGCACACCTAGTCTGCACTCTATCTATCTTTGTTTTCCCCGACTACCTGCAAGCTTCTGGAAGATGGAGACCACAGCTGAAGTTACTTGCTAGGTGGAACACGTTACTGTAACATGTGGCAGGTCCACAGTAAATGTTTTATTTCTTTTTCCAAAATAATTCTCACATTGAAGAGCTGAAAAGTCCCAAAGTGGTTATAACCCTTCAAACTTTTCCACTCAGATTCCTAAATTTATGAATTTACCACATATCTCAAACTTGCTTAGCAATATTTAAGCATTTAATTGGTTAAAGAGCAACTTTATTTGTATTTCATTTATCGTAGCAAAAAAAACCATATATATATGTATATATACATATATATATATAAAATTATTACTGAACACTTACAATGAATGGGGTCAGGCATAGTGTCCAGCTAAAAGGTTCACACAGATTACACATCACTGAATCCTCACAACTACCTTAGAGGGTAAGTGGGCATCTTGTTGGCTTTTCAAACAAGGAAGAACTGAAGCACACGGAGATTACCTAACTAGCCCCACATCCTACAGCTAGTGTGACAAAGCCAGAAATCAAGACCTGACATTTGGTTGTGGTACCCAAGACCTTACTCTCCATGCTCTTAAAGAAATTATTCTTATGTATTACTCATTTACGATACTCGATAACCTTAAAGCTACTTTCACATACTTATTACATCTGAACTCAAAAATGAACCTGTGAAGAAGGATACATATCATTACAAATAAAGAACTGGAAGGGACACATTTCTTCCATGTAGCCCTAATGAAAGTCTCAGATACAGTACCTAATTCCTCTGTGTAAAATCCAACGTGCAATGCTTCCTGTAAGAGTCCCTGTATGTGCAACATTATAATCAGATGATAGCTGAAAAGGATGTAGTTTCAGGGTTCAGTAACACCATTTTACAACATATTTTATTATGTAGTGGCACTTTAAGCAATAAGGAAAACACATGTGGTCAGATTTTATGAATAATTTTCCAAAGCTCATTTGAAATCCTGTGTGAATTTTCCAATGGGGAGAAAAAAGTTACAAATGGAGGTAAGTTTCCAAAATCCTGGCCTCTAAAAGCCTATTTAACTCCTAGAATAACAAATATAGATCATTAATCCTTTACTATGGGTAATTCCTGGTCACTTTTCCTTGGCATTTTACCCCTGAGCCTAACGTAGAGCAGGTCCTTTATAGACATTTATTTTCGCTCGCAGTTACTTAACGTTTACTTATGTTTCAGACTTCTGTCATAAACTGCACTACTGTCCTACATTCTCCATCGCTCCCTTTATCCATGTCCTCTGCATATACATCACCACTCCCTGACACAAGAGCTTGGCCATGTGACTCACTTGGGCCAACAGAATAAGGAAGAAGTAAGGTTGAGTTTAAGCTTCAAGAGGTCATGTGTTTTTCCACTTGCTCTCTTGTGCTTTGGATATACCATGAGGTCTGGGCTAGTCTGCTAGAGGAAGAAGGATGAGAGATAGGTGGAGGAAAGCTGCAGGCTAAGTTGGGCTGAGCCAACCCCCTACCCCTTTCTCCGCTATCTCAAAGCTCAGCTGGGGTCAGCAGAGCTGCTGCAGCCAACATGTAAAGGGTGAGAAATAAATGCTTATTCTTGAATGCCATCAAGTTTGGGGTGATTTATTATGCAACCAAGGATAACTGACAGAACCTTTGAATCGCAGTTACATGCTAGGCAATTTCATGTATTACCTTACATAATCCCAACAGCTTTGGGGAGTTTTCATTATTAATTCTACCTTCTAACTTTACCTGTTCATATACCTCTTTATGTATATTTTAAAATAATTTGTACAGGCCCTACCCCAGGCCTATAAATGATAATCTCTTGGAGTATGAAGCCTATTAAAAAAAATATATATATATATATATATACATATATATATATTTTAGCTTCACAGGAGATTTTGAGATGTAGCCATGGTTAAGAACCCCTAATTGGCAGTCCTACAAAATTAAAGGCCAGGCTATTTATGGTCCAGATTTTGCCTCACTTTTACCCCTAGGCTGGGCTTTAAAGTCTGTGTGAGACTGGGTCTTAAGACACGTCAAGTTCATAGTGAAGAATGTGAAGAATCAATCTACACTTGTGGAACAATAGATTCCAAATATTCCTCCCCAGCATGTCCAGTCAACTCCAGGTGCATTTTGCAAGGATGGTACCCGGAATCTATGGAGATGCTAATGAGAACCACAACAGTTTGAGAGTCAAGTACCATGTGTTAGCCCTGTGCTACATACTTAAGCATCAATCTTATTTTGTTCACATTTAGAAAAGAGAGCAATAAGGTTAATAATTACGTTGATGAAGGTCATACCATCCATGAAGAGTGGCTCCAGCTTTCAAATTTGGTTCTGTCCAACTACCAAACCTTTTACTTAATTTCTAAAGTAAAGCACTCTAGCACCAGTTCTCTCTCACAAAGACGCCAAGGAAAATGTATCTGAAGCAATGTACTTGACCTCTCAAAGGTCACCAGAGATGGGATGGAGGCTTGGGGTTCCTACAAAACTTCTAGCCATTGCCAGGACCAAGGCAGGATGGAAGGGACAAGAGGAACATGACAAAAGTATCGGAATTGGGGATGGGGAGGGAAATATGGTCACAGATGGGGATTTGGTGGATAAGATGTCAAATACCAAATATTCAGATATCAGATGTCCAAAATTCAAAAGCTATCTGCATGAAAATCTAGAAGCTCAGTTCATTAGTAAACAACTCCTCACAGTACATATAATATCAAGAGACTCAAGAAAGAAGTGTTTATTTGGCTGCTTGATGAATTTGCAATTACTTTTTATTTTGTAATCTTTTATCTCTGCAGCTGAGTTAAGTACACTGAACGTGGAGTCAGGAGGTTTGAAGTTCGAGGTCTGCCAGGTGCTAATGACATGGATTAGTCACAGCCTGTTTGGAACCAAGTTTGATCTATGAAACCACATTCCAGGACCCCTGGAGGCTGCTCCTTCCCTACACGCCACCTCCTCAGAGTAAGAAAGGAAGCACCTCCCACTGCACGCAGCAACCTTTCCAATCACTTCTCCCTTTTTTTTTTTTTTAAATTTTCTATTCCTTTGAGTCTCTCACCGTCTAGTTACACCACTTTATTTTTTCCATTTCTGCCATTTCCCCTCTTCCTCTAAAGGCTTTGGACCTAGGTTCATGACCTCTCCATCCCAAGTACTTCTACTGAGTGGTATTACGATCAGTACTGCCACAGTTCTTTGGTCACTGTAGACCACTGCCATATCCTGGACTTCAGAGGGATCCACTTATGAATCCTTAAGAATAAAGTATCTCCCACGACCACAAACTTACTGTACTTCCAACTCTCTCAATCCTATCCATTGACCTCTGGACCTGTAGTCCCTTAACCATACTCCTTCTACCTACACTAGGGTTCCTCTAGACTTGGCTTCCTTCTTCATCCCGCTGCCATTGCCCACTATTGATGGAGTCCAAACTCCATGACTCAATCGTCCTCTCAGTGCCCGCAACTGAGAAAACTCCAAATTCTCATCAACCCAACTTCAGCTACATTCCTCATTTTCTTCATAGCACTTTTTCAGTACCAAAAATGTTAAATTATTTACTTGCTTATGATCTGCCTTCCCCCAATGGAATTTAACCTTCATGAGAACAGAGACCCGATCTTATTTATGGTTGTATCATCTATTCTAGAAGACAGTCATTTCTGCAAAATGAATGAATGAACCTGAATGTTTCCTGCCAAGTGTGGGTGAGGTGCCTTACTCACATTCTTTCACAGCACCTTATACTTACTCTATCACATTGTATTTTGTCATTATTACACTGCTCTCTTCTTGAGGATCCTGATATGTCTTTGTCACCAGCTGTATGACTTCCACTTATCCCAGCGTCCAGCAGATAGAAGCTACTATATTGGACTAAGTGGTAACATTTAAGCCTTTGTCTTTAGGGCAGCATTTTATGGAGCATTAGTCTAAGAGGATATCAAAAGGGTTTTCTGCATGAAAAATTTCCATGACCAAACAGTTTGGGAAATGATCTAACAGATTTCTTCACTGCAGGACTTTTCCAATACACTAACGTGATAATATGCACCATGAATCTCCAAGAATAAAGCTTTCCCTAAATGTAACCTGAAATTCCAACCCCCCGCCCCCCCAATGAGGGTGTGAATGAAAGAGAGACAGAGAGAGTCTGATTCTGATTTTTTTGGAACCACTGCTCCAGAAATGAAGAAAAATAGTAATTTAGAAAAACAATCTTCTAAAACTGACTCCACAAATTGTTTGAAAGCATTACAAGCAACCATTTCATTATAAAAATGAATATTTTTATCTTTAAGATTTCCTCATAATCAGCAGTCCTACATTACCATTTGGCTTAGACAAGTCAGTAAACATTTATTTAGAAAATGTACTCATTTAAAGGGCAAAATAGTTCCCAAAGGGAGAAAGGGGTTAGTTGCTAACCTGGTCTTCTTAGTGAAATGGAAGGCTTCAAAGAGAAAGAACACAATTTTAGGAAACTGCTGTGAAGAACAATTACAAACCAGTGGCACACCAGGCTGCAAAGAACAGTATGGGTTTTTAGAAGGCAGAAAAGTGCGGGGGGGGGGGGGGAAGTAAACACTTTAAACTTTTGCTGCAAGATACCAATAAAACAAAAAACACTGACATAGGATCCTTCACTGCATACACGCATATACACACAGAAAGACAAACTCCTTTTACATGACTAAAATTTTCATCAGGCATTTTCAGTTATCTTGCATATCAAGCACTGCCTTATCTAATTTATTTCACACAATAGTCCCTACCATAGGAACGTCTCAACGTATTTTGAACACAAAAGTGAAATTCAGAAAGGAATGCTTTGGAAATGTGTGATCTCATTTTGTGAAATTTCAACACTATCATAAATACTCACTAAATTCTGTTTTCTAATGAAATGCCTATAATCACGAAATAGAGAGTGGACCATACTTTGGGCTGTATCAGCCTCTGTTAAAGGCGCGCAAAGCCTTTTTCCTGTCTGAATTCTTCTCATCTCCTCACCTTGCTACAACCCTTGTTTACACGAGATGACTCAGGGACTGAAACTAATGTAACCTACTATCAGTTGGACATTTTATTTCTACACATTATAATTAGCTGACACCTAATGATTGTTATTAGTACAATCAGCTATCAAACCCACAACACCTACTTCACATTCTCTTATCAGAGATAAGTATATGCATTTTAGGTTTAATTTAGAAATGTCCAACACAGAGTAACTTTTTTTCCCCCCCATTATCTGATTCAGCTCTTCCAAATTTTAAAAACATTGCCTTGGTTTATCATTACATCCCACAATATCATCTCCTGGAAATAAACAGTAAACTCTTTTGCCATGTTAATAGATGGTTTTCCCATACAGACCTGTTCATTGTAATGGAACAGCTCAAATTCAAAGTACATTGGATCCTCATCATCCACAGATTCTGTATTTGCAAATTTGCCTACTTCCTAAAATTTATTTTTAGCCCCTAAATCAACACTAATGCTGTTTTTGTGGTCATTTGCTGACATGAACACAGTGGTGAAAATTTTGAGTTGTCCAACAAACACACTCCCAGCTGGGGTTGAGTGAAGTGATGGTTTGCCATCTTGTTTCGGCTCTTTTACTCTCTGCAGTCTGTTTAGTCCCATGTGTTTGTATTTTTGTGCTTTTTGTTGGTTTTCTGCTTAAAATGGTCCCCAAGCATAGTGCTGAAGTGCTACCTAGCATTCCTAAGTTCAAGAAGCTTGCAGTGTGTCTTATAGAGAAAATACATGTGTTAGATACACTTCACTCAGACATGAGTTACAGTGCTGCTGTTTGTGAGTGAAATGTAAATTAATCAACAATACATATATTAAATAAGGTATCTTTAAACAAAAATACACATGAAACAAGAGTATGTGGTAAATGGTTGTGAAAATTGTGACCACAGGCTCCCAGGAACCTAACCTTGTATCACCCCTAAGAACAACAGAACAGTATTTGCTTATTCAGTATTTGCAGCGACTTTAATAACTATGGTGGAAAGAGAGATTCAATTCTACTACCCCTATCTCTCCTATCTTGCTGTTTTTTCTTAAAACAAAGCCTCTACTTCCCTAACACTGCTCCCCATGCAAAGTTCAGCCTACCCATACACTTTGATTCATAGCCCACAATGTCTACTACATTTTGAATTTTCTCCTATATTTTGGAGCTTACAGCTTAGTACTTGAATGTGAGGAGAAGTCAGCCAACTCTATAGGAACAATGCTCCTAATTAACAAGACCAATCTGAGCACAGAGATGGAGGGAGCTACCTACCACTCTCCTTAACTCTGGATCATGGTCAGGGGTGTATGAGAATAAGGTAGAAGCAGCAGCCAGTCTCCTGTGTGCCTTCTTCCATCTGGGTGGAAAACAGCTCTTCTGCGCCTCACAAGACCTTGAGAGAAGATCAGGATACCGCACCCTACACACAGGGCTGACTCTGTGGGCATGTGACCTGTGCAGGTGCATGGAGCCTAAGGCTTGCTTTAATATTCTGATGTTGGAATCTTAAAAGTCTTGATTTTTGAACAAGAAGCCATGCATTTTCACTTTACATTGGGCCCCACAAATTAAGCAGCTGGTCCTACCCCCTGGACTCCCACACTGCTACTCAGTGAATTAGTTGCAAGAAAGGGAGGCTCACCTCTGCCCAGGAGGGGCAGTAGAAGTCACTAGAGAAGGAAGAGAAGGGCAACAAGGTGACCAGTGTCTAGGAATGTCTCCCTAGGACTCCCTAAAACATTTCTACTTCTAATAAAAAGGTTTCTGATGAGGAACAGTGACTCTAGAACCCAATGCCTCCGGTAACCCAGGATGGTTGTAGGATACAACCCAGATAACAGACCCAGGAGCACCTGGGTGGCTCAGCAGGTTAAGCGTCTGCCTTTGGCTCAGGTCATGATCCCAACGTCCTGGGATCAAGCCCTGAATCAGGCTCCCTGCTCCTCCCTCTCCCTGTCCTGTTCTCCCTGCTTGCACTCCCTCTCACTCTGACAAATAAAAAAATAAAAGTCTTACAAAAAAAAATAGATAGTGGACCCTGATGAAGGTTAAGAGGGAACCTCAGCTACTATCTCACAAGATGTTCTCACAGGCTTCCACAGATCTTACAAAATGTGCTCCAGGCACAATATAGTTGTCACATTTGCTGGGGTAATATCAGCCTAACAGAAAAATAAGGATATTTTCTACATAAACTAGATTTAAGTTTTACTCAGGTAAAAATAATTTTTCCTTACACAAAAAATATAATTTTTTTAACCTCCACACGAGCAATGTGTGATATATAATTTAAAAAAAAACAGGAAACATTGTTTCTATCTTAGGCCCAACATTACAGTGAAGTGGTTACTTTTTAAAATAAATTCACTTCAACTAATGAATCATTGAACACTACGTCAAAAACTAATGATGTACTATATGGTGGATAATTGAGCTTAATAAGAAATATAAAATTAAATTAATTTAATTTACTCTGAGATGAAAATGTACCAGGCTTTTTCCTACCTCAAACATCATAATTAGCTGCCATGCCCCCTTTAAAAAATGATCACGTTACTGCAGAAGCCATACTTCTGGTCCTTAACATTTCTGATTTTTCTCGTGCCACACTGTTCAGGAAACCAAGACTTTGAAGGGTTTCTGTGGTTGGGCTGGGCACCAGCTCTGTGGTTTGGTAATCGTATAAAGGGAACTAGAGTAGCTCTTCAAATTCTGTGTTGCTCTTAGCACACTCCAATTTTCCTAGTAGTCCAAGTTACAGATCTTACACTCAGTGTGGATTTTCTGCATCACGTCTTCTGCCCTCTCCTGACTTCTGCCATACTACTCTGGGCCAAACCAAGACTGCCGAGGGGGCTGCCTGATGGGCTACACAGCCCTCCTTCCCCCTCAGCGTCAGTCCGGAGACAGACTGGCTCCAGAACAGTCTTACCCCATTGCTGCTTCATCAACAGCTGACCTTCTCCCACCATGTAGCCCTCTGTATGAACTTATGTCTGCTCCCCTCCAAATTTCTCCAGATTCAATTTCCACTATATCCTGATATTAACTACATTCCCCTTGGCACTGCCATTTGTGTTCACTCTTGTTTTTGCTTGCTGCTGTGTACGGTTGGTGGGAATAGTCTCTTTGAATCAGTCTCTGCAGTGGAAGCCCGCTTGACATTCTATTTCTTCATGAATGCTTCCCAATTCCTCTGGGTCCTACTTCTGTCCTTTAGCTGAAGAGCAGTATCTATTATCACTGTTTAATTATGGCATGTGTTTTCAACTACCTCACCAAACAAGTAAAAGTGCCTCAAAAGCAGGGACTTCACCTACCTGTGTTCTGAATGAGCTGGCAGTCAGGGCTCTCAGTGAATGTGTATTAAGCACTTCTGAGCACCACAGCTCTGCTTTAGTATTCTGGAGGAAGTACAGACTGGTAGACCAGATGTCAACTTAACAAGGAAATTTTATACACATTTTTAAATATATATATAATTTATAGATCATCTATGTATCTATAGTGCATATAGCTCATTTCCCTACTATATCAATGCCTAACCTGCTTTAAACATAGTTTGAGGAAACCATTAACCAGGAACCATTACACAATATGACACAGAATTTTATGTGTCACTAAATTCGCCTATATATATCAGCATGAGAACTGCAAACACAACTGCATGAAAAGCCAAATCATTAATGGAGATTAGGCATTCCTTCAAAGCAATTTCTATTTCCATGAGTAAAGAAGAAAATTCTGATTTTAAGAAGAAACATTATTGATTTTCCTGGTAAATAAACATTTGTTGTTTATTAAAAAATAAGATGGGATGGACTTCACCACACAGGTTCTAGAACTTCAGAAAAAGATGACATATTCCACTTACTATTTTGGGCAAGGAGGGATTTTTCTGAGTATAAATTAACCAACTTCAGTGCAATACTGTTACTTTTATTTTTTATTATTTGTTTTAAGTGGGTTTTTCTTCTTCTTCTTCTTCTTTTTTTTAACCCCAGTTAGTTAACAAACAGTGTGATTTCAGTTTCAGGTGCAGAATTTATGTTTCATCACTTCCCTGTAACACACGTGCTCATCACAACTACTGCCCTCCTTAATCCCCATCACCTACTTCGCCCATCCCTCACCTACCTTCCTCCATCAACCCTGTTTGTTCTCTATTGTTAACAGTCTGTTCCATGGTTTTCCTGGGTTTTTCCCCCATGTTCATCTGTTTTGTTTCTTAAATTTCACATATGAGTGAAATCATATTGAAGGGGCACCTGGGTGGCTTAGTCAGTTTAGTGTCTGCCTTTGGCTTGGGTCATGATCTCAGGGTCCTGGGGATCAAGCCCCATGTTGGGCTCCCTGCTTGGTGGGGAGTCTGCTTCTCCCTAACCCTCTGTTCCTCCTCACCCTGCTCATTCTCTCTTTCTCTTTCTCTCTCAAATAAATAAAATCTTTTAGAAAAAGAAATCATATGGTATCTTTCTCAACTTACTTCACTTAGCATAATACTCTCTAGCTCCATCTACATTCTTCCAAATGGCATGATCTCATTCTTTTACACACACACACACACACACACACACACACACATCCTCTTCATCCATCCATTAGTTGATGGACATTTGGGCTCTTTCCATAACTTGGCTATTGTTGATAATGCTGCTATAAATATCAGAGTGTATGTGTCCCTTCAAATGAGCATTTTTGTATTCTTTGGGTAAATGCTTAGTAGTGCAATTGCTGGGTGATAGAGTAGTTTTATTTTCAACTTTTATCTCCATACTGTTTTCCAGAGTGGCAAAACACTTGACTTTTAAAGTAGGGATACTTCTTCAATAAATTACTTTGAACAAAATAATTCTGATAACACATCTCAACAGCCAAAGCACAGGAGAATTTACATTTTTTAAAGTTATTAAAACTTTTAAAGTATTATAATAGATCATATCATTACTGACTCATGAAGACTGGTCCATTTGTTTTCTATGCCACTCTAATAATTTTAAGGAAAACTATTCTTCTCTTTTGTTACCAAGAAGCACATTTGTGTTTAAGTTTCCTAAATGTCACAATGACTATATTTTTAAGTCATTCACAAGTGAATTATTAGAGATAGAATACTATAGCAGTTTAATTCTGCAATAACAGGTTTTCTCAAATATAAATTTATCTCATGGTCACAGATCACCTAGATCATATCAGCTGTCTGCTGTGAAAAAAAAAGGGAAAGAGCAGCCCCAATTCCAGTAACAATAAGAAAAGGCCAGGTTACCTACGTCCCAGCATTTCTTCAAGTAACAATGCGGACATCCATCCTGCCACAAACACTTGAAATAGTCTGACAGCATAAAAAGCACAAAATGAATGAATGCACTAAAATACCACTTCTTCCCAGCCACTGTGAATATTTTCTATAATCTGCAACCAAATAATACTTTCTGTCCATGGACTTAAAAAACTCCACTGCATTCTCTCTCTCATTTCCTGCTAAAACTCAATCTTTACCCTCTGAAACTACCTAAATTTCTTTAGGAATGTCTGCTTCTCATCTGGAATACAGTTTAGGAACCACCTCCCATGATCCTTTAGGAAACTGTTAAACACATTACAACTTTGAAATAATATCTAAAACAACTTCTCACATTCTGGGACACTGAATCCTTTAGGATTGATTATCTTTCTGAACTCATTTCATACTCTCCCAGTAAACTTTTCAAAATGCAAATCTGATCCTCTCACAACTCTTCAGTGCCAATCCAAAGCCCAGTGGATGAAGTTCCCAACCTTCAGAAATGCAGTGTATGTTGTGCATAATCTTGCCCTTGTCTTTTTAATTTCAAAAACCTATTCTTTTTTAAGATTTTATTTACTTATTTGACAGAGGGAGAGAAATCACAAGTAGCCAGAGAGGCAGGTGGTGGCGGGGGGGGGGGGGGGGGGGGGAAGCGGGCTCCCTGCTGAGCAGAGAGCCTTATGTGCTGCTTGATCCCGGGACCCTGAGATCATGACCTGAGCCCAAGGCAGAGGCTTCACCCACTAAGCCACCCAGAGGCCCCTCAAAAGCCTATTCTTGGGCACCTGGGTGGCTCAGTGGGTTAAACCTCTGCCTTCACTTCAATATTCACAACTCCTTAAGAAAAAAGTTCTTTTTCTTCAGGGCACCTGGCTGGTTCAGTCAGTAAAGCATGTGACTCTTGATCTCAGGGTTGTAAGTTCAAGCCCCACATTGGGTATAGGAATTACTTAAAAATAAAATATTTTTTTAAAAAAAGAACAAATTTCTCTGCACGTAGGCTGCAGGGTCATACAATTCAACACAACAAATTTGATCAAAACAAATGTGTTTCCCCAGGAAAGCAGACATCTGTAGGTAAGAAAAGGGAGGCTAATGGCCTATGATTGTGCTCTTATATTGGACAATAACCAATCAACTCAGATATATCCTAAGCCCTAGTTTCTGGGGGTTTAATGGCAAACATACTAATAGAGATGAAAACAAAATTGCACAGAATACAGGAGTAATGTGCAATTAACAGAAATCACATGGAAGATTGTATAGCATCAGAAGGTACTTGAGAACAAGTAGACCTTGAGCAGTCACTAGGATACAGAATTACTGTTACATTTTTGTTTGCCACAAAGTCTAATTATGAACCTGATAAGGTTCCTTATACTTCTTCTCCTATGTATCCTTAAAATGTAAAGAAGACAAAGGATCTAACTTGCAAAAGGTTTCATTGACCAAATCTAGGACATCTTGAGTTACAAAATAAATGGTAGTAAGGAACATAGCCTAGAGATGAAAATAAATGAACTCTTCATCATTTGAAGGTGAACAGAAGTTTTGGGAAAAGTCTAGGAAGCTATTCAGGGCTAAGTCTAAAGACTAAAGTAAATAATCATGCTCCATAACAGATTCTGGAAAATAATTAAAAGTAATTATAAAGTAATAAATCTGGTCTTCCTTTGAATCTTGAAAACCAGTTCTGAGAGTAACAGAAAAATGTCTGGAGCAAAGGCAGCCTGCATAGCATAAGTACACTGTCATATCCAGGATGTCTAACTACACCAAAGGGGAGAGGTTTTTTGGATATGCTTTGTAACATTCCTTGCAGAGATACCACCATATGCCTACCTCGGGCTGATCACAAGAATTAAATGACCTGTGTAAATACTTTGCCACAATATTTGTCACTCAAGAATGGTATCTTTCCCATCATTAAAAATCTTTAATGACAGTCCTCATTACATAAGTGTGAACTTTGTATCACTCAATATTAATGTGTGACTGTCTGTCATAGGAAATGAATATATTCTTTTAAAAAATATTTTATTTATTTATTTGACAGAGAGAGAGAGAGCAACATCACAAGTAGGCAGAGTAGCAGGCTGAGCAGAGAGCCCGATGCAGGGCTCAATCCCAGGACCCTGAGATCATGACCTGAGCTGAAGGCAGAGGCTTAACCCACTTAACCAGGCGCCCCAGAAATGAATATGTTTAAATCAATTTCAAGTTTCATTTTCTGATTTCAATGCACATAATCAGCCCATCAGGGCACAAACACACTGACCACAACCTTCTTAAATCCTAGAAGTTGAAGAAGTGATTAAAACATTGACTGGTGTGGCTTGGGCAGGAATCCTCTGGCAGTGAAAATCTACGTTAAAACTTCTAGAAAAGTTTTAAACTTTTATCTACACATAAAAATCTGGACTACTGTATTAAGTGAAAATGTTAAAATCAAGATTAAGTTGCCTAATGAGACTTTCAGGAGTTTCCATTTACACCACTTTTGCTTTTTATGAAAAGAAAAACTGTCTTTTTAATTTCCATTTCACAATGGCATGTGTCAACCATATTTTACCCCTGAAAATATATAACATGAATGATACTACAGACTAGGTGTTTAATAAAGTTAATCCTTCAGAAACACAACCATGTAACCTAATGTCAGTTTCAATAAGTATCCATTCACAGATATTTAAACACCTTCCATAACTCATATTTTAAATGGCATTTTAATGACTTTTCATGTGGGCAAACAAAGAACAATATTTTCAAATATAATCAAATGTCTTCATGCTCACATTTAGAGAAGCCTGCCATAAACCATTACAGAACAAAGAAAATTTTAAATAAAACTTGTATTATTTCAAGTCTTGGGGAGAGCCTGAAATACGTAAGGAAAAAGCAGAATGCTCTTTCTGGGTAAGCACTGCTTCACTGCAACAGTCCTCAGGCTGAAAAAATTAAATTTCTGTGGAGGCGAACCTCTAATGACTACAGAGCTTTCCAACACTTTGTGCGAGGAGTCTGGCAGCTGCATCACACTACAATTAAAATATTCTAAAAATACATAAAGAGAATATTCATGAAAGCTAGTCTTTCTGTTTGAAGTGTTCTTCTTTACTTAAAAAATTGCTAGAGGTTAATTTTTAAATCCAGAAAATTGTACAGGGTTACTGAAAAAGCAAACACAGACATTAGTACTGTCTTTCTCTGTGAAGGAACTTTTAGTTTAGATTCAATTAAGAATGGGGGGGGGACCATGGTCAAACTTAACTTTTGTTCTCTAGAAAAATCAATGACTCTAAGACTGAAAATAAAAACTCCCTTCAACTAAAGGAACAGCATAACATAGGTCAAAGTGGAGTTCATAAACTGTTCTGTGGTCTGGGATCACTTACAAAATTTTGAGACAGGCTTCATTTGGAACTGAACAATCAAAGAGTCCAACTGGCCCTCAAAAGCCATCACGAACCCCCAGAGATTTCTTTTTTTTATCTATATAATTAACAGGCTGGATTAAATAATTTCCTAAATCAGCTACAATTTCTAAAATATTATACGGACTTTGCACCTGTCCTTGTTTTAACCAAAAGACATGATGAATGACCCTTTCAATATATAAATATTGGTAGAAATTGTGATTAGCAGACATTCATGATAGATTACAAAAATAGCAAAACAAATCCACGACACACCGGAAGTCAACAATTAAGTTTAAAAATCACTGATGATTTCAAGTAATCGTCTTGACTCAATTTTGATTCAAAATATCACAAAGCAAAAAGGTAGGTGAACTCATTAAATACCAGAAATATACCCATGGGATATGGGTATATTGCAGGAAGCATCCAGGCAAAGATTATAAAGCAAACCTTGAATGAAGTTCAATCCAGATTAAGGCAACATAGTACCAAAATGTGGGTTATCAGCTTAAAAAGAAAAATTTCTCCCTACTGAGCTTAACATTTTCAAGACTAGTTGATCAGCACTTGCTTCTGGTATAAAACTTATACAACAGGCCAATTGGCTTTTCTTGCTAAACTACTTTCTAGAACAGAAAGTAGCAAATGTGGAGGTGATAGGTGGGTTTCAATTTATACAATGTGAATTTCACAAAATGTGCATTTTTTCATGCAACAAATTAAGTTTGTGCATTAGGCCCAGCTATCATGTCTCGTCTTTTTAAAAGTGTCTCCCAGCTACAGAAATACTGGGGCACATGCTGGGGGCATTGCCAACTAGGACAACTTTTTGTCTACAGCTTTGATAGTATCTCTCAAACCCCAAACTACTTGAGTTTCTTCCAGTAACCTACCTCTAGGAATCTACACCAAGGAATGGAAATGATCCAAAACATGTTAAATCTATAACAATCAGAGGATAAAAGATTGAGAAACTGGAAATAACCCAAATGCCCAGCAATAGGTTAAATAAATTATGGTATGTCTAGCCATTTGAACATGATTCAGTCATTTATGTGTGAAATATGAAGATTATCTAACAACATATACAAGTATGATTAATAAATGAAAAACGCAGAATACTTGATCAGACATAAAAACCATGTTATGTAAAAACTATGTGTACAAGTGTGTTTAAACTGCATTAACAAAACTATTAGTAGTTCCCTTTAGGAAATAAGGTGCAGCTCGGGAATAAGGGCAAATGTGAAAAGAAACGTTCACTCTTTGCACTCTTTTAATTGTTTGTATAGGAGTCCAAAATTAATCACCTGAAAACATACAACTTTGGCCTGCAGATTATTTCAAACAGAAAACAATCAGGTGCAAAAGACTCAGGAAGAAATTTCGACCTTCCCCCATTTGCTTAAAAAATTTAGACACAGGACCTGCTCCAGAAAGGGAGTTATCACTGTAAATAACTATAGTATAGTATGAACTCATTACGGTAGATGGGGAAAAAACTAGCAAGACATATTTGTCCGAAGTCCTCTACCATTGTTTATGGATGGCCCAGCAAACATCTGTTTATCAAGCATTTATTCCTTCCTTTCTTCCTGTGAATTCCCTTACTTCCCTTTGACTCCTAGTTCCTTCTTAGTCCAGAATGACATGTATACCTCATGTTGCCTGTCTTTGGAATCTCACATTTTTTTTCTCCCTTTTTATAATTGAGGTATAATTTACATACAGTAAAGTACACAAATATTAAGCAAACAACTTGATAAATATTTTCATTTGTGTATTCCAGTAACTACCACTCAGATCAAGCTAAAGAGCATTTCTAACACCACAGCAGGCTCATTTACACCCAACCCACTAGCAATGACAGCCTCAAAAATAACTAGGATTCTCACCCCATCTCCATAGATCAGTGGTTTTTTTGGGGGGGGGAGAGGGTGAGGAGGAAAGGTAATTTTTTTACTTGAAGTGTAATTAACGTAGTGTTATATTACCTTCCGGTGTACAAGACAGTGATTCAAAAATTCTATACATTATTCAGTGCTCATCAAGATCAGTGTATTCTTGATCTCCTTTATCTATCGCATCTCCCCAACCACATTCCCTCTAGCAAACAACAGGTTTATTCTCTATATTTAAAAGTCTGGTTTTGTTTTTGTTTTCTTCTTTGTGTTGTTTCTTAAATTCCACATATAAATGAAATCGTATGGTATTTGTGTTTCCTGACTTCTTTCATTTAGCATTCTATCCTCTAGGTCCATCCTGGAACCTCATGTTTATGTGGATTCCCTGTATGTACAAAATTAAACATGATTTTCTCCTGTTAATTTGTCTCATGTCTATTTGATTCTGAAGCCAGCCAGAAGAATATTAAAGGACAGAGAAAATTTTTTCCTCCCCAACATTTGGATTTTCCAATAAGAATGTGCTGATTTTACTTGGGGGGTAATTTCCTCTTAAGAGAAAAAAAAAATGTATATAAAAATATGGATAGGGATACTTAATTATATTAAAAATAGTGTTAAAATGGAAGGACTGTACATTTGAATTTCCTATATTTTCTAGACTTTCAGTAATCGTATTTTTAAATTTAAAAAAATTAAATCTATAAGAAACTCTAGAAGTCATTTTTTTGTCAAACATATAATTACTCCTTAACCTGTTCTTTTCATTTTGCAGATTCTACTTAAAGGATAATTTTGCCTCACAATGTATAATTTCACAGACTGTAGATGAACCCCAGGTAAAAGTGCATCGCTCTAAAACAAAAACAAAAAATCTGAAATAACCTGATTAGCCCATTAGCTGTCTTATCCCTCCATCTTTATAGCTAAAGCCTTTCGCAGAGCCTGACTTGAGAAGACTTACAGCACAACTGTGAAGTGTGTTGGTGGGGGGAGGGGCTGGAACACACTTGCTGGGTATGAATTCCAGCTCCACCACCAGCTGTGTGTGATTTTGAATAGCTTATTTTTATTTCTGTTTTAGTTTCTCCAATGTAAAATGGGAATTGTAATACCTAACTCCTAAGGTTGTTGTGAGGATTAGCAGAGAAGACTAATATAAAGCACTAATGCCTGGCGTAGTAAGCTACTAGCTTTCATCTATTAGCTAATTAAGCTGTGAGGTATTATTCTAAGCATTGTAAAATACATATGTAACGAACTGTATTTTTAATCATCATTATAATCACTGAAAAATACATTTTAACAAAAATGAAGTGAATTTAATACAATTTTATGATCCAAACATGACTCCAGCTTAGACATCAAAGGATAAATAAGGAAACAAAACAGTTTGCCGTGATGTCATTTTTATCTCAGCTACACTTTACATTGCATAATTCATTACAAGTTAAATTGTTTTTCTTAAACATCTCTTCTCCTAATTTGCAACTGCAGTAACTACTAACAGAATTCTGGTGTTTACTCCAGTTTCCCATTAAAAAGGAGAAAATATTATTTAAATTCAAGAGAAACTGTTTATACAATGGACACCAGAATGGCAAAACAGAAATTTTACTTTGACAAAAAAATAAGAGGGATATCTAAATGTTTCCTTCTTTCTTCCCACTTTCTAGACCTCTCTTTGAAAAGAGGTGTTCATTAGATCAAAACCTAAGATTAAGGTTAGTGATCAAAGAACAAATGAATATTTTCTCCCTGAACTTCCTGAAGCGCTGAAAAATCCCACTAGTTACTCTTACTCTGTTGATTCCTGATTGGGATACATTTTCCATTGCCTGAGACAGATCGGGTCTACCCACACTGTAGAGGTATAAATGTATCTAATAAGACAAAACACAGTCATCTGGACCTCTATTATCTACAAAAACAAAATGCAAGCATTGGGCGCAGTATGAGAATTAAAACCAAACTCTGTCCTCTTCCACGTCAAGGAAAAATTATATCAGGATTAAATGAAACATAAAAAAATACTAAAAAGTAGATATCAATTATTTTATTTTTATGTAGCAATTTCTGAGAAGAGATTGCTTTAACTAAGAATGATCAGGTCACTACAAAGAAAAGAAACTTCACTACAAACTGTGCTGCCAGAAAAGATATAAAAATAAGTTATTTATATTATGGCACCCATGAAATAATTAAACTTTTGAAAAAGTGAGGATGGAAACCTTCATAAACATTGATTGATAAAATGAAAGCCCTCCAATGATCCCCAAAGAGGATCCCACTGCATGTAGGTAACTTAAGATTGGCAGTGGTCCCAAAATCTGGAAGTATTTTACCCCCAAGCATCAACTGCTAGCAATTTCTGAGTCTGTTTTGCCTCTGCCCATGACAAGAATCAACTTGTTCCAAAATTCTACTAAATGTGTTTCTTTTATGTTAAAACTCTGCTGTTTCTGGGAAAGCTAAAAGTTAGAATTTTTTACACATGTGGACAAAAGCTATATTTGGATCTTTTATTCTCTTAACAGAATAAAGACAGTTTTAAAAGAACTCCCCTGCTGCAGTTTATTATAAGTAAGTAACTCCTTCGAAAAATTTTAAAAGTAAACCTCCTTCTCCTATTCAATTCCTTTAACTTAAAGATTCAAGATCTTATTTAAAAAAAGAAAAGCATTTAATCTAAATTAATTGTAAGTTAAAAAAAACTACTTAAGAATAGTCATAACTTCTTTTTACAGATTATTTCCTAGCCATTTCATCTGTAAGTACATAGATTGTGCATTTTTTAAAAAAAATTGATAACCATAGCATTACTTTTAAGTAGTAAATACTTAAAATCCTACAAGATTAAATCATGCTTTCTTAGACTTCTTTAAATACATGTAAAAACCACTTGGGACATCTTTATTTAATCCCTTATAAGCTGTCCTGCCCAACTGTATGTTAGCGTCATACAACAAAGACAAATAGTTTGAAAGCTAGGACAACAAAGACTATAAACCATGACATGCTGACACACCTGTCTCAACCAGGTAAGAACTAGACAGACAGGCTAAGTGAACAGCTCTAAGTTTTGAAATAAAGTTTAGCATGTGGCCTAAATGGTAACAAAGTTAACATTCAAAGAAGAATTCCTTTTGGAATCACTTCACTTACTTGACACCACAATTTCTGAATCTTAACACTATTGACCCTTCGGGCCCCAAGAATTATGCTGAGTCTGTTCTGTGCACCATAGGATGGACAGCAGCATTCCTGGCCTCTACCTACTACATGGTAGTAGGCTCTCCATTCCCAGTCATGGCATCAAAATAAAGACTCCACTGTCTTTATTTTGGGGGACAGATGGTAACCACTTACTGCAGTGAGTACTGTGTAATGTAGAGAACTGTCAAGTCACTATGCTGTACACCTGAAATGAATATAATCTTGTATGTTAACTGTACTTCAATAATAAAAATTTTTTTAAAAAAGGAAAAGATTCCAGACACTGCTAAATGTCCCCTAGAGGTGAAATGGTACTCACTTGAGAACCGCTGCTCTACACTAAAGAAAACCCAAGACTTAACATGGATAAAACCCTAAAACTTCAACAAAGCAAGTTGAAGTGATTTATAAAGAGATAGAAAATGCATGAGTTAGTTGTTCTAATTAAGTCAGACCTTGTAAATGAATTCAATACAACCAGGAAGATGTGACCATCCATTTTGATGAAGAGAAGTTCAAGGGACATTGTTTTAACAACATAAATGCTACTGGCACAGGACACTTTAATCAGGGAAGCTCTCAAGTCCATAAAAGATAACCAAGTCCCCTTAAGACTTTAGGAGGTGTCAGGATGAGATCAGTGACTGTTCATGATGAACTGCCTATAAATTGTTTCATCTCTATCCTTGTGTTAAAGGCCGGACTGATTCAAGATGAAAACAACACATATGATCAGGAAGTAACCAGGAAAAAACATAAAAGTTAAGACAAGATAACCTAAAATTTCGTGCAAAGACAACTCCTTAATAGATCTCAGTTCTGTTCTCATTCCTTTCTCTTCACCTACGCAAAGCTGCCCTTTCCCTGAAAATCTTCAGAGAACAGATCATTTTACAAGCCATAAAAAAAATGATTTTACAAAATAAAATCAAAATGAACATGGCCCGTTTAAAGGTTTATGTTAACCTTAAACATAAGACAAATTTCTTATGCTATTTCATTATAACACATACCAATCAAAAATTCAGACTTCAAGTTTTAAATTGCAAGTCCAATGTTTTATCAGCATGGCAAGAACACTATAGCTTTTAAGGATATCTGGCCCTCTAAAAATATAACATCCAAAGTTGTGTCTAGCAAAAGTAAAAGCTACAATTTTTCCAAAGAAATATTTTGTTTGAAAGTTTGAAGAGATCTCTTTTCTTTGTACATGGGAAATAATGTTGTAAGCTCTATTAAACAGGAATAGTGGCAAAGTGATTCCTGCAACACTTTATTGCCACATGCTAAAATTTCAAAGATTAACTCATAATGTTTTACTCTTTACAACTGATCGAAATCAGTTTTTTGTTTTCCTTCTCAGTGCTTATTTTTTGCTTCTAAGTGGACATGAGAAAGTAGAAATCAGAACAGCAAATACTGGATTTCTGATGGCAACTATAATTGTGTTTCCTTCTGAAGTAGTTTAAAAAAAAACTTCCTCTACTTCTCTTTTTTAACACAAAATTGAAAACATACTACAGAGTTGTTTTTCTTGCTTTTTCCACTTAACATTTTCCCAGGTCTTTAAACATCCCCCAACTATAATTTTCAATGGCCATTACTATATTCTATGGTAATATCATTTAGATGTTTTCTATATTAGGGATTTTAAGTTGTTTTCAATCTTTTGTTCTTATTGCTGAAATGAAAATTCTTATGCATAATTATGTTTGCATCTTAGATAATTTTGGATAAATTCCTAGAAGTTAGTTTACAAGTTCAAATAGTAAGAACATTTGGATAGTTGTACAAAACAAATTGCTTTCCATAAAGATTAAGAAATTTATACTTCCATCTTTCTTTGAAAATGTCAATTCACTGCAGATCCAAAAATAATAAACATTTTTTTAAACCTGTCCATTTTGAACATCAAAAGCACCATCACATTGATTTCATTCATTTTTTTAGAGATTGAACATTTTTTATACTTTGTATTTCCAATTCTATCTTTTCAAATTGTGTCATCTTTTATTCACCTTGGCATTACAATGTTTTTTTTTAAAATATTAAACTACTATAACTCAATATAAAAGATATAAACCTTGCTTATGACATCCAGAAGTTTTTATTTTGTATGTTATCCAACCAATCTCTCCCCTTGTGATTTTGCACAATTTTTATGCTTAGAAAATCCTCTCCCATTTCAACCCAACTATTGATATATTTTCTTCTACTTCTTTTGTTTCATTTGACATCTATATTTTTAAAACACCTGGAATTTATTTTTGCTATAGTATGAGGAGGATGATTTAATATCTGGTAGTGTAAAAGCCCATTAATCATTATTTCCAAATTTTCTCCCTCTTTTTCCAGATTAGTTTTTGAAATCACTTAGGTATTCATCCTCCCAAAAATCTCATTTAGATTCTTATTGAAATTGCAATAAAACTATAAATAAAAATCAGGGAGAATATGTAGAAGAATGTTGAATGCTGGTGCTGTCAGGCGATTATCCCATACCTGCTATAGATAATAACTTCCCGTGTTGTATTTGTTTACGTCAATACATTGGCTTTTTGTTTCAGATAGTATTTCTTTGAAGTGTATTAGAGAATTCACCCTCCATTTGTTACTAAATCTTTAACTGAATGTCAGCTTTGTATTTTGTCAAATGCCTTTGTAACATTTCTGGGATTCTGTATGCCATTATGCTTTACCCTCTAGATCCCATGTATAAACCGGTTTCTTAACAGTAAACCGTCCTTTAGTCCCTGTCATTAAGTCCTACTCTTAGCAGTACAGTCTTCTTTAACATGTGGATAATCTGAGGTTGCTTGTGCTTTAGTTAACATTTTTTTTAAAGACTTTTTTTTTTTTAATTTATTTGACGATAGAGATCACAAGCAGGCAGAGGCAGGCAGAGAGAGAGAGGAGGAAGCCGTCTCCCCACTGAGCAGAGAGCCTGATGTGGGGCTCGATCCCAGGACCCTGGGATCATGACCTGAGCCGATGGAAGAGGCTTTAACCCACTGAGCCACCCTGGCGCCCCTTTAGTTAACAATTTTACGTATTGATATTTCTAGTCCAGAATTTTTCTGAAGATAATTTTTTGGATAATTATTAAAATTTCAATGATTGCCCACTTCAATTAGATGTTCAACTTCTGTATTCACTTCCATTTTCCCTGAACAATATTCATTTAGAGATTTCCAAATCTGGGTCTCAATTTTTAAAATCCCACCTGAATTTACTGTTTATATGCCATTCAGGTTGTTGAATTTGGCATATTTATGATTTGTTTTTCTTTTTGTTAGGTGTCTTAAATGTTTGTCTCTATATTTCCTGTCTTCCTGTGTCAACCCAGAATTAGTTGTTTGAATTACCAAATCTTTTAGTTTAATTCGATTTAAATACTTGCAGAACTAATCTTAAGGTGTTTTGTGTTATGTTGTGCTATTAACTCAATCTATAAAGTGTCTACTTCCATTCATACTGTGAACCTATCTTGGACAGGCTGCTATGAAGTGTTGTGCCTTCCAATCATCAAGCTAATTAATTAATCAGAAAAGTCATAACCTCATTATGATCTACTGGAATTTTTAGAACTTATTTTTTAAATTTTGTTAATGTTTCAGGAAACAACTAACTAGATCTAGTGTTATGAAATTAGAAAAGTACTTTAACTGTGTTTTTCAGAAGGCGCTGCTCCAGTGTTTCTCAGCACTATATGAGCTAAACACTTCAGAATAAATTAAGTGTGTTATAGGGAAAAAACAAAATGGAATGAAGAAACAAACTGGATGCTGGAAACTATAAGGTCTAACACAATGTAAATACAAACAATTTAACTTTATTGAAATTAGGAAAAAATACACCTCGGAAGTCTTTCTCTTTAGGAATAATCTGATTGTGGCAAAACTCTATATTCATGCATTCTTGAAATTTGCTCAATTTTTCTTCTTTAGCCATTAGATTTCCCAGTATATAGATTTCTTGGTATATATTTGGCTTGCCTTTTCCTGTGTAATTTTTGTATATTTTTTCAGAAACGCTGATTAATGGGGCACCTGGACAGCTCAGTTGGTATCCGACTCTTGATTTCAACTCAGGTCATGATTTCAGGGTCATGGCATCGAGCCCTGCTTTGGCCTCTATGCTGCATGTGGAACCTGCTTCAGATTCTCTCTCCTCTCCCTCTGATCCTAGTCACCACACACACACACACCCCTCTCTCAAACAAAAAATAAACAACAAAAACAAACTAAAAAGAAATGCTAATTGCCTCTCTTGTGCCCTATGAAATTATATGGGCATTTTTATGAAAGAAAAGTACTTTTTTGAAAGGCATTTTCCATATTATATGTAGGTGGGGAGGAAAGGCTTTTCTAAAAATGTTAAATATCTTTAATTTTGACTCCTGTGATTTACCAAACCCATAATAACTCTACTAGTCAATAGGTATTCTTATTCTTAAACAGAGAACATCTTTTGGATGTTAGTGAAATGTAGACTTCTGAGGGGAAAATGTAAGTTAGAAGGCTTCCCTCTGAAGTCTACATTTCACTAACATCCAAAAAATGAATAATGCAATTAAAACATGGGCAGAAGACATGACTAGACATTTTCCCAAAGAAGACAGAAACATGAAACATGAAAAGATGCTCAACATCAGTCATCATCAGGGAAATATAAATCAAAAGCACAATGAGGTATCATTTTATACCTTCAGAATGGTTAAAATAAAAAATGCAAGAAACAGGAAGTTTTGGTGAGGATGTGGTTTAAAAGGTGCTCTCTTGCACTGTTGGTGGGATTGCAAATTGGTGCAACCACTCTGGAAAACTACATGGAGGTTTTTTTTTCAAAAAGTTAAAAATAGAACTACCCTATGATCCAGCAATTGTACTAGGAGATATTTACCCAAACGATACAAAAATGCTAATTCAAAGGGATACATATACTTGGATGTTTATAGCAGTATTGTCAACAAAAGCTAAATTATGGAAATAGCCCAAGTGTCCACTGACTGATGAATGGATAAAGAAAATGTGATGTGTGTGTGTATTATACAAGCATATATATTTATATAGATAAAAATACATATATAATAAAAATATTACTCAGCCATAAAAAAATAAAATAAAATCTTGCCATTTGGAACTATGTAGTTGAAGCTAGAGTGTTTATGCCAGGCAAAATAAGTCGGTCAGAAAAAGACAAAATACCGTATGATTTCACTCATATATGGAATTTAAGAAACAAAACAGATAAGCAAAGGGAAATAAGGGAGAAAGAGGCAAACCAAGAAACAGACTCTTAACTACAGAGAACAAACTGATGATTACCAGAGCGGGGGTGAGTTGGGGGATGGGTTAAATAGGTGATGGGGTTTAAGGAAGGTACTTGCGATGAGCACCCAGTGTTAGATGGAAATGTAAGTGCTGAATCACTAGACTGTACACCTGAAACTAATATCACACTGTATATTAGCTAACTGGAATTTAAAATACAAAATTAAAAAAAAATAAGTTATTTACATTTCCCTTTCAGTGACCATAAGAAGTACAGATTTCTCTATATACACTTTTGAGGTATTTGGATAAAGACACAGGTGAGCCACTCACATTTTTCAAGATACACGCTAATACAGACACACACACATCTCGCGTAGGAGTATTTGAATAATTTCTCGCAGACTGTGAAATTCTTTGTCAAATACGTAACCACCATTATGCACGGGGAGTTCAACAGTGAGATGGAGGGCCGGGGGTTGGTAAACCTCCTACCTGCTTTCCGTCCAGTGTGCAGAGCCTCTTGACCACTCCCGAATCTAGTTTAATGGCTTCGGTGATGTCTGTCAACACCTGTTCAAAGGAATGAGCAGTCTTCTTATTTAGAAGGATCCGCACCGCTTTTCTAGGCTTCACTCCACTTCGAATCACAGTCACTAATTTGGGTTTGATGAAATCTTTACTTTCCTTCACTTCACTTTTCACTGAGGAGGGAGCAGCCAAGGCTCGTGTTGTCCCACCCTTGATGTTCACAGACCAGTTTGGATTAACATTTTTGGTGTAATCAACTTTACGAAATGGTTCATTTGATGCACACACGTAACTCTCACCTAAAAGGCAAAAAATCAGTTTAATTAGCGTGATTATCCCCATCACAGAAGCACTGTCTCTTAAGAACAAATGCTGGAGACCCATTAAGTGAACTCCTAAACGTAACAGGTGCACTGCAAGGGGAATTCACATGTTTTTCCTTTGGCATTCTGCCCATTCTCCCTTTCTATTTAAACATCTAGATTGGTTTTGAGAGAATAACACACATTACAGCTTGAAAAGCACTAGACAAATGAAACAAGAGAGACTAGGGCTTTATTCTGATAAAATATGCCACCCTGGATAATTCCTCTGCACTTTGATTCTCAATATCATTGTCTGTAAATTGAAGCCGTTGAATCAGGTGAATTCTAGAGTACTTCCTAATTCCAAAATCTATTAATTGACTAAAAAAAAAAAAAAAAATCTCGTTCTGGAAGAAATGATTGTATCACAAAATAACATATTCATATAAAGAAATGAAACTATTTTTCTCCTTAGAACTACAAATTTCAGTCCCAATTGAAGAATGATACACACACCTCCTAAAATATATTTAGTCATAATATCATTTACTCAATGAATGAATTACTGCAAAAATGAAGGAAGAGTTCTGACGGCTTGAAGAAATTTACCTCAGGCATTTTATTTCTTAATTAAAGAATGTGAATTTAAAATAATTAGCTCAAATAGACAACCTTCTCTATATCTACTTAAATGGTTAAAGGATGTTAAACAGTTTAAAATGAAGTGTCTGGGTGGCTCAGTCAGTTAAGCTACCAGCTCTTAATTTTGGCTCAGGTCGTGATCTCAGGGCAGCCCCACACTGGACTCTGTACTCAGCGGGGAGTCTGCTTCTCTCCTCCTCTCTCTCCCTGCTCCCTCTGCCCCTCCCCCCACTCACGCACGCATGCAGGCAGGTGCTCTTTCTCCCTAAATAAACAAATAAATCTTTTTGAAAAACAAATAAAATGTGTTCAATATTCATGCAGACTTCTGCTTAATTTTTATTAAGTAAAACATAAAAACTGTACTATTTGTTGTACCGGTTTACCAACTCAATGTTCATTAATTTTAAGTTCCAAAATTAGAGGTTGAAAAGTAGTGATTTTTAAAAGGCTGAAAATCATAATTCATAATTATATGTTTAAAAAAATCACACTTTTCTTTCAGGAAATGCAGAAGTCACCTAATTCTTTTATCCTCACCTGTTTGGCATACAGGGCAAGAGGATTACACTCTAAGATTTTCTCTAAGATAGTTTCTAACTCAAAAAGAATCCAGTATTTTTTCACATATTCAGTGTAGCAATCTCACTATTGATAGAATAATCATATGATACAAGCATTAAGGGCTGTTCCTGCTTAAAACAAAAATAACCAAAATGGTGAAAGGCAATGCCTAAGAAAAACCCATTAATATAAATATAATATTTAACTATTATCAGGATGTTCTTAAAATCCTAATGAATAGATAACTTAAAGACTCCCAAAGGCACACAAACAATTCAATAAAAGATCAGGCATATAAGAAGGGTCTAAAAAGAGGGGTAATGCCTTCCGTTAAAGGTGTACTTAGGCCACTGTGTAAGAAAACTAGGGAACCAGCCACAGGCTCTTCTGCTGCTTCCACACCAGTAATCAGAAAGCTGGCATAACCACCACCATTTAGTTAGAGATTTTCCATCTCTGTAGGTTTATCTAAATGACTTTTCACAGTGTAATCATCTGGGAAAATGGCATGTAATTTCAAACACACATATGAATTTAATAAAACAGAGCTATACATCACATGCATGTATTTAAAAGCAAAATAAACACGATTTTGCTTTAATTTTATAGAGAATACAAGTATCACATTGAAAAGCTCTAAATAAAATTTAATTGTATGTTCTGATTCAAAATATTAAGATGGAAGAAAGAAAAGGAAATTTCAGCAAGAGACAGTGATTTTTTTTCCCCCTAAGGGCAGGGAGAAGTCAGCTGGAGAAAAGCCTTTCCCAATATAAAGTGAAAACACAATGATAAAAAGAAACAAAGCAAGAGCAAATTTAGTATGTCAGATTTCTTTGATCAACTCTGCACAGCTGACATATCAACAAGGCGAGCTGCCTTTTAAATTCATCTGTATTTAGCCTCTTTATACAAGTTCAAGACATCAGAATGAAAATAGGTAAAGGAAGTCTGTCTTGTTTATGTGTGGTTACAGATACATTTTAATTTCCAATCCTTCTCTCCCCTCCTCCCTTCATACTGTTTCTATTAAAAATGTGTAGGTCAGTTCTATAAAATGTAAAATTTTGAACCACAGATACCCATTTTGGCATACAACATTTCAGCAAAAAGGTTCAAGACACAGTTTTGAGGTCACACCTGTGTTTCCATATACTGGGCGCCTAAAACCCTATAGCAGAGACGTCATACCTTGAAGACCACAGCGGTCAAGATACCCAGGCTACCTTCCCTTGTTATGTCCCCACCCTGATCAAACAATTACCTGAGGGTAATTCTGTCACTAACATAGATTTGCCTATCAGGAGAGAACATGCTGACAAAAGAATTTAAGATTTTGGTTCCTTGGGCAGTTATAGCTCTTGCTGTTAACCAAATAATAATTTATTACTGTTAGGTACTAGGCACCTGCAAGACTGATTACTAGCAATCAGCTTCTAATCCACCAGATTCTTCCTACAGTAGGGATTCTGGTTTGAGATTTGTTATCCCCCTGCCTACTTGTCACTTTTCCCTTCTTCCTCATCCTGGTAGAAACACCACTTTCTAATGAAACTTACTCAGCTAGAAACCTAGGCATCACCCTTCATTCTTCTGGCTTCCCTACATACTACATTCTGACATCAAGTTCTACCCACCCTCTTTTCTAAATATTTCTCAAACTGTCCACCCGCTGTGCCCTTACCACCACCCACTTCCTACTTGGATCAATGCAAGAAGGTTGGTTTCTGCTCATTCCCCAATAACATAACAAACAGCAGTGCATTTTGTGCTATTGACACAGCTGAAAAAGTGTACCCTCAAGTAATGAGTTTTGACATCCTGATAAAATACTACATTCTGAAAGGATTTTTAAATTTTTTGTCAATACATAATAAAATTACACTGACCCAAAGAAGGAAAAGATAAGCATCTCATTTATAAATTAGAGCTAAACAAAGATATAAATAGATAAATGTGTATGTGTGTGTGTGTGAACATGAATATATGAAAAATAAGCCTGTCTCTGAAGTCCAGAATTCATCTGACTTTAACAGCTAGAACTCATTATTATTATAAGCTGGTTGGTGTCCACAGTCATACCTGTGTTTTTCGCTGGGATATAATCTCAAATCATATCTGTATCAAATAAAGTCACTCAGAGACTACGGTAAGGTGACACAAAAACAAGTTCACTGTGCAACCCACAAAATACCAGACAACCTCCTGTCACACTCAGTGAATGACTGCCACGGCCTTACCAATTACAGCTTTTCCTCAATCTATTCTGTGTTCGTTCTAAGTTTAATGAGATACTCAGTCACAGAATTGTCCTTCCTTCTAACAGCACCCAATACAGAGCAAATCCTTGCTTCCCCAGATCCTCGGAAATTATCCAATCAAAGCCCATATTTTATGACAAGTCAAATACCTTCTTACTGAGACGCCCCCATGGTATTATACAACGTGCATTATCTTTGCTGCAGTGAATCATAAACTCAACATGTTCAACTATAGGTATCTTCTTGGTGGTCTCTGGCTGAAGAGAACTGAGATACACACACACACACACACACACACACACACACACACACACACACACACTCTCATTCTCTTTCTCTCCCTCTTTCTGATAACAGTTCTTTGACCACAGGGGGAAGTCATTCTGGAAATTATGATCATGTGAATACTAAATACAAAGAAAATTTGTTTTATATATGGAAAGAAGATGGATAAAAGCACAAGGTGGTTATAAAACTTAACTGTTTTCATCCACAACACAGAATAGAAAGTCTCTGAATTTCCTTTAAGACACTACAGTGACATGGATCTGGTTTCTTATCACTGATACTTGTTCAAAGACACTTTACTTTGTAGTTAGCAGACTGTCAAATTAAGTGCCTATACAGTTGTGTAATACAACCTGCATATTAACCATTAATGTTCACCTTTACTCAACCCAAGACTCTGCCTCCTCTAAGAGGCAAGAGGATATTAAATGCTAGGAACTCTCCAATGTCTTGTTTCTGGAAGCCTTCATCCTCACAAATGTGTTCAGGCTGGGCCAATTTCTCCCACCTTGTCTCCCTTGGCAGTAATAGGGTAGCCACCTCCTACTGGATGTTGAGTACCACGTTTCCGTGTCCTCATACTGCAGTTTCAGGGACATTCTTCTCTCCTCCATTTAACTAGGCAGCCCTCTCTACAAGATTAGATACACATACCTCCCACCTTAAGCACACACAAATCCTCCCCCTCTTCATTCCTCAGCCCACTATACCTAATGTGCTTTTGGCTTCCATTCACTGCTGAATTTAAAAAAAAAAAAAAAAAACACCCCAAACATCAAACTCTCCTCATCTGTTTTTTCCCCCACTTCTTATTTGCTCTTAAGCTACTGTGGCATCACTTTTGCTCTCTGCATTCCCCTGGCTGGAACACCCTGATCCCTGAGCATGTCTTTCCTAACTGCCAAATGCAAAGCACATCTTCCAAATTCACTGGGTGTCTTCTGAGGGCACTGGACACTAGGCATGATTCTCTTCTGCAAATCCTTTTTCCCTTAGCTTCCACAGTCTGATTTCTTTTGCTTTATACCTCTTACTTCTCTTGATCTGCTTTTCAGAGTCCTCTTCTCCCACTCATCTACTTCATCCTCCTTATACTCTCTATGGGCAAGTGCATCCACTCCATGGCTTCAAACACCACCTATATCCTAAGGACATTTCCAGCCTAGTCCTTTCTCTTGAATTCAAGCCGCTTACTGAACACCTCTACTAGATTATCTATGGGTATCTCACATGCTACTGTCTAAAACTAACTTCATCCCCATATCGGCCATCTTGACCTCAAACTCTCCTCTTCCTGAATTCCTCAACTTACTGAATGAAATCACCCACCTATATAGTCACCCACGCAAAAATCAAGACTCCTGCGTCTCTTCTCCCTTTCCCACATTCAACAGAATTGACAAAACTCTTGAGCTTGGTCTACGTACCTCTGGAATCTATCCTCTTTGACTCTGCCTTCTTTTATTTCTCCTTGGATTAAAGCAGTTAAGTTCTCTGTGGGGCCTCACCCCCTCCTCCCCCACATAGCTGTCACAGCAAATTTTTAGAAATGTGGAGCTGATGTCTTTTGCCTGCTTCACTGCCTTTAGAATAAAGACCAAACTCCTCAGCACATCACACACTTCCACCCTCATCTCCCACCACATTCCCACAGGCTCTTAAGTTAGTGTCATAGCAGTATATTTGCAATTTCCTTCTAAACTCATCATACCCTCTTATTTTCATTGCTTCTTATATGTCTAAAATAACCTTCCTTCTCTTCTTATCTTGTCTCTTTTTAACTGGCCAGTCAAGATTAATCACTCTTGGCAAGGAGGTAAGGCAATAGGAATTTTCAAACATTGCTAAAGGGATTTTAAATAGGTTCAATCACCTAGAAAAGCATTATCTAGTACTACATTTACAACATACACATCATATGACCCAACAATCCACCCCAGGAATATATGCTGGAAAAACTCATGCACATAGACACTAGTGTGTATATGCAGAAGCAGGGCTCAACAGCCAAAGAGGAAACATCAATCCACATGTCCCAACAACAGGAGAACAGACACAGAGACTGTGGGGTTGTCTTATGTACAACTATACAGTATTGAAAATGAACAAGAACCTTTAGCAACAATCTGGATGAATTTTACCAACAATGGTAGGAAAAGATGACAAAAGAATACATGTAGTAGGGTCCAATTTCTCTAGAGTCCAAAACAGAAAAAATTACACCGTATCAATTAGGGATGCCTTCATTGGTGGTAAAAAGGGAGATAAAAGCAGGAGTCAGGCCTCTGTTATCTTGGGCAGAATTGGAACTAGGAAGGGATACAGGGAGATCTTCTCAGATTCTGGCAATACTCTGTTTCTTGACATGGCTGGTGTTCATAACAACTCATTGGGCCATACATAGTTTTGAATCTTCATAATTTTAAAATAAAATTTAAAAAATTACATTCTTATAAAGTATCTTTTTCTGAGCTTACAAAGTATCAATAGCTCATAATCATTTATTCTTTCTTTCTCTCTTCCAATGGTTCTTGGTGGAGAATTTTTTTTAATCAGCTGATTTTGCTGTAAAAGTACAGATGCTCAGACCTTACCACAGTTCAACTGAATCACTAGAATCACCAGATGGTGGGACCAGAATATGTAGGTAAGGGTTTTTAATTTCACAGGTGACTCTGGAAACAACCTCTCACTACAAACCACTGCCTGCACTTTGAAAAAAACTCTATCTTTTTCATACTCCCCACATCTACCACAATACCTGGTATGTAACAGGTACTCAAAACATGTTTGTCAATGTAATGACAAAAATGCGAACTTAGAAATCTCATGGTTTGGATTTGCATTACTTCTAGGTAAAACATTTGCACAGTACACTGTTGATACAGAATGACCCTAGAAGGCTCAGGGTCAGGCTCCTGAAAGATGTCATGCATGGCTGGAGATATTCTTAGATCATGCCAGCCTACCAAAATGCAACCTAAGGCATCTATGGAAATAAGCAGGATGTGAAGGCTGCCTAGTTCTACTAAAGTTTTTAATTCATTTCAGACCATCAAAGCATCAAGAGTCCAGGGCACATGCTTACTTATTTATTTTTTAAAAGTCAAGTATAATTAACATACAGTGTTGTATTAGTTTCAAGTGTATAGGGTACTTTTCAGTTCAATAAATGTAATGTGTCTTTCAATCAATGGAATATGTATGCATGTACTTACATATAAAATATATATGTTTTTAATATACATGAGTGTTTTTAATAGCTAAATCACAGTAATTTGTCAACATTTAAATATCAATTTACTGTTAGAAATTACAGATAGTTACATGTAACCATATGTAGTTGGAAATTCAAATACAGTGTGTTTGGCTAGCCTACTTTTTATCAGTTCCTATAAAGTATCTCATCCACTTCTGTTAAAATATTTACATTAACTGCCTAACCCCAGTGATTAGTTTGTAATTACAAACTATGTTTACATCCATGGCAGGAGATGAATTATACAAAATGTGGACATTGAAACTATGACATCACTTGGAGTGGAAGCAAGCACTGAACTTTATGACACACGTCTAAAGTGCAAGGCTCTTCAAGCTTAGAGAAAAGACCCCTCCCACACATGCAGACTTAAATATGATAACATAAAAATGGAAAGACAAAGACAAAAGAAAGATTGCCTGACACTACAGATCTAATGCTAGCAATAATCTTAGAAACCTTAATTCTTTCCTAACTTCTAAAACAGAGGAAAAAATTGCTTCCAAAGACATATAACCAAGGAAAATAAATCTGGGTATGCTGCATCTACAAAATGGTTTGATATCCTTCATCAAGCAGAGCATTTGTGAGGCTGTCCTACTGGGTGGATTAAAATGTGCTTATCTCCATCTAAAACACACGAGAGATGAGTTCCCACGCCCATCTGGCTAAGAAAAATACAGGATGAGGAAAAGAAAGACTGATTTATTATTCTTTTGTGGCAAACAACTTAATCTTTTTTTTTTTTTTTTTTCACCCAGACTGCACAGAACCAAGAATTTAAACTAACTGGGGATCAGCAGAGTTAACCAAAGTGCACTGCTCTGGCCTTGAAGCCTATCCTACTCTGCGCGTCTTTGCTGTGTCACTGGACCATTGCTGTTGCATTCACAAAATGAATGTAATGGCCTTCGTTGAGGGGCAAGGGTGAGGACACAAAACGAGATTTCATCTCGAAGACCAATGCTGTTTTAATACCTCTGAAGGCAACTGGCTGAACCAAGTCATGTCCCCAAGTCTCATCCAGCAGTATAGTCTTTGACACATTCCATTGAGAAAGGGGTACAAAAATGACTTTGAACATCTGAAAATCTATGAAGAAACATGGCCAGAAATCCATGTTTCAGTGTTGAAATTTCAGAAAAGTTTTACTGAAGACCAAAAAAATTAAGTAAAAGTAGAAACAAAAATCTTACTCATGAACCAAAAAGCTTTATAAAGCTTACCAGCTGAAAAAGAAATTGCATCTCCTCTCCTGGTAGGATGGAACCCACAAACCATATCCAGTATCTGCTTTTTGTTCCTCACCCCTAGGGCAAGCATATTCCATAATTTACAAGAGTTCACTCTGACAATTTTAATACTGTGCTTATTTTAATGATACAACTTAAAATGTTTATATCATCCTATTCTGGAATATGTGAATGACTGCTTATCAACAAATAAAGCCAGACCACTTGATGTCCAGCTTCAACTCCTTTGGTACCAAAGTGTGTAACTTTGCTGGGAGTTAATGAGGAAAAAGAGAAGCGAACTTAATCTCTGTAAAAGATGTGTTCACAGTAGGTTAAGACCAGAGGACGTAATTTTACCTATAGGAGTGGAGCTTTATTAACAATCCAAAACTGACTCCTGACATGGCATTCTAAAATACAGCACACTGAACTCAGGATTCAGTGCCATGATCATATTTGGGAACAACTTAGTTTGAGCAACTAGTATCTGCAGCTTTATACTGCTGTTTTTTATATTTTCATTGATTATGTGGTTTTGTTGATATTTACATTATCAGTTTGTTTAGGTTGTGTTGGTGTATAAGACCTCTAGTATAAGAATATACTTTTATATCAGTGATTCTACATACTTAAGTGATAATGTAACTAAAATAATTAAGGATATACTGAACTTCTACAAGTTAGTTGTTAGATTTTTTGCATTGTTTTTCATGTTTAAGTGGCCTAAATATTGCAAAAGTTTAGAAACACTGCAATCTTACAGATGTTAAGGAAGAGAGAAAACTTCAAACAAAATGTGCCCATCTAATATTTCTATCTTTTTTTTTTTTTTTTTTGGAGGGGGCAGGGGCAGAGGGAGAGGAAAAGAGAGAATCTTAAGCAGGTTCCATGCCCAGTGCAAAGCTCAACATAGGACTCGATCTCATGACCCTGCTATCATGACCTGAGTCGAAATGAAGAGTCAGACGTACAACCAACTGAGCCACCAAGACATCCCCCATCTAATATTTCTAAAGCAACTGAGGCATAATGGATCATTATGGATCCTTCAACTGGCTCATCATCTAAGCAGAGGTAAAACTTTCCTTAACAGAGTTACTCCAACTTCTGGAGACCCTTCCTTAATACCTTCTTCCTTCACCCCCAATTCTCACTGTGAGTCTGAGAAGACTTGGCCCCAGTTTTAAGCAAGTGATTGATAATGAAGATGGCTCAAAAAGATTCAATGCCAGGGTGTACCTGGGTGGCTCAGTCAATTAAGCATCTGACTCTTGATTTTGGCTCAGGTCACAATCTCAGGGTCTTAAGATGGAGCCCTATGACAGGCTCCATGCCCCGCAGAGAGTCGGCTAGAAAGTCTCTCCCTCCTCCTGTGCCCTTCCTCACCCTCTCCCCACATGTTGTCTCTCAAATAAATAAATATTTACCAAAAAAAAAAAAAAGATTCAGTGGAAGTGATGAAAGATTCAGACGCCAAATGTTTGCCCAAAAAAGAGGTGATGTTTAAAAAAAAAAAAAAAAAAAAGAGGTGATGTTTGCAGAATGGGAAGGAAGGGGAAATAGTAAACTATGACCACTGTCTTCAAATGTCTGAAGAGCTGCCGTGTAAAAGTCAGATAAGCCTTTTGTAGCTCCAAATGGTGGGGCTCTCGAATATAGCAGGGAGGTTATAAGGACAGAAATTTTGGGTTAAGATGCTGAGGACCACCAGCATTTATCAAAGAGCCACTGCATGCTAGGACTCCACTAAGTGTTTTGTACACATTATAGGGTTCATGCAGAGCCTTCCATCTATTGGCCTGGATCACTAAACTACTGAGATGGGTTCACATCAGGCTATTTTTCAAGTTCTTTCTCTCTCAGAGGTTTGATGAACATGAGTATAAACTGTAGTAAAATTCCTTTTCTTCTTTTCTTGATTCTCTGCCAATGGGGCAAAATACTGTTAAGTAAAAAGACCAGGATGATGGACAAATGTATTGGGGAAGAGAGCATCATCATTGCCTGGAGGAAATAATTATAATTATTATTTAAAACTTAAAGTAACCTAAAATTTGTAAAACATACAGAGTGAAGGAAGAGATAAATCAGTGAAGATATTTTAAAGGTGTTATTATGAAGGGCACCTGGGTGGTGTAGTCAGTTAAGAGTCCAACTCTTGATTTCAGCTCAGGTCTTGATCTCCCAGTCGTGGGATCCAGACCCACATCAGGCTCTGCACTCAGCACGGAGTCTGCTTCTATCCCCTCTCCCTTCCTCTGCCCTTCCCCCTGTGCTCTCTCTCTCTCCCCCCTCTAAAAAAATTAATCTTTAAAACTTTCATTGTGATAGATTTTGGTTACAGTCTAATCAATGTATAAACAATAAATAACATAGCAGGTCATAACTGGAGATTATTTTAGTCACTTTGAGATGTTGGCAAAGGTTATCATGTAATCAAAATTACTTAAATTGATCTCACAGCCAATTTTTTCCTATTCCTTCAGTCTACAAAGTAGTGCCTTCTGACAAATTACATTATGCTTAGTCTACTGCCTTATTCTTCCTCTGCAAATCTAGCCAACTGTCCAGTCTTAACTAAGAAAGGTTTTTTAAGATATCTACATCCACCTATTCCCACATATTAAAAAAAAAATCTAAAAATGGCACAGGAGTAAAATAAATCATTGTGCTAGAGGTATTTATTGCATGGGACAAAGAAATGAATAAAACAATTGTGGTCCCAGCCCACAAAAGGTTTACGATTTTCCCTTTCCTGAGAATGTTTTATGGAGAGGAACCGCCTACAAGTTTTTGAGGGTTCTAAGAATTCTATCTAAACCTGGCCGACTTTTTTTTTTTTTCTAGATTTTATTTTTAAGTAATCTCTACACCCAATGTGGGGCTCACGACCTCAAGACCAAGAGTCATGTGCTTTACCAACTAAGCCAGCCAGGCATCCCTAAACCTGGGTGACTCCTAAAAAGGGACATAAAACATGACAGAGCCAAGATCATTTCTCTTTCCTACTCTCAGAAGCATTTCCCAAGATAACTGAACTTTAAAGGGGAAAAGGTCTTAGCAATTACCATCTTTCATTTACAAATGAGGAAACCAAGGTCAAGGCAACTACACAGAACTAAGCACAGACCTTATTTTGCAGTTGTACAAGATAATGCATTTTATTTCAGAACCCATACATGAAATATCCTAAAGCACAAATACTGTAAGCAAAGGGAAATGTTATCATTTTGATCTCAGGCCTTGGCTCCAACATCTATTCCTCTGGAAAGTTTGTTCATCATACTGCCCCACCTCCCTACCATTTCATTCACAGCCCCTGAGCTAGAACCAGTTTGTGTATGCTCATGTTCACGACCCCTCTCCCTCTAGAATGTGAGAATCTTGAGGAAAGAAACTTTCCCCTGGAAAGGCACTTGGAACAAAAACAAACAGACCTTCAATCAGCAGCTATCAGAGATCAGTATCCGTAAGGTCTGGGAAGAGACTTCATAGAAGCAATATTGGAAGTGGGTCTTGAAGAACCTAGGAGTCTGCCAGAGAAGGCTTGCACACCTGAGATTCAATGTTAAACTGCCACATCCTATCATCATAAATACCTTTAATGTATACTGCTTTAACTTCTATGTGCAAATAGCTTTTCACCCATGGGGTTTATGTTTCTTTCCTCACCATAACACATTTCAAAAAAATCAGTTTCTATCATTATCATAAAAATCTATCTTTCGGTGATGGGGGGAGGGACTCTACCCTAAGTTGGGTTCTTACTGAGACTCATTTTTACTTAGAACTCTCTCAGTAACTATATTTTGGCTTAACACCTTCAAAGAAGTTGATCTAGGGGTACCTGGGTGGCTCAGTTGTGAAGCATCTGCCTTCAGTCCAGGTCACAGTCTCAGGGAGCCTAGAATGGAGCCCGTCATCAGGCTCTCTGCTCAGGGAATCTGCTTCTCCCTCTCTGCACATGTTCTCCCTCTCTCTCTCTTTCTCAAATAAATAAATAAAATCTTGAAAGGAAAAAAATAATAATAATAAGATAATGACCTAACCAAACAGATTCAATAAACTAGGCTTACTAGGAGAACCTTGGAAATGTCAAGTGCTTGATAAAATCTTGATAAAAATCTTGATAAAATCTTGAAAGGAAAAAAAAAAAGGAAGAAGAAGAAGAAGATGACCTAACCAGATTCAATAAACTAGGCTAACTAGGAGAACCTTGGAAATGTCAAGTGCTTTTTTGTTGTTGTTGTTGTTGTTGTTGCTATCATAGAAAATGATGAATTAAGCAGAAATTTTATTTCCAAGCTCATCAAAGATTTTTACAAACACAAAATATCCTTTTAAAAGTGTTCCAAATTAAATCAAAGGCACATCATCAAAATAAAACACCTGTGACATGAAGAATTTATGTAGGTTGTAGTATTTTCACATGATTTTGTTTTTACTCATTTGTAATGTTCGAAAGAACACATTTTTTTAAGGACATGAAATAATGTAGTTTTTTTTTGTTTGTTTTAAGTATAACTACAACTATAAAGTAGAGGAACTTAAGAAAACAAAGACCAAATCTGCTTCATACACTAGATGGGGCAATCTAATACAAAACACAACAGGAATCTTTCCAAATGAGTTTGCTAAGAAACAGCTCCTATGTTTAGTGTTACAAATGAAAGAATCTTCTCATTTAGAAAAATCAAGACAGCATTTGATTAACAAAGCCTACTCTTCCCCCAGTTTTATACTTGCTTGTCTTCATTTAGAAACTGTAAATTCAGGAGAAAAGATCAAGTTTTATTATGGTATAAAAATCTTAGGAACAACAAATTACAAATATTCAATTTTTTTAAAACAAAAATGTTTGCCTTCCCAAAATGTAAACGTCCAGTAAACAAAACAAACAATATTCCAGGAATAGAAACACCAGTAATTCGCTTATGAAAGAGGTGTATTTGGTGGTAACATTTTCGTTTGTCTTAAATATAAAAGCACTTTACCAAAAGAGTCTGGCCATTATTATCTAAAGTCTTCCCCCTCACCCAGTTTCCTTATCTGAGTAGAAACTCATCAATTTCTATAAAATTTTGGCTATAGGACCAGGCCAAGGAAAGGTCTGAAATATCTAAGAGTCATTTGGCTGGAGAAAAGTGTTTTCTTGAGACTTGGAGGCAGCCTTATTTTTCTTAAATTCTAATTAATCAAGCCAATTTTCAAGTTAACTTAATGGAATGATGGACTATCACTTACCAAAATAATCAAAATTCTCTCAGAAGCCAAAAAATCCGATGTTTGTTGTTGACAGGGGAGTAAAAGATCAAAATAACATAAAGCAACATTTTACTTTGGAATGAGAGAGGCAGAGGCAGGTAGCTATTAATATTTTGACTCCTGGAAAATACTTCCTCAGAACCTTACACCTATTCCCTGCTTGGTGCCAGGACATTTACAACCTTGTCAATTTTCTGGAAGACAGGGTCTAGGTAGGGAAAGGAGCCTAAGCCATCATACATTCAGTATACTAACCACTTAGTGGAAAGATATATACTTTCATTCTACAAAGGATCTTAGAGAGGTAATCTGCCAACCTTTCATTTAAGAGGAAAAGACCCTAAAGCTCAGAGAACAAAGGTAATTTTTTTCTCAAATCCAGTCAGTAGAACCTAGGTAGCCTGACTTGATTAGGCAGTGTTCTTACTATCCATAGGCATGTCTCTGCAGGACATCAAAATTTTATAAATATAGCCAATGTTCAGAAAGGGAGAACACTCATGAAACAAATACTAAGACCAGAGGGGCATCGGTATGGCTCAGTCTGAGGAGCATGTGATTCCTGATCTCAGGATGGTGAGTCCCAGCCCCATGTTGGGTATAGAGGTTAAATAAATAAACTTGAAAAAATAGCGAAGGAATTCTGACTTTTAGCCCCTGACATGAGAACTTAAGAAAAAAATCATCAGAACATCCTCAGTTGTCTATAAGAGATGCTCTAGGTTTGGCTGGTTCATGGTTTGAAGCAGCTAAAACTGATTTTCCCAATACTGACTCACAGCCCTCCTCAAAGAAGGTCCCCAACAAGTTTTAAAGAATAAACAGTATTGGAGGCACCTGGGTGGCTCAGTGGGTTAAAGCCTCTGCCTTCGGCTCAGGTCATGATCCCAGAGTCCTGGGATCAAGCCCCACATCCGGCTCTCTGCTCGGCAGGGAGCCTGCTTCCTCCTCTCTCTCTGCCTGCCTCTCTGCCTACTTGTGATCTCTGTCTGTCAAATAAATAAAAAATAAAAAATAAACAGTATTACAGGAATGCCCAGAACCAACTCAGTGAAGTTAATCCAACAAGGGGAGGTAAACCAAAAGGCTGAAGATACCTGGTGGTTTAGTGAAGTAGAGGAGGAGTGCCAGCCAACACCTGAGCACTGTTTTTAGTCTCCAGAGACTTTCAAGGTCAAAGGCAAAAGAAAAAATCTGGGCCATGCAAATTTCTTTTGTCATCTGAGTTCAATGGGATTGGGGCTCTGAATGAGTGTTCATGCCCAGCTGTCTTGAGTCATCACTTTCTATTCTTCACTAAAAACATTTTAGAAAAACACTTTGGGAAAACAGTATCTCCTAAACTAAAAATTTCATGGGATGGAAGAGGCAAAGAAGAGAACAGAACATAATGTTGTAAAAAATACTATCAAAGAATCCTTATTAAAAATTAATTAAAATGGCTGGGGCACCTGGATGGCTCAGTTGGAAGAGCAAGTGACTCTAGATCTTGGGGTCATGAGTTTGAGCCCCACAATGGGTATAAAGATTACTAAAATAATAATTATAAAATAAAAAATGGAGTTTTAAAAATGAACTAAGATGAATTAGTCAATTTTGACCATATGGGCAACACCCATATCACTTGCACCCATTTTTACTGGTACAAATAATAACTTTGCAGGTAGATTAGTTCTTCTAAATGATAAATCAGAACATTTGAACATACACTTTTAACTGAAAATTGAAACTATTTAAATTCTCAAGTGATGAATATTAAGCATTGATGGCTCTTTCTTTTCTTGAAAACTGCCTTGCAACAGGGTATTCCACTCATTTTGTTGGAACTCCAAGACCTAGACAAAGATCCATTGTCAGAGAGAATGTCACTATGACAAAAGAAGGGCACAAATTTTCTTCTTTTGCAGTAATTTTATTAAATACTGCTTGAAACAAGCAGGCAATTGGCTAGATTAGGGAAATATTTCTGTTGTGCAAATATTTGTGTTATGCCATTATTTATCATATGGTAGTATAACTTGGACTTTATACACACTTGCAGTTCCCCATCCTTCAAAAGTCAGTGAATAAATAACTGGAAGGAAATTTGTCAACTTTCAATATACAGCTGAAACTATATGGGTTTGACAACTAGACTCAGTGAACCATGCAACACCTGGGCAATGACAAACTCAATGTAAATATGTGTTGTTATTAATTAATATGCATAATGGTCATCTTGACCCCCCATAAAGATATTCATCTTTGGAGTATATTAATTTATGTAGCAAATACACTGTTAAAATTATTTGAGAGAAGGATATTAAAATTTTTGTTCCTCTTCAGACCACATGATGCACAGTATTTCAAAGAAATGGGAGTAATGAGTACTCAAGTAATAGGTATCACCTTGATTTCTCCACAGGGCTGTCAATCTAGCTTGGGTCAGTCCAAAAATGTTATTCCGTTTTGAAATATCTAGGCAAATGTTGCTTTAAAATATTTAATATGATAAAGAAGGCAAAAGAGTCCTTTTAACAATGTATCATTTTATTTATACTTCTCTGGCTGTCATCACCTCCTGAGGAAGCCTTTAAAACCAAAACACACAGTGACCAAGAGAATGTGTGAGGTCAAGAATACACACACATAGACTGAAGAGACCATTTCATTTAGGCTAGGTCCTCATCTAACCAAGACAGGGATAAACCTCTGGTAACGATGACTAAGTAGAGAAACTCAACCACTTTCAGGACTCCTCAGTATGGCTATATCAATTTATTAGAGGTGAACTGGAGATGAAAGGGCATATACTCAGATACTGTGTAACAAGGCATGTTGCTCATTTCCTCATGTGTAAAATGGGCATAAAGCCTTCAAACTATAATATAAGAATACGATGAGATAATATAAGAAAAATTGTTGGTTGGGGCACCTGGGTGGCTCAGTTGGTTGAGCCTCCAACTCTTGGTTTCGGCTTGAGTCATGACCTCGGGACGGTGGGATCAAGCCCTACCTTGGACTCCTGCCTCAGCGAGGAGTCTGCTTGAGGATTTCTCTCCCTCTGCCTCTCCACTGCCCCCTCCATTCTCTCTCCCTCTCCCTCTCTCAAACGAACAAACAAACAAAAGACAAATAAACCTTAAAAAGAAAAATAGTTGGCTCCAAGTTCAGTTCCTTTCCCTGTCACACCAATATTGCTATGACTACATGGATTGAGCCATTTGCATTAAGAAAGATGCATGAGAGCAAACTGTCTTTAAACATGCAGTCAGCATATACTTGGGTTCTGTCTCATCTTTATAGGTGCTGTTTAGATCTGGAAGTGAGTTCTTAACTACCAGTAATGCCTTTTCACCCTGAAAGGAAAGAAGAATAAATACAGTATTGCAGGAATTCAAGGATGACACAACATACAGCCAAGCAGTCCCTTTGAGAAAAGCATGGTTGACACTCTAGGATTACTCATTTATAATAGGCCCCAACTACTCATTCCAACATCCTCTATCATCCTAACTAGCTACTTTCAACAGAGGAGGAGGCAGGAGAGAATGACCTGGGTTCACCTCATTACCAACCAAATGTGGAAAACCCTTCAGCACAGTGATTCTCAATCTTGGCTGCGCTTGGCTCTACATCAAATCACCTGGGGAGCTTTTAAAGCTCCAACTGCCCAGATCACACCCCACATATCTGAATATCTGGGGATAGGAAACAGGCACCCATAATTTTTTAAAGTCTCCAGTGATCCAAGGTGCAGTCAAGGTTGAGAACCACTTTCTGGGATCACGCCTCCTGACCTCATATAACTTCTGCTGAAAGCCAACCTAAAGCATTTCACAACCACAACTTCGGAGTACAGCGGGTCCAACAGGGTTCTGAATGCTGGAACATCCCTGATGCCTGTATTGAGGTCCACACAGAGGGCTGAAGAAAAAGCTTGTTAGCAAGAGGGTTACCCAGAGCCTCACCCGAGAGCCACCTTTTCCAACAGTTTGCACTAAAAACAAACCCCCCAAGTTTACCAGTCTTAAGAGATGTCACCAAAGCCTGCTAGGATTTTTTTTTTTCGTTTTTAAAGACAAATCTTTTGGAAAAGAGAGTATCTGGGGGAGCGCACCCCCCCACACACACACGGAGAGCCTATAGAAAAGCAGACAGAACCATACAATTCCCATGGCTGCCTAGAAAGCACCCGGTAAACTCCCCTCCGCGCAGCGCAAGCAGGCGCGCGCCAGCCTGTGGCCACTGCACCTGCTGTCGCGCTGGGCCGCACCTGCCGCGCCCGACCCTCTCCTCCTACCTTCCAGCAGCTCGTCCAGGCTGGTGACCTTCCGACTGCCGTCGATGGTGTAGATGGTGCGGACACCCTGGGGCAGGTTCACGTTGTCCGACAAGGAGCGAGTGAGCTCTATGAGCAGCGCGTCGAAGGACCGGAAGCGGTCGCTGGAGATGGCAAACACCAGGCCCTTGAAGTAGCGGTCCCCATTCCGGTAGAAGCGCGCCTTCTTGGCCTTCTTCTCTGAGCTCAGAGCCTGCAGGGTCCGCGTGCGGTAGAAGCTGCAGTGGGCACTGTGCGCCGGGCTAGGGATGAGCCCGTTCCCCTTGGGGCCCGAGCTGCTGCTGCCTCCCGAGGAGCTGGGCGCCCCTCTCCGCGACCCTGGTCGCGGCCTTTTGTCCCGTTCCTCAAAGTGCTCCAGCTCAATACTCCTGGTGCTGGCCATCGCGGCAGCTCTGAAGGCTCCCCCACAAAAAACGTCCCAGCCGAAGCCTCCGGGTAGCCTAGTGTCAATGAGAGAGCCAGCTCAGGGACGTCTGACCGTGGGGGCCTCAGAGCGCCGGGACACCTGGCTGTGGCATCTCGCCCTCTGCTCGCAGGTGGGGCAGCTGAGCCGCCGAGGAGACGAATGGCCCGCGCCCCCCCTACAAGTGGCCGCAGCGTCGAGCTGCCCAGCTCATTGTCCAGCGCGGCTCGCTCGGTCCCTCCCGCGGGGAGCCCCACGCCCCCCACCCCACCCCGGGCGCCTTCTCCGGCCAGCCACGCCTCACAACTCCCTCCTGGGAGCCGGCCAGGAGCCGCAAAGTTGGGCCGCCGGAGGTTCGCCCCGGGCCCGCGGGCGCACACAAAGCTCGGGCGCCCGCCGCGGCTCGCGTCCGCCGGCGGCTCCCGGGAGGCTGAGGGGAAGGAAGGAAGAGGAGGGGGAGGAGCTGGGAGCGTGGGAGAGGCGCCGCGGGCCCGCAGGGGCGTCGCGCCCGGCCCCGGCCCGCCCACGAGCCCTGCCGGAGGCCGGGGATGCGGCGCCTCCGCCTAGCTTGCCCGCAGGCCCGGCCTCGGGGGCGGCGCGCGCGGACTCGGGCTGCGAGGACAGTGCGGGGGCCCCTTCCTCCCACAGAGCCCGGCCCTAGCGGGAAATAATGCAGCCCGCCTCCCCGGCCGCCGGCCGGCCCAGCCCACCCGCGAGCATCCGCGCCCGACTCCGCGGCCGGCCCGGCCCGCTGGCGGGGCTGGAGGTGGTGGTGGTAGTGGTGGTGGTGCGGGGGTTCCTGCTCCGCAAGGGCTGCCAAAGCCCGGGAGGGAAGGGGTGCGCGAGGAGGAGGGGGCCGCACGGGTCAGCGCGGAGGCTCTGCGGCGGCAGAGGACCGACTCCTCCTGGGTCCTAGGCAGCCCCGCCCGCCTGACAGCTACAAGCCCGCGCCGCGCGCTAATGGGCGCAGCCGCGGCACGCGCGCTTCTGCTTGGGAAACGTAAACGCGCAGGCCAAAAAAACTACAAAGGAAGGAGATTCAAGGGCAGAGATCACATCCCTAACTAGCCTCCAGAGGAGGAACCGAGGCCAGCCTAGGGCAGCAATTCGAAATATGACATAGGGTTAGGGCACAAAATTTTATATTTTCAAAAAAGAAAAATTTGAAGCTTTATTTTAGGACCTCCGATAAAACAGTTTCCATTGCAGGCTCGCTAACATGGGGTGTTGAGTAACTTTGAATGAATAAACGCTCAGAAGTTATTGGATTTTGAGGGATTTATTTAATCAACAAATATTTATTAAGAGCAAGCCATGTGCCAGGCATTGTTTCCATCACTGCTAATGCATTAGTAAAGGAAACAAATACCTCCCCTCCCCCACTCACAGTTAAGTGGTATTTAATGTTGTCAATTTGAGCTTCTTAAGTAATAGTTCTAACATTTGTAAGCACCCATCATACTGGAAGTCTTAATTTCATAGTGTCAACAATAAAAACATATTTCCTAAAGGCTTTGAGAAACATTAGTTATTTCCATTTGCTATCAGGGAAAGATGAAACTAAAAGATGTTTGTCCTCATCTAACAGGTGGGTAAGCGGCCTTGAAGCCTTATTAATTAAGCACCTGGTTCTTTGAATGGTGCCAATCTACCTGGAAGGTAGGAAGGTATGGATACTTTTCTTGGAATGAACTGAGTCCACGGCAATGCTCCAGAAGAATCCTGTTCAGTGTACCATTGTAGTCCCAGGGCAATCTCAGGGACACACCTGGACATAGCTGACTTCTAGAACCAGGCCTGGAGCAGTCCGGGAATTCAGCTGATCTGAGGTTACAGTGTAGTTTTCAAGGGGAAAAATTCTAAAATATTATTAGGTCATGACCATGATAGACTTCAATCCAGAATAATTAAATCAGAATATCTAGAGACAGATTTCTCCAAGAGTATTCCCCCCTTCTTTATTTTTCTTTTAAAGATTTATTTATTTATTTGAGAGAGAGAGAGAGTGCGCGCGCACGCGTTCGAGAGAGAGCGCGAGAGAGCGAGAGCATGTGAGCAGGGGGAGGGGCAGAGGGAGTGGGAGAGAGAATCCCAAGGGGACTCCCTGCTGATCATGAACCCAACACATGGCTCCATCCCATGACCTGAGACCATGACCTGAGCCAAAACCAATAGTGGGGCAGCAGCCAACTAAGCCACCCAGACACCCAACCAACAGTATTTTTTGGAAGTGCTCTTAATGTATATAGCCAGGGTTTCAACTACAGGCTATAACAAGAATCAAACAGATCAGTGTTTCTTCTCAAACTTTAATGTACTTATATATGGTATGGGAATATCATATTCAGAACCTTAATTTCTGATTGAGTGGGTCTGCGGTAGGATTTGAAATACTCCATTTCTAACAAGCTCCCGGGTAATGCCATCGCTGCTGGTCTCCATACAGTACTTTGAGGAAAAAGAGAATTAAATGGCAAATTCCTTGAGATAGGACTTAAGTACCACTAATTGCAGAGCCAGCAACTTTGTAAATGGCTTAACATGGGTGTGTTCATCTGTTTTGCTACTATAGAATCTTGGTGGGAAAAACACTTTCTAATTTATTGCTGTAGTAACAAAGTATCCCAAATCTAGTGATTTACAGCAATAAATATGCATTATCTCAACAGTGTCTGTGACACAGAAATCTAGGAGCAGCTTCCCTTGAGTTTTCATTAGATTGCACGTCAAGACATCGATTGGGGCTGCAGTCATCTGAAGGTCTGACTGACACCAGAAAACCCACTCCTAACATGGCTCATGCACGTTGTTGGCAGGGGTTAGTTCCTTACCACAAACACCTCTCTGTAGGGTTGCTTGAGTGTTGTAACAACATATCAGCTGGCTTCCTGTGGAGTAAGCATTCATGAGAGAACAAGGTGGGAACAACTACGTCATTCTCACACCATCCTGTAAGGTACACAGCTCAGATTTGTTCAGTGGGGGACACTAGGGTATGACTACCGGTGTCAAGGATCACTGGGGTCATCCTATAGGCTCGTTGTGCAGGCTTCAATCACTCAAGCTTTAGGACAGCAACATATATGCTTTTTCTCACTCAAAGATTTCTGATCAAAGATCTGGCCCTTTTTAAATAGTGAAGCCAATGATGTAATCTGTCAGTATTTTCATATTATTTCCTAATATTATACCCCTAACTTGAACAAAGATTACTGTTTCTCAACAGGGGTGAGGGCAGAAGAGAAAGAATTTCTAAAGCTGTTACTTAGTTAGAATTATTTTCCTCCTGCTCTTGCATTAATTTGTTTAAAGAATTTTATTCCAAACCCTCATATAAGAATTAAGATGTGATCACGTTTCATAAAATATTTACTTAATGTATACGGTATACCTCAAGACCCAGTTGGCCAACATTTGAATATTTATTGTGGTGGGAAAAAATTAGTTTGGGCATTACAATCCTAATGCAAACAAAATTGGGGGTTCCAGGCAGGCATCACTTAATCTGGGTTACTTGTAGTAGAACCAAAACAAATTCTCTTCTTTTAAGCCATTGCAGAATTTGAAAAATAGGATATTTCAACGGGCACTTCCCTTGTCAAGATAACCCCTTTTTTCTAACCAAGAAACACGATCAGATTTGCTATTCATTTGTCATTACAGAAATGGTCTGATTCTCCTTGGTGGTTGTGAGGTCTACTAATTCTGTTGGCCAGGTCCTGATTTAAACAGGCTTTATCAGGAGGGGCTGGCCGTGCCTCTTCACCATCCAGAAGCTGGCCTTGACCTTTGCTTTCTTGGTGGTAGAGTCTCCATATCCTTTCCTCACCCCTCTTAATCTAACACTTGTCTGAATAAAAGCTTTTGTGCAGAGTACTTTGAAAAAATGGCTTCATTTCTATGCTATCGAGAACCTAAGAATTTCAACCCAGCATTTCTCCATTTTTTGTATAATTACAAAGGACCCCTTTCTGCTTTTGATATATAATAAATATAAATCGCAAAGTATCCAGTAAACGTGATCATTTTCTTGATGATACCCAGGAGGGGGCTCTTTTAAAAATCATTTGGGGGCAGAAAATCTCAACTCCGTGTGAAGGGAAGCGCCCTGATTTTTGTTCTCTACACTTTTCCTTAGATCACAATTTCAGAATTTTGAAGTTGCCTTTTGGCCAAATGGTAATTCCCTACACCACCCCCCCCAACCCCAGCTCCCGCACCCTCTACCTCCCCCTGGACTAAGAAATACAATGCAAATTTTTATTTAGCATTATTTGTTTAAATGAGATTTCATTACACAGTTCTTTGTGGAGCTTTACATAAAACTTGCCTTGAACATTTGCTGATTTTGCTTCAGGCCACTTTACTTTTCCAGTGCATTCGCTAAGCTTCACTTCTGGCCAGAAACTTCTGCTCTTAGAGGCAGTTTTCCAGCTCCATTATTTATTATGGTAAAGATGCTTACGAACCTTTTATACAGTGCTGTGCCAAGACTTTCTGCTGTCTCATGTTTTCATTCCTGGTCACTAGTGCCAAACATTTCTCCCCAGAAGCAAAAATGATGAAACAACTATTTTCAGTGAAAGAGCCTGGTGACTATGGACTTGAGTTTTTGAAACTGAAGAGTATTTTTTATTTTGTAATCTTTTTTTTAGATTTTTTTTTTATTATTATTCATTTGACAGACAGAGATCACAAGTAGGCAGAGAGAGAGGAAGGGAAGCAGGCTCCCTGCTGAACAGAGAGCCGGTCTCGGAACTCGATCCCAGGACCCTGAGATCATGACCTGAGCCGAAGGCAGAGGCTTTAACCCACTGAGCCACCCAGGCACCCCTTATTTTGTAATCTTTACTGGAAAAAAGATTCCGACGAAAGGTTCTCTTATTTGTTGTTTCACTTTGGCAGCTTTGCTGCCGTTTTCAGTCATGATTCTCAGAGCACTTTACAAATATATGAATGATTTCTTTTCAAATGTATGTAAGGGAATGATTAAAACTACCTCTTCAGGTTCAGAAAATTCAAACTTAGCTTATTGGTTCAGTCTTGCAAAAATTTCAATTTTGGGGGGGGTATTTTTTTTTTTTTTAGATTATTTATTTGAGAGTGAGAGCAGGTGCGAACACATGTGGGCCCGTGGGGTGTGAGAGGGCTGAGGGAGAGGAAGAGTCTCAAGCAGACTCCCTGCTGAGCATGCAGCCAAAGTGGGGGCCTCAATCTCAAGGGACAGGGGGGGTTCAGTAGGGAGAGATAGATAGGGGGCTATGTGATCAGAAATTTGAAAAATGCTGAAGTGTAAGGAAACCAGAGTTAAAATAACAAACCCGGAGCACCCTACCCTAGGCTTGTGGGGTGGGGTATCTTTTTTATGATAATCACCTGTGACCAACAAAGAATAACCAGACCCTAAAAAGAAATGAACCATTAAATATGTTATCACCAGTCCTTACTCAAGCCAAGATATCACAAAAATGATGAGGCCACAATCTCCCTGGTCAGTTCTAAAGAAAACTGTCAGTGGAGGAGCTTGTTGGCAACCCTGTCAAGACCCCTTTCAGTACTAGGAGCTTTTTCTGTATCTTCACTTAATAAACTTCAATCGCTTTATTCACTCTTTATCCAGGAGATTCATTCCTTGACTCCATGAGACAAGAACCTCACTCTCCTGCCTCAAGATCACACCCTGACCTGAAAGAGTCTGACCCTTAACCAAGTATGCCATCCAGGGACACCCCCAACTTGAATTTTTTTATGGAAATATCAAATGAACTGGAGAAAAATTCAAATATGCACGCTTTCAACATATATAGCACACAAATCCTTTTTTTCCCCCCTCTGAGAAACTGTGGTTGAACAGTTCTCCCTATTGGTACATTTCACTTCCACAAAGTGTCTGAGACAAAGATTCTCAACTTTTACGTAAATTTCATCCATTCAAAATTATATTCAGTTATTTTGTCATTCACTAGTTCAGCTGCAATAATTATTAAGATGAAAATAACAAAAACATTTAAATTATATAGCAAGTTTCTTCTTAGAAATGTGAACTTTTTTTCTCTTAAAACTTACTAAGAAACAAATCTAGGCAGGTTGTGGTGTTCTTAAAGTGTCCCTACTTTCCAGGTAAGGGAGTCGAGGCACAGACAGTGATTTTCAACAATTATTTAATAATATCAAAAGTGGAAGACCACTTCCTCATATCAGGGAGGAAGTGGTGATGCAACATGGGGGCTTAAGTGGGTAGAAGAAGAATCAATGAAACAAGATGGGATTGGGAGGGAGACAAACCATAAGTGACTCTTAATCTCACAAAACAAACTGAGGGTTGCTGGGGGGAGGGGGGTTGGGAGAAGGGGGGTGGTGTTATGGACATTGGGGAGGGTATGTGCTTTGGTGAGTGCTGTGAAGTGTGTAAATCTGGCGATTCACAGACCTGTACCCCTGGGGATAAAAATATATGTTTATAAAAAATAAAAAAATTATTAAAAAAAAAAAAAGTGGATGACCAAGGAAAAGTACCACAGTACTCTCATTTTGTTGCTATAGAGCCAAATTTCCCAAACCCAATATAAAATTTACTGTTTGAATCCAGGCTTTTTGCTCCATTTAAAATTGAAAAAGAATTATCTTAAAATCGATCATGATTTTAGTGGCTTCCTCCTCTTAGTAGCACATTCCATGTTTATACAAATACTGAATGTGACCAAGTGTGTTCATGTCATTCTGTATGTGAGATTAAAGTAATGATGTTCATGAGTACTTAAAGGGTAATAAAGCTTTTGTGATGATTAATCAGTAGTTATGACCTAGTTAAAGAAACAAATTATAGACAAGGAAATGAGAAAGATTAAGCAACAGAGATAGAAATTGACTCCAGGGTATGCTAACTCTAGAAAATGTTCATCTCAAGCTTTCAAAATTCATTAATCATAAAGAAGTCTGTCCCTTTAGGAAGTTATAATTAAAAATTAATGGTTTTTATACCTATAATAGGTTTATAATGCAAACTAGCTGGTTATTTTAGGACAAATGTTCTGTATCCCATATTTAAAATATTGAAGTATAAAAATGTTTATTTTATATATGTTAATAATGATATGCATACTTGGTCGGTCCTCTTTAATAAATCTATACTCATTTAGCTATATATTTAGGATCAAAGATAGAGCTTTTCCTTGGTACTTCCCAGAGTCCTATTTGAAATAACTGACATTGATCATGCCTTACGGTTTTTATAAAAGACCAGATAAGGGGGTGCCTGGGTGGCTCAGTTGGTTAAGCATCCGCCTTTGGCTCAGGTCATGATCTCAGGGTCCTAGGATCAAGTCCCACATTGGGCTTCCTGCTCAGAGAGGAGTCTGCTTCTCCCACTCCCTCCCTGCCTCATGATCTTTCTCTCTCACTTGCTCTCTATCTCAAATAAATAAATAAAATCTTTAAAAAAAAAAAGATCAGACAGATATTTATGTGTGTGTGATAAGATTACATATCTTAATGTAACTGATATACTCATTTTTTTTAAAGATTTTATTTATTTATTTGACAGAGAGAGATCACAAGTAGGCAGAGAGGCAGGCAGAGAGAGAGGAGGAAGCAGGCTCCCTGCCGAGCAGAGAGCCCGATGCGGGACTCGATCCCAGGACCCTGAGATCATGACCTGAGCCGAAGGCAGCGGCTTAACCCACTGAGCCACCCAGGCGCCCTGATATACTCATTTTTAATAGTTTGCTAGTATTATAAAATTAATTTATTTCAGTATTGAAATTAATCACAATTAGTTACTATTATGATTACTATAATAATAATAATATTTCTCTTCCTATAATTCCTCTCTCTCATGATAAGCCCCCAAATTTCTGAGGTCATACCGGATTCAAAAGCCTAGTTCAATGTCTTCATGAAGAGAAATCTGTCAAATTATTCAGCTCTCCAGGGCCCTCTGTCCCAGCTGCCACTGCTATGTCAGCACCCCAAAGTGTCTCTTACTTCTCATGACCCACTCATGGGCTGCAACTCTGGGCCCACCAACAGTTTCTGAAATCAGAGGAGAATAAATAGAGAATGAAAAATTTATTCTTCTGAAACAAAATATTGGTGCTAACTTGGAAGAAAAATCTGTTCCAAAGTGACTTATTCTTTTCACTAAGACATAGAGCGATTGAGTAAGCCCTGGGTATATAATTAAAATATGTAGAAAAAGGGGATTTCTTGAAGTAATTACAAATAATTTTCCTTTAAATTCTTGCTAAGAAGGACTATTCTAAGCTCTTCAGCCTTCTCCGATTCCTTTAATATAGACTTGGCAAGGCCTGAATATGTAAACGATAGGTCTTGTAAAATGATGGAAATTCTGCAAACCACTATGAATTGCCCAACTGTTTCTCTGTATCATGCAGTTTACCAGTCTGTCACATAATTTGGTGGGTTTTTTTGTTTGTTTGTGTTTGTTTTGTTTTGAGAGAGAGAGCAAGTGTGCAAGCAGGAATGGCGGGTGTGTGTTGGGGGGGGTATGGATGGAGGGCAGAGGGAGAAGGAGAGAGAGAATCTTAAGCAGGCTCCATGCCCAGCTTGAAACCCAATGTGGGGCTTGATTTCACAACCCTGAGATCATGACCTGAGCCAAAATCAAGAGTTGGACTCTCAACAGACTGAGCCACCCAAGAGTCCCAGTTGAATGGGAAATTCTTAAAGTAACTTACAATGTTTAGGGAAAGGCAGCAGGAAAGTGAAATATGCTGACCCTGATGTGTCTCTATACACAACTGTTTTGTTCTTTTTTTTTTATCAAGGTACAATTAACATATAACATTACAGTACACAATAGTTTTATATTTTAATTAATCTTAATTCAAACAATGTATAAGCTTTTGATTTTGGACTTGTTTGAATGTGTGGATATCATTATCACCTTTTTTTTTTTTTAATTACTGGTTTGGTCAAAGATTTTTTCCTGGAGCAAAAGTTTTACCCCAATGTTGTTGTTGTTGTTGTGTTAAGATTTTGTTGTTGTTGTTGTGTTAAGATTTTATGTATTTATTTGACAGAGAGAGAGAGATAGCGAGAGAGGGAACACAGAAGGGGGAGTGGGAGAGGGAGAGGCAGGCTTCCTTCCTGCCAAGCAGGGAGCCTGATACAGGGCTTGGTCCCAGGACCCCAGGATCATGACCTGAGCTGAAGGCAGAAGTTTCACGACTGAGCCACCCAGGTGCCCCCTCAATGTTGGTTTTATTAAAAGGTGGTATAAACTTCTTTGCTGGGGGTGACTGGCTTGTTCAGTTAATGGAATGTGTGATTCTTGATCTCAGGGTCATGAATTCAAACCATATTAGGTGTAGAGGTTACTTGGAAATAAAACCTTTTTCTTTTTAAAGATGAAAATAAATACATTTAAAGGACTCCATCAAAGAGACCATAGACAGGGGTGCCTGGGTGGCTCACTGGGTTAAGCCTCTGCCTTCAGCTCAGGTCATGATCTCAGGGTCTTGAGATCAAGCCCCGCATTGGGCTCTCTACTCAGCAGGGAGCCTGGTTCTCCCTGCCTCTCTGCCTACTTGTGATCTCTGTCTGTCAAATAAATAAATAAAATCTTAAAAAAAAGAGAGAGACTATAGACAATCCCCAAATTCCTTTCAGTCTATGTACAATTAAAGATTTTTAAACAGAGATGGTTAATCTATCCATATTCCGTATCTGAAAAATCTATTACAAAAATTGAAGAAAGTCTTAAAGAGTTACTAATGAGGTTGCTGCTGATATATTTTTAAAGAACACTGCTTTATTTCGAGCAAATGAGTGATTTTTTAAAAACCTCCGAATTAGATTACAAACCAAACAGTATCAGCCCGCTCTGAAATTACTTTTTCATATTTTAGTTATAATTAATTCTCGTCAGTGGATCCAAAACAATCTCTAAGTTTTCTGTCATTAAAAAAAAAAAAAATTTAGCAACCTCAAACTGACAAAAATGTACAAATTAGCAGGAAGCATTTTTTCCCAGAACCATTCGAAAATAAGTTGCCAACATAATGTCTTATCATGCCTAAATATTTATCATATATTTTATAAATAAAAGCATTTTCCTACGGGCGTTTCCTATGGGCATTTCCATTGCCATGGGTTTTAACTGTACCTGGGCCTTTCAGTGGACAGATTTAAGGAATATATGTGTGTATATATACATCCATGTCCCTTGGTGACCATCAGCACATACCACAGCCCTCTCCCCCACACAGAAGTCCTTCTCACCCCACTCAGACCCTAGTGCCCTTGGTTGGGCCACCTCCTGCATGTGTGTTCTCCTCCTCCTCCTTGGACGTGGATACCCCACACTAGGCAACCTTCTTACACAGATGCTCCTCACCCTTGTTAGGCTCTGACACTCCTCACAGGCCAGTCCTGCTATGTGTGGCACTCCCCTCAAGCTCCAACATACAGTGCTTGGGCTACCACTGCTGCCTCCTTACCTGAAGGTCTTCCTCACCCTTCTTGGGGTCTGATACCCTACTTTGGTCCACCATAGCTACCCTTTGGCCCCACCTAATGGTTTTCATTCTGATTTGTTTGGTAAGGGAAAAAGGAAGAGGAAGAGCTCAACATTTTTTTCTTGAAATTTATTTTACTTTCTGTGTGTCCTCTAGAATGTAATCAAAAGACCTCTGGCAAGCCATTGTCCTTAGTCACCCAGCATCTCTTACCCCTTGTTTTGGGGGGCATGCCCTGGTTTGTACTCTGGTGAAATACCCTCTTCCACTCTCAGTACATGTGTTTTAGGCAAGACTGATTTCACCCCTTGCTTCAGTGATGGGCATGTGACTCAATCCTGGCCAGCTGACCACATGTTTTTGGCTCTCGTAGATCGCATTACATTTTACTCTGTTGTTTAAACCAACCAACCAACCAAATAAACAAAAACCACACACACACACACACACACACACACACACACACACACACACATCACATATTCATCCATGACTTACTTTTCTTTCTCGTACCTCATCTCAGATTAATAATCGTCTTCTTTCAAAACATATACCACATACATAACTATTTCTGCCATGGACAGAGGGACCCTACCCCAAACCATTCTCATTTTTCACCTGATCTCCTGCCTCCAGCCTGTTCCACTATAATCATCACAGAGTAGCCCAAATGAGTCTTTCTCTCTCTCTCTCTCTTTTTTTTTTTTTTTGCCAAAATGAGTCTTAAACTTTAAGAAAGATGATGTCACTTCTCTGCTTAACAGACTTCATTGGCTTTCTCTTATACCAAGAACAATATCCGATGTCCTTCCACTGTTGCCAGCTAGGGCTTGTATCAGGACCTATGTCACCTGAGGAACTCATAAAACTAGGGAAGCCAGCACCCACCCCAAGAGATTCTGATTTAATTGACGTGATGTAGCCTTGATAGTGAATTCTTTTAGAAAGCTCTACAGTGATTCTAACATGCAGCCGGAAATGAGAACCACAGCCTACAGGATCTGGCCCTGGCTACCTGTCAGACCTCATACATATCACTGTTACCAACGCTCACTCCAGCTGTCTGGGCCTCTGTGCTGTTCCTGGAGTGTGCCAGGCGTGAACCCACCCCAGGGGCTTTACATGGCTGGATGCAGTGACTTCGGACACTAGCTGCCTGGAGTTAAGTAAAACTTCACAGGTTAAGGGCAGGGTCCTCTGTAAGGCCACCCTCACTTCAGGCAACAGCCGTCAGCTCAGGCAGTCCCCGATTCCTATACTGCTGACCAACTGGCTACAAGTTCAGTGGTCATCCTATTCCTTCCCATTTGATAATTCACTAGAATGACCACAGAACTCAAGCAAGCCATTATGATTACAGTTTGTTATAACAAAAAACAAACAAATGGAGTCCAAACAGAAGAGAGGGCAGGGTCTCAAATGCAAAACTTCAGTGTCCTGTCCCTACATAGTCCAGATGCATTAACTATTCGGCACCCTGCAGGTAAGGTTACCCACAGAATATTGGTAACTAGGGATGCTCACTCAAGCTTCGTTGTCTCGGGTTTTCACTGGGATTTCATTATGTAGATATGATTGATTGACTCATTAGCCATATGATTAAACTCAATCTCCAGACTGCCTTCCCTCTGTGGTGATCAAGCTGGTATCCGGGCTGAACTTCATAATCCTCTAATCACCCGGTTGGTCTTTTTGGCATGGCCAGCCCCCATCCAGAGTCATTTCCGTAGCCTAAACTATCAAGGGGCCCAGTAGGAGTCACCTCGTTAGCAGAAACTATCAGGGTCCATTGTGAATAGCAAAAATATTCTTATTACTCAGGAAATTCCAAGGATTTAGAGGTTACCTCCTAGGAGGCAGGGACAAAGTCCAGCCAAATTCTTTCTTATAGGGCACTGGGTAAAGACATACTTGGCCCAGTCTACGCTGGGCATTTTGGTTACATGATCTAATAAAACTCTTGTTTGTTCAAGCCAGACTGAGTTGCATTTTCTGTCACTATTAAAAGTCCTTAGTGACACACAAATCAATTGGTTTTCCTGACGCCTCTGTCTTCCCACTAGTTTGTATCCTAAGTAATTGTCTGTTGGATCAATCTTCCTAAACAGCAGTTCTTTTTTTTTTTTTTTTAAGATTTTATTTATTTATTTGACAGAGAGAAATCACAAGTAGTCAGAGAGGCAGGCAGAGAGAGAGAGGGAAGCAGGCTCCCTGTTGAGCAGAGAGCCCGATGCGGGACTCAATCCCAGGACCCTGAGATCATGACCTGAGCTGAAGGCAGTGGCTTAACCCACTGAGCCACCCAGGTGCCCCCTAAACAGCAGTTCTGATCTTGTCATTCTATTGTTGAAAATCCTCCATCAACAAGTTACTTGAAGTGTTTTTTCTTTATCTACTAGTCCAAAATATTAGGTGACATTCAAGGCCTACATCATCTGACTCTGATTTCCTTGATCTCTCACAGCTAACCTTTGGATATACACTGTATTTTTTTTTTCCAAGTAATACCTAGTTTTAAAAAAGTTTTTATTTAAATTCTAGTTAGTTAACATACAGTGTGATATTCGTTTCAGGTGTACGATGTAGTGATTCCATGCTCCCATACAACCTCTGGTGCTCATCACAAGGGCCTTCCTTAATCCCCATCACCTGTTTAACCCATTCCCCTCCCTCCCCACCTCCCCTCTGGTAACCATCAGCGTGTTCTCTGTAGTTAAGAGCTTGTTTCTTGGTAGATGTGCACTTTTAAGCTGAAATGGACTACTTGCCTTTTCTGGAATGCTTTTTGCATTTTCCATTCTGTGCCTTTGTCAGATCATCCCGTTTGTTTGGGAAGTGCACCCTCTTCTTTCTACTTGCCAAATGGTACTTAGGAAACTCTTGCATGAATGGTTCTCTAATAATCCCAGCTGGAAATAATTTCTCAGTATAAATTCTTCAGTAGTGAGCACTGTCTTTGTGCTTCTCTAATAACGCCTGCCACATACTGTTTATTATTAATATCCATCCTTTACTGATATATGCACACTTACATAATATTAATTAAATGAATATTTAATTAGTTTTTACAATGTTCTAAGAATATAAATATGAACAATTAGCTTGGGTTTCAAAGCAACTAATTAGTGAAAGAGGATCATATATCTTTTATCAACTGGCTTTATTAACCTCCAAATATCTTATCTCCAATATCCTGCCTATTCTCTCCTTCTGTAATTCCTGTTAGGTAGAAGTAGGACCTTTAAATTTATACTCTTTGCCTTTTTCATATTTTTTATTTCTTTATGTTTGTCCTACATTCAGGAAAATTTGCTCAAATCTATTTTCAAGTTTACTAATTCCTCCTTCAGCTGGTTCTAATCTGCTGTTTAACTCATTTATCCAGTAGTAAATCTAAATGACTATTCATTTCTAAAAATTCGAATTCATTCTTTTAAAATTTGGAGTTTTTTCTTGGAACACTGACAAAAAATAAAATGAAATTTAAAAATTAAAATAAAAATTTAAAGTTTTTTTTCCACAGTAAATTGTCATTTATTTTTTTCAGAGCCTTTTACATTTTCAAATTTTAAAACATATATGGTCTCTTTTAGATTGTTTCTTTATATATCGAATATTGAGATGAAAAATATTATGTCTGATTCTCATATGCTCTTTGTGAATTTTTATTATGAGTTTCCCTTCAGAGAGGCTCACTTTTGTCTGTGGTTATCTCATACTGCATGGATAGCAGAATTTAATATTAACCCCCTCCAGGTACCTCAGAGGCAACCTGGGACCAAGACCGTGATAATTTTTAGGCTTGATGTTTCCTGCAGGACCTGGTAAAGTAAATTCAGACTACACACCAACTAAAGCAATAGGCTTGGAATTTTTATTTCGCTGAGAAGGCTCATCCCCCCCACCCCACCCCCGCACAGTTTTGTCATTTTTTGATCTTGTTGGCTAAAGTTTTTGGTCCTATTTGGCTGGGATTGTAGCTTTGGATAGTCCTGGCCTTAAATAGGCATCTCTGTCCCTATTTTCCCTCAGGTGGGCATAAGAAGGCTTCTGTTCCTAATAGGCATTAAAACCCTGGTTGTTACCAAATCAATACCACAGTTTTCATCAACTTACCAAGATTACTGCAGCCTCAATTCTCATATTTATCATTCTGGCTTTTAATTCCCTCTGTGTTTTGGCACTTAAAGATTCCCTTTCTGTCAGCTACAAATTAACTTTTTAAAAAATTTGGTTATTTTTTAATCCAGTGCTCCTAAGGGCTTCAAGTTAGAAGGTTTCCATGTTACCAGTCAACCAGATTGCTAGAATCACAATAAAAATAGATATGTATCCAGCTACATAGTGTATACCACAACAGAAGACAGCCTGATAGATGTCATAATAAGGAACTGAAGGAAATCCTATGGAACTTATAAAAGATAGTAATTAATTGTGATTTCAGGGTTTGAGAAAGTCTTGGTTGAGTAACTGTTTTAGACCCTTCAGGCAGCTATAACAAAATACCACAGACTGGGTAGCTTATAAACAACAGGAAGTGCTTATAGTTCTAGAGGCTGAAAGTCTGAGATCAGGGTGCCAGCATGGTCAATGAGACCTTTAAATCTATTCTCGAAGTTGCTGGTCTCTTGGGCTAAATAAAAAGCCATTGCCTAGAAGTTCCTTTTTAAGATTCCAGTTTTCAAAAGCTCTCTCTGTATGAAGGCTTTGGTTTCTAAAAATAAAGTCAGAAAACTGTTCCTTGGAGGAAACATTTAGCAACAACCACCACAAAAGTTTGAGAAGGAAACTCATCGTTCAATAAAAGGAAGGACCAAAATCTAGCTTTATTCTGTTTTTTAAAATTTATTTTACTTGCTGAGTTTTCCAAAACTACTTAGATGGAAACAAAAGGGAAATGAAACAGTCAAGAGTATTTCAGTTTGTATTTTAATTAAAAGAACAGCTCACCAATAGTGTGTCATTTGGGAATAATTTTTTTAAAAAGGGTGAAAGTAAAAAGTCTTTGGGGTGCCTGGCTGGTTCAATCCATCAAGCAGGGGACTCGATCTTGGGATTGTGAGTTGGAGCCCCATGCGGGGTGTAGACATTACTTAAAAAATAAAATCTTAAAGAAAAAAAGAAAGAAAGAAAGAAAAAAGCCAGTGTGGTTCATTTTCGTGACATCCACACTGCATTCATTCATTGATTCAGTCTTTTATTTATTAAATATTTGTTGAACATCTGTGTCAGACATCATACTAGGCTTTAAACTAGGGGTGTAACTTAACTAATAATGCCATCACGATCATTCGACATGGTAAATTCAGTCTTTCCTTCTGTGTGACTGGCATTGTGGACTGGCTAACTAAACTTTTATTTGATCATTCTTGCAGTGGGTCTTTTTCTACTGCACAGTTTGGAATGCTGAAAATGTCATTTTTCACGATTGGTTCCTCCAGTTTGGCACATCTGCATGAGATTTTCAAGGGCAGAAGTGAAGTGAAAGCCATTTTCCTGACTTTTGCTTTATTCCATTGGCAAACTAGGTCATGAAATGTCATGAAATGTGAAAAATTTTGGTAGTAATGTATCCAAGTCCATTACCTAGCTTTCTGTGTATCGAGAGGAGTTGCTCGGGAGAGGAAGCAATGCTTAGCTTCTTTGTTCCCACTTCCTAATTTCTCCACTATAGCTGTGACCATATGTTCTTGAACCCAATCATTAAAATGATAGCTTCAGAGGAATAGCATCCCAGGGAGTCAGTTCCAAGGAGTGGTTCTAGGATTCATTTCTATAGACCACGCTCTGCCAATCAACACTTTATTATTTACTGCCGACCAACATTTTATTAACACCTAATTCCTTGTGTTAACTCCCTCTCTGTTTAAAAATATAAAGGGTGGATTCTGTTTCTTGCACCATATCATACTCAACACACCCTCCGATGTTATTAGGGGTAATACTAGAACTCTTAGAGATGCAGTACTTAGAGTTGTGTATAACTGATCCCTGTATATTTAGTTTCTCTTTTCTTACCAAATATTGCAGTGAAAATTAGAACATACAGGGGCACCGGGATGGCTCAGTTGGTTACGCCTTTGCCTTCGGCTCAGGTCATGATCCCAGGGGTCCTGAGATCGAGCCCCACATCAGGCTGCTGGCTCAGTGGGAAGCCTGCTTCTCCCTCTCCCTCTGCCTGCAGCTTCCCCTGCTTATCCTCTCTAAATAAATAAATAATAAAATCTTTAACAACAACAAAAAAAGAAAATTAGAATATATATATATTAGGAAGTCACTATTGGCCATATGCTGTCAAGGTTAAGAGCACAGATCCCAAGTCAGATAACCCGAAGTTCCCGAGTGAATATAAACTTCTTGAAAGCTGGGATATTGATTTACCATGGATTCCTCAGGTGCTAGAACAGCCCCTGGCACATCCATTTGTGTTTACCTGTGGAACACAAACAGGCAGGTACACAGCTCTTTTGCCAACCTAGCCCAAGAAAAATACAATATTCTCATTGTTTGGTGAGAGTTGTGGTCATGCATCTCCTGATGATCCATGGATAGCCGTTGGCCCACCACAAGTATTCCAAAGGGTTTTTTATTTATTCCAAAGTATTTTTTCATCAACTAAAATAGCTTCCCAGCATAATGTAAAGATTTGGAGTATGACAAGTAAATGGGTCCCCTATTAGCCATGTGACTTCGACAAGTCATCACACTTCTCCAAGCTTCAGTTCCTTATGTGCCAAAGGGGGAAAGTAGTGGTCAGCAGGCAGTTGTGAAGATTAAATTTATGAATGCAAAACGTAGGTTCTCCCCTGACTTTTCCACCTTACAAATGAACCCAGTAATTTGTGCTTTCCTCCATCTCCTCTCTGAGAATCTTTAATCATTTCCTGAACTTCACGTCACTGCTTTGTGCAGTGTGTCATTCATGTGAGATTTCTCTGCATTACTCCTTGAGCACTGAGTATTGCAAAATATCACGGTAGAGGCAACAAGGCACACAAGATGAATAATACATAGGTATTTATTTATAATACAATATAACAGTATTTAGGTGAGTTATATGAAATTTTTGTTTCTGTAAGTCAAAAATGGTCAAATTGTTCCAATATCATATGGCTGAATTTACCTACTCTTGAAGTGCTCACAATCCACTGATATACACCCAAGTCCTTAGGGAGGGTACCACGGAATTACCCACAATGTGTTATGTGGATAAAAGAGGCAGACTAGTGATGGGGGGAGTTATGAGAACATTTTTGTGGACTAGATGGAGTTTACCAGGGCCTGAAATTACTAGGAAAGGGATATGTCAATCTTATAAGGTAGAAGCCCAGTGACCTAGTCCACTGCTCATTGATTTAGAAGAGCAGCTGCCAACAAGTGAAATCAGTGGGTTTATTTTGGAAGGGCTAAAGACATTTCAATTGGGTTAAGGAGACAGAGCCAATTTTCCTCAAGGAGAAGTGAGACACGCATGTCTGCGGTGAGAGCACTGAGGCCTCCAGAGAACGTGTATGTCTTATTATTTGTTTGTATCTTACTTTGAACAAGAATTTAATAATGAGAATATAGGGTGGTGGACTCCAACTTTTAAAATTAAGGCCTGTAAATTACACAGCTACTTTTAAAAATTCACAGTAAAACATACATGAAAAATTTTGCCATTTCAGTCAATTTTTTAAAGATTTCTTTATTTGAGAGAGTAAGAGAATCCCAAGCAGACTCCCTGCTGAGCACAGAGCCCAATGTGGGGCTTGATCTCAGGACTCTGAGCCGAAATCAGTCTGATACTTAACTGACTGGCCACCCAGGTCCCTCCCCATTTCAATCATTTTTAAGTGTATAATTCAGTGGCAATAAATATATTCACATTGATTTTTTTAAACTTTTTTTTAGAGAGAAAGAGAGCAGGGGGGAGGGGCAGAGGGCGAAGGAAAGAAAGACTCTCAAGCAGACCCCAGACCCAGCACAGAGCCTAACATGAGGCTGGATCTCACAACCCTGAGATCACGACCTGAGCTGAAATCAAGATCTGATGCTTGACTGCCTGAGCCACCCAGCTGCCCCTATATATTCACACTGTTATGCAACGATTACCACAATCCATCTCCAGAACTTCTTACATCATTTCAAACTGAAACACCGTACCAGTGAAACAACAACTCCTCATTCTCCCCTCTCCTCAGCCCTTGGCAATCACCATTCCCCTTTCTGTCTCAATGAATTTGGCTACTCTAGACACCTCACATAAGTGGAATCATAGAGCATGTGTCATTTTGTGTCTATACATTTAGTATGACTTTAAAGTTCATCCGTGTTGGAGCATGTGTCCGAATATCCTTCCTTTTTAAGGCTGAGTAACATTCCATTGTCTGTATAGACCACATTTTGCTTATCTATTGCTGTATCAGTGGACATTCAGATTATTTCCTCTTTTTGGTAGGAGCTAGTTTTAAGCCAATTTGAGCAGCATCAACTAGGCTAGCTTCAGACAGCTCTTCACCTGCCCTCCCTGGCTGGGAGGATGAGAAAGAAGCACCTATCACTTATCAGGTTCCCTGAGAAACTGGGGTAGAGATCGCCAGATCTGCCTTGTCCCAGTCAGGGATGGAACCAGTGAGGGCGTGAGATGCCGGGCCCTAACCCATGTGTTCCATGTCTTTGTCCCAAGAATGACCTTGGAGATATTATTCCACCATCCTGGTCACATCCTACCCCCACCCCCCACCGCAGACCAGCAGACCCAGTATTCTCAGTTTTTCTGTAGTTTTTTGGACAAAAGCTTTATTACCCATGAGTCCACTTAAAAATCCCTTTTACAAATAAGGCCTCAAGGACAACTTTTTTTTCCCCAGTTGGTAATCAGTGGCAGCTCAATAACTCCTCCTGCTTACCTCATACTTTGTTGCATCTTTTTTCTGGTGCCATCAGTCAGTCAGTCAGTCTCAGGAAGAAAAAGTCAGCAGAACCACATTCTAGGGGCCCACAAAGTGAGAAAGAGAGTTGCTTTTCTTTCTGTGTGTGTGTTTTTAAAAGATCTTATTTATTTATTAGAGGGAGAGAGAGAGAGCAGGTGTGGGAGTGAGAGGCAGAAAGAGAGGGAGAAGTAGGCTCCCTGATGAGCAAGGACCCTGATGAGGGACATCATCCCAAAACCCTGGGATCATGACTTGAGCTGAATGCAGACGTTTAACCGACTGAGCCACTCAGGCGCTCGAGGGTTGCCTTTCTTGTTTATTTCTAATACCTCTTAATTTTTAACCTGGTGGGTAAAGTCCTCTTTACCCAGAGAAGAGAATAGTAAGATTTTTCACTTGGTTTTGCAAAAACATGTTGATATGACATATCTTCTAATTACTGCTTCACTATCAGGGTATCATAAGGCTGCTTCAAAGACCAAGCAAAAATAGATTTTGAGGAGTATAACACCCATGCTCTTTTAGTACATCTGTAATTATTGTGTACATTCTAATTACAATGTGCTTCTTACCTAGATATTCTTGCTCAAGGAAAACAACAACAACCACAACAAAAAACTAAACACAACAAAAAATCCAACTGTGCTTCTATTTTCAGTCAGTGTATTTATACTCTTAAACCTAAACCTGCCTAGTGCTACCTGGGCTTTGCCATCCATACTTTTTCTAGCAGCCACACTAGGTGACTTGAGTATGCAAACTGACAGCACAGTATAATTGCAAGCTGAAATCAGATAAGACTTTTCATGCAAGATCTCAAATGTTAGAGTCTTAATTAACCCTTTGACTCTGAAGCAAAGAGACTCTCCACCCATCTGGGCTAACTTTTACCCTCACTTCTTAGCCTGTTTCTCTGGGATGTGAGCACTTGGAGGGTGGATAAAAGACTCATGGGAGTCAAATGCACTCACACTACACTGTTTCCATCTAAGTAGAATTAAATTAGTAATCTCACTGGCTAAATTTTCAAAAAATAAGCAGTGAAAGTCAGAAGTTATTTTATTTTTTTAAAGATTAATTATTTATTTGAGAGAGAGAAAGAGAGAGAGACAGCACAAGCAGGAGGGGCAGAGGGAGAGGGAGAGAGAATTTCAAGTGGATTCCACACTGAGCACTGAGCTCAGTGGGGTTATCCCAGGACCCTGAGATCACAACCTGAGTGGAAACCAAGAGTCAGACTCTTAATCACCAGGAGCTCCAAAAATTATTTTAAAAATTGCTTCTAGGGATGTCTGGGTGGCTCAGTTGGTTAAGTGTCTGTCTTCGGCTCAGGTCATGATCTCAGGGTCCTGGGATTGAGACCCGAATCAGGCTTTGCTCAGTGGGGAGTCTGCTCTTCCTGGTTCCTCTGCTCCTTCCCCCTGCTTGCCCGCTCTCTCTGTCCCTCAAATAAATAAATAAATAAATAAATAAATAAAATTTCTTCTATATTTTAATGTTTCCTTCATGAAATGTATAGCATTTTATTAAAAATAACTAGTCAAAGCTGGCAACATCTATACTCCCTAACGTTTCTGATACCTTGAGTGTGTTGGAAACTGTGGGACTAATTAAATTAAATATAAGTAGAGACAAAGTATTTGGAGTCATAATTTTGTTTCATGTCTTGACAAACATAAATGATGGGAAGGGTGTGGGAGTAGGAACCAGAAGCAGAGAAGCATAACCTTGGCTCCAGAACCAAGGACTACTGATATCTGGGTTTCAGCAACTCTGTGTGGGTGATTATTCATTTACGGAGTTGGGAAAATCAGGGTAGCCGTTGTTTATTCATTTAAGTTTTTGAAATCAAGAGTGCTGTGTTGGACAGGCTGCATTTGAGACACAACGTGTAGATGTGAAGTAGACATTTATAAACATAATTATGGAACTTACAGAAGTCAGGTCTGGGGATATAATTTCAGGAGTCATTAGAATATGGGTGATATTTAAAACTGGATTGTATGCATCCCCTTGGAGGGAGTGTGTTGCCAAAGAAGAGGACAGAAAAGAAGAAAGAGCCAGTGCAGTAAAAGGGAGATCAAGGGGATGTGGGTAATGGAGGCCAAGAGCGGAGTATCTCAAGAGGGAAGAGCTGGTAAAGGGTGCCACGGGCTGGTCACAAATCAAAAAATATAAAATTGAAAATAGTTCTTGAGCTGTGGCAATTTGGAAGTTGGTGACTTTGACAAGAACAGCTTCAGGAGAGTTGGAGGTGGTAGGACATTGAGTGAAGGACGGTGTGAGGAATAGGAACATAAACAATTTTGGGGTTTTGGGGCAAGTTTCACAGTGAACATGTGGCAGAGACACTAGCTGCCCTTCTGGAATGCATTTCCCACTTTTATTTTAGAAACAGAGACTAGATTTTTTTTTTTTTAGGATTTTATTTTTTTATTTGACAGAGATCACAAGCAGGCAGAGAAGCAGGCAGAGAGAGAGGAGGAAGCAGGTTCCCTGCTGAGAAGAGATTCCCCATGTGGGGCTTGGTCCCAGGAGCCTGGGATCATGACCTGAGCCGAAGGCAGAGGCTTTAACCCACAGAGCCACCCAGGCATCCCCAGAGACTCGAATTTTACCTAGACTTTGCTGCCTGGAATAAGGACTTCATTGACTAGTCTCCTCTGCAGCTGGGGACAGAGGTGTGGCCACGGGACAATGTTTTTGACAAAGTATTTCGAAACCCTCTTCTTAAAAGGAAGTTTCTTTTTTTTTATTAATTTATTTATTTTCAGCATAGCAGTATTCATTATTTTTTCACCACACCCAGTGCTCCATGCAATCCGTGCCCTCTATAATACCCACTACCTGGTACCCCAACCTCCCACCCTCCCCCCCGCCACTTCAAACCCCTCAGATTGTTTTTCAGAGTCCATAGTCTCTCATGATTCACCTCCCCTTCCAATTTACCCCAACTCCTTTCTACTCTCTAACACCCCTTGTCCTCCATGCTATTTGTTATGTTCCACAAATAAGTGAAACCATATGATAATTGACTTTCTCTGCTTGACTTATTTCACTCAGCATAATCTCTTCCAGTCCAGTCCATGTTGCTACAAAAGTAGGGTATTCGTCCTTTCTGATGGAGGCATAATACTCCATAGTGTATATGAACCACATTTTCCTTATCCATTTGTCTGTTGAAGGACATCTTGGTTCTTTCCATAGTTTGGCAACCGTGGCCATTGCTGCTATAAACATTGGGGTACAGATGGCCCTTCTTTTCACGACATCTATATCTTTGGGGTAAATACCCAGGAGTGCAATTGCAGAGTCATAGGGAAGTTCTATTTTTAATTTCTTGAGGAATCTCCACACTGCTCTCCAAAGAGGATGCACCAACTTGCATTCCCACCAACAGTGTAGGAGGGTTCCCCTTTTTCCACATTCCCTCCAACACATGTTTCCTGTCTTGCTAATTTTGGCCATTCTAACTGGTGTAAGGTGATATCTCAATGTGGTTTTAATTTGAATCTCCCTGAGGGCTAGTGATGATGAACATTTTTTTCATGTGTCTGATAGCCATTTGTATGTCTTGATTGGAGAAGTGTCTGTTCATATCTTCTGCCCATTTTTTGATATGATTGCCTGTTTTGTGTGTGTTGAGTTTGAGGAGTTCATTATAGATCCTGGATATCTACCTTTTGTCTGTACTGTCATTTGCAAGTATCTTCTCCCATTCCGTGGGTTGCCTCTTTGTTTTTTTTGACTGTTTCCTTTGCTGTGCAGAAGCTTAAAAGTAAGTTTCTTAAAAGGAAACTGGGAGGAACACCACCCTTGTCCTTCCCACCTTCTCCTGCTGCCTGTAATGTGGGATGTGATGACTGGTACCTCAATAGTAGCCATGAGGTAACTCAGAACGTGGCCTTGAAATCCAATGCAGGACAAAAGTGAAACATGGTTTCTTATGACTCAATGAATCATTTACCTTTGTACTTCTTTACTGAGAGAGAGAGAAAAAAAAATCTGCATGGTTAAATCATTATTTCCCCCCCCTTACATTGACCAAATCTATTCCTAATTGACACAGAATTTAAGCAGATTAAGTGGGTGGTAGGTTGGAGATAGATGTGAGGTCAGTAGATGTTTTGTTTGTATGTTTCTAAGTTGAATGATTCACTGAGTAGGAAGTAGACACTAGATCAATTATTTGGGAAAACTTCCACAGTTATTCATCATTCCTGGTGTAAAATGCCATTCAAGTTTTTGTTTCCATTTTTAGATTTAGTATATCAGTCAGGGATCTTGTTTGCAAGCAGTAGAAACTGACTCTGGCTGATGTAAATGGAAAAGGAAGTGATTGCAGCCAGTCAGTGTCTAACCGAATTGTGGATGGCTGGAGAGCCAGGCTTGGACAAGAGGCAGAATGAGAGAGGCAGCACAAGGCACCACAGATACAATCATGCCACGGTGTCAGTCTGTTAGGGACACAAATGCCATCACCAATGAGCTCTGGATGCCTCTTCAGCCCATGCCTGCCTCCCTCACCAAGGATGGATGCTTTTGCCAAAAAAGATTCTTCACCACCCTCCCCTCTTTCTTTGTGTCATAAGTACCTTATTCAAAATCTGTGCTGGGATAACTGAGTGACTGATCTACCTGTGTGCCCAACTCCTAGCTGCAAGGGAGGCTGGGAAGCAATCGACTTCTAGAGTGAGAGGCACCTCCAGAAAAACTCATATGGGAGTTCAGATGTGAGGTGGACAAAAGAAATAATTAAAAATGCTACCATACATCTATTATGTTTAGTTTCTCAAATATAACTTTTTTTTTTTTTTTTTTTAAGATTTACTTTTAGGTAATCTCTACGCCCAACATGGGGCTCCAACCCATAACCCTGAGATTGAGAGTTGCCTGTTCCACCGACTGAACCAGCCAGGTGCCCCTCTTACCTACTCTTTAATTTGAATATTAACTTTTTAATTTTGCAAGACTTGAGTAGGGTGCCTGGGTGGCTCAGTTGGTTGAGCAGCTCCCTTCAGCTCAGGTCATGATCCTGGGGTCCTGGGATAAAGTCCTGTGTCAGGCTCCCTGCTCAGTGGAGAACCTGCTTCTCCTTCTCCCTCTGCTGCTCCCCTTCATCCTGCTTATGCTCTCTCTCAAATAAATAAATAAAATCTTTATTAAAAAATAAGACTGAAATATGATTGTACATGTCTTTTGAGTGCAGGGTAATATCTGTTGCTGGGAAGAACAATGGACAAATTCATCTATTTTTTTAAAAATCCTTTCAATATTAACAATTTACCATTTGTTGAGTATTTACTATGTGTTGGCATATATGTGTTGGTATATACATTTTCTTTTTATTTTAAAGATTTATTTGTTTATTTGAGAGAGAGAGAGAGAGAGAGTGTGTGTGTGTGTGTGTTTGTGTGTATAAGCAGAGAGAGGGGTAGAGGGAGAAGGAGAGAAGCAGACTCCTGTACTCAGAGCCAGCTGGACTGGGGCTCCATCCCATGACCTGAGCCAAAATCAAGAGTTGGATGCTTAAACCAACTGAGCCACCCAGACACCCCTATACATTTTCTTATCTAGACCTCACAACAAATCTTCAAGTCAACCCCACTCTACAGAAAAGAAAATTGAAGCTCAGAGAAGCCAAGTAACTTGGTAAAGCTCATGCAGCTAGTAAATGCCATAACTAAAATTTTAATGGAGGAAAATCTGGGTACAATTTAGCAATGAGTGTTGTAGGGGATTTAGGAGCTCTAAAACCTTATTCAGGTCAATTCACTTGAAGGACAATCCTAATTTATGTAGTAAGCTGGGAGACTCTAGATGCTAGCTAGATTTCTACATGATTTAAGTAAATGTCCATATGATTAATATGTTAGATGGAATATGGTTATCAACAACAAATATGGCTTGACAGTTTGTCCTTAGTTATTGAAATATCTCCAGCTCTGTGTTGATAGATGTGACAGTTTCCACATACCTCAAGCAGAAGATCTATTTGGGAAAAGTGGGTTTGGCCCAAATTATCTAGATTGCATGTTTATGCTCATCAAATTTGTCCGCTTAGCTTATTAGTGGGTCAAACAATTAGTAATATAAATAATCAAGTTTCTAGTTTAATTAGAGTTCTGTCCAAATATACGAAGATCAGAACCGACCAGAAATTAGTCCTATTTAAGTGCAAATTGACATGTTGACATCTTGTTTTACATTCTGATTAGAAATATTATATAATCTCCATGTTCAGATTTTTGTGTCCTACAGTAGAACCTGATAATATGAATCATCATATTGGATAATATTAACCTCATGAATTAAAACATTTTTTCCTACTAAAGGAAATAAAGACAGAAGTACATTAATTCCCATTCTATAATGACACAAAGGGAAACACTTGCTGTTTGAGAAATTGAAAAGGAAATGGTCTCTGGAGAGATGAAAATGGAATTTGTAACCTTTTCAGAGGACATAGTCCCCCCCCCCCCCCCCCCCCCCCGCAACCCTTCCTCTGATTTTCTGGGCTCTAATTCAATTGCGACAGTGAAATCTATTGAAAGTGATTTTTTCTTGTCTGCACGAAGAGAGAAGAGGCACAGGTTAGCAAACCTCTGGAGGTGCTGTCTGTGTCTTGGGCTAGAGAAGAGGTTCTTTACTCATCACCCTTGGGAGTTTCTGTGGGTCTGTGGAGGCCCTGAAATCACACATAAAATGCATTTAGGAATTTGAGGGTGTGTTTGTGGGAAGAGGTTCCCTAGTTTTTATTATTGAGTCAGAGGGGTTGTGACCCTAATAGGATCACAAGGCCTGCTCTTCAGTAAGGTTCCTGGCACCTGAACACCAAAGCTAATGTCTGGGCTCCAAGTCAAAAGGCTTGTTTGGGTGCTGAGTTAGCTTCAGTATGGTATTATTCGTTATTACAAATAAACATATTGCTTTCAAGTATGTTAATATAGATAAGGCATTTAAAGAGATTTTTACAGTTTCCAGGTCACTGTTATCTGTATTTGCTCATTTAAAAATCACAATAATCCTGTGCTAAGGCTGGATCATTAATATTATCTTCATTTTACAGGTAAGCAAATAAAAACCCAGAGGGAGCAAAAGCAACAACTTGCTCTAGATGATTAAAAGATCCACAGGGATGAGTTTCTTTCCTTCAAGGGATTGGCATAGGAGTGGGTCTCTGACTCACACTGGGTCAATCAGAGGTTCTCCGTGAACATTTGGAAATGTGGCCCCAAATCGAATTGTTTGCCCAATTTGGTTCTGGGGTTTGTGTCTTCTGCCTGTCATCCATACAAGCAGGGGAAGGGGGAGAGGGGAGCAGAGAGAGGAGAAGAGGGGGCGGGGAGAGAGAGAGAAAGGAGGGAGTGGAGGGGGAGGGCAGAGACAGAGAACGGACTTCAGGCTCTCTATTAGCCCTGGGTCCCTGAGACAGGCTTGCGTCTCTGACAGCACTTGGAGCAGAAGCTGGATACACTAGAGAAGATACGTTTTAATTTTTATTGGAATATAATGTTTGAAAGTGAAGCGAAGAACTTATGAAACATAACTGATAGAAATAGGGGTCCTACTTGATCCAGTGTTTGCAAGAATCATAAAATAACATGCAAAAGATAATTTAAAGGGAATTTCAATCTCATCTTGGGTCTGTTGAGGATCCATTTACCACCCATAAGAACATTTCTTAAAAAGCCATTTTTGGGATGCCTGGGTGTGGCTCAGTCGTTGAGCGTCTGCTTTTCGCTCAGGTAATGGTCCCAGGATCCTGGGATCAAGCCCCTATCTGGCTCCCTGCTCTGTGGGAAGCCTGTTTTTCCCTTTCCCACTCCCCCTGCTTGTGTTCCAACTCTGTGTGTTTCTCTCTCTGTTTAAAAAAAAAAAAAAAGCCATTTTCATCTGAACACTGGTTTCCCTTGTCTCTTTTGGAACTACTCACATGACAAATTTAAAAACGCTCCCTTACACTTCAACAGGTATGGATTTATATATCATTGTTCTCATATTCCACCCCCAACACCCTATCTTTCCGCTCTTGTTCTTTCTTCTTACTGTCTTTATTGCCCATCACAATAAATAAAAATAATAAGTAATACCTTCCCTGAAAACTTGGAAAGGGGTGGGGGAGATAGGAGGAATTTTGAGAAAAACTGGTAATATTTAAATGTAAAGAAAACTGGTAATATTTAAATGTAAAGAAATATCACCCCTGACACATACATTTATAATAATTTTCCTTTTTTTTTTTTTTTTTTTTTGCTTAAACTGATATGACTGGTTTCTATTATTTCTTTAAAAAAGGAGTTCTAAGTATTATGTTCCTAGAGGGAGTGACAGAATTGAGGAGAGAACTCTGGCATTTTGATTTAATATCTGCTGTTCTTTTTACATACCCTGGCTGTGTCTGCATAGATTTCTATTGCCAGAGAATTGAGGATTAAAGGCTGGGTACTGACTTTTGTTTTCCTTTAAGATTTTTTATTTATTTGAGTGAGTGAGAGAGAGAGAGAGAGAGAGAACAAGTTGGAGGGGCAGAAGGAGAGGGAGAGAGATTCCCAAGTAGACTCTGCACTGAGCACAGAGCCAGATGCAAGGCTTGATCTCACAACCCTGAGATCATGACTGAGCTGAAACCAAGAGTCAAAAGCTTAATCAACTGCACCACCCAGACGCCCCATGACTGGGTACTTCTTAAACATTTTTGTATGTCTTCTTGGTCTGTGAGTTCCATTAGGGCAGGTATCATGTCTGTCTTATTCACTTCCGTATTTTTGGTGTCTCACACAGTGTTGGTGTGTGAATAATTTTTGATGCTAAAGAAGTGAATGAATTAATAAAAGAATGAAAGAAGCTTTCATCTTCGATCATTTGGGGCACCTGGCTGGCTGAGTAGGAGGAGCACGTGACTCTCGATCTCAGGGTCATGAGTTTGAGTCCCACCTTGGGTGTAGAGCGTACTTAAATAAATAAAAAAATAAAAAATTATTAGACTCTTATTTGCCTTGTGGAGTATCTTGACAGAAAAATGTAATAAATATAAACTGTGTATTTACCATTGCTATTAAATTTATGCTGCCTTACAGAATAAAATATTAAATTTCTGTTAACTTTTCAGTATTTTTCCTGTTTTTTTCTTTCCTCTGTGCTTTATATCTCAAGGGAAACTTTTCCAATTAACTGTGATTTCTGTTGAAAGCTCTTTCCTCAAAGAGGGCAATCAGTCTTATCTTCAAGTTAAAGCTTTTGTGTTACATGTTAACACAAAAGGGAGTGGAAGCTAATTTTGCTAATCAGAAACAGCTCTAGTTACACAGCTCAGGCCTAAAAATATGGGCTGGACTAGAGATATGGGGAAAGATTGATGAAACAATATTTCAAGCCATGTTTTCTACATATGTTGCAATGAATCTATATTTGTATTATGATGAATACAAATCATAATTGACTTGGTTGAAAGCCCGATGAGTGTGTTGTGTCATAGTGATAATTGCATTGGCCTGAGGGGGAAAAAAACCCTTCCTTGGGGTTTGAAAAACCTTAACTGCCTGCTCTTATAGTCCAACATTTGTAGCAAAATCTACTTAACCTTAATATATACTTTATTCTATGAAACATCTTCATAACCTGTACTCCCAAATGACCTGAATTTCTTCTCCCAGGACTCAGGGCTTCCTGCTTCTTTCCCCAGCCACCATTAGATCTTAGATTCAGAAGAAAGTAGATATGATTTTCCAGGGGCAAGAAGGGGTCATGCTAAGCATGGATTTCTTCTTGATATCTCCAATTGGGTTGAGGTGTTAGTATAGAGGAGAGAATGCTCTGGATTTGCCTCAAAACTTAACTCTAGCTTTAAGACCTTTAACAAGTTACTTACCTCCTTTGATCCTAAATTTCCTCAATTGTAAAATGGAAACAATGGCGCCTGTACAGGTTTATTACTGAGCGCAGTAACATGTTAAATACCTGACTCTGGTAGACTTCCAGAAAGAATGCTTTCTTCTCCTTTTCCTGCCTAGTGCCTCTTTTCCACTCAATTTTGTCTCTCCATGAAGGAGAGCTCATGACTTTCACTAAATGGTCTGAGATTTTTCTCTGGAAAAATATTTTCCTTTGCTTCTGGGAAAGAACTGCAGAAACTGCAGAGGCTTACCTTTTTGAACTTGTACCCACATCTCCAGGAGCACTGGGACTCCAAAGCCTGATGGGTTTGTAGGGAAAACATCAAACTGAGAAATCTCTAACCACCTTTTTCTCAAGCCCTTGAATACTAAGTTATAGGCAGTCAACAGTTTTGATGTCTATTCTACTTTTTTTTTTTCAGGTTTATTTATCTATCTAAGAGTTAGAGAGGGCATGCTCCAGCAGGAGGAGATGCAGAGGAAGGGAGTGAGAATCTTCAAGCAGGCTCCCTGCTGAGGGTGGAGCCTGACATTGGCCTCAATCCCAGGACCCTGAGATCACAACCTTAGCTGAAACCAAGAGAGTTGGAGGCTTAACCGACTGCACCCAGGTGCCCATCTACTTTTCTTGTATAAGGAACTCATAAGGTAACACAAAATCATGGGTTACACCAGGTGATGATACAGTCTTCAAATAAAAAGATGATCTTTGGGGCGCTTGGGTGGCTCAGCGGGTTAAAGCCTCTGCCTTTGGCTCAGGTCACGATCCCGGACTTCTGGGATCGAGCCCTGCATCATCAGGCTCTCTGCTCAGCAGGGAGCCTACTTCTTCCTCTCTGTCTGCCTGCTTTTCTGCCTACTTGTGGTCTCTGTCTGTCAAATAAATGAATAAATTCTTTAAAAAAAGAGATGATCTTAAAATACTTTAATAATAATTTAGACTTGCATGTTAAGCTGATTTGCCCAAACCAGGATGAATTTTTAATAGAGAATGGGTATTAGACCAATGAAAATTTTGCATTGTGTCAAAAAACTTCATTTAGATCATTTCACACACAGGAAAATTACTTTTTGGATGATTATGCCTTATTATATCTGTTGAGATATAAGCAAAAAGTTCTAACTTTAATTTGAATTATAGTCAGCAATTCTCTCAGATTCTATGATTCTTTGTAAAAGGGGAGGATTGAATCTCTGTAGAAATAAAGCCTCTTTTAATATCTGCAATACTGTTTTACATTTTATTTATTTTTTCTATCTTGGGTAGCATGGCCAAAGGTGTCAGTTTGCCAAGGATGATCTCTTTTGGAGACCGTTGTTCTGATAAAATTATTAACAGAATTTCTTTCCCCACCAAACATGGTTTGGACAATGAAATTTTATGAGTACACTGACCTGAGGGCATTACATTTGATATTTTTCCATTGGAATTTCAGAAGAAAAATTTGTAGTCTCAGTTTTTCCTTTATAACAGGAGTTCTGTGGATGGAAGTCATAATTTGGGAAAAAATTTATGCCTTTATTATATCTAACACTCATTATCTTTCAGTTATGGATTCAGGTAACAAATCACAGCACTATTAGTTCTCCTGTGACTTTGTTACCAAGAAAAACCACAGATACTTTCATATCACATTATAGTTATTCCAGATATTGCAAAAGATCACTCCTTCCATTATTACTTTTATTTTTTTTTAGAGATTTTATTTTTAAGTAATCTAAATACCCAACGTGGGCTGGAGATTACAATTCTGAGATCAAGAGTTGCATGCTCCACTGACAGAGCCAGCCAGGCGCCCCACTCATTATTACTTTTAAATTAGATCACATGAGATCATTATCTTTGCATCTACAAATACTGTGCAATGTTGTAGTCAGCTATTGGTCAAGCTTCGTACCTTCACTAAACCTGAAGTCACATATTCTCACAGCAGTAGCCCCCTGTAATAGCTTTACAGACATTTAGGCTATTTTGCAGGATTGTTCATCTACAACTGCTTGCTGGTCAATACAAGGAATTATTTCTTAAAATTTTGCAAACCTAGGCAGTTTAGATAAGAATTCTTTGTTCTCTGTAAGGCAACAGGCTGTTTGAACATAGCACATAAGTCTTACTGTCACGTTAATGGATACTCTTGGAAATCTACAATCTTTCCAGCCTAAGCTGCTAATGTGGAACATCTTTGCCAACTGTCAATGCTGGAGGGAATGTTTTACTCTATAAAGATGAGATACAAAGTTCTTTGTCAGTCTCTTTGAAAAGAGAAACATCTGGAAACATTTCAGAAAGTTTTACAAATTATTTTATTTTGATGGCATCAAAGCTGAAACAGGAACCATCATTCCTTTTTCTTTTTGATATAAAGTATGTTAAGATGATGATCTAGCTAAAGAGAAATTCATTAGTCTTGGGTTAAAAACAAAACAATACAATTGCAATCTATTTAAGAAACCCTCGGAAAATTCAGGTGTTTCTTGATAGACACTATACTTGTCTTATAAAGTAGCTATAAAACCTTTAATCTAGGGGCACCTGGGTGGCTCTGTTGGTTGAAAATCTACCTTCAGCTCAGGTCATGATCCCAGGGTCTTGGGATCCAGCCCTGCATCAGGCTTCCTGCTCAGCAGGGAGTCTGTTTCTCCCTCTCCCTCTCTCCCTCCCACTCATGCCTGCTCGCATGCTCTCTTTCTCTCTCTCAAATAAGTGAATATAATCTTTTTTTAAAAAGCTTTAATCTATTTGTAAGAATTTATGTTTAGAAATCAGTATTTTCAACACTTGTAACAAGTAAAACAAAAAACAAATCAGTTGTTTATTCAAGACATACCTACAGTTTTTTCAAAGACCTCTCCACCTTAACGTTCTTTTTTAAGAATATTTTTATTCTTGAGAGAGAGTGTGTGAGCACATACACACAAACACAGACACACAGACATAGACACACACACAGACACACAGACACACACGTATATGCAAGTGGTGGGGGAGGGGCAGAGGGAGAGCGAGAAAGAATCCCAAGCAGGCTCCATGTCCAGTGTGGAGCCCAATGTGGGGCTCAATCTCACAACACTGAGACAATAACCTGAGCCAAAATCAAGAGTAAGTCACTTAAACTGACTGAACCTCCCAAGCACCCAGTCCATCTTAATGTTCTTATTCAATCTAGTAACAATAGCCTTTCCACTAAGTTTTTATTTATTTATTTTTTATTAAAAAAAATTTTTTTTAAAGATTTTATTTATTTACTTGACAGACAGAGATCACAAGTAGGCAGAAAAGCAGGCAGAGAGAGAGAAAGAGGGGAAGCAGGCTCTCTGCTGAGCAGAGAGCCCAATGTGGGGCTTGATCCCAGGACCCTGAGATCATGACCTGAGCTGAAGGCAGAGCCTTACCCATTGAGCCACCCAGGCATCCCTAAAAAAATTTTTTTTAAGTAAGTTCTATACCCAATGTGGTGCTTGTACTCACGACCCAAAAATCAAGAGTTACATGCTCTACCAACTGTGCCAGTCAAGCACCTCCAACTAAGTTTTTAAAGATAAATTTATTTTCAATTTGTCTTTTAATTATTTTCTTATTCGATGCATCAATAAACACACATTGTACTTTATCACACACTGGTTTTTCAAAACTATTTTGGTAACTATATAATTGGTTTCTCTTGTGATTCTATTTTATTTCCCACACTTTAAAAACATTATTCTGAAAGGGATCCAAAGCTTTGTCAGACTGTCGCTAGGTTACCAACAGGGTCCATGACACACACACAAAAGGTTAAGAAAACTGATTTTGGAGCTAAATCTCAAAGTAGAAACTTTTCGGAGGCACAGTAGGCAACCTTCCATTTATTTGCTGCATAGAATTACAAGGTTTTAGATATGGAAAGGACTTTGAATAGAATACCTACTGTACAGGTCATGTATGCCTTATGTCAGAAAATGGTTAGCAATGAAATGTAGCACAGAGAAATACAGGTAAAGTTCTAAGAAAGGTCAGAAGAAAGAGAGACTACCGTCTATTAGGGGACACATGGAAAAAGTGTTATTTCTGTTGGTTTGGGCAGAATGGGTAAGATCGGAGTATTTTATTTGAGAAAATTCATGCTGAGATCCTCCAGAGACTTAACCAAAACAGATTCTTTGGAGCGTTGGCGCCACCTTAGATTTCTTCTTTTCCTGTCTCTGTGATTGAGTCTTACCATTTATGCCTCCTTCCTCTTTCTTATAGCCATCCTCTCCTATTCACCCCCAGGATCTTGCCTGGCTCATTACTAGCACTACTGGAATGGTCTGCTGCCTAAACGTCCATCCCCTCTCCTGCATCCCTTCCACCCAGGCTATCCTAACCACAATGACAACAGTAGGTTGGTTGTTTGCAGCAGTAATGTTAAAGAAATGTTTGAGTGTTAGTGTTACATATATTATATAAGCCCCATATTAAAAATTTGAAGTCCATATACAATATGTATGTTAAAATTGAAGAGGATATACTAGGGCTCTACCTATTCATCTTGGCAACACATGATAATCACCTATAGAGCGATTAACATGTCCTGATGCAGGAGACTTGCCCCTATAATTCTGATCATTCCCAACCAGACCAAGAGCTCTTGAACTGCCATTCCCATTCCTACCTACCCCTCTAGTTTTCACACTTATCATGCTCCACTTTGTACCCTACCAAACTGTTGGGAGGTTCCTTAAATTCCCATGCTGGTTGCATGATATCCTGAATGCAGTGTACTTTTTCTCTTTATCTATTCATTTTTTAAGTCTCAGCTCATCTTTTCTAGGAAGAATTTTCGGTCTTCTCCAGGTGAAATTATCCATTCTCTCTCCTTTTTGCTCCTCCTTTCATCTGTATGTCTTGGATCATAGAAGCTGTGCATATTTTAATGTATTCCTCCATACCTCTGACTAATAATGACATTGCAAGGGAAGCCATCTCCACTATGTCATTTTTATAAAAATATGCATATATATTTTAAAGATTTTATTTATTTATTTATTTGAGAATGAGAGAGAGAGTGTGTGTGCATGAGTTGGGGGGAGGGCAAAAGGAGAGAGAGAGGGAGACTCCCTGCTGAGCAGGAAGCCTAGGGGTGGGGCTCATCACAAAACCTGAGATCGTGACCCCAGCTGAAGGCAGAGGCTTAACCCACTGAGCCAGCCAGACACCCCTACCTACATATATTTTCAATGATTTTAAAACTTTACATGCACAGCTACCACTATATAGAAATATTACACGTAAACTGGAATAAAATTTGGCTTTTATCTGTATTTGCTTAATAATACCTTACATATCAATCCTGTTTCATGGTAGTATAAGTAATAAGATCCTATTTCTGTGACTGACTTATTTGTAATAGAACACATAAGAGAACTCAATTGGAAATTTTGAAAAACATATCCTCATTGTTAAAAAACAAAAAAGCTGTTGGGATCATTATAAATATTGCATGATAAAGTTTCTATCAAAGTAGCATTAAGCCCAGATACCAATCTTTTATTTTGCTCTTGAGTTTCATATCAATATAAATCAGAAAGGTAGCAGCTGCTGCTATTACAAGTGGTAGAATCCCCTGGCAGATGGGACCAGCCCAGCTCTGGACCCTTTGGAAGCTGTGGGAGTAGTACATTCTGAGCTTGCTTTTGCAATGCTGGGCAAAATTTGCAAAATGACTTCTCAACAAGGAGTCTATATTTGCATAGTCAAATTAGATCCATACAAATATGAATGCCTCCAACCTCGCTTCCATGTCAAATCATCACCCTTTGACAACACCGATATATCCATCTTGATTATTTATAACTTCTACCTTTGAAAGCTTAAGTTTAAATTTTGTTATTTCTTCTATTTCCTTATAATTTTCAAGTCATTAATCATAGTCAAGAGAAAATTAAGTTCCCAATGCATTCTCTTATATGCTCTAAAAGATATACACCCCAAATAATTAAATAATTAAACTTATGGGAAATATTTTTAAATGGACTTATTTCCCAAGTAAAAGTTTTGCTGAATCTTTATCTCAGTGTTATCACTATAGATTATGTAGTAAAGCTGTAATGGAAAAAAAATCACAATTATATAAGAATTCCTACTTTCTATATGCTGTTTTAAAAAATGTGATCAGAAGACAGCCTACATCAGAATAAAATGCAAATTCTTGCTCCATTCCTAATAAGGAATTTGCACTTCACTTCGTTAGTTAGTTAGTTAGTTAGTTAGTTTAAGTAAGCTCCATGTTCTGCGTGGAACCCGATACGAGCTTGAACTCACAGCCCTGAGATCAAGACCTGAGCTCAGATCAAGACCTGAGCTGAGATCAAGAGGGATGCTTAATCAACGGAGCTACCCAGGCACCCCATCCATGTGAATTCTATGAACCATTAAGTTTGAGACTACTGCTCTCAGTCATTTTGAAAATTACACACTCCTGATAAAAGGGCTTTTTGAAATTCCCTTTGCGTAATCTGTGGCATGTGACTCTAGCTTCTGCTAGCATTTTTGCTTCTCATGTTGTGTTGGCCGTATTTGTCCCTCAAGATCTAATATCGATAGTCAGGGATTTAGTTCTATGTGGCCAAAGATAGAATACAGTTATTACTAACCTCCTAACTGGCTGCTTTTCTTTTGTTATTTCTTTTGCATTTGACATCTTTAACTTCAAATCTTGGGTTCTTAAAATATGGTTATGCTCTTGCTTAGTCAGCTGCGTGTGTTCTTTTAGAAACAGCAACAAGTCTTAAAAAAAAAAAGCCCATATGTTTTAATGTTAGTGGTTTCATGTCTGTCCAGTCACCACCTAGATTCTATCAGAAGACCATTGGATAATAGTGAGAATGCAAGAATGATAATTATTCAGTACAGAAATCCATCCCCACCCCCACTTTTGTAATTTTAACTGGCTTCTCTCTTTAATTTCAAATGTAATTCCATTATATATTTATAAAAAAGGTACATCTTTGTCATTATTGCCAAGTAGTTTGCAACAATTGTCAAAAGGCTGTAGAGCATTTAGATGAACTCAACTTTTTTTTTTCTTTAGATGACTGCAACATTTTAAATACAGTGTTTCTCTCTTCTTTTCTTAGTTAACATAGCTGGAATTACATATTTCCATAAGAAAAGACTCTTTGTAGTCTTATAATTTCATATATGCTCTGAAGAGAAACCAGAGTATAGCTACCTTTCAAAAGAGCACTCAATAGCAATTTAACATTTCCTGCCCAAAACCCTAGGTTGTGGTAATTCTCAAACATTGTATAAAATGACACACATTCCATATATGAGGTGTGATTAAAACATAAGACAAGTCACACATGAAAATGGCTCTCATTACTTTATAATCACACCTCATACATAATCTTAGGCAATCAGTCACGGAATATAATTTTTAAAACCCTCACCCTATTGCCCACCTACCTCTAATCCAACTTCCCTTCTGGCCACCCTGAGGTGAGAAAAAGTAGACTGCCATCCAAGGACATCTGGTTTGGAATATGGGGGGGGGGGGCGGCAATCAAACATCATCAGGTGGGATGTTAGTGGGGATCTGCCACCACTAAAAACTCAGCACTTATGTGGTTTTGAAATTATTTCTGGCTGTTTCATGTAGGGGCAGCTGTAGGCAAGATCGTGTAATCAGTGCAGTCCGATTCTATACTGCTCCCACGGCTTCCAGACCTGTACTGCTGTTGCCTGCATCTGAGTGTCCTCTTCCTGACTTGCGCTTCACAGGCAGTCCTGAGTCAATCAGCCCTTCTCATTTTCATTCTGACTTGTTAACACATAAACATCTTCAGTCCCATCCCATCATTTGGTTCATTTCAGTTCACAATAATTGAAGACTTTATGCTGAGCAACTCTTATGTGCCAGGCAGAGTGTTTGGTGCTGTAGGTACAAATTAAAAACAACAACAACAGCAACAGCAACAACAACAACAAAACAAAACAAAACAAAAAAAACAAAAGCAAAACATGGCTTAGCTTCAAGAATTTGGGGTTTAGCTGGACAAGGCAAATTAACAAATTTAACTACATCAAGTTAAGATGATTGGTTCAAGTGATTGATGTATTCGAAGAGTTGAAACAGTGCTTGGTAAATACTCAGTAATTATTTCTTCATGAAATAGAAGTATTCTAAGTGCTAAGCTAGAGGTAGGCACTGGGTACCATAGGAACATAATGGTTCAAGGAACATATCCTGGAAAGATCACAGGCGAGCCAAGTTTGAAGAGGATGAGCTGGTTATTCAGGATAAGGTAGGCTGAGAAGGCATTTCGGGCGAAGGGAAGTATGTATAAGCAAGACACTGGGGGTTTTAAATAATGCAGTGTGTGTGAGGACATTTTAACAATTGGGTTTTATAAGACTTAAAGATATAAAGCAAGGATGGGTAGAAGATGAGAGAGGCATATAGGTGTAAGTTATATAGGTGTAAGAGGTATATAGGATGTAAGTTATCTCAAATGCCATATTGCATCAGGGTGCATTTTATTTGTAGTCCACAGAAAGTCACTGCCATATTTCCTTTTTTTTTTTTTTAAAGATTTTATTTTATTTATTTGACTGAGAGAGGAAACACGAGCAGGGGGAGTGAGAGAGGGAGAAGCAGGCTTCCCACCAAGCAGGGAGCCCAATGTAGGGCTCAATCCCAGGACCCTGGGATCATGACCTGAGACAAAGGCAGATGCTTAATGACTGAGGCACACAGGTGCCCCATATTTGCTTTTTTATTAAAAAAATTATTTATTTTATTTTAGAGAGAGAGAGAGAGGGAAAGAGAGAGCAGGTGGGGGCAGAGGGAAAGGGAGAGAAAGAACCTCAAACACACTCCCCATTGAGCATGGAGCATGCCACGGGCTTGGTCTAATGACTTTGAGATCATGACCTGAGCCAAAACCAAGAGTTGGACACTCAACTGACCGAACCATCCAGGCACCCCCTTCAAGTTTTTATTTTTATTTTTTTAATCTCTGTGAATTGAGGAATAGATTGGAGGGAGACAAGAATAGAGGCAGAAGGCACATTGAGGAGGTTACTGCAATGAGTGGAGCTAAAGATTGCTGGTACAGATGCTGGTCTGAGCCAGCGGGAAGGTGGCCATATTTATATGTCAAAGACCTTTTCTCTTAGGTAAAATATAGATATTCCCTTGACCTTGGTTTCCAGGAAGCCCAGAACTGAATGAATGCTATTATACACACAGGTTAAACCAGTAAGTGGTAAAGTTATCCCAACTATTCTATTTGCTTTCAATATACATATGGTTCCTGAGGTGTGATGGTTTGATGTATTAATTTTTTGACCTTATAATGGTGCGACCCATATGAATTCAGTAGAAACCCTACTTCCAAGTTTGAATCTTCATCTTTCCCCAGGTAGCAACATGTGGTGTGACACTCTGGTGGGATGCTGGGCAATAGCAGCTGTAGCTCCCTGCCAGCCCCATGCTCATGGGAGTATAGAGCAGATACACTTACAACCATTTTGGACCCACACAACCATTCTCATTTTCACTTTCAGTGCAGTATTCAACAAACTACATGAAATGTTTCATACTTTATTATAAAGTAGGCTTTGTGTTCGATGCCTAACTGCAGGCTAATGTAAGTGTTATGAGCACATTGAAGATAGGCCAGGCTAAGTTATGATATTTGGTAGGTGAGTTGCATTAAATCTTTTTTTGACTTGCAGTGCTTTCAACTTACAATGTGTTTATTGGGACATAACTCCATTTTAAGTCAAGGAAGTTCTGTATATATTTTAATTTTACATTTTTTTTTTAGATAATTGGTATAAAAGAAAATACAGAGAGATTAACTGTATAGTTTGATGGGCTTTGAAAATTGTATAAATCTATGTAGACAATTAGTCAAATTGAGATCTAGAGTATTTCCATCACATCAAAATATCTCCTCTTGTCCTGTCCAGTCAATTCTTTCTGCTCTAGGCAACCACTTTCTGATTTCTGGTGACATACATAGAGATGGTAGTTACCATGGGTCTTTGAGTTCTTATAAGTGAAGTTATATGCATCACAGCATACCACAATATATCTTCTTTTGAGTCAGGCTTCACTCAATATTATATGTGGGAGATATATTCACATTGTTGATTCATCAGTAGTTTGTTCCTTTTTATTGCTTAATAGTATTCTACTCCCTTGATGAAATGAATTGTTTCAAGTTTTTGACTACTAAGAATTAAGGCTGCTATAAACTTTCTAGTAAAAGTTTGTTTTTTTGTTTTGTTTTGTGTTTTGTGGACTTAGTTTTAATTTCCTTTGGATAAGTCCTTGGGAATGGAATTACTCAGTTATAAAGTAGGTTTAGATATAGTTTCTCATAAAGAAAGTGTCAAGACAGTTTTCCATATCCTCATCATTGCCAGTGTTTCTGATATCAGTAACTTAGAGAGTATCAAATTGTTATTTTAATTGTTTTTTATGGATGGCTAATGAAATTGAATAATTTTTCATGTGCTTGTTAACCCTTGGTATATCTTTTGAAGTATCTATTTAAATGCTTTGTTATTTTTAAATTAGCTGTAATTTTCTTATTGGTTTGTAGGAGTTTTTTATAATTCTGGATATAAGTCCTTGTCACATATGTGTATTATAGTGTATGATCTCCCAGATATTGTCTGGCCTATTTATTTGCTTCAATAGTGTCTTCTGCATCCAGATGGCCAACAGACACATGAAAAAGTGCTCCACATCACTCGGCATCAGGGAAGTACAAATCAAAACCACAATGAGATATCACCTCACACCAGTCAGAATGGCTAAAATTAACAAGTCAGGAAATGACAGATGCTGGCGAGGATGTGGAGAAAGGGGAACACTCCTTCACTGTTGGTGGGAATGCAAGCTGGTGCAGCCACTCTGGAAAACAGCTTGGAGGTTTCTCAAAATGTTGAAAATAGAACTACCCTATGACCCAGCAATTGCACTACTGGGTATTTACCCTAAAGATACAAATGTAGTGATCCAAAGGGGCACGTGCACCCGAATGTTTATAGCAGCAATGTCTACAATAGCCAAACTATGGAAAGAACTTAGATGTCCATCCACAGATGAATGGATAAAGAAGATGTGGTATATATACACAATGGAATACTATGCAGCCATCAAAAGAAATGAAATCTCACCATTTGCGACGACGTGGATGGAACTAGAGGGTATTATGCTTAGTGAAATAAGTCAATCTGAGAAAGACAACTATCATATGTTCTCCCTGATATGAGGAAGTGGTTAAGGGAGTAGGAGAAGAATGAATGAAACAAGATGGGATTGGGAGGGAGACAAACCATAAGTGACTCTTAATCTCACAAAACAAACTAAGGGTTGCTGGGGGAAGGGGATTTGGGAGAGGTGGGTGGGGTTATGGATATTGGGGAGGGTATGTGCTATGATGAGTGCTGTGAAGTGTGTAAACCTGGTGATTCACAGACCTGTACCCCTGGGGATAAAAATACATTATAAGTTTATAAACATAAAATAAAAAATTTTAAAAAATGGTGTCTTCTGAGCAGAAGTTTTTTATTTTAATGAAGTTCATGTATCATTTTTTCTTTTATGGTTAGTTCTTTCAGTGTCCTAAGTTGGCTTATCATAAGTCATGAAATTATTCTCTTTTTCTAGAAATGTTATGGTTATAACTTCTATAACTTCTATATTCTATAAGGGCTATAATCCACCTTAAATTAATTTTTTAATATAGAATGAAGTAGGAGTCTAGGTTCAATTTTTCCCATATGTAAATTTGATTTTTCCATTTGTTGTAAAGATGTTCCTTTCCCATTGAATTATGCTGATACCTTTGTTGTAGATCAATTGACCATGTATATGCAGCTCTATTTTTGAACTCTTATTCTATTCCCTTAAGCTATTTGTCTAGTCTATGATGATGCCACATTGTCTTGATAACTGTGGCTTTAAAAAGATTATAACAGACATCCAGTGGGGGGGGATAGGGTAACTGAGTGATGGGCATTAAGGAGGGCACTTGATGTAATGAGCGCTGGGTATTATATGCAACCAATGAATCACTAAGTTTTACCCCTGCAACTAATAACACAGTATATGTTAATTAAATTGAATTAAAATAAAAAATGTAAAAAATAAGAATGTTTCTATATTCATGAAAAAATAATAGTCATCCATGTTATCACAGTGTACATTCAAATAACACATCACTTCATAAAAATCTAGTTAACTTACAGAAGGATAATTCTGTTTAACCTTTTTCCACACTTATGATCTCATTGCCGTAATTTTTCCTCATACATATTTAACACATTGCTATTTTTTTAAAAATGAGATTTCTTTTTATTTATTTATTTTTTTCAGAAGGGGGTGAGGGCAGAGGAAAAGAGAGAATCCTAAGCAAGCTTCACACCCAGCACAGAACCTGACACAGGGCTCAATCTTACAACCCTGAGATCATGACCTGAGAAATAAATCTAGTCAGATGCTTAACTGACTGAGCCACAAATGTACCTCACTAGTAGTTTTACTTAAAAGAAATAATCATCTTTTTGAGTAATTGAAAATTACATATAAAGATCTTTAAAAATTATTTTTTATGTTTTCTCACATATTTGCCCCTTTCTTGTGCTCTTCATTCCTTTCTGCATCTTTGGGCTTTCATCTAGCATCATTTCCTTTTAGCTTAAAGAATTTCTTTTGGCATTCCTATAAGGAATGTCTGCCAGAGTCTGTCCAAAAATGTCTTTATCTTTAATGTGAAGGATATTTTCATTGGATATAGAATTCTAGGTTGATACATACTATCATCTTCTAACTGTCTCTTTTTCTGATGAGATGTCAGATTAATTTTTAATGTTGTTTTCCTGAATGTGCTACATGTCTTTTGTTTGTTTGCTTATGTGTTATTGAGGTTTTTCCCCCTTCAACTTTGGTGTTTAGCATGTTAACTATAATGTGTCTAGATTCAGTTTTCTTTGTATTTACCTGGAGTTTGCTGAACTTCTTGGATCTGTGGCTTGATGTCTCTCATCTACTTTGGGAAATTATCGAACATTTTATTTTCAAGTATTTCTTCGACCCCTTTTTCTCACGTTACTTTCTTCTAAAACTCTAATTTCATGTGTGTTAGACCATTTAATATTATCCTATAGGTTTTAGATGTTTTGGTTAACTTTTTGCTCATTCTTTTTTCCCTCTTCTTACTTCAGTTTGCATTATTTCTATCAACTTTTTCATTTCTTAACTGAAATTCCGTATGTGTTTATACATATTTTTAACCTTTTCCATATGTCTTTTCACATATTTATCAGTTACTTTAAAGTCTTTTATGCTAATTCTAAAGCAATGCCATCTCTGGGTGAGCTTCTAGGGTCTGCCTTTTATCCTGAATTTGGGTCACATTTTCCTGCCTCCTGACATAGCTTGCAAATTTTTACTCTATGACCAACATTATGGGTAAAAAATTAGTAGTGGTGGAAATAAACAATATTTTATCCCTAACAAAGGCTACATTCTTTCTGTTCTGTTGAGTTCTTGGTTTGAGGAGTAGGTGGATAGGAAGTCAAACTGATACATACATGTATAGACTTGTAGGAGCTTTCGTTAAGTTTAATTTACCTTTGGTTTCAAATGTTTCAAGCAAAGGTTTATATTTTCCTATTGGTATACTTTGGGAAATACGAGGATCTTGGGATTTTTCTCTGCTATATGGCCTAGCCACAGGTTTCTTGGGTGTCTGGGGAGTATTCTTGCCCTCTAGCCCTGTTCTTGGATTTCCATGCCTCAAGAAATTCTCTTTACCCTGTTCTTCTGCCCTTCTCCTTTTCAAATCTGCTGGCTTACAACTTAGTAAAGGAGTTATGTGCTATGGAGAGTTTCAGTTGGCTCTTCTGGCTTTCTCCCAGCCTTTAGTGGGCCACTGCCATGACTCAGGAAAATCTTGGAGTCACATGTGGGGATCTCTCTGAGCTCTCTGAACTTACCCTCTCTGTTTGGCTTTTTGTCCCCTCCCTCATGAATTAACATTCAGTGTGCCTCAGAAGTATTTCTCACAGCTTTCCTGTTCTGCACCTGGACTTCCATGCTGTGCCCTTAGTGAAGGCCTTGTAGGAACGAACCGGCAAATGAGCGCAGAGATACTCTGTTACTATAGCTTTGTAGGCTTCTCATCTATGATGCCAGCTCAAAAATAACAAGGGAGCATTTATGTAAAGTTAGGCTGGTTTTTCACACCCTTGTCAATGACAGGTTTACTTCTCCATTTCCTCAGCTAAGGAAAAAAGCAGTCATGCATGTTTTCTTTCTTAAAAAGAGTTGTTCTTTTTTGGAATTTAGTTTATTTATGTTTCCTTAAGTTTATTTAGGTTTGTTCCTCAACTCTTTGGTTGTGTCTACTGCATCAGAGTATCAACTCATACACCATCCTTTGATAGTTCTTACTATAATTTAATGATTTTAGCTTATCCAGCTTGTTCTTGTTGTTTGGAGTCATTTGAGAATTTCTATATCTTAACCAGAAGCAAAAGTGCCTTCTTATTATTGGAAACATATCTTTTCTAATCAAGCATTGGAAATCTTTTCTAAAGTGGTTTAACTCAATTGGTAGAAATGTTAAATGTGTACACTGTTAGATAGATGGAATAAGAACCATTCTTGAAGTATAATGAATTGGGAAGACAGTCTCATATCCAGGAGTGGTATGGTATCTGAGAAATGAAGCAGGGAGATGGAAGAGTGAGCAGAAGAGTTAAGGAGACGGTTCTACTACCTCATACCAAAGAATTCTCATGGTCCGTGAACAGATATAAGGAAAGACTTCCTTCCATATTATAAGTAAATGATTTGGCATTGTAGTGGAATTTCCAGGACAGGAGAGACAGCTAAACCATGCTGCCCTAGCTCTTAGTCTGTTCTTTTTGAATCATTAGCTAATTACTGCTTCCATCATAAGGGCCTTAGAGACTGCTCCCTCACTCAATAATTTGGTGCAAGTGTAGGAAAATGAATTGTACTGGTGGATTTGTATTTTGTCAGACTAACAACGCTGGAATGACATTTCCCAGGAATCTCTTCCTTGTATATTTCCAAGTAAGAGGCTGTTGAAGACAATTTGCATGAAGTTTGGAAGATGAGGAAGCACATATTCCTCTTATGTCTGCAGGGTCAATCTGGAGGCTCTAAGTGTTATTGCCACTCATGCACACTACCATTTCTCTCCTGGCTCATTATGTTGGCTGAGTATGCAGCTGAGCCTACAGCAACTTCAGTCCCCTCTGGGTCACCCATCAGTTTCTTTGACTCCTGCACCACACACTTATTTAGCTCTGTGATGAAGGACACCAGCTTCTCCTGCAGAGCACTGCATCATCAAAATGGGAAGTTTGGAGGCAGTGCAAGAAACATGGGTTCTGGTCAGCCTTTGTGGGTTCTGGCTTGTCTCTGTTCTCCTTACTTCATATCCATCTTCCCTATCTAACTTCCATTCTGCTTACTTCAGGATCTGGCACTAGATGCAAAGCCAACAGCCTCACATAAACTGTTTAATCAGATCCCATAATTGCCTGTGGTCTGATCCCTATAACAAACCTCTAATGCTTATTTAACTCCTAGTTGTTTGTTCCTTCAGTCAAAGCACAACTGATGCATGAGACTTTTCTTCATACCTTGTAACTGAGAAAAAGCTAAAGAGTTAAGCAAAGATTTGCCCCAATGCTGGGTTATAATAAAAGAAGACTAAAACTGGAGCAATATGGATCTGGATAACACGGCAAACTATGGATCCTTGTTCCCTAGTTCTGATTTTCCCTGCACAAGTTCCCTCCTAAATCCCATTTCAAAGGCTATTCCCTTCAATCAGCGGGACAGTTATTACCTACATTTATTCACCAAAGTGTAGATCAAGGAAAGGAAGACAAGAGAACAAGCTTGAATCCTCCTTCCAATCTGTTTACAGCCTGCTCCCTGTCCCTAAGCCTTCTTGAAGGTTTGCCTTCTTTCCTGCTTGACATCAAGAGTTTCAGTATACTTCAGGAGGGAAATGGTCTATCACCCAGCTTAGAGAATACAACGGGGTAACTTAAAAAAAAAAAAAAAAGGCAACGCAAACATACTACAGCCAAATACCAAACCTATATCCCCAGTAGCAAATAATCTTTACCACCAACATAGTATTACATGCAATCTACTATCAAGGTAGCTTATGTGAATCAACCCTCCTTCCTTCCTCAAGACAGATGTTATCCTCACTCTTTTGTGAGTGCTTTCTGTCCTCGATTGTTTAACTTAGATGTACTGATACAAGACAATTGGGGGTTGGGAAGAATCTCCCAGGTTCTGTGTGCCCTTCACCATTGGATGCTGTGGTAAGGGAGATATTTCAGGCTGAGACAGCTTGTCATTCTCCCATACGTATACTATGAAGATAATGGCCTACTTTTCCCATGCGTTTGGGAATCCCTAACCCTGCCATCATGTTTTATCTTCCCTCTCTACCTCAGTGTTATTTAGTGTTTACACAAGGTAGAAACTTAGTTAATAACACCCAGAATTCAGACAGATATAATCACGGAGCTAGATGAAATCATAAAGGACATGTAGACCAAACCAGCCATTTTATAGATGAGAAAATTGACTCAGAGAAGTGAAGTCATGCCCTGTGGCTATTTGGGGAATAATAGTAGTGAAGAGGGTTGACAGTAGGTATGGTTAGCCAGCTGCTGGTGTCTGCCTCAAACACAGTTCATTTTACACACCACTGGTTATATCCTCAATGACTGTCACAGTGCTTGGCACATTGTAGGTGCTCAAAAACATTTACTGACTGACTGACTGAATGAATAAGTGAGTATGTAAAATGTGCTGAGAGGTAACCTAGCTAAAGCCACAGGTCTAGTAGATAATGGAGCCAGGATATACATTAAGGCCTCTTTTAACCTCCATTCTTGACAAAGAAATGATTGGTTTGTTTAGCTTCGCAGACTGCTTGGAGTTCCCTGTGGAGGCAGAATAGTGTCTGTCAGAGTCTGTCAGCAGGAAGCCATGTGGGCAATGTGAAGAGCTGAACTTCATGGTGGTGGTTCTACTATTTTCCCTCTGTGGTGACATGGGTTCCAAGTGTTTGTGGTCATATAATAACAGGACCTTGCCTCAAAATCGAATAGTCTAGGTCTGTGGTTCTAAATGGGTTTGGCAGAAGGACCCCAAATCTTTAAAACATTTTTGGCCCCCTCAGTCATTATAAATAGACAGTTGCATTAATAAGGAAAATAGTTTCTCGGTGCCATAGATTTTGAGTAAATATTGTTATGGATTCAGATTTATTTCACTTGAACTTGGAAACATCAATTGTTGATTTTTGTTTGCCATACACTTCCAAAACAAACTTTAAAGTCCTGAATCCCTTCCAAATAACCATTATAGTGTTTTCAGAATCACAGAGCAAAGGAAATCATTATCTTGGGAAAACTTCTAGTTTAAGGACATTTTTCTCTTTATAGACATCCCTACTCAGTGTCCAAGAATTTTTGTGTTTCTTTAACTGACTCTGATTTCCATGTTCTCTCTCTCACACTTTTCCAACAGAAAGTATATATTATTCTATTGCAATTTTTAAAAATATACACAAAAAAGGGAAAAGCAGCTTCTGAAAAAATTATTCTGTGATTTTGGATGAATTTAAATAGAAGAAAATTATTTCAAAAGCTTTGTTAACATTTGTGCTAGCTTCTGTAGTGGATAAAAAAGAAAAGAAGACTCTGTCCCAGTCCTTTAAAAAGTAGCTTGAGCCAAGCTGTAGGCATAGGCTTAGTGGACAGCTGCCTAGTCGGGTGATTTTGGAAACCCCAGAAGGGAAAATAAGAAGCCAGAATCTAATTATGGTCTTTTAGAAAAAGCATAAATATCAGGATGGACCTTGTTAAAACTAAGATAATAAAAGTCATGATAGCTAATAATAATTATTAATAAGCTCTTTCTTACATTAGGCTCTGTGCTAAGAGGATACTCTTAGAATGTGCTCTTTATAGGTGAGGAAACTGAGGTCTGCTCCTGAACAAAATCCTACCTAACTGCTTTCTGTCTCAGAAAAGAATTCAGCTTGGATGCAGATAGGCAGGCAGGTAAATTTGTAAACCCAGTCATAACAGAGAGTGGGTCCTGGAACTGAAGAAAGGGTGGAGGAAGGGACCAGGAGTGAAAAGAAACAAGAGTCTTGATACACCTGAGTCTTTGTGGTGTCAGCTAATATTAGGATATAATGATGCTGAAATTAATGCACTCAAAACTAACAGAGTAGCATCTGGCATAAGCCTTGACAGCACTTACTTGTGAATGTTATTTTCCAATTCAGAATCTCATTTGGATTTAAGTTTCTGCCTACAGAAAGGGCAGAACAAATCATTCTAATTGTGATGAAAATAAATGTTAAGTTCACTTGCTTCTAAAATTAGGTCATCCTGAACACTGGGTTTAAGCAAAAGAAATGACAAAACCAGCATTAAAAAATACTTTTAAAGTGTAGGCTTCTTCTCCCTCCCCAACACTGTATCTATGGATATTTTAACAGCATGGCATTACCTTAGGAAACCAGATAGCATCTAACTAGTAAGAACTTTCAGGAAGTAAATGAATAACAACAACAACAATAATAATACAAGATATATTTCATTAGCACTTAAAGTATGTTAAGCACTGTGCCAAGAGCTTTATATTGGTTAGCTCAGTTATTTAGACTTGGGTGGGCTATAAATAGATTTGAAGACATACTACTTTGCATCTTCAAAAAAAAAAAATCAAATGCCAAAACCTGACTCTTTTGGTATTTTATACTTTCTTTGTATTTTATATATTTCCCCCAGTTCTCTAGAGCCGGCATTCATTAGGTGAGAGCAAAACCTGACTTCTTCCTGGAGGATTCTTCTGTGGAATTCTCAGCATGACAGATTTTTTTACCATGTGTGTTTCATTTACCATCTCTTTCTCTGCCTTACCAGTTAGAGCAGGGCTTTTCAAACCAAAATTTCATAAAATATGTTCATCTATTCCATTCTATTTCGTTTTAAATGATGCTAGTCAATATCTACTTGAGTGACTGAAGAAACTGAGTTTACGCCTCACCCATGGGTCAAGCCCATTTCAAAAACATTAGATGAGAAACTACCCCTTGGTTAGAGAGAGTCAACCTGAGATGGATGGGGGACCATTTGAAAATGTTGCGTTTATTCTTTATTGTCTACTAGGACTAGTTCTTTTCCAATCCCATAAATTTTGAATGAAGATGTCTGATGTGATTTTCTTATCACCCTCAAATTGTAACTCGAATCAAAAGCTGAGGACAAAAGATATCCAGAATCCCATAGGCTATCTTCCCAACTGGGAATAGACTCTTCACCACCATCTTCCCAAGATGCTCCAGGACTGGCCTTTCTACCATTCTAGTGTCTGCACGCTGAATCAATAGAAGAGAAGGTCATGCTGACCTATTTCTGTGGTACTGAAACTGAGGGAAAGAGAAGGGAAGGAGGGTACTATGGACGGATCACCAGGGGATTGCTATCTGTCCTCCCACTCCCAGTTCTTAGTTGCTGAGAGGTATGGAAAATGAAACCCATAGGTCTGCAGTTGGGCACAGAAGTTAGATGAGATGGGGATTGTGGTAACAGCAGCATGGGCAAAGAGTTGTGATAGTCAGAGGAATTTGTCTTGATGTTCCCTGTTGGCAGGTGTCAACTGGAAGGTGTGGCCAATTTTGCAAGAGGTGATAAATGCTTAGGGGAACTGTGTGTGTTTCTCTGGCTCTCAAGGACCCCTTTCTAGGTCTCCTGGCCAGAAAGTTGTCTTCTCTTGGCATTTTTGCCAAATGCATACACCAAGTAGTCCCGTGATTAAATCTGCTCTTCAAAGTCAAGAGATAAATTGGAGGTGGGCGGGGGGTGGGGCTCATGAAATTCATTGTTATTCACTTTGTTTTTCAAGGTTTGGCTTTCCTCTCTAATCTTCCTGCTATTGTTTTCTTGTCAAGGACTTTAGACAGCTTCTTTTTGTATCTTGTCCAGAGTTTTAAGTGTAGTCCGCAGAAGACATAGGCTATCTAGGGAGACATATTCTATCTTGGCCAACATGGGAAATCTCTATGCCCCCATCCCCTCTTTTTTAATGCTGTTGTTGTCATTGTAGGCTCCAAAAATCATGGGACAGTTTCTCAGAGCTATTCGGTTTTAAATCTGCCGTGGACAGGTCTCTTTTCTCTTTGGGTCCAGAGAGCTATCATTTTGGTGCAGGAAGAGTCCCTCTCTAATCCCACTATTATGTTTGGGAACATCTGACAAACACCTGTGGCATGGTGGTGATCTTCTCACAAGAGACTGGGGCACTGCCAAGGTATCTCCACATGGCTTTGCAAGTAGAGAACTTGGACAGATGGTTTGGGAGTTGGAGCTGGGTGGAAGAATGGGGTAAAGGAAGATGTAGGAGCAGGGATTTCATATTGCAGAGTTAGCTGCTTAGGTTCACATATTCTCACATAATCTGTGATGTGCTTCTTCTCTAAGGATCCATTTCTTTGTTTCTAAAATGAGAACAACTCATTTGGAGGATGTTGTTGAATGAGAAGCTTAGGAACAACTGTGCCAAGTGAGAAAATCGGGGAGAAGAGAGGATGTGGCAAATGAGTCTCCACCTCTCTAAATGTTTTTCAAGAGCACAAATGAAGAATAGAATCCTCTTTGATTTCACTTGGCAGTTAGGCTATGTATCTTTATACTCAAATTTCAGCAAGCTGAATCACATGGAGTCTGGGAATTATTTGAGACAGAGATGTGCACTTACAGAGCACGTCAATTCTAAATATCATAATCTCAGATGTGAGAATGTCTCTGTGGTGGACAAAATTACCCTCGTTCCAAACGCTATGCTGTACCTGTGGGAAAATGCTATAATTATAACTGTATTAGTTCCTATGAACTGGAAACATAAGTCTAGCAAAAATGTTGAAACACTGGAGTTAGAAGATTGTAAAAAGTGCGGAAGTATAAGGACCATGTCTGGGAGGCCTTTGGAATAGAGTAAAAGAACTGCTGACACTACGAATTAGGAAAAACGGTTGCCATATGGTGGAGGAAGTTGGCAACAAAGTGCAAGTACCCTGGAGAGGTAAGCAGAAGACCACATTCCGGAGAATTAAGGAGGTAAATAGAATGCTCTGTCTGGCTTTCTGCCCAAACAACTGTTCACCTTCACACCTGGGGGCATGTAGCTCCTCCTGAGGCTTGGCATGGACCAGTAATTTGCCATCAGAAAAATGAAAGAATTCTGAACTAGTCCTGTAATAATGATTATAACTAACACATATTGAGCAAATCAATCTATACTGTATCTAGAAATATAGGCCTGCTTATTGATTTATATATCACTATGCTACCCGCTTTAGATTATCTAATTCTTGCAACATCTCTCTTAGTCAGATATTACTGCCCTCATTTTATACAAGAACAGGCCCAAATTTGGGAAGTGAAGTAAGCAATCACATAGCTGGTGTTCAGCACAGGAAATGGAAATTACTTTGGTGGTTTCAAATAGAAAGGATTTGAATTTCACATTTGCATGAGGAGACTCCTAAGTGTAGATTTTCAGGTATTTATTCCGGTTTGTGTTTTCTGAGACCTAGACTTATGGCTGGAATTAATTTTAGAAAATCCTTAGCCATTATTACTTCAACTATTTCTTCTGTTCCTTTTCCTCTTTCTTTTCCTTCTGACATTCCCATTAGGCATATCTTTTGTTATTGTCTCTTAGTTCCTGGATATTCTGTTTTGTCTTTTTCATTGTTTTCTCTCTTTGAATTCAATTTTAGAAGTTTCAATTGACTTCTTTTTCTTTTCCTTTTTTTTTTACATTCTATTTTTCCAAGTTTTTATTTATTTTTTTAAAAGATTTTATTTATTTATTTGACAAAGACAGAGATCACGAGTAGGCAGAGAGGCAGGCAGAGAAAGAGAGGAAGAAGCAGGCTCCCAGTTGGGCAGAGAGCCCGATGTGAGGCTCGATCCCAGGACCCTGAGACCATGACTGGAGCCGAAGGCAGAGGCTTAACCCACTGAGCCACCCAGGCGCCCCTCCAAATTTTTATTTAAATTCTAATTAGTTAACATACAGTGTAATATCAGTTTCAGGTGTACAAAATAGTGATTCAACACTTCCATACACCACCCAGTGCTCATCACAACAAAGTACACTCCTTAATCCCCACCACTAGTTCACCCATCCCTCACCCACCTCCCTTGTGGAAGCCATCAGTTTGTTCTCTATACTTAAGAGTTTCTTTCTTAGTTTGCCTATCTCTCTCTCTTTTATTTCCCTTGGCTCATTCATGTTGTTGTTTAAATTGCACATGTGAATGAAATCACACGGTATTTGTTTTTCTCTGACTGATTTATTTCACTTGACATAATACTCTCTAGCTTCAACCATGTCATTCCAATTGGCAATATTTCATTATTTATTATGACTGAGCAATATTCCTTTATATATATATGTAAAATATGAATAAAATATATAATATATACACATATATAAAATATATAAATAATATATAGTATTGTTATATATTATTATAAATAAGATATATATATATATAATATATACAACAAAATTTTTTAAAAATTTTATTTATTTTTTACATTTCTTTTCAGTGTTCCAGAATTCATTTTTTATGTACCACACCCACTGCTCCATGCAATACTTGCCCTCCGTAATACCCACCACCAGGCTCACCCAACCTCTCACCCCCCGCCCCTCCAAAATCCTCAGGTTGTTTCTCAGAGTCCACAGTCTCTCATGGTTCGTCTTCCCTTCCAATTTCCCCCAACTCTCTTCTCTTCTCCATCTCCCCATGTCCTCCATGTTATTCCTTATGCTCCACAAATAAGCAAAACCATAAGATAATTGACTCTCTCTGCTTGACTTATTTCACTCAGCATAATCTCTTCCAGTGCCGTCCATGTTGATACAAAAGTTGGGTATTCATCCTTTCTGAAGGAGGCATAATATTTCATTGTATATATGAACCACAGCTTCCTTATCCGTTTGTCTTTTGAAGGGCATCTTGGTTCTTTCCAGTTTGGCAACTGTGGCCATTGCTGCTATGAACATTGGAGTACAGATGGCCCTTCTTTTCATTACATCTGTATCTTTGCGGTAAATATCCAGTAGTGCAATTGCAGGGTCATAGGGTAGCTCTTTTTTTAATTTCTTAAGGAATCTCCACACTGTTTTCCAAAGAGGCTGCACTAACTTGCCTTCCTACCAACAGTGTAAGAGGGTTCCCCTTTCTCCACATCTTCTCCAACACTTGTTTCCTGTCTTGTTAATTTTGGCCATTCTAACTGGTGTAAGGTGGTATCTCAGTGTGGTTTTGACATTTCTTAAAACTTGCTGATTCTTTCCTTGGCCTTGTCCAGGGTATTGATGAGTCCATTAAGGACTTAACTTCATTTCAGTTATGGTGTTTTTGCTTCTTAGCATTTCTTTTATATTCTTAGAATTTCCGTCTTTTTGCCTATGTTACCCAACTGTTCTTGTATATTGTCTACTTTTCCTAGAATCTTTAGGATATTGATCATAGTTATTTTAGATTCCTGGTCTGATAATTCCCAAATCCCCCATATCTGAGTCTGATTCTCACACACGTTTTTGTTTCCCTTGACTGTGTTTTTTGCCTTTTAACATGGCTTTCAGAAAGATTTTTTTAGAAGTTGGACATGATGTATCAAGTAAAAAAAAAAACAAACTGAGGTAAATAGAGTTTCTGAAAAAATTCAGCTTTATTGAGGTAAAATTGACAAATAAAATTGTCAGATATTTAAAGGGTATATAGTGATGGTTTGATATATGTATACATAAATAGGCCTTGAGTGTGCATTTTATGTTAATTTGGCCAGGAGTTAAAGGAGACTTAATGCTTGCTGTCGCTGCTATAGCTGTAGTGTCTGAGGCTGAGAATTCCTCGAGTCTTTGTTTTTGTCCTATTATCTTTAAGTTTTCCTACAGACCTCTTAAATAGGGTCTGAGGCTTGCAGTTCTTTCAGCTGTAATCCTGTTTTTATACAGAAGCTCTATTGATGTTGGTGGGGCTTGGGGGGAAGGAAGCATTCTATAGTCCCGTGATTGCCCATTTGTCTTTTAAGGAGCCTTTGTCCCTGGGCTGTGACCTTCACGCATGCTTCTCAATTCCCCCTCCTCTGCCTTAAGTGAGAGAGGAAGGGGAAAGGGGCTGGAGGTGGGTACTTCCCTTCCCTCAGATCATTTAGCCTCTGGTAAAACCCAAGTCCAGCTAGGCTTTTGTAAAATAGCCTCCCTTGAGGGCAAGCCTTATGGAGGATAACAAAGGTCTCTATGCATATTTCAAAATGGTTACTTTTCTTTTCGTCTTGAGGGACACATGAGAGGATTTTTTTCTCTGATCATCACAGTGAGAAACCTTGTAGGGCTTTGGAAATAAAACATAAACGTGTGGGAGCACCTCCCGCACACATATACACAAAAGACTGGGCCCCCTTGGAATTTTTAACTCTCCGGTTAATCTACATTGAGTCTTCAGAAATTCCTCAATTACAGTTTGAAGTGCTCCTACCAATACTGGCTCCAGGTGTGGGCTCCTGTTCCTACCTAAGCTGGGAAACTGTGTTTTCCTGTATTCACCTGTCTCCCTAGTTTTTGGATCTAAGAGGAGCTGTTGATTTTCAGTTTGTTCACCATCTTTTCTGGTTGTGAAGACAGAGCAACAACTTCCAAGCCCTTTCCGTGACAAACTAGAAATCAGAAGTCTCCCAGAAACAGACTAAATACCAGCAATTAGATGTTTAAGGGATTTTAGGAAAGGCTGAAAGAGTGTAAGTTGAAAGCTGGGCTGGCATGGAACTTTTAGTTTCAAGCTCACACCGCCATACTGAAATCTAATGGCCAGGAAGATGCCTCCATAACTGCCTCCAGCCCAAAGCTAACCGGACTCAGCCATCCGTAAGTCTGGTCGGCTTGCCCACCGCAGGAGTGTCTACACATAAGGACAATCTTGTCACTAGCCACAAATATAGTAACTACTCTTTTTGTTCATGTATTTGTTCTCTGTTCCATTTACCAAGTCTTTACCTTGCCCATCTTGTTTCCTACTGTCTGATTCCCTCACTGTTTTTGCAATCCTGGCCCAGATTTCTGCTCATTCTGCACAGGGTCCTGCCTTTCCCTGACCATTCCTTTCAGTCCCTTGAGAAGCTCCCCCAACCAGTAGCCTATTTGCTAGAATCCCCCTCTCTTTCTTTGAATAATTGTCTGTAGATTCATGATATATTAAGGGCAAACAGTATATTATCAAAAAGATTGTCCTGTATAATCCAGAGTTTGCTTATGTGTGTTTGTGCACATGTGTATATACATGGGGGGCATGAAGATTAGAATTATATATATCAAAATATTAACAGTGAATATCTCTGTGTGGTTGAATTCACTTTATTTTCTTGATATGGAAAATATTTTTCAAAAGAGCCACACTGAATATGCACTGTTTGTGTGAAAAGGACTGTCTTGGGAGCATATTGAAGATTTTAAATTGATTGGCTTATTTTCTGTGGCTGATAGGCTTTTAATTTTTTTTTTTTTTCCCAGAAGAAACCAAATAAAGGACCAAGGACAGAAATATGTGGTGCTCTTGACAATCTCTGTATGCAAATTTCAAGGCATAATAAGGTCCATCCCTTCTCTTAGTTCACTTAAAATATGTAAAACAGAACTGTGGGGAAAAATCTTTTGAGATAACTGAAGGCATAGCTCATATAGCACCATCAGTCATTCTTCAAAGATCTAAATTTCACAAACGAAATCATCAAATTGGCAAGGGAATCTTTTCCTTCTAAAACCACATTATCTTGTGCATTCCAGTTTTGAGGGTTTCTTAAATGACACAAAGTTGTCAGCAGATTCCTCAAGAATGAGAAGCTTAAAAGCAGTTTCTCAGAACTAGAGGGACCAGTAAGATTGCTTTTGGTGCTTCTCCGTCCCTCAATTCACTCAGAAATCAGAGAAAAAAATATGGTAATAGTCACCATTTGCTGAGCATTTGCTGTGTGCCTGGAACTGTTGTTCTAAGCATTTTGCAAGGATGGTAGTGCTTTTATTATTATCCCCATTTTTATTGAGGAAGAAACTGAAGTTTAGAAAAGTTCAGTATTGTATATAATGGAAGACCCTCAACATATGGGCATGTTTCCCATCCAGTTTCATGAACCTGGGGACCTACATCAATTAGGGTAATACAATAGTCTCATAAACTAAGACTGAGTTTGAAAAAGCCCCTTAAGTTGTACCCATACTTGAGGCTGCTCTCAATACCGACTTTTTCCTCCCTGAGGTGTAGGCCTTTGCAAAACTTAACCTTTATAATTATCCACAGCAGCTCATCAACAATGCCACCAAGCTAACAAATGGTTGAACAAGGAGTTTTTGGAGTCAGCTGCTAAGAATCTCTGTTGTATCTGGAATAGTCAGGTTTTTAAGAAAATCGGATTATAGATTCTAGAATCCTAAGAATTATTTTTAATTTTTTTTTGTCATATTGAACATGGATAGGAATCAGCAGATGATGTACTCTCAGGAGGCTTTCATTTCAACAAAAGGATGAAAGGAATGATGCTTCTTAACAACTGTAGAAATGACTTCAGCATGCTGCTCAAGAAAAACCATGTAAAACCCAGGATGCACTTTCTCAAAAGAGGGAGAACTTCTAAATTTTTAGTATTATTTGGTTTCTAACATTTTTTCTTCCCTCCCAGAGGGTGCTGTTTTATCACACACTCTACAAATAACCCGTGATGGTGTTGGACTTTGGTAGCTATCACTGATTTTTGAATGAAAGATGGTACGTTAGGATAAGTATGACCCTGTTTCTTATTACCACTGCTCTCTCAGAGCAGTGCTAAGGCACAGCATGGGAGAGGGCATTGAGTTCTCAATTGCTTACTAATCAAAACCTGCTTCATCCATAGAACATAAGGTCAACAAGGAAATTCTTGCTGTTATCAGCAAGGTCAAGAAGTTATACAACCAATTCTATAGTCAAGTCTTTTACATTGTATTAATCAAATGCTTCTATAGTGACCCTTCCCTACTTATAATTAGGTCACCATGTAAGGAGTTCTGGAGTTCTTTGTTGAGTTTGTATGTCCTTGGGTTTATCTGTGGGCTAGGAGAGTTACTCTAAATATCAGTGCCCTGGTCCCCTACATAAACCATAGGGGAAATTGCACTGGGCTTTGTATTCTGGCTGGAATTCTAATGTTTTATAACTATTCTTGACTCATCTTTTCCAGATGATTAAATAGATGATTGTTAAGTTTTTCACACAGTCTCTGTCTTACATTGGGCATGAATGGCATGCCAAAGGATCTTAAGGAATTTAAGTAACAATATGCCCAAGTTATCTGTCTTTTGTGGGAAAATTACATTATTTTTCAGCATCTATGAGGATTTAATAACAGTTGACTAAGTGAATTCTAAAAGGGGATCTTCATATTTATTACCTTAGCCATATAATTAGTTGTATAGCAGAGGGCATTGGTTCAAACCAATATCTGGTTGCCTAGAAATTGAATCAGACTGTGAAATGAATGGTAAACCAATGCAATTCACTTATTCATACTTATTGAGCACCTAGTATATGCCAGGCTACTTGACAGAGGTCATCAGTGCATTTTGTTTAGGTGGCAAAAAACCAGGCTTTGATTACTGCAGGGAAAAATCTTCATTGGGCTTTGGCTATATATAAATAAAATAATTTGGTTATATCTAATTTGAGATTGCTAGTTTGGTCTCAATCCATGGAATAAAACCACAGCTCTGAGCTATGTATGTCAGACACTTTGTTTCTTATACTTCTGTATATTTTATCCCAGTTCAGTCATCTTCAAGCAAACAGTCACACAAAAGCATGGATTGTTAAGGTTTGTTTGAATTAGACTTATTAGGTCTTTTTTGTTCAGCACGCTCCCACAAAGTGTATTCAAGGATTCAGCATGATCATCCTAGATTTAGATTCTGGCTCTTCACCTAACCAGGGCTGACCACCCAACCTCCCTGAGCCTCAGTCTCCTATCTACAGAATGGTTAATTTAATATCACCACAGTAATGCCTATAAGTTGTTGGGAATTAGTTAAAGTAGAAGGCTATCTTTTAACTGGACTTTCAAAAAAGAAGCGGCTATCTAGGACAAAGAAGAAAGAATATTTCAGGTAGAGGACATGTCACATGTTGTTATGTACATAGATGGTATAATACTTATTACACTGTCTAACTATTAGCATAGTTAAAACTATACTTTAAGGGGTTATCAGTTTATTCAATTTGGATTATGCACATCTAAGGGCTGTGTACACTGCCATTGAATGAGGCTAGAGGTGGTTACTACAAGAGCTTCAACTATTTTTATCTCTGATCATCACATAGGGGTTTAAAAATCATAATAAATATTAGTAATGTGATTTTCATTGGTGAAGTTAGTGGCTAGTTTATTATCAGAAAGGATATTGGAGATGCACTTCCAGTTGTCAGATTGGTGGTATTCAAGATATGTAGATTGGTGAATATATTTTGGAAATATTCCCACCTTGCACGAATGGGATATAGAAATTTAGCAAGGTCTCTTTAAGTCTTAAGAATGGCACTCCGTTGCCTGGCTGGCTTAGTTGGTAGAGTATGTGGCTCTTGGTCTCACTGTTGTAGATGTGAGCCCCACACTGGGTGTAGAGATTATTGGAAAATAAAATCTTATAAAAAGAAAAAGAAAAAAGAAGAAGAATGGCACTATAGATTTGACCCCAAATCAGTTCTAGGTCTAGTGGCTTATTCTCTGATTTCTGGTTTCCAAAATCTGAGTGTATAGTTAGCTGAATCCTGCTACCAAAATGTGTCTCATGTGCCTTAGGGGCTTACTGAAGTGAGGCAATGTAGGCAAATTGTTCAAACTTCACTGAAGTTTGAGTTAAATACATTGTTTCACTGTTTTATGCCCATTTGCTAAAAATGTCTGTGTGGAAGAATTTGGTTTGGGACTTGCTTTCATTATAACTAAGTGGCCAGTTGTGGGAGAGCGGGTCACTTTCTTCCCATATTTTCTGGAACTTTCTTTATCTATTAAAAGCAGCTAAGAATTGAGCATGACCAAACTGTCTTAGGTCAGTTTGGACCTGAGGTAAGGACACAGAGGCGTTGAGGAAGAAATGAGTTTAGAAAGTAAGTTTGGGGCCACCTGGTGGAAGAACTTTGAATATCAGTCTAGTAAGTAAAGTTTGCAGAGATGTCAGAGATTTTTAAGAAGGCAAATTACATATGTTCAGATTTGTATTTAGAGCATCATCTCTGACTGCCAGGTAGAGGAGAGAGACCAGTTAGAGTAGGAGTTCCAAACTATACCCATGAGCCAAACCTTGCCGGCCATCTGTTTCCGTACTGCCTGAGAGCTGAGAATGGCTTATACGTTTTTAAGGGGTTTGGGGGAAGATGTATCATGGTATTAGATGAAATTAAAACTCTAGTGTCTAGAAATAAAGTCTTACTCCATCACAGTCATGTCCACTCATCCACATAATGTCCATTGCTGCCTTTACAGTGTAGCTGAACATGTGTCACAGGAACTGTATCGCTCACAGAGTCTCAAATTCTTACTCTCTGGCCCTTTACAGAAAATGTTTGCTGGCCCTTAAGATAGACAGTAATTGCCATCGTCCATGTGAGAGATAATGGTTATAGTGGTGAAGGAGTAGGGAGAGGTGCTTCCTGCACTGAACTGTGAGGACTTAGACATGGGTTAAATTTGGGCAATGAGGGAAAGGCTTCCCTTCTTCATCTCGCGATGCTACTAATGAGGAAGAGTATTCCGGCAAAGAAATAATTTGGTGAGATAGAGGGGGTAGATAATACTTTGGGTTAGGCTAATTGAATCTGAGCTCCCTGTGGAAAATCTAGGTAGAGAAATCTCATTTGAGGGAAGTTGGGGCTAGGAATATAGATTTAGGATTTACTCATGTAAGACCCCATTTGAAGCTCTTGCAAAGGTAGAACTGAGAGTGAACTGACGAAGACAGAAAGAATGTAAATAAGAAAAGATAAGGACCTCTACCTAACTGTCTAGCCAAAAACCTAGTGTCAGGCTGGACATGCCCTATTTTTCACCCCAGGTAGCCATCCCCAAGTCATGTTGATTCTATGTCCTTCATATTTATTCCGGGTGTCCAGGACTCTTATTACTGCTGTCATTACCATAACACATTGCTAGAGTCTCTCAGCTGGACTCCTGGACCCGCAACTTACCTGTTCTTTCCCACCTCTCCTTTGTTCTCCACTATGCTCCACCTACAGCCAGAGCAATCCTTCCCCCCAACCCCCAAGTTTGATCAGGTCACATACCTGTTTGCAGCTCTGGAAGTAGAGTTCAAATCCTCAACATGGTCCACAAGACTCTCCTGATTTGTTCATCAAGTGTCCCACCAACACTATCCTGTACCATTTCTCCCAAAGTCTGTATGACAGATATCACATTGGTCTCCTTCCAGTTCCTTGAGAACACCACATTTCTTTCTACTTCAGGGTCTCCCCATCAATTAATCCCCTAACCTGGAATCTCATCCCACTTATAGAGCTAATTCCTCTGATTTCTTGCTTGATCAGGTTATGCTACTTCTTCAGGGAAACCTCCAATTCCACATTTTAGGTGGGTCTCCTTACCATGCACTCTTAGGTCTGGAGTTTCTCCTCTGTGGAGACATGTAGGTATTGTTTGGTGTTTGTTTTCTTTTCTTGAAATCGGGAGTGACATCTCTCTGGCTCACCGCTTTGACCCCAATGCCAGGGTCAGAAAGTACCTTCTCACTGAGTGATTCCTTTGGAATGAACACATGTAGTAGAAATGCAGAGATGGCGTGTTCCTTAAGTCTTGGGTTTGATAAGTTTTCCATTAACTTGGATCCCAAAGGGAAGGAAAATAACTTAGTAATGGCAAAAACAGATTCAAAATTGATTCAAAATGTTTTTTTTTTTTTAATAGATAGGGAAGGTTTGAATAGGCAGTTGACCCTCAAACAATACAGGTTTGAATTGCATGGGTCCACTTATAAGCAGATTATATATAGTACCGTACTGCAAACATCTTTTCTTTATCATTTTCTTAATAATATTTTCTTTTCTCTAGCTTACTTTATTATAAGAATATAGTATACAATATATGCAATATACAAAATATATGTTAACTTACTATTAATATTATCAATAAGGTTTTCAGTCAACAGTAGGCTATTAGTAGCTAAGTTTTTGAGGAGTCAAAAACTATATGGATTTTTGACTGGGTTGTGGGGAGGCTTGGTGTCCCCATCCCCTGCATTGTTCAAGGGTCAGCTGTATCTACAGAACAGAGCAAAGGAGTTCAGTAGGAGACGTGAGTTTCTGAGATAGACACTGAAAGAGGAATAACTGGTAGAATGGGGAGGAGACAGAGCCTAGAGGTGAGGTGGAAGGTCCAGCTATCCAAAGACAGGAACTGTCCTTCGATACTGTAGGAAAGTACTACGTGTTGGATTCACAATAGATAATGGTGGATATTAGAACAAATAAAGCAGTTTTGTCTGAGAAGTAGGAAGTTACTGTGGTTTGAGTTGTGTCTCCACCAGAAGGTGAACCTTGATACCTGTTAATGTGACCTAATTTGGAAATAGGGTCTTTGTAAATGTAATCAGGTTAAGAGGAGGTCATTAAGGTGGGTTCTTATAAGAAAAGGAAGGACACCCTAAGGACCGCATAAGGACACTGGTCTTATAAGGACTTGTGTCCTTATAAGAAAAGGAAGAATGCCACCTGACTGCAGAGACTGGAGTGGGATGCCAGGAATTGGTGGTTACCACCAGAAGGTAGGAGAAACCAAGGAAGAATTCTATCCAGAGTCCCAGAGGGAGGGGAAGGAAGGCCCTGCTGCCATCTTGATCTTGGAGGTTTGGCCTCCAGGACTGTGAGAGAATAAATTTCTGTCCTTTCAAGCCTCCCAGTTTATGGTTCCTTGTTATAGCTCCAGGAACACGATAAAGATGTATGATCATTGTTTTGAGTGCTGGAGGATAGTGTTTGCCTCGGGACAGTAATGAAGGTATAGAAAAGTCACTGTGAGGAAAGACAAAGGGAGTTGATTCAAATCTAGCAAAAATCTAGCTGAATATTTCCTGAATCTTCAAAGCCATGATAGGATTATTAAATAATAGAAAATAAAAAAGACTGGGGTGCCTGGGTGATACAGGTGTTTAGGTGTCCCACTCAGGGACATGTCATGATCTCAGATCGAGCCCCGCATTGGGCTCTGGGATCAGCACAGAGTCTGCTCAAGACTTTCTCCCTCTCCCTCTGCCCCTCCCCACCAATCTCTCTCTCTCACTCTCAAATAAAGAAATTAATTAAAAGAGAAAAAAAGAAAAGACATGTGGAACAATGGAAAACACTTAGGTAAATGTAATTTTTTAAGCCTTACATTTAAACCTAAAGAGATACAACTTGGAGACATCTTTTTTTATCTTTCAAAAGGGAGTATAATGATTTTCATGAAAAATAATTACTTTCTTGGTTGTGATTTCTTATTTGAGAGACTGTGAACAACATAATAGCAACAAATTTCATATAAAAGATGTAGATTCAATTCATATTTAAGCATCTATTCTGTGTTAGATCTCTGTTATCTCATTTACTTTAATCATGACGAAATCTAGGTATTTTAAAATGATTGTTATTTGCTTATTTAAGAGAGAGAGAGAGCAGAGCAGGGAGGAGGAGCAGAGGGAGAGGCAGACTCCCCTCTGAGCAGGGGACCTGATGCAGGACTTGATCCTAGAACTCCAGGATCACAACTGAGGCAAAGGAAGGCAGATGCTTAACCAATTGAAACACCCAGGTACCTTAAATCTAGGTATTTTGTTTTCCTATTAATACGAGAAAACTGAACTTTAGAGATAGGACTCAGCTAGTAAGGGGGCACCTTTGAGCCTCAAATCAAGGTCCCTAACTCTAACTTTTAATGTCTTCTAATTCTTCTTTCTACCATATCAGTTTACTAGAAATGTTTTTTAGGTAAGCAATTCTTAAACTCACCTTTAATAACTTCCAGGTGTGTAACAAAATGTAAGTTTAGTAGAGATAGTTCTTCAAGAGTCTAAGTCTATGCAGTCCAAGTAAATAGCTTTCTGGAGGTCTATTTTGATAAAGAAGACAGTTTAAAATACCTAAAGAGATGAATGGATAAACTGTCTTGCTCAAACATCACTTATCTCTGTTGCCTTTTGACAGAAGCTGTGGAACAGTCTGTTTAAGTTAAATTCTGGCAAAAATCCAAAGTGCAAATATCAACCATTATTGCTTGAAAGAAGACTCATGTGATTTGGATATCAGAATGCTTTGTGCAAGCTTGCCATTCTGTTGAAAGTTGAAAAGGCTGACTCGTGTTCTTGCCTGGGTAGAGGGTCATCTCACCTCTATGTCCTAATTAAAAATTCATGGAGTGAGTAAGTTAATTTAAAAATTCTATATTAGCAATATTAGCCTAGAAATCATATAATGGATGCTCCACTGTGGCTGTTTAGGGAAGCATAAACTTTTCTAGCCTTGCTGCTATTGAACATTCTAATTTCATTGCCTGATCTGAAGGTCAAGGGCATGAACTTGATGAAAAAAACCCTCCTTTGGGGAATCATTAGAGGAAGTGTGCCCCAGTCCTTCACCAGTGATCACAGAGGAGGGGGTAAAAATGGTGCACAAAGCATACTTGCCCTTCAGTGACCCTCAAAGCACCCTGTGGCTCCATGCATCTTTGACCAAGTTTACAGCCTTCCATTGACCTTTGTGGTTATTGTGAAGCACCCATGGGAGAAAGATGATCTCAGGTAACCAGGACCCAAACTGTGCAAAATTCTCGAGATCACAATCAACAGCACTGATTATTTACATGCAGTACCAATCGTGTGATCTTTATCAGTGGGATCAGGAACCACACTGACATATATCATCCAGGGCTGCTTTTTGTACTGAATCTCCTGGGCATTGAGATGGGAAGTGATAGGAACTCCATAGAGGACATGGGCTGTCTAACAACATATTTTCTTTCCCACATCTGAAAAGCAGTATTGGATAAGCTCAACATTTGATTAAATCAGAGTATCTAATGAATTATTAAAATAAAAAACAGCACACGCAGCCCTCTCAAAGGTTCTGAAATCTTCTCAGCTGGAATATTAAGGTTTCCTCAATACTTGCATGCTTTAATAGCCAAAATCATGCTATCATCTACTCTTTCACTGTAATAACCCTTTTATAATAGCAATAAATTATACATGAGTTTTAAAAGAGAGAGCTTTGACATTTACTCTACAAGTTCATATAACTTTTTTTGTTCTTGTTGTTCTGGATGGTTTCTGTCTTTTCTTGCTGTCGGGGGTGGGAAAGGCAGAACATAAATTAATGGTGAAGAAATAGAAGAGTCCGGGATATTCCACTGCTATGCCATCCTAATATGCCAAATATATTTATTTATTCTTGCATGAAATTCTTGATATGGAATAAGGAGTAGGCATACGAACAAAAAGTGAGAGAGAAAAACGAGTGTGACAAGTTTCTATCTGAATTAAGGAAAGGGATATTTCATTTGGGGATGGAAATTATACAAATGAAACAACAGAATGAGAATACCCACATTGTTTAGTTGATATATATCACTGCAAATAACCATCACAAGATGGAATTATTCAGACAAGACTTGTTATTGGAATTACTAAAAACTTTCATAAAGGAAATTGAATAGCAATTTAGTGAAAACTAATTAGGTTTTCTGTTAACAACATGAAAAATCAGTGAAAGAAAAGCAGTTTAGTGTCAATTTAAAGTAAATTTGTTACATTTTTTGCAAAAAGAAGTAGGATAATCATTAAAGAGAAATATCATAGGTAGATATATTTTTCAGTATAATCATTGTGAAAAAAAAAATTTAATTCAGAGTACATAGCCTTTTGACCTCAATTCCCCTGACTGGGTTAAAAAAAACATGAGCAGGCTAGACTGTCCAGCTGATGACTTGGGGAAGGAATGCTGTTATTTTTAACTAGGCAAATACTTACAGAGTCATCTGTTTTGAACAAAGAAGACTGATAGTCCTGTTCTGCATTTTCCCTGCGTCTGGAGTCTGAACTTGGCTGACTCCAAATTAGGAAGAAACACCCTTGACTGCAACACAACTTTAAAATTAGTTCAGAGTCTCTATCAGCTATAACATTTAAGTTTTCACTTACAAAATTGAGGCATTGACACATTTTCTAAGAACGAATGAAGGAATAAGAACAATTGAAGGAATAAAGAGTTATCTGTTGAGTTATCTGATGAGGTTCATGCACTGAATAAGTATTTTCAGTAAATCATTACATGACGTCACACATGACAGTCCCACAAGCCTCAAATTGAGCAAACAACTAGTTCTGCAGAAAGAACCACCCTGAATTAAGGGATGACATTTAAAAGAATGCTACAAAATAGAAGCAGTTGCTACCACAGTTTATTGCTCATTTCTGATTATTTATGTTTTACTTTCAAAGATTTATCTGCTGAGGTAGCAGCTTCAGGAAAGAGAAGAAATGCACTCATTTTTTTTTTTTTTTTGCAGATAAGCCACATGCAGAGTCTAAATTCATACAAATGCAGGCTATAACTTCTAGCTTAACATTGTTAGGAAATCCTATTTATTTTACTTTACCACATTTAGGTATGTTGAGGCCAATCTGCATTTTAATAAGCACTATAGGCTGAATTGTGTCACCCTAAAATTCATATGTTGAAGCATTAACCCCCAGCTAAGGGTTAACCCCCAATTTCTAGAGATAGGGTCTTCAGGGGATAATTATGTTTAAACAAGGTGTAATAGTAGGGCCCCTAATTCCATAGAACTGTGACTTTATGAGGACACAGTGTGAAGGCTGCCATCTGTAGGCCAGAAAGAGAGCTCTTACCAGAACCTTTGATCTTGGGCCTGCCAGGATCTTGAATTGGAGAAAAAAATAAATATCTGTTACTTAAGCCACCCAGTGTGTAGTATTTTTTTATGGCAGCTCAAGCTGATTCAGACAGTAGGACTCAAGTCTACTTCTGATTGTCCCTTTTTCTAGAGCATGGCCCTTCCAGAGCTTTAATTCAGAGCTTGCCACGTTTTTGTTTCCTCAGCACCAAGACTGAAATGGAAGGGTCAGCTCTGCTTCTAAGAGAGTTTAAACTTGGATTTTTAAGTTCTTTCCTTATGCAATTTCAGAATTGCTGAAGTCTTGGATGGGACATAGTGTCTTTGAGAGTCCTGAAGTCTCTAATTTTTGTCACTCAAACCCTGGAGCAACACTCTGCAGGGCCAAATCCCAACTGCCAGTGCCTAGCCCCATCCAGAACTGGGTAAATGCCCCCAGGGGGGAAAAATAGAGGCTTGGATCTTCCAATCACCTCCACGAATCTCTCCTCTCCCCAGAATTTTCATCCTCAAATTCCCCTTACTTCTAAAGCCTTGGAAGATTAAAAAAAAAAAATACGGGTTTTGTATTTTATCTGAATTTTCTGGTTGTTCTTGGTAGGAGCACTGGGTCAGCTCAAACTATTCCATTCTATTCCATCCATCCAGTTCCTTTCAACCTCATCGCATTAAGGGTTCAAAAAGTCATGGAGTATAGCTCCTCCGTGGTTATCAGGCATGGGCCAGAGATAGAGGAAGTAGAACATTGTAGAAAAAGTAGGGGGTCTGAAGTCAGGCACACTGAAGTCCTCATTCTGGGTCTCCTACTCATCTGCTGGGACTACCGATAACTGTCAGGTAGTAGGCAGAAGTACCAGCTCAGGAAGCAGATGGTCAGGGATTTATCCCTGTTCCACAGCCAACTGTGTGGAAATTGCAACACTTACTTGAACTTTCCCACCCTCTGTTTCCACATTATAGAATAGAAACCCTGTAATACATACCACCCAGGATTTTTGTGAAGATTAAGTGAAATTTAATGCATAACACTTATATCAATCAAGACTAGCTATTGTTATCATTACTAATTTGGAAAAGTTTCATATTCTCACTAAGTTGATTTCCTCATGATGAAAAAAGAAAAAAAAAGTATAATACCTGTCTCATCAAGTTAGGTATAAGGATTAAATGAAAGTGAAAGTCAGTATATGTGACAATATAGTACGTTACAGTACTCTGGTCACGGTGGTTACTCAATAGTTATTTTTCATTTTACAAACTTTCTCTGAGACAAAATAAGATTGTTTACATTTCAGAATCAGATGGTTTATTTTATGTGGATTCAGATTTTTGAGGCACAGATCATATCTTATTCATCTTTGTATCTCTACCACATGGCCCTGGAGCCTGTCGTGCCAATGCATATTTGCTGAAAGAATGAATCAGTGAATACTGACTTCCAGTTCTATAGTTCATTATTCACTCCAGCTTCCAGCACATCTCCTCGTTCAAAGGAAGAGCCAAATAAATATTTGTTGAATAAATGAATTATTTGGTCATAAAAAAAGCTTATTAGTTTATTCAAGGATAATATCAATCTTTTTCTCAACCTGAATTTAAAAGACACTTTTCATCTGGACAATGATCTACTCTATTCTGAAAAATGGGTTCCGGGGATTATAGAGGAACTGGGGCCAAGAATATTTCCTTATCAAATACAAGATCTTGACTCCTATTTATCAGGTTTGGTCACCAAATACATTTTCATATTATCCTGACTATAGGGTCATGCAGCAGGAATGTAAATTCAGATGACGGGATGGTCTGTAGCTGGATTCAGAGTGGAAGCCAGATGGCTCTAATCCTAAAGCATTGAAACCTAAAACAATAATTGAAAACTTTCTTTCTAAAGTGCACATATTGCATGTATTCTTTTTTTTTTTTTAAGATTTTATTTATTTATTTGACCGACAGAGATCACAAGTAGGCAGAGAGGCAGGTAGAGAGAGGAGGGAGCAGGCTCCCCGTGGAGCAGAGAGCCTGATGTGGGGCTCGATCCCAGGACCCTGGGGTCATGACCTAAGCCGAAGGCAGAGGCTTAACCCACTGAGCCACTGCAGGCGTCCTACTACATGTATTTTTAATCATAATATGAGAGTTTAACATTTAGAGGATAGCTAGAACTATACTTCGCCAACTAGGAAAATAATCTCTAAAGCATTATCAGTTGCCACTTTGCCACTTTAAAATAATAAAATAACATTTAGTGACTTTTTGTAATGTGCTTGGTATTGTGCTACCTGCTTTCTAACGGAATCTGTTAATCCTCACAGAAAGAACAGTACGTTCATGAGATGGGTTTTATTGGTGTCCTGTTACATAGGTGAAGACGTTGAAATAATAAGTGTTTTAATAATTTGTCCAAAGAGGGATGCCTGGGTGGCTCAGTTGGTTAAGCCACAACCCTTGGCTCAGGTCATGATCTCAGGTTCCTGGAATCAAGTCCCACATCAGGCTCCCTGCTTGGCAGAGAGCCTCCGTCTCTATGAGGCTCTGCTGCAGGGACTCCCCCCACCAGAACCAATGTCTTCTTTACCACTCTGGAATGAAATTCACGGATAATGTTATTTCCATACACACACAATAATAAAAAAATTATCTGGCCTTAATATGCAGGGGGTAATTCAAGGAACATAATTTTTAATGAAACAATGTGTATTTCACTGTGTAAATGGTTTGACTTGATTATTGGAATAAATTATGACGTGGTCAGATGCTTACACCCATCTGTAGAATCTTTATGAATGTATCAGCTATAAAAAGCAGAATGGTACTAGTGTGTCAAATCAGCAGCTCAAATACCAGCTGGGGCACTGCCATTAACGAAAGGATTTTCCCAAAATGATTAAGAATTTTTGGTAAAGTTTCAAACTAAACATAGTGCAGTCTTCCTTCTATTTACAGTCGTGTTGCATTCCTGGAAAATTCCGTTTACATGAAAACCATGCAAACGATTTTGTGTTTACATGTAAAACACGAGATAATTATAAGCAGGCTGTTTATGTACGTGAATGACCAGTGGGGTATTGGAATGTCACGAGGGATCAGGAGTAAATTTTCCTTGCGCAGGATGATTCCACTCCTGGCAGGATGCCTAGGATTCTTGGCGTTCATTCATTAATTCCAGAAGCACCCTCCAAATCATTGCAAAATCCACAAAACACCTCCCTAAGTTTCTAAATGACCCACTCTGGTGGTCCTGGCCCAGGTGAAGACCACTGCTCTATTGAATGCTCGAAAGAAACTAGCACTGCAAAGCCACGGGAAATTACACAATGCCAGACAAGCTAATGGAACACGGGACAGAACTTTAATCATGTAATTAATTATTGAGTGGTTTTTAGGAGTAGAAATAGAAATAGGGTCTAGAAAGAATTACATTTTAGGAATGAAGGGTAAGCACTTTCAGGAAGGACTCAAGGAAGAGCTCTTTCCCTGTCCCTACAATTGGGTCAGACTCTCTTTTAGTATCCTATCAATAGCATCCTGTGCATCTACTTTATAGTATGACAATTGTCACTAAGTAGATAGTTGCCTGTGGCTTATTTAGTATGTATCTCTCCCACTAGAGGGTAAGTTTCAGTAAACTTATTGAGTACCACTAATACATATATATGTTTTGTATAAATAAATTTTCTTAAATTTTGTGTCAATAAGTATTTGTAAAATGAATATTTTGTGATATTTATTTGAAGGTTTTGGAGGAATCTGAGAAGGTTTATGGTTATGGCCTTGATGCTGGCAAATGCATTTCAAGTGTACAAACTGATTTGTATATATTATGGTTTGCGTTTGTGTTCAAAGTCTGCTAATTAAACACTGCAGATATTCAGCAGTGGTTTTGCAAGCATAACTCTAGTGCCACCTTCTGCCAGGGAGAGAAATATGTGCAGATCATTTGCATTCTGAGAATCTGGATTTGATGCTCAGCTCTTTATGCTATAGAATTAGATATTTTAAAAATGTTAAAATAATGGGGGCCAATAAACTCCCACTTAAATATGCAAATTTTGAACAAACTATAAACAGTGTTGACTGGAGTGAGCAGAATTCCTATTTCAATGGTTGAGATACAGAGAGCTTTCTTAGGAAAAAGAAAAGATTGAGGACTTTGGTCTTAATGATTCAATGTCATTGGCCATTCGTTTGAAAATTATTACAAAATGCCCCAATTATTATGAAAGCATATACTCAAGTCCTTGCTTCAGGAAAACAACCTTGTGAATAAAATTCTCACTGAGATTGTTATGAAGAATAGATATTGTGGAGAAAATAGTTTGAACACTTAGTATCTCTGAAAATATTTGATCAGGAGCTCTGCAAATTGATGAAGTCTTTAATTTATCATTGAAACAAAGCCCATTTTTTTTTTTTTTTTATATTCATGGGTAACCATGCAACTTGAAATGGCCATTTTCTCTGGTAAGATAATATTCTCTCTTTGTATGGTACTTTTTGTGATCAGTATGCTATCGTGCATTCTGTGAATAAAAAACAATATTCCAAGACTCTAGTGGGATTAGGTAATAGATGTGGCACTGCTATGGAGCAAGTATTTTTGTGCTGCACCAATGGAAACAAAATTTTTCAATTTTAACTCCAAACTGGAAGGAAAATCCTATTCCAATGGAAGGAGGATCAAAAGCTGCTTCTTATATATAAGCATAGAGCAAAGGTTAGCAAATATTTTCTTTAAAATATCAGTTAGTAAATATTTTAGATTTTACAGGCCATAGAATCTCTATCACAACTATTCAGCTCTGAAGTTGTAACTTGAAAGCAGCCACGACTATGTATAACCAAATGAACACATTTGTGTTCCAATAAAACTTTATTTACAAAAAGAAACAATGGGCTAGGTTTGGCTTGCCAGCAATTGCCACCCCCTGGCACAGAGATCTGAGAATGCAGTTTCAAAGTAGAAAGCTCTGATCTTTTGGGCAGAACCATATGGTTTGCTCCAGATCTGGCATGTCACAGTGGAGGGAAGCAGGGCTTTCATGAGGCAGCATCCACAGACTGAACTGTGATGGAGTGACAAGCAAAGACTAAGATACCACTAGATTCAAAACTGCAAAAGACACCAATAAACAAATATGGACTCTAGTAGCCAAAGAGTCAGCAACAAAGTGCTAACAGGGCTAAGGTTAAAAGAAATAAAATCCACAAACTCTGTAGGAGTGGGAAGAAGCAGTCTTTCTTACTGTTGGTCTTTAGGGTCAGGTTCAAGTTCCTGGAGACAGCCCACTACCAGGCCTCACTTCAGACCTTCCTCAGAATAGGTATTTAATTTTGGTCATCATATATTCATTTAACATAGACTCTGAGTCAACTATGTGTCAGGTGCCGTTCTAGGCACTGAAGATATGGCAGGAAGCAATCACTTGTCCGATCTGGAGTACAGGGGTAGACGATGAACAAATAAGCAAACAAACATGTAGTGTAGCTACTCTCAATATTTTTACCTGAATGAACCCTTGAAACAATTCTCAAGTCTCAGGGAAACTCTGCCTAAAAATTGTTATATCCGCAGCTCATGGGATGTTAGCAGGTTCAGTAACTTGTAGATCTGGTAATCCAAGAATATTTTCTCTGATCTTTTGATAGACAATGTTGTTCTCCTGTGGATCTATCTATTTTGGCTAGTCTACTAGTCTAGTCTTTTTGTTTGGTTCCCTCTACCCACCAAGCATACAAAACGCACAAAACAAATCAGTAGTTGTATGTAGAGGAAACTCAGGGTTGGTTGGTTGGTTTGTTCTTTCTGTTTACCTATTTGGTTGTGTGTGTGTATGTGTGTGTATTTAAAACCTTATCCAGTTAGCCTTTGTATTAGTTTCCTCTTGCTCCTATAACAAATTACCACAAATTTAGTGGCTTAAAGCAATGCAAATTTATTAGCTCACTGTTCTGGAGATCAGAAGTCCAAAATGGTGTAGCAGGGCTGTTTTCCTTCTGGAGATTCTAGGAGTGAATCCATTTCCTTGCCTTTTCCAGCTTCTAGAGGCTGCCTTCCTTCCTTCAATGATGTCCCTCTTTCTTCTTATTTGAAGCTAGCAGCTTAGCATCTTCAAAGCTTTCCCCTTCCCTGACTTTCATACTTCTCTCTTGTAAGGACGCTTGTCATTACTTTGGGCCAACCAGGATAATCTAGTAAATATAATCTCCCTGTTATAAGACCCTAAGCTTGACCAACCTGTTAAATCCCTCTTGACAAATAAGGTGACACATTAATAGGTTTCAGAGATTATAATGTGGACCTCTTCAGGGGTCAATATTCAGTTTACCACAGCCTAAAAGTCTTATTACAAACTTCTGTGAAACAAATGCTAACAGAGTATGTGTGACAATAGTTTTCCCTATTCAGAACAACAAAAAAGGCTCTTTAGCTGAATTTTCTTGAAAAATATGGGAAGTTACTCTACTGAAGATATATTTCCTTACTTTCATAAAATTTAAAAACTTATGTGACAAACATAATAAACTTGTGAAATAACTGTCTTAAGCTAAAATAGGATTTAATTTCCTAAAGGCAGGCTTTGTAGATTTAAATCAAAGAAAAGTTATAAGTTGATTTTAATTAATGCTATTTTCAACATGAGAAAACATTTTTTTAAAAAGATTTTATTTATTTACTTGACAGAGGGATAGAGAGATCACAAGTAGGCAGAGAGGCAGGCAGAGAGAGAGGGGGAAGCAGGCTCCCTGCCGAACAGAGAGCCCGATGGGGGGCTCGATCCCAGGACCCTGAGGTCACGACCTGAGCTGAAGGCAGAGCCACCCAGGTGCCCATCAACATGAAAATTTATTTATAATATTGGATGGTAAAATTTACTAATACCATGACCCAAAGCAATGAATAAAAATATAGCCTAAGACACAGTTATACTCAATATTTATTTATTTATTAAAGAAATTTAAAAAAGATTTTATATATTTGTGTGTGTGAGAGAGAGAGAGAGCACACACGTGAGCAAGCAGGGATGTGGAGAGGGGTATGGGGTTGGTTAGAGGGAGAAGCACACTGCCCACTGAATGCAGAGGGAGCTGGAGGAGGGGCTGCACAGGTGATGAAATCATGACTGTAGCCAAGTCAGACACTGACTTGAGCTGAGCCCCCAGGGGGGCCTGGTTTTACTCAAGATTTAGAAGAAACAATTTGTTATTGTTTGACAAATTCAGGCTTCAATATAGTTACAAATTATTGGGCATATATAGAGTTATAAAATTGTTATATACCTTTTGGTTTCCTGGATTCTTTTGTAGACCTTTATATGCACAAAACATTATTTTTGAAAGCCAAAGTAAAGAATGATGTGTGCTTTTTAATATGACCCTTGTGGTTCTCCTTTGTGTGTGTGTGTGTGTGTGTTGCATAAAATTTCAGTTTCGGGTCAAGTGAGATGGGCATAGAAATTTTGTCTTCAACCAAAATAAAATGATTTCTGTTTTTGCTCCTCATGCTTTTCTGTCTCTCTTTCTATCATTCTGTATCACTTGTCACAAACAATAATAATCCTTCATCGTTAACTCGTTAACCTTATGAAAATTGTCCCTAAGCCTGAGATAAGAATTCTCTTCTCCCATCTCTTATGCACCTTCAAATATCACCATGTTGGAGGTCAGTCATGTTTATAAAACAAATGTTAATAAAATAGAAAACAGGAGGTCACAACAAACAAACAAGAAAGGAACAAAGATTGTGAAAACATTCAATACAATCTCTTCTAATCTGCACAATCTTGCAATATTTACAACTACAGCAAATCAACAGAGGAGAAGCTGAAACATGGTGCATAAAAATTCCTTCTTCAGAATAAAAATTGTCCTAAGATTTTCTACTGTACTAGTAAGGTTTTTTTTGTTGTTGTTGTTCTGCTCTTGTTGTTTGTTTGTTTTTTTTTTTTCCCCTAGTTCAACTTGGTATGTGTAAGGAGTGAGTGGGGGGTGTAACTTGGAAGAAAAAGCTTGAAATTATTAGTTTCCTGTCCTCCACTCTGTGCAATTCTGTGTGCAGGAATCATCAATGATCTATATTTCACACCCAAAATTGAGAAAGAACCTAAAATAAAATGGTCCTACTTGGCACTGACAAAAAGAGCAGAAATACTCAAAAGAAATTTCTACCAGGGCTGCTTGGTCATGACCCATCACTATGAGTGTTAGAATTATATGGCATGCCAAATTCAAAAATTAATGTTCATATTTTTCATCATTTCTCTTATAGAATCCCTAGCAACATACCAGAGATATTCTAGGATTCCATGGAACCCTAGATAAGTGCTAAAAAATCCTTGATAAATGCCAAAAAATACAGCAGGAGAAGGGGCATAGAGAGGGCTGGGGAATAGTGAGAGTTGCCATTGACAACTAGATCAAATATCATGAAGAAAATGGTGACAATCAAAGGAGAGTAAGTACATTTCATTTTTATAAAAATGGCATAGAATTTGGAGGCAAAAATACATCTTGGTTTTGCAACTGAGGATTGTACTGAACTTAACAGTTATAATAAAATATGGGAATATACATGCTTATCTTGCCTCTTTCCTGAAATTCCACTAAAATGGCAGTAAAGGAATAATGTCAGTAAGAATAGGAGAGGTTATCATACCAAATGGGAACTGACAATGAAAATTTGGAAGAAGGAATTCTGTAGCTGATTTAACAGAGCCTAAGAAGCTGAAATCTAATGGCATACAAAAGGAGGACTCGACAAGAAAAAAATGACTAACACTACAGACTCCCAGAAACTGGAGGCAACAGATACCTCTGAAGTGGATGATGATGGAAATGAAAAGAAAGAATTGGTTAAAAGTCTATATAAAGAACTGTGTATTATTTGGCTATTGCTGTATAACAAATCACTCTAACACATAGTATCTTAAAATAATATATATTAAGCTCATAGATATTCTGGTCACTAGGGGGCTGCACATAAGACAGCCTTGCTCATGTATCTGTAGTCATTTGCCAGGTTAGGTAAGTGGTTTGGTGATTGTCAGGACTCTCTCACATCTTGGGTATAGTTAGGCTGACTCAGCTCTGGTCTGTGTGATCTCTCATCTTCTAATAGGCTTTTTCATTAGGCAGAGGCAGCGACCCAAGAAAATGAGAAGTATGAAAAACTTCTTGATGCCTAGGCTCTTTCTGCTACATCATTTCTTCCATATTCCAGTGACAAAAACAAATCAGAAGACCAGCTCAGACTTGGGTTAAAAAACTCTACATGTTCATGAAAGTGGTTGTGAAATCATGTTGAAAACGTTATGGAGGGGTGCCTGGGTGGCTCAGTGGGTTAAGCCTCTGCCTTCAGCTGAGGTCATGATCTCAGGGTCCTGGGATTAAGCGCTACATGGGGCTCTCTGCTCAGTGAAGAGCCTGTTTCCCCTCTCCCTTTCTCTGCCTGCCTCTCTGCCTACTTGTGATTTCTCTCTCTGTATCAAATAAATAAATAAAATCTTAAAAAACAAAAGAAAAGGGTACAGACATAGAGAACAGAGAAGTACTGTGGCTATTTTTTGTTATCTATTATAAAGAGGGCCTCAAACTATTTCTCTTTCTCTCTATAATGAACTGGATACTACTGACATTTTTAAAGCATTCAAAGAACAAAAATAACTATTAGAATTTAAATATATGATAAAAATTTTGAAGCTTTTATAAAGATTTATTTATCTGAGAGAGAGAGAGAGAGCAGGAGGGTGGGGGCAGAGGGAGAGAGAGAATCTGTAGCAGACTCCCTGCCAAGCATCGAGCCAGACAGGGGGTTCAATTCCACAATGCTGAGATCATGACCTGAGCTGAAAGCAAGAGTTGCTCAACTGACTGAACCACCCACACCCACCCCCAATTTTAAACTTCTAATTAAAAAGTTGGAAAATAAAGTGGAGAAAATTATCTAGTGTATTTGCTTTCAATTGCTGCATAACAAATTACCACAAGTTTAGTAGCTTACACAATAAACACATTTCTTTTACTCTGTGTGTGTGTGTGTGTGTGTGTGTGTGTGTGTTAAAAGTTCAGGCATGACCCCTCTTTTGGGGTCACCTGTGGCTGCAATCCAGACTTTGCATCAGAGTCTCAATTGGAGAAAGACCCAATATGAAGCACAGTTAGGTTCTGGACAGAATTCACTTTCTTGCAACTTTATGACTCCAGGCCCCACCTTTTTTAATTCTGGCTATTGGCTGCTTCAGATCCTACAGGCCACCTAGAGATCACTTGCTGTTCCTTGCCACACGAGCTTCTTCAACATGCTTGCTCACTTTATCAATCCAGCAAGGATGACCTCTCATTCTAGCTTGCTAAAACAGTCTTATATAACATGATGTAGTCATGGGAGTGATATCCCATCAACATTGCCAGGTAATATAACCTAGTCAAAGGAGTAATATACCACCAAATTGAAATAAGAAGACTAAGATAAGAAAATGAAAGAATGAAATTTGGTGATTTAATATCTGACTAATAGATTGAAAAATAGGGAAGTGAAAATTTTGAGATGAGGAAATTAAAAAAAGAGAGAAAAATGAATTTTCCCCAAATAGAAAGATATGAAGGTTCCAAGTTGAAATTATGTACTAAATTCCAACATATTAGTGGGAAAGAAACTTAAAACAAATCACATCATTTTGAAACTTAGGGTAAAGCGACAATCTTCAAAATGCCTAGGAAAAAACCCGAGCCATATATAAAGGATGTGGATTTAAAATGACATTTGATTTCTGAACACCAATCCCTACATCTAGGGAACAATGAAAAGTGGTTTCAAATGTTCTCCAATATTGAATTCAAGAGTCAGCTACTTATTTTTTTCCAACAAAGGTTATAATAAAGTCATTATTTTACATGCAAGTTTGTAAAAAATTAAACTCCAACATATTCTTTGTTTCAGGAAGCTTCTGGAAATCTGCCCAGCCAGAAGAAGGAAGTAAATCAAGGAAAAAAATATGTGAGTTCTGAGAAAGAGGAACAATAACATAGAATCCTGGAGGTAAAAGTAATTCCTAGGATAATAGTAAATAGATGTCCTGACATGATGGCTGTACAGTAGACTGAGCCTGCAAGTCCAGATTGGAGTGGGAAGATAATGGGTTCTAGGACAAATATCTCTAACAGAAAACCTCTGACATATTGTTTAATATTTTTATTATATTGAAAAAAATTACAGCTCTGCTGGAGATTTTGAGAGAAGAACTATATAGAAAAAGAATTACATAAAGGAATTACATAGAAAAAGAAACCCTCTTCCCAAACCCGAAACCCCAAAACCTGAAGTGATTATGAACTTTAGGGAAAACAAAGGGCTGTACATAAAAGGGAGTTGTAATCATTGTATACTATAAGGCTTATCTCTGAACAATATTCAGATACTTATGATAAAATGTTGATTTAGTAAAAAATTGTGCCATCTGTTTGAAAAATATGGCAAGGAGTAAGTGCAATATATATATTTATGTGTATGTATGTGTATGTTTATATGTGTATATATGTCCATAGTTGTGTAAATATAACATATAATCTACTATTTTACCCACTTTTGCACGTACAATTCAGGGGCATTAATTACATTCACATTGTTGTGCAATTATCACTACCATTCATCTCCAGAGCTTTTTCATCTTCTCAAACTGAAATTCTGTATGTGTTAAACAATAACTTCATATATGTCCCTATCCCCAGCTCTGACAACCATCATTCTACTACTCTAGATACCTCATATAAGTGAAATCATACTTACATTTGTCCCTTTGTGTCTGGCTTGTTATATTTAGCATAATGTCTTGAAGATTCACCCATGTTTTAGCATGTATCAGAATTTCATTCCTTTTTGTTTTTATTTATTTATATATTTATTTATTTTATTTAAAAAAAGATTTTATTTATCCCTTTGAAGGAGAGAGCAAGAGATTGAGAGAGAAAGAGAGAGAGAGGGGGGCAGAGAGAGAAACAGACTCCCCACCGAGCAGGGACCCCCCCCCCCCCATGTGGGGCTTGATCCAGGGATGCAGGGATCATGACCCAAGCTGAAGGCAGATGCTTAACTGACTTTGCCATCCAGGCACCCTGTGAGCTTCCTATCTTTTTAAAGCACAATAATATTCCATATTACCACATTTTGTTTATCCATCCACTCATTCATTGTTTGGAGATTTGAATTGCTTCAGTCTCTTTGTTATCATGAATAATGCTGCTATGAACCTAAATGTACAAATATCCCTTTGTGTCCCTGCTTTCAATTCTCTGGATATATATACTCAGAAGTGGTATTGCTGGATCATATGGTAATTCTATTTTTCAATTTTTTGAGGAATTGGCATACTGTTACCCATAGCGGCTATACCATTTTATATTCCTACCAGCAGTGCACAAGAGTTCCAGTTGCTCCACATCCCTGCTAAACTTTATTTTGTTTTTATTTTTCTTTTTAATAATAGTCATCCTAATGGATATAAGGTGATAACTCATTGTGGTTTTGATCTGCATTTCCCTAATGATTAGTAATGTTGAATATCGTTTCAGATGCTTTGTGGCAATATTTATTTCTTCTTTAGAGAAATGTCCATTCAAGTCCTTTGCCTATGTTTAATTGAATTATTTTTGTTATTATTGAGATGTAGAAGTTCTTCATATATTCTGGATATTAACACATTATTAGATATCACTTGCAAATATTTTCTTCCATTCCCATAGGTTGCTTTTTCACTTGATTATGTCCTTTGATGCACAAAATCTTTCCATGTTGATATAGTTCATTTTATCCATTTTTCCTTTTGTTGTCTGTGCTTTTGGTGTTATATCAAAGATATCACTGCCAAATCCAATGTCAAGAAGATTTCCCCTCAGTTTTTCTTCTAAGAGTTTTATAGTTTTAGTTCTTATGTTTATTTCTTACATATATTTTTGAGTTAATTTTTGTATATGGTATAAGGTAAGGGCCCAACTTCATTCTTTTTCATGCTATTTCATTTCTTAAAGTACATATATGATGACTTTAATAGATAATAAAAATTATACATTTTAAAAAGAAAAAAGAGCAATGTATTGTTTTTAATCGATGTATAGAAATACGTCATGATTTGAAACTCTGGGTTATTTGCTATGACGTCATCTTCTATTGTCCTTAGATTACTGTGGAATTAGGTGGTAGTAAAGTTTTAAGTAAGGTATTTAATATTTGATGATTTAATCTTAAATATTTTATTTGTCATTTAAAAAGTGAGAATTCAAAACTTTTCTGTTTTAGAAATAAAGACATTTAAAAAAACTAAAACGAAAACCTTTCCCTATACCTTACTCTCAAAAATGTTTCTATATTTTCCTTAGGCTTTGACATAATTTCTCATCATGTGAAAATAAATGAGTGAAAATGGATTATAAAACAAGTTTCATGGAAAAGAGATCAAATACTATTTTGCTAAGTAACAAAATTGCACAAGTTTTTTAAAATAAATTGTTAACATTACCTTCCCCCTATTTAATTATAATTCTCAAGTAAGTCAGTAGAATGGGGAATTTAGAAAGAAGAGGAGGAAAATGAGAGGGAATTAAATGCTTTGGATATAGAAATCCCTATTCTCTATAATACCAAGAAGGATAGAGTTCTTTTTCTTAAGCGATTTTCCAGAAATGACATCTTAAATTTTATTTAAAATTTGTTTGCAAAAGGAACTCTAATATTTCTGAATGTAACTGCCTATCAGAAAGCCAATGAAATGTGTATTTTAGGCCAAAAGAAAAGAAAACTAGTATTGTTTCCACTATGTTGGTGGCAGAACTCAGGAGATTTCAAATAAATCTCTTTTTTTTTAATGCAAAATTTTATTGTAAAGATTTAAGCTTCAAATCTAGACAATTACACTCCAGGATTTCAACTAATGAATACCACATGTTAGACTCAATAACTTCAGCTGCAGGGTGGAGAAGGCTGTTAAAGCCACTCAGATAATAAATAGCTATCCAGGCCCATTTCAGCTAGAGCAAGTCAACTGTATTGAATGTGAGTGAAACATTCAGCTAGAGCAAGTCAACTGTATTGAATGTGAGTGAAACATTAATTCTTTATAAGAACATGCCCAATTGGCAGACACTTTGACATATAATATACATTAATTCACCATTCCACCCCCGTTGAATCTTTTTATCCTTTGTTTGAGTCCGCACTTACAGGCGTACCTATCTCCCATCTCTTGAATCTCTCTTAGGGGTATCGCTTGCAGGTACTTACAAAACATACATTTTTAAACAGACACATAAATGAGAATAGTTCCAGTTTCTCAAAAGTGTTAGTTTGTCATTACTTCTGTTTGTTCTGCAAATAGCACATGGCTCTCTTCTTCCCTCTGGGACTGTCTCTGGGTTCTCCCTCCTGGTGCTTGGGACTTTGACAATTCTCCCCCTCCCTTTCTTTTCTAAAGTCTTGTAAAAACAGAGGAAAGAGACTATTACATGTTGGTATTGGACACAAAGGACACCTGGGGCTTGTTCTGGCTCCAGAATTTTAAAAAAAAATTAAGAAATGAAAAGGGAAAGGCAGATCTTTCCCAGAGAGGGCTGCCTCACTGTACAGGTTATTCCCACGGGACAAACTCTTGCGTTTGAAAGCCAGTCTTGGGAAGCAGCAACAGGAAATGCAGAGAGGAATAAATCTGTCAGACTCCTTTTCCTTTCTATTTTACAGTGGAGTTGTTTTTGTTTTCTTCCCCCTTCTCCTGGATTGAAGCCACATTTCCCTATTGCTGGTATGAATTCCTTAACCAGAAATAGCGAGGGGTATGTGGGGGCAGTGGTGGAGAACGCAACATTCTCCAAGTTCTGGCTGAGACACTTAACTTTCTCTAACCATATTGATGAGGGAAACTGCAGACGTTAGTAACATAGTTACCTTCTCATACAGCATTTCTTTTCTTTTCTTTTCTTTTTTTTTAAGATTTTATTTATTTATTTGACAGAGACAGAGATCATAAGTAGGCAGAGAGGCAGGCAGAGAGAGAGGGGGAAGCAGGCTCCCTGCCGAGTAGGGAGCCCCATGCGGGGCTCGATTCCAGGGCCCTGGGATCATGACCTGAGCCAAAGGCAGGGGCTTAACCATTGAGCCACCTAGGTGCCCCATATAGCATTTCTTTATTTTTATTTTTTATTTTTTTTTAAAAGATTTTATTTATTTATTTGACAGGAGAGATCACAAGTAGGCAGAGAGGCAGGCAGAGAGAGAAGAGGAAGCAGGCTCCCTGCTGAGCAGAGAGCCCAATGTGGGACTCGATCCCAGGACCCTGAGATCATGACCTGAGCCTAAGGCAGCGGCTTAACCCACTGAGCCACCCAGGCGCCCCCCCCCCATATAGCATTTCTATCACACTTTTTATCATGTTATTGTAAGTTAATTTCATTTTGTTCAAATTTTGAAATATATGTGGCATGTCAAGATTGAAGAAATGAAATTATGCATATATAATTGCTATTTATATATGTATGAAGATTTTTTCCCCTAAATTATTTTAGAGACAGAGAGAGCAAGCAAGTGGGAGGGCGTGGATGAAGAAAATCTTCATGCAGACTCCCCACTGATGTGGAGCCCTATCAGGGCTCAATGCTATGACCTGAGGTCATGACTTGAGCCAAAACCAAGAGTCAGACACTTAACTGACTGAGCCACTCAGGTACCCCATGAAGAATATTCTTTGTGGCCATATATACATTACTTTATATATATTAACACTGGTCTTAAGAACAGTTCTAAAAGATAGGTAGACCATCTTTTTAGAACTCAGAAAACTGTGGTTTAAAGAGAGAATGGGACTTGCTTACATTCTGAGCCAGGATTCCATGGAGCCCCTCAAGATCAAGTCTATTTCTTTTCTCTCCATCAGTGTTTTTGTTTTGTTTTGTCTTGTTTTGTTTTGTTTGTTTGTTTGTTTTTTAGATTTTATTTTTAAGGGGCGCCTGGGTGGCTCAGTCATTAAGCATCTTCCTTCAACTCAGGTCATGATCCTGGGGTCCTGGGTTTGAGCCCTACATTGGGCTTCCTGCTTAGCAAGGATTCTCTCTCTCCCTCTCTCTGACTTTCCCCTCACTTGTGTTCACTCTCTCTCTTTATCAAGTAAATAAATAAAATCTTTTTAGAAAAAGATTTTATTTTTGAGGTGCCTGGGTGACTCAGTTGGTTAAGAAGGTGACTGGCTTAGGTCATGATCCCAGGGTCCTGGGATGGAGTCCCAGAGATAGGGCTCTCTGTCAGCAGGGAGCCTGCTTCTTCCTCTCTCTCTCTGCCTGCCTCTCTGCCTACTTGTGATCTCTCTCTCTCTGTCAAATAAATAAATAAAGTCTTAAAAAAAACAGATTTTATCTTTAAGTAATCTGTACACCCAACATAGGGCTCAAACTTACTTGATCAAGAGTTTCATATTCCACCGGCTGAGCCAGCCAGGTGTCCCCTCTCCATCAGTGGTTTCTAAACTGGCCTCCATGGAGATCTTGGGGCTGTCCTGCTTAAGGGGATTTAGTTCACCCTGTCTTGACCCTTCCCCTCTGGAACTACACTAGGGTTTACTTGTTTTATTTATTAGTGCTTCTGTATGGCATATTAGGGGACTTAGAATCCAAGTCCTCTTTCTTTCCCTGTCTCAAGGGAATAACGTAGTCGTTTCAACATGGAGTAGATCTTTGCCTTCCACAGAATGAGTCTTGCACGTCTGTATCATTTGTGAGTGACCCTGCAGTCATCTGGAGTTTGGCTGAAGCACAAATTTGAATTTCAAGGGTTGAAAGGGAGATTAAGAGAAGTTAGTTAGCTAGTAAGACAGCCTACTTTAAAATATGGACCCTGGAGCTCATCTTGGCTTTGTTGTTTATGGTAAGCTAAACAGATAGTATCAGCTTGGTTTTAGGTCAGAGATTAGCAGATTTTTTCCTATAAAGGACCAGATAGTCAATAGTCCAGGTTTTACAGCCTACATAGTATCGCTGTTGACTTTTCTTACTCTTCTCTTTTTCTAACCTCTAAGAAAGGTAGAAATCAGTCTTTTCTGGAAGGAAGGCCTTCAAAACAGTCCAAAGGGGCTGGACTTGGCCTATGGTCATGACTCATCCTTCCCTATTTTAGGTAACACCATTCTTACTTTAAAGATTAGTATCATAGCTCAGAGGGGGAAGTGAGGAATCTGGGCTAGGTAGCTCACAATGAGGCAAACCTTGGTGTGTTTGGCTCCCCAGTGCACTTGTTTTCAGCTATACCTTTTGTTATGGTCTATTTCTTAAAGGGTTTCATTTCACATTCCTCAGAAACAATAACAAATTGTGTTTTTTTAAATCATCATTTTCCTTGAACTTCCTTCTATAAGAGACACATCCAAGAGAATGACCCCATTTCTCAGAATGATGATGAAAAACTAATGCAAAATAGAACACAGAACACAGGTTAGTTACTAGAATTCGGGTTTTGAGTTGTCAGACAAAGAAGATGACTCCAACAAACATCTCAGACCTTTGGAATAAAGTCATTTTTAAGTAAATTGCTTTCAGGGGACACATACTTTTGTTCACTGATTTTTAAAAACAAATTCAATGGTAGTCCACCTAAATTCCAGACAAGAAGGCTCAGGAAGGAGCAGGAGAGGACACCTCTCACAACATGAGACTCGTCTAAGCTTTGGAGTTTTTGTAGGTGAATAAGATGGGGAATAAGATGATAGGGAATTGAAGCACCTTCCTGAACCTCATTTGCTTGTTCTGTTCTCTATAAGTGTGAGACCCCATTGCTTAATGGTTTGAAAGCTGGCTGGCTTGCGCCTGCTTCTGGGTTCTGTATCACTCGACTGGTGTGTGTCTTGAGGCAAGTTACTTAGCCTAAATATCAGTGTTTTCTTCTATGCAAACTGAGACCGCAGTAGTATATGCATCATATGCTCTGTGGACCCCATGAGATAATACACAGAAAGCACTGAACAGCAAGTATGAAAAACTGTTGTTGCCACCCCCTTCTTCCCAACACGTACACAAGGTGTTTCGAGTCATACTGTCTGCTGGACTTCCAAATGTGTCCTCATCCCTTTATTATCGTTGTTTTGTTGCTGTATTTAGATTATCCTCACCGTGATACTCTGTAGTCTCAAGAACAGACTGACCCTCTCTGTGGCCCGTCCCGAGGGGAGGAGAACAGACAAGAACAGACAAGAACACATCAAATGAATGAATTGAATGAATGACGATGTGAATGAACACATCGTCAGGCTATGGTAGGCGACCCAGAATGGCAAAATGGTTATAGGGAATGGGAAGATTGTTCTAGAAATAGCATTTCGATAGACTGCAGTTGGGTGAAAATTGTAAGACGAGCAGTAAGAGGCTTTTGGGTCCTGTAGATTCCGGAGCAGGGTTTCTCAGCCTGCCAAATCATAAGCGTCCTGTGGGGTGCCCTTGAATGCACAGATTCCTAGGCAGCAGTACAGAACTACTGAATTAGGGTGTGGAAGGGACAGCCTGGAATTGCTAGGTTTTTTGTTTTGTTGTTTGTTTTTTTAAAGATTTTATTTATTTATTTGAGACAGAGAGAGAGTGAGAGAGAGCATGAGCGGGGAGAAGGTCAGAGGGAGAAGCAGACTCCCCACGGAGCCGGAAGCCCGATGCGGGACTCCATCCCAGGACTCCGGGATCATGACCTGAGCCGAAGGCGGTTGCTTAACCAGCTGAGCCACTCAGGTGCCCTGGAATTGCGAGTTTTAGCAAGTCTTTCCAGTGATTCTTAAGATTTTAAGTTTTGAAAATATTGCCCTAAAGCAAATGGTAATGTAATCAGACAGAGATGGGATGAAAACTGCTCTCATTAACTCTCACTGAGTAACAGCTGTCCCATCAGTTGTCAAGTGAAGCATGAGCTCGGACGCCCTTGGGTGTCTGGAAGCTATAGAATCCTGAAGAAGGTGCCTTTGCTCTTTGCCTCCCTGGGTGTGTATAATCTCTTTCTCTGCATATTTGTAAGACTGTGGTTATCAATCCACACTATGCATCAAAATCACCTGAAGAACTTAAAAAATACTAATTCCTCGACTCTATTCCAGACTGATTAAATCAGAACAACATTCAAGTGGGTCTGCCCCATTTTTTTTTTTTTTTTAAGTTCCCAGTAATTCATATGTGTGACCAGGATAAAGAAAGTTACTGCCCCAAATACCTTGTGTGCACCTCTTATATTCTAGTTATCACTTTTGTTTCAAAATAAACTTTATTAAACTATTTTACATGCAACCTGTTGTAGTTGTTTTCATACCCCAGTTATCTTCCAGGGGTTCACACATATGCTCCCGGTTTGCACTGGCTTGGGCGATGAGAATAACCATGAGAAGAATAGGTGCTTGTTTTTCCCTCTCTGTGTTATGATTACACAAAGCTCAAGGTAGTGGCTTTAGAACTGTTTTTAAAAACAGAAAAGCCTTTTCCACAGAATAAATGGAAGCCCGCTGAATAAACCTGGTTCTTCCCGTCCTCATAGTGGCTGCTGGGGCATTGCAGAAGTCCAGGCCGTGTGGAGCATACCTTGAAAACCACTTTGGTTAGAGACACAGGAAGCATTGAGACCCCACCAGAATCCCGTTTTGTGGAGAGTCACAGACTGCAGGAAATAGCACCCCTTATATATTTCGCCTTTCAAGGGGAGAGTCCCACAGATGATGAATTGCTGTTCCCCTCTATCCTGTTTCCCGTTTTGTGGCTTCAAGAAGTCCTGAGAGGCATTTCAGTTTTGTTAAGTGATGACTAAAGATGTCATAACAATTAAACCATGAGGGCCTTTATGAAATCCAAACCTCGAAAAAGTAGGTTCCCAAATGCTTATGTCATGACATAACCTTTGAAAAATTTAAATGGCTGGATACTATGCCTCTTCCTCCTAATATATTGATTTTTTACTTTAATCATATACATTCGGATTGTTTTATTGATTTTCTAGGATACCAGGTACTGTGTTGCAAAAGAGTGTAATTATTCTCAAAGGTTAGGCAGCACCTATAAGCATGTCCTTTGGAAGGCTGGAAATATTAACACCAAAACCACATTAACTGAAGAAACAAGAGCTCCTGGGTTAGTAAAACCAGTGTCAAAGAGGTTAATACTGCTTTGCTCAGCAGATTCACACACAGGCCTGTCAGCTTAATGGATTAGGGCTCACAACTGTCACACTGAGAGAAAACAGAAACAACAGGTACATTTCAACTTGAATGTTTTGACCATAAAACGTATTGGTGAAGCAACTTTGTATTAATTGTCATTAACAGTGCAGCTTCTCTTTGTCCTTCCCACAAAGCTATGGGTAGGAGTCAATGATTTCCTGTCAATAATTTCCTTTTACAACGATTTTGTTGTAGTTGCCGGTTACAGTTACTTTAACATCTTTTATGTAACCATGTTGTCCCTTACTTTTTTGAGGTGATGAGGCAACTGACTTTGTTTATGTTGATTTAGGAAAAGCTAGGGCACGTGCTGGTATGGCTAAGTACAACATTCATTGACCATCCAATAAAAATCAAAATAGGAAAAAGAGGAGGTTACTTTTCTCAGATGTTGAATCAGACAATCAACTTTCTTTCACAAACACAATGCAAATTATAGTCTGATTTCATGCTTAGTTTATTTTCTCACATCCTCTGTCTTTAATATTTTTAAAAATGGAAGTTCAAAAAGGCATTTTATGTCACAATTGTAAGTTTTTATAATAGTCCCAACATGACAATTTACTTTGTTTTCGTATCTCTGGTGTACAAGACTGCTTTCATTTTATATTCAATAATACTATTGGTAATGGTAATCGCTATGGTTATGTGCTTTATACATCAAGTTCTTTATACATGGAGCTCCTATAATAAGTATAGTATTTATATATTTGAAAATGATTTATATTCATTTGTCCCTTAAATCGTTTTCTTTTTTTTTAAGATTTTATTTATTTACTTGACAGAGATCACAAGTAGGCAGAGAGGCAGGCAGAGGCAGGGGGAAGTAGGCTCCCCACTGAGTAGAGAGTCCAATGTGGGGCTCCATCCCAGTACACTGGGATCATGACCTAAGCCGAAGGCAGAGGCTTTAACCTACTGAACCACCCAGGAGCCCCGTGTCCCTTAAATCTTATTCCCTTTTAACTTCAATCTAAACAGAAGGCTAAACTCTGAGGTTTGTTGCCACAAGAAAGGAAAAGGTGATACCAGATAAAGCAAAAAAGTGACACTAAATTTCTTCACTGTTTTAGGTCAGGGGCAAAGGTCTTGAAAATAAGATCTTTGGACAGAGATATGAGATTTCTAAATTCCAAAGACTTTTACATATGAAGATTCAGGTCTAGTAAAAGTAGTTCTTAAAGTAATAATTAAACATAAATGTCTGAGCATGGAGGCTTAATGGCCCCCAGAATTGAATGACACCGGGAAGTCCAAGGTAGAAGAAAAGAGGAAGTGTGAGCCTGTCCCTTCATATGTGGTGGTTGGACAGTAGGAAGAGACAAGGAGGGGGGCACCTGGATAGCTCAGTCAATTGAGTGTCTGACTTTTGGTTTTGTCTCAGGTCGTGATCTCATGTGTGGCAGGATTGAACCCCACATCAGGCTCTGCACTTGGCAGGAAGCCTGCTTGAAGATTCTCTTCCTTGGCCCCTTCCCCGACTTGCTCATGCATGTGCTTAATCTCTCACTCTCTGAAGTAAATAAATAAATCTTAACAAAGAAAACATAAACAAAAACGAAGAAGATACAGGGAGGGAGGGAGGGTGGTGATCAGACATCCAGAGTGTTTAAGGGGCTTCCCTGCCTTCCATTAAAATCCCAGAACGTGTGTGTGTGTGTGTGTGTGTGTGTATGCAAATACTACAGATGTTGAAGCCAAATGTAGAGGGGTCCTAGGCTTCTTTCCCAGTCAATACCCAAAGAGCAGTCATAACCTGGTGAACTTCAGAGTGAACGGTTAGGTAGAGGAAAAGGCTGACTGACTTGTCAGAGGCTTCTTTACCTCCAATGTGGAATAGAAGGTGTTAAGAAGTCCTTGTTTGTCCTGGGGAAGGGAAGGAAGGCTGGTAATCTTAGCAAGAATGTAGGTGCAGTGGGGATGAGGTGATCTTGAAACCAAAGGCTGCAGAGTGGATCCTTTGGCCTCAGAATCAGAGTCTTGTCTTAGGAGGGTTGTTTATCTGAGAAAAGAGCTGAGGTTGGTGTTGCTAAGTCAGTGGGGAGGGCTGCAAAGCCCAGAGAGAGAATAGATGTCAGCTGCAGTTATCAGGGTGAGACTTACCTGGTGCCTAAGCTACACCCTTCCTGCCCTGGCCCTGAAGAACTGGGGAAATATCCCCAATTCTCCAGGAAGAATGAAGTTTTATTTACTCTATCCCAAGATACCACTTGGAGAGAAGTGGTGGTAGTGGGGATTCTGAAAACCTGAGCTTTTACCTGAAAAGAACACTTGCAAGCTGAAAGCAGACCATTTAATGTGAAGTAACTGGATATTATTTCTTAGCAGGTTTAATTTTTTCTTTTACCTGGAAAGGGGTGGGAGGTTGGTAAGCTAGATTAGCAAGACAAAAATTACGGAAGCCGTATTTTCTTTGCATATCTTAGTGTAGTGTGAATAAGCTGTGTGTCACTACAGCTCCAAATGGAAAGAAGCAATCTTATAAATGTGTTCCCAGAACAGATAAAGATCAATATTACTCAAAGCTGTTGACTTAGAAAGTCAAGAGAGATTGGAAGTTCTTAAGATGCTGTATTTTTGTATCTTTCAATTTATATATTCATTTTAGAGATTCTAACAGATGTTAAGACACAGAATGTATTATCCAGCCCCTTCCTTTTGCTGCTTCTCATATCTCTCCAAGTGTTCTTCATCTTTGTCCTTTACCCAGAGAGTGGTATGTCATTAAGCATGGGAAACAGGCTTTCCACTGCAGTGACCACATTGTGGGGCCTCAAAGGAAAAATTTCCTTTTGAACACACTTAATAAATGACTCTCTGAGGCAGGACATCAGGAAAGATCCCACATATGTAACAGCAGATGATAAATTCTGGTAATTTACATCCATAGGTCACTCTAAGGACATTTCTGATTTATGACTTTGAACGGAAAAAATCTAACTCAATTCAGAATCTTACCGAGGTAAAGAAGTTGAGCTCATGTCTGCCATCTGGTGTAAATAAAAGGTAAACACAGCCATACCTTAAGGACTGAATGCAATTTGTCACCTTGTAAATACTGTCTTTCCGATGCCTTTTGTTAAAATTCTTAAATCCACATAAAAACACTCCTTTGAATTCCATTTTTATAATAGAAAAATTGACCTTATATGCCCTTTTCTTTTTTTGCAGTTGGGATTTAAAAAAAATCATTAATACTTGAAAACGGGGGGGGGCTGGAGTTTATAAAATGAGGGTATGAATGATACCCTCATGCTATTATTTTCTTCTTTATAGTTAAATCACCTTTTGATTGGAATCTGTACATCTAAGAGAAGCAGCAAAATGGAAGAAGCAGAAATTTCCTTGAGAGTTTGGAATAAGGTTTTCATTTACAGCGCAATGAAATTCAGGTTTAGATAAGGCCATTGTTCTGGTTTCCCCCCAGAACTGGGAGACTGAGGGGTTTCAGTGTTAACAATAAGGAAAGTCCTGGGTGAACTGGGATGGTTGGTCACCCAAGGTCAGAATCTCAAATCAGGTATACTTAAAAACCATTTACTAAAACATAGACCAAAGAAGCTGTTTGGAAGTGGTGGTTTCAAGCTGGATAAGTTAAAGTAGGCAGATGTTATTTGCAAATATTTTCTACTTTTTCTTTTCACTTAATCTATGTTTACTCTCAGCAGATTTGTGCTTTTGTAAGAGTTTGAGAGACCCACTTTCTGAAACATTCGGAAGCTGGAGGCAGACTCTATCTAGGGACATCTGGTGCTGACTCTGCATTCCTCTATTTTCTGGAAGAGTTTGTATAGGATTGATATGATTTCTTTCTTAACTGTTTGATAGACTCAATCAGTGAAGCAATCTGTGCCACTGAGCTTTGATACATCAATGAGCTTTGGTAGTTTGTGTCTTCTAAGGAATTTGTCCATCTCATCTAAATTCTTGAATTTATTGGCATAAGTTATTATAAATATTCCCTTATTTGTTTACAATCTGTAGAACATTAATTTCTGACACTGGTAATTTGTGTTTTTTTCTTTCTTTTTTTCTTGACAAGTTTAGCTAGATTTTTATTGATTTTTTTCCTGAGGAACTAACTTTTGGTTTTATTTATTTTCCCCATTGTTTTTCTCTTTTCTAGATCTATGATTTCTACTTTTATTTACTTCCTTCTACCTACTTTGGGCTTAATATGTTCTTCTTTTTCTAGTGTTCTAAGATGGACACTTAATTAATTTTAGACGTTCCTACTTCTTTCTGTTTCTAATATAAATATTTAAACCTCTAACTTTTCCTAAGTAGTACTTTAGCTACTACCACAAATTTTTATATATCATGTGTTCATTTTTATTCAGTTAAAAATGTTTTCTAATTCCCCTTGTGATTTCTTCTCGGACTTTTGTTGATTTGCAAGTATGTTGTTTAATTTCCAAGTATTGGGGGATTTTTCCAAACATTGTTCCGATTTTAATTTTTAATTTAATACAGTTTTCTCAGAGAATGTCCTTCTTATGATTTCCATTGACATTTACTGAGACTTGTTTTGTGGCCCAACTTTGGTGTATTTTGGTAAGTGATCCACATAATTTTTGAGAACTTGTTTGGAGGTTCTAGCAGAAGAGCACAGCTACTGGTATACCCATGACCAAAGAATGGTCCTCCTCTGTTGGGGAAGGTTGGAAGTTAGTCCTTTTCAATGGAGCATGAGACCCACATGCATTTGGAAAGAGTCCATTCTGCTGGTTCAGAGTCTAGTGGTTTATAAATATCAGTGAGGTCAAGTTGGTTCACAGTGTTGGTCTTCTATATCTTTGCTAATCTTCTTAGTTCTGTTCCAGCAATTACTGGGAAAGATGTGTTTATTTATATCTCTATTTATAAATTATGGATTTGTCAAATTTTCCTTTTAGTTCAATCAGTATTTTCTACATGCATTTTGGAGCTCTCCAATGTAATTTTAATTTTAGGATTTTCTTATAGTATAATGTGTTAAGTTTTGCATTTAAGATATGTATTTAAAAACTATTTGTATTCCTTTCCTTTTGACTCTTTCTCTTTTTTGGTGCCCATTTTCCCCCTGTGTGCTGATGTTTTAAATAAGAATATCAGCCTTTTGCCTATAATATTTGTTGCAAGCTTTTTGCTTTTGACTTGTTTAGAATGGCCTTTTTTTAAGCAGAAGTTTTTTATTTTTATGCATTTGAATTTTTCAGTCTTCTTAAAAAATTATTTCTGCATGATAGGTCATACTTAACAAGGACTTACCCACTCTGATATGTCAAAAGTAATCTTTATATTTAAAAAACGGGGTGCCTGGGTGGCTCAGTGGATTAAAGCCTCTTCCTTCGGCTCAGGTCATGATCCTGGGGTCTTGGGATCGAGCCCCACATCAGGCTCTCTGCTCAGCAGGGAGCCTGCTTCCTCCTCTCTCTCTGCCTGCCTCTCTGCCTACTTGTGATCTCTGTCAAATAAAAAAATAAATAAAACTTAAAAAAAACCTTTGGTTTCAGTCTTTTATATTTACATGTTGGTCCATATAGCACTTGTAAGATAGAGTTCCAAAGTTATATTTTTCTCCAGTCCCCCCATCCTCAACTTGCTTATTTATTTATCCATTTATTTATTTTTATTAACATATAATGTATTATTTGCCCAAGTGATACAGGTCTCTAAATCATCAGGCTTACATATTTCACAGCACTCACCATAGCACATACCTTCCCCAATGTCCATAACCCAGCCTCCCTGTCCCTAAATCCCCCAGCAAACCTCAGTTTGTTTGTGAGATTAAGAGTCTCTTATGGTTTGTCTCCCTCCTGATCCCATCTTGTTTCATTTTTTCCTTTCCTACCCAACATGAGCCACCCACCCTGACTCTCAAATTCCTTATTTCAGAGGGGTCATATAATAATTGTCTTTCTCTGATTGACTTATTTTACTTAGCATAATACCCTCTAGTTCCATCCATGTTGTTGCTAATGACAAGATTTCAGAGTTTTTTGATGGCTACATAGTATTCCATTAAAGATCTATATCTATATCTATATCATCTATATCTATATCTATATCTACCACATCTTCTTTAGCCATTCATCTGTTGATGGACATCTAAGTTCTTTCCATAGTTGGCTATTGTGGACATTGCTGCTATAAACATTCGGGTGCATGTGCCCCTTTGGATCACTACATTTGTATCTTTATGGTAAATACCCAATAGTGCAATTGCTAGGTCATAGGGTAGCTCTATTTTCTACATTTTGAGGAACCTCCCTTCTGTTTTCCAGAGTGGCTGCACCAGCTCGTATTCCCACCAACAGTGTAGGAGGGTTTCCCTTTCTGTGCATCCTTGCAAACATCTGTCATTTCCTGACTGGTTAATTTAAGCCATCCTGACTGGTGTGAAGTGGTATCTCACTGTGGTTTTGATTTGTATTGCCCTGGCGCTGAGTGATGTGGAACTCTTTTTCCTGTGTCTGTTGGCCATTTGGATGTCTTCTTTGCAGAAATGTCTGTTCATGTCTTCTGCCCATTTCTTGATTGGATTATTTGTTCTTTGGGGTTTGATAAGTTCTTTATAGATTTTGGATACTAGTCCTTTATCTGATATGTCATTTGGAAATATTGTCTCCCATTCTGTTGGTTTTCTTTTGGTTTTGTTGACTCTGTCGTTTGCTGTGCAAAAGCTTTTGATCTTGATGAAGTCCCAATAGTCATTTTTTGCCCTTGCTTCATTTGTTTTTGGCAATGTTTCTAGGAAAAAGTTGCTGCAGCTGAGGTTGAAGAGGTTGCTGCCTGTGTTCTCCTCAAGGATTTTGATGGATTCCTGTCTCACATTGAGGTCTTTCATCCATTTTGAGTATATTTTCGTGTGTGGTGTAAGGAAGTGGTCCAATTTCATTCTTCTGCATGTGGCTGTCCAATTTTCCCAACACCATTAGTGAGGATACTGGAGGATACTGTCTTTTTTTCCATTGGACATTCTTTCTTGCTTTGTGGAAGATTAGTTGACTGCAAAGTTGAGAGTCTATTTCTGGGCTCTCTATTCTGTTCCATTGATCTATGTGTCTGTTTTTGTGCCAGTACCTTACTCTCTTGATGATTACAGCTTTGTAATAGAGCTTGTAGTCTGGAATTGTGATGCCACCAACTTTGGTTTTCTTTTTCAAAATTACTCTGGCTATTGGGGGTCTTTTCTGGTTCCATATAAATTTTAGGACTATTTGTTCCATTTCTATGAAAAAATTGATGGTATTTTGATAGGGATTACATTAAATATGTAGATTGCTTTAGGTAGCATAGACATTTTCATAATATTTGTTCTTCCAATCTGTGAGCATGGAACGTTTTTCCATTTCTTTATGTCTTCCTCAATTTCTTTTATGAGTACTTTATAGTTTTCTGAGTACAGATTCTTTACCTCTTTGGTTAGGTTTATTCCTAGGTATCTTATGGTTTTGGGTGCAATTGTAAATGGGATCAACTCCCTAATTTCTCTTTTTTCTGTTTTGCTGTTGTTGTATAGAAATGCAACTGATTTCTGTGTATTGATGTTGTATCCAGACACTTTACTGAATTCCTGTATGAGTTAGCAGTTTTAGAGTGGAGTCTTTTGGGTTTTCCAAATAAAGTATCATATCATCTGCAAAGAGTGAGAGTTTTACTTCTTTGCCGATTAAGATGCCTTTTATTTTATTTTTTTGTTGTCTGATTGCTGAGGCTAGAACTTCTAGTACTATGTTGAATAGCAGTGGTGAACACATCCCTGCTGTGTTCCTGACCTTAGAGGGAAAAGCTGTCAGTTTTTCTCCATTGAGGATGATATTTGCTGTGGTTTTTTTCATAGATGGATTTGATGATATTGAGGTATGTATCCTCTATCCCTACACTGTAAAGAGTTATGATCAATAAAGGATGCTGTACTTTGTCAAATGCTTTTTAGCATCTATTGGGAGGATCATATGTTCTCTTTCTTTCTTTTATTAATGTATCACATTGATTGATTTGTGGATGTTGAACCAACCTTGCAGCCCAGGAGTAAATCCCACTTGGTTGTTGTGAATAATCCTTTTAATGTACTGTTGGATCCTATTGGCTGGTATTTTGGTGAGAATTTTTGCATCCGTGTTCATCAAGGATATTGGTCTGTAATTCTCCTAGGGGTCTTTGTCTGGTTTGGGAATCAAGGTAATGCTGGCCTCATAAAATGTGTTTGGAAGTTTTTCTTCCATTTCTATTTTTTGGAACAGCTTCAGGAGAATAGGTATTAATTCTTCTTTATATGTTTGGTAGAATTCCTCTGGGAAGCCATCTGGCCCTGGGCTCTTGTTTGTTAGGAGATTTTTTTTTAAATTAATTAATTAATTTATTTGGCAGACAGAGATCACAAGTAGGCAGAGAGGCAGGCAGAGAGAGAGGAAGGGAAGCAGGCTTCCCGCTGAGCTGAGAGCCCGATGCGGGGCTCGATGCCAGGACCCTGGGATCATGATCCGAGCAGAAAGCAGAGGCTTTAACCTACTGAGCCACCCAGGTGCCCCTGTTAGGAGATTTTTGATGACTGCTTCAATCTCCTTACTGGTTGTGGGTCTGTTCATTTTTTTTTTGTTTTTTTTTTGTTTTTTTTCCTTCCTGGTTCAGTTTTGGTAGTTTGTAAGTCTCTAGGAATACATCCATTTCTTCCAGATTGTCAAATTCGGTAGAGTTTAGTTGCTCATAATATGTTCTTATAATTGGTTGTATTTCATTGGTGTAGGTTGTGATCACTCCTGTTTCATTCATAATTTTATTAATTTGGGTCCTTTCTCTTTCCTTTTTGATGAATCTAGCCTGGGGTTTATCAGTCTTATTAATTCTTTCAAAGAGCAAACTCCTAGATTCGTTGATTTGTTCTACTGTTCTTGGTTTCCCTTTCATTGATTTCTGCTCCGATCTTTATTATTTCTCTTCTCCTGCTGGGTTTATGCTTTCTTTGCTGTTCTTTCTCCATCTCCTTTAGGTGTAGGGTTAGGTTGTGTATTTGAGACCTTTCTTGTTTCTTGTATCGCTATATACTTTCCTCTCAGGACTGCCTTTGCTGTGACCCAAAGATTTTGAATAATTGTGTTTTCATTTTCATTTGTTTCCATGAATTTTTAAAATTAATCTTTAATATCTTGGTTGATCCATTCATTCTTTAGTAGAATGCTCTTTAACGTCCATATATTTGAGTTCTTTCCAAGTTTCCTCTTGTGGTTGAGCTCTGGTTTCAAAGCATTGTGGTCTGAAAATATGCAGGGAGTGATCCCAATCTTTTGGTACTGGTGGAGAACTGATTTGTGACCCAGGATGTGATCTATTCTGGAGAATGTTCCATGTCCTCTAGAGAAGAGTGTCTATTCTGTTGCTTTGGGTTGGAATGCTCTGAATATATCTGTGATGTCCATCTGGTCCAGTGTGTCATTTAAAACTTTTATTTCCTTGTTGATCATTTGCTTAGATGATCTGCCCCTTTCAGTGAGGGGGGTGTTAAAGTCCCCTACTAATATTATATTATTATTGTGTGTTTCTTTGACTTTGCTATTAATTCACTTATATAATTGGCTGCTTCCATGTTGGGGGCATAGATATTTAAAATTGCTAGGTCTTCTTGTTGAACTGACCCTTTAAGTATGACCTAGTGTCCTTCCTGATCTCTTATTATAGTCTTTGGCTTATAATCTAATTTATCTGATATAAGGATTGCCACCCCAGCTTTTTTTGATGTTCATTAGCATGGTAAATTGTTTTCTACCCCATCACTTTAAACCTGGAGGTGCCTTTGGGTCTAAAATGGGTTTCTTGCAGACTGCATATTGATGGATCTTTTTTTTTAATCCATTCCGACACCCTTTGTCTTTTGATTGGGACATTTAGCCCATTTACATTCAGGGTAGCTATCGAATTATGAATTTAATGCCATCGTATTACCTGTAAGGTGACTGTTACTGTATATTGTCTCTGTTCCTTTCTGGTCTATGTTACCCAGCTGATTACTGCAGCGCACTTCCATGCCACTCCTGCAGTGGAGGAAGGTGAGTCTCCCTGTATCTGTTGTTTGTTGGGTTTCTGCCTGAAGAGCAGCGGTCTACTGTGCCGTGGATCACAGTTTAAGGTAACCCGGAGCTGAGAATGCACTCCTCAGCTCCGTCTCTGTAGAGCTTCCCTGCTCTGATACCTGGAAGCTCTGCCACTCTCAGACACCTCTGGTCTTTTTGTGTGCCTGCAGGTCCTGAGACCACACTGTCCCCATGAGTGCTCCACCCCCGCTTAGCCTCTGGAGAGACATCCGTGAGTGGAGCAGACTCCTAAAAGTTCTGATTTTGTGCTCTGTTGCTCTACTACTTGCCGGGAGCTGGACCCTCCCCCTGTGGTCTCTCTTCCTGAATGTTGTCTTGGATTCACTTCTCTGCATATCCTATCTTCCAGAATGTGGTCAATTTTCTGTTGCTAGAATTGCTGCTCGTCTTCTCTTCTCTTTCCTGTTGAGTCTGTAACTGTTCAGAATGGTTTGATAACTAGCTGAACTCCTGGAACCTGAAGATATTTAGGTCTCCTACTCCTCTGCCATGTTGCTCCTACTCTCAGCTTCATTGAGATATAATTGACCTGTAACGTTGTGAAAGTTTAAGGTTTAAAACATGTTGATTTGATACACTTATATATTTTAAAGTTATTATCATTGTAAGGTTAGTAACACTTTGTTACATCACATAATAACCATTTTTTTGGTGTGGTGAGAATATTTAAGAACTACTCTCAAAAATTTTCAAGAATGAATAGAATATTATTAACTACAGTTACCATACTGAACAAGAGTCCTCAGAACTTATTTGTTAAATGGAAGTTTGTACATTTTGACTACCTCCACTCAATTTTGTTTTCTCCCACCCCCCACCTCTGGTGACTACAAGTCTGATCTCTGTTTCTATGAGTTTGGTTTCTTTAAACTCCACATATAAGTGATATTGTACATTATTTGTCTTTCTTTGTCTGACATATTTTATTTAGCATAATATCTTCAAGGTCCATCCATGGTGTCACAAATGATTGAATTTCCTCCTTTTTCATGGCTGAATAAGATGCTCACATTTTCTTTATTCATTTATCCCTCAGTGGACACTTAGATTGTTTTCATGTCTTGCTATTGTAAATAATTCTTCAATAATGAACATGGGAGTGCCAATATCTTTTCCAGATCTTGTTTCCATTTCCTTTGGACGTATACGCAGAATTGGGATTGTTAGGCCATATGAAAGTTCTGTTTTTAATTTTTTACAGACTCTCTATGCTATATTCTGTAGTAGCTGAATCAGTTTACAGTTCCACAAACAGAGTACAAGGGTTCCCTTTTCTCCACATCCTCACCAACTCTTATTTTTTTCTTCTTTATAATAGCCATTCTAGTAGTTGGGTGGTGATATCTCACTGTACTATTGATTTACATTTCCCTGATGATTAGTGCATCTTTTGATTTCCCTATTGGTAAGCTGGAAAATGGTTGGTCTTTGTAAAAATGTCAATTCAGATCTTTTGCTCATTTAAAAAATTAAATTACTTGGGTTTTTGTTTTTGTTTTGCTATTGAGTTGTAAGTTTCAAATGTATATATATTTGGAGGGTAAACACTAACCAGATATGTGGCTTACAAATATTTTCTCTCATTCTATAGGTTGCCTTTTAATTTTGTTGATTGTTTCTTTTTTGTTCAGAATCTTTTTAGTTTGGTGCAGTTCCACCAAACTAATTTTTTTGCTTTTTGTCACTTGTGCTTTAGGTATCATGTAAAAAAAAAAAAAAAAAATCATTGATAAAATCAATGTCAGGAAGATTTTCCCCTAAGTTTTCTTTTAGGAGTTTTATGTTTTCAGGTCTTACATTTAAATTTTCAATTCATTTAGAGTTAATTTTGTGAGAGTTGTAAGACAGGGGTCTATTTTCTTTCTTTTGCTTGTAAATATCCAATTTTCCTAGCACTGCTTATGAAGGGGCTGTCTTTTCTGCATTGACTTTTCATGTTTCCTTGTCAAATGTTACTGGAAAGTTTCAGGTCTTATATTTAAGTCTTTAATCCATTGAGATAATTTTTTAAATGATTTTATTTATTTATTTGACAGACAGAGATCACAAGTGGGCAGAGAGGCAGGCAGAGAGAGAGAGGAGGAAGCAGGCTCCCTGCTGAGCAGAGAGCCTGATGTGGGGCTTGATCCCAGGACCCTGAGATCATGACCTGAGCCAAAGGCAGAGGCTTTAACCCATTGAGCCACCCAGGCGCCCCATTTTGAGTTAATTTTTATGAGGCATGTAAGATAGGACCTGATTTCATTCTACCACATGTAGTTATCCAGTTTTCCCAGCACCATTTATTGAAGAGACTATATTCCCATTGAGTATTTTTGGCACTTTGTCAAATATTAAGTTGACTGTATATGTGGAGGTATATTTCTTGGCTCTCAATTCTTTTTTATTAGTGCATGTGTGTTATTTTTATGTCAGTACCGTGCTGTTTTGATGACCATAGATAGTTTTGTAGTACAGTTTGAAGTTAGCAAGTATGTTGCCTCCAGCTTTGTTTGCCTTCTCAGGATTGCTTTGGCTATTTTGGGTCTTTTGTGGCTCCATACACATTTAAACAACAGTAATTCTTTCAATCCTTAAACACAGGAAATCTTTTCATTTGTTTGTATCTTCAATTTCTTTCATCAAAATCTTACAGCTTTCAGAGTACAGATCTTTCACCTCCTTGGTTAAGTTTATTCCTAAGTATTTTATTGTTTTTATGTGATTGTGAATGGGATTGTTTTCTTTACTCCTTTTTCAGATAGTTCCTTGATAGTGTATAGAAATGCAACTGATTTCTATACCCATGTTTTTAAAATTAACATATAATGTATTATTTGTTTCAGGGGTACAGTTCTGTGATTCATCAGTCTTAACACAATTCACAGCACTCACCATATAGCACCTACTCTCCCCAATGTCCATCACCTTATACATTGGTTTTATATTCTGCAAGTTTACTGAACTTGTTGATTAGTACTAAGAGTGTTTTGGTGGAGTCTTTAGGAAATTTTTAAGAATGATTTTATTTAGGGGCACCTGGGTGGCTCAGTGGGTTAAAGCCACTGCCTTCTGCTCAGGTCATGATCCCAGGGTCCTGGGATCAAGTCCCACATCGGACTCTCTGCTCAGCAGGGAGCCTGCTTCCTCCTCTCTCTCTGCCTGCCTCTCTGCCTACTTGTGATCTCTGTCTGTCAAATAAATAAATAAAATCTTTAAAAAAAAAAAAGAATGATTTTATTTATTTATTTTAGAGAGAGAGAGAGAGAAAGCAGGGAGGAGGTAAAAGGGGAGGAAGAAGTACAAGCAGACTCCACACTGAGCACAGAGCACCACAGGGGACTTGATCACATGACCCTGAGATCATGACCTGAGCTGAAACCAAGAGTTACCCACTTAACCGACTGAGCCACCTAGGTGTCCCAAATCATTAGGATTTTTGATATATAAGATCATATCGTTTGCAAATAAAGTTAGTTTTACTTCTTCCTTTTTCATTCAAATGTTTTATTTCATTTTCTTGCCTGATTACTCCAACTAAGATTTCCAGTGCTATAGAAGTAATGAGAGTGGGCACCCTTGTTTTGTTCCTAATCTTAGCAGAAAAATCTTTCAACCCTTCACCATTGAGTATGAGGTTAATTGTGGACTTGTCATTTATGGCTTTTATCACGTGAAGGTATGTTTCTTCTACACCTAATTTGTCGAGTGTTTTTATCATGAAATGATGTATTTTGTTAAATGTTTTTTCTGTACCTACTTAGATAACCATATGATATTTATCTTTCATTTTATCAATATAGTATATCACATTTCTTGATTTACATATGTTGAACTGTCCTTGCATCCCAGAGATAAATCCTACTTGTTCATGTTTGTATGATCTTTTTAATGTGTTGCTGAATTTGTTTTGTTAATATTTTATTGAGAATTTTTACACTTATATTCATAAAGGATATTAGTCTGTAGTTTTCTTTTTTTGCAGTGTCCTTATCTGACTTTGGTTTTAAGGTAATGCTGCCTTATAAAAATGGCTTTGGGAGTATTCCCTCTTTTCAGTTTTTTAAAAGAGTTTGAGAAATTTTGGCATTCATTCTTTTTTAAATGTTTGGTAAAATTTATCTGTCAAACCATCTGGTTCTGGGTTTTTATTTGTTGGGAGTTTTTGAATACTAATTCAATATCCTTACTTGTTACTGGGTCTCTTCAGATTTTCTCATCCTCATGATTTAGGTCATATGTTTTTAGGAATTTTTTTTTTTTAAAGATTTTTATTTATTTATTTGACAGACAGAGATCACAAGTAGGCAGAGAGGCAGGCAGAGAGAGAGAGAGGAGGAAGTAGGCTCCCCACTGAGCAGAGTCTGATGCGGAGCTCGATCCCAGGACTCTGGGATCATGACCTGAGCGGAAGACAGAGGCTTTACCCACTGAGCCACCCAGGCGCCCTTGTTTTTAGGAATTTATCTATTTCTTCTAGGTTATCCAATTTGTTGGTGTATAATTATTTGTACGAGTCTCATAACTTCTATATATAATCTTTGTATTTTGTTGTATATATATATTATAACGGATCCTCTTTGATTTCTGATTTTATTTGAATCCTCCTCCCGTGAGTCTAGCTAAAGATTTATCAATTTTGTTTATCTTTTCAAAAAACCAGCTCTTAGTTTTGTTGATCTTTTTTATTATTTTTCTGATTTTATTTATTTTTATTTGTTATTTTATTTAATTTATTTTATGCTCTTGTATTTGTTATTGCCTTCCTTTTGCTACAGTGGGCTTAGTTTACTCTTCTTTTTCTAGTTCCTTGAGGTGTATAGCTTGTTTTATTGAGATTTTTCTTTTATTCCCCTTAATGTAGGCATTTATTACTATAAACTTCCCTCTTAGAACCGCTTTTGCATCTCATTGGTTTCTTTTTTCCCCATTTTCATTTATTTCAAGATTTTTTTGATTTCCCTTTTTAAAAAATTAATTAATTAACTAATTAATTAATTAATTTGAGAAGGAGAGAGAACATGCATGCATGAGCAGGGGAGGGGCACAGACAGAGGGAAAAGCAGACTCCCTGCTGAGCAGGGAGCCTGATGTGGGGCTCAATTCCAGGACCCTAAGATTCTAAGAGCCTGAGGTTATGACCTGAGCTGAAGTCAAGCTCTGTTGTTTAATTGACTCAGCCACCCAAGCACCCTTTGATTTTCTTTTTGATTTTTTCTTTGACCCCCTGATTGTCCAAGACTGTTAATTTCCAAATTATTTGTAAATTTTCCGGTTTCCTCTTATTGATTTCTAGTTTTATGCCATTATGGTTCAAAGAGATAGTATGATTTCAGCTTCCTAAATTTGTTAAGCCTTGTTTTGAGACATATCATATGATCTATCCTAGAGAATGTTCTGTATGTAATTAAGAGGAATATGTATTCACTTGCTTATAGTTCAAACATTCTGAATGTATCTGTTAGGTCCATTTGGTCTAAAGTATGATTTAAGTCCAATATTTATTTATTGTCTGTCTAGATGGCCCATCCATTTTTGCAAGTGGGTGTATTGCAGTCCCCTACTATTATTTTTCATCTCTTTCTCTCTTCAGATATTTTTGTATTTGGTTAATATATTTAGGTGTGTTGACACCAGGTGCTTATGTATTTATGAGTGTTTTATCTTTTGATGAACTGAATCCATTACCATTATTTAATGAGCTTCTTTGTCTCATATTACCGTTTTTGGCTCAAAGTCTGTTTTTCTTGTATTTTGTCATTATTTTATTTGTCTATATTTATCTTATGGTTTTCACTTGCATGGAATATCTTTCCATCCCTTCACTTTGAGCCTATCTGTGTCCCTAAAGCTGAAGTGAGTCTCTTGTAGGCAGCATATGGTTACGTTATTTTTTATTCATCCAGCCACTCTATGTCTTTTGATTGGAGAATTCTTTTACATTTAGAGAAATTATTGATAGGTAAGATCTTACTAATACCATAGTATTGCTTTCTGGCTCTTTTATAGAGCCCTTGTTTCTTTCTTCCTTTCTTGTTGCCTTCCTTTGTGAACTGATGATTTTCCATAATGGAATGCTTTGATTCCCTTTTCTTTATATTTTGTGAATCTACCACAGATTTTGCTTTGTTGTTACCATAAGGCTTACATAAATTTCTTGTAGATATAAATGTCTGTTTTATGTTGATAACAGTTTAACTTCCACTGCATGCAAAACTATACTTTCACTCCTCCCTTTTTAATTTTGGTAATACAACTTACATATATTTTCATACTGTGTATCCATTAACAAATATAGTACCTATAGCTATTTTTTTTTAAGGTTTTATTTATTTATTTGACAGAGATCACAAGCAGGCAGAGAGGCAGGCAGAGAGAGAGAGGGGAAGCAGGCTCCCCGCTGAGCAGAGAGCTCCATGCGGGGCTCGATCCCCGGACCCTGGGATCATGACCTGAGTTGAAAGCAGAGGCTTTAACCCACTGAGCCACCTAGGCGCCCCCTATAGCTATTTTTAATATTTTGGTCCTTTAACATTTATATCAGAGTTAAGTAGTTACATCATCATGCTACAGTAGTAAGAGTGTTCTGAATCTGACTATATACTTACCTTTACCAGCGTGTTATATATTTTCATGTTACTGATGAGGGTCCTTTCATTTCAGCTTGAAGAACTCTTTTCAGCATTTAGTTAATTTACATACAAAGTCATTATTGATAGATACGTATTTATTGCCCTTGTGTTACTTGATATTTTGTGGTTTTTTTTGTGGTTTTTCTTTGATCCTTTCTTCTCTCTCTCTCTCTAAAGATTTTATTTATTTGACACACACAGAAAGAAAGAGATCATAAGCAGGGGGAGCGGCAGGCAGAGGAAGAGGAGAAGCAGGCTTCTTGCTAAGCAGAGAGCCCTGAAGCGGGGTTTGATCCCAGAAACCTGGGATCATGATCTGAGCCCAAGGCAGGCAACTAACTGGCTTAGCTAACCCAGGGACCCCTCTTCTCTTTCTCTCTTTCATGGCTTGGTGGGTTTTCTTTAGTGATATCCTTGAGTTCCTTACTTTTTATTTTTTGATTTATGGTTATCGTTCAGTTTACATGTAACATCTTCTACATATATCAGTTTATATTAAGCTGATTGTCACTTGGTTTTGAACTCATTCTTTACCACTCTCCCCTCTATGTTTCAGATTTTTGGTATCATATTTTTACATCCTTTTATTTTGTGCTTCTCTTGACTGATTTTTACAGATACACATTTTTTTTTCTTTTGTGCTCCAAGTTTTCTTGCTCTTACTTACAGTTTTTGTTTTCCACTCACAGAGTCCCCCTTAATATTTCTAGTAGGACTGGTTTAGTGGTCATGAATTCTTTTAACTTTTGTTTCAGGGAAACTTCTTAACTCTCTTTCTATTCTGAATGATAGCTTTTCTGGTTAAAGTATTCTTGGCTGTCGATTTTTCCCTTTTAGCACCTTAAATATGTAATGTCCCTCCCTTCTAGCCTGTAAAGTTTCTGCTAAAAAATCCGCCAATAGCTTTATGGGGATTCATTTGTATATAACTGTTTTCTTTTCTCCTGCAATCTTTAAAATTTTCTTTTTGTCACTATTTTTTTTTTTTTGCCATTTTAATTACTATGTCCACTTGGTGTGGACCTCTTTGGGTTGAATTTGTTGGGGGATATGTGGATATCTTAAATTTGGATCTTCATTTCCCTCCCCACACTGAGGAAGTTTTCAGCTATTATTTCTTCAGATACATTTTTTGCTCCCCTTTCTCTCTCTTCTCCTTCTGGGATCCCTATAATGTGAATGTTTTACACTTAATGGAGTGATTGAGTTCTTTAAGACTGCTGTCATTATGTAGTATTTGTTTGTCTTTTACCTGTTCAGTTTGATTGATTTCCATTACTCTGTTCTCCAGGTCACCGACACATTCTTTTCTTTCCTGTAGCCTACTATTTAGTCCATCTATTGTATTTTTAATTTCATTCATTGAGTTCTCATTTCTGATTTTTTTTTTTAAGATTTTATTTTTGGGACTCCTGGATGGCTCAGTCAGTTAAGCATCAGCTTTTGGCTCAGGTCATGATTTCAGGGTCCTGTGTTTGAGCCCTGTGTCTGGCTCCCTGCTTATCAGGGTGCTTGCTCCTCCCTCTGCCCCTCCCCCACATTTGTGCTCACTCTGTCTCTTTCAAATAAATAAAATATTTTTAAAAAAGAGATGTTATTTTTAAGTAATCTCTACACCCAATGTGTGGCTCAAACTCACAACTCAAGATCAAGAATTGCATGCTCCACCAACTGAGCCAGTGAGATGACATTGATATATTATTATTTTTTTTTATCTCTGCCAGGGGTCTCATTGATGTCCTCCACCCTTTTCTGAAATTCAGTGAGTCTCTTTATGATCATTACTTTAAATTCTCTACCAGGCATATCATTTATTTCTGTTTCACCTAGATCTCTTACTGTGATTTTGTCCTGTTTTTTCATTTGGAACTTATTTCTCTGTCTCTTCATTTGGTCTATCTCTCTGTGTCTGTTTCTATGTATTAGGAATGCCAGTTAGATCTTATTGAAAGTAGTGGCTTTATGAAGAAGAGGTCCTGTAGTGTCCTGCAGTGCAGAGTGTCCTGTTCACCAGAACCTGGCACTTCAGAAGGATCTCCTGTATGTGTTGCTTGGGTCCTGCTATTGTGTGTGAGTCCCTTTTCCTTTCAGTCCAGACATGTACACTGACTCCTTGTTGTGGGCTGTGCTTGCTGTCTGTGACGTTATTGAGACCAGGTAGGCTACTCTGAGCAAGTGTGGCTACGGGAGGGCTCAGGGGTGAGGTAGTGATTCTAGCAAAATTTGTGCTGAGCCACTAGTCCTAGGCTGGGTTCCCCTACAGTATCTTGGCCACTGAGGGGCATGGCATGAAAAAGCAGCAGATGGGTAGGGTGCTAACAAAATTTGTGCTGAGCCCAGGAAGGAGACCAGCTGGCTCGAGTGGATGAGTCATCAGAACTTGTGGGCAGGTGCACTGCTAACAGGTTAAGTAGCAAGTGTCTGTGTCGCATGCCTGCCAACAGGTGGCTCTGTATTTATGCTGGGGGATGAGATGGAGGAGGAAAATGACACCTGCTAGCTCCTTTGTTTCCAGAAAATCTCCCCAACAGACTCGGAAACCTGTATAAACAAATCTCTCCTGCATTTGCCCCAGTTATTGTGCAAACTGTTCTTCTACATTGCCTGTCTGTAGGCTGTTGTCACTTTAAGTGTGGGGGCCCAGCTATGCTTGGTCTCCCAGCTGGCCCAGGGCAGAGTCACTGACTTTTAAAGCTCCAACCTCTAAGTCCCGCTGATTATACAAACTCACAGAATTCAACCTCTCTGATTTTCAAGACAAGATATTGTGGGTTTTTTCCCTGGGTGGGGTTCCTGGTGCTTTCCCTACTCTGTACCTATAGCTTCCTCCCTCCTATTAGTACCCCCTGCTTTTCTTGCTTGTTCCTAACTCTCTCTATATGTCTCAGCTTTGCTGGTCTGGGTAGAATGAAACCAAAGTGGGATCTTCATGCGTGGCCTGAAAGGCTAGGAAAGATGCTTACTTATCCTTCTCTTCTTTCTTAGCGAGGGAAACTTTCCAGCTAGTTTGCTTCTTGGTGCTGAGCAATGCCAGCTTGAGTGATGGGCAGATGCAGGCACAATTAAGGTATCTTCCTTCTTTTATGTGTAGCTACTCTCGGATTTTTGGTTATGCTGTGTTGCTGAAGTTTCTTAAGTGGACCCCCACAGCTGTATTTATTCATGGATAGCTGTTCAATTGTTGATTTTTATTGGAGGCTGGAGATTGGGTCTCCTATCTGTCATTTTGGTGACATCATCTCATGCTGACCATTTTCCCCAGGTTTTTTGGTGCCATCTTTTTTCTGTCAATTTGAAATAATTCCTTTATTATATAACAGATTCTTACATGTGTTTGGACCTTTTTTTGCATTTCATTTCTGTTCAGTTGTTATGTCTGGTAATTAAATATCTCACCTTTAATTATTATTACATTATTATATGAATACATCTTAATATCTTTAGGTCTAGCCTTCCCTTTTTCTTCTTCTTTTTCAGAATTATCCTATTTTTATGCATAATAATTCCCATCTGAGCTTTAGAATCATCTTGTCTACTTAAAAGTAAGTTTGATATTTTTAATGGGATTATTTTAAATTTACAGGTGTATCATCTTCATAGAATATGATATAATTCTCCAGTTGATCAAGTCCTCTTTCTAGGCCTTTATAGCCTTTAAAACATTTAAACATGTAGATCTTGCATGCCTAAAAATGTGTATTTCTACTGTAAAATGGCTAATCTTTCTGATTGGTTGTTGGCCTTATAAATGGGCTATTGGTAGCACATCTGGCTGGCTCCATCGATGGAACATATGACTCTTGATCTTAGGGTTGTGAATTTGAGTCCAGTGTTGGTTAGAGAGATTACTTAAGAAGATAAATGAGCTATTGGTTTCTTTATATTAATATTTCCTGTAGTCATTTTGCTGAATTTTCTTCTTGTTTATAATTACTTTTTAGTGAATTCCTCTAGGTTCTCCATGTATATGAACAAACCATATACAAATAATTTAAGCTTTTTCCTTTCCAATTTATATATTTTATGTATCTTTCTCCTCTCAAATTGCTTTGGGTAATCTATGCACAAAAATGTTGAATAGTGGTGGTGATAATGGACATTCTTGTCTCATTTTTGCCTTTAATGAGATACTTCTCATGTTTCTTCATTAAGCATGACACTGGCTTTGGAACTGGTTCCATATATTTTATTATGTTAGGGAAGTATCTATGAATTCCCATTTTATTAAAAGCTTAATTTTATTAAGAGCAGATGTTGAAGCATAGAAATGTTTTCAGAATTTTTAGGGAATGATATTAAGATTAAATAATAAAAAAATGGAACATATTTATATATTTAATTAGGGTAAACTAAAAAAAAAGAAAAAACCTCTGTCCTTCATAAGGAAAATGAAAAGACAAACCACAAACTGAAGGAAAATATTTACCACAGAAGACTTGCCTGTATAATATATAAAGCACTCCTACAAATTAATATTTTTCCTGTATGAACTCTACAAATCAATAAAAAAGACTTATAACCTGACAGAAAAAGAGGCAAAAGACATAAACAGATGGATCTTGAATTTTATTAAATGTCTTTGCAGCATATTTGGAGATGACCCTTGACAATTTTCTAACAACAAATATATATATATAAAATAAATATATAAAATTAAATATGTACATTTTATTTCTAGAATAAATTACACTTATTAATTTATTCTGTTTGCTAATATTTTAATGAAGCAATTTGCTTTGGACATTCTGAAATGTTCATGTATAGTTTTATATTTTTTTGTGTGCTATCTCTATCAGATTTAGGAATTTTTGTAATGTTGTATTTATGTATGTTTTCTGTCTATATTCTGGACTAGTTTGAGGAGTATGGAATTATTTTTCTTTAAAAATTTGGCAAACTGGGGCACCTGGGTGGCTCAGTTAGTTAAGTGTCTGCCTTTGGCTCAGGGGCATGGTCCCAAGGTCCTGGAATAAAGCCCCAGGTCAATCTCCCTGCTCAGTGGGGAGTCTGCTTCTTCCTCTGCCTGCTACTCTCTGCTTATAGGTGGTGGTTGTGTGTGTGTGTGTGTGTGTGTGTGTGTGTGTGTGTGTGTGTGTAATAGTGATTAGGAGGTGGTAGTGAGTAAATGTTTTCTATTTCTTCCATCTTAATTTTTCTTAACATTTTCTATTTCTTTCAGAGTCACTTTTGTAAATTATACTTCTTAAAAATTACCTGATTTCCATCTCTGCTTCCTGCTTATATTATGTCTTTACTATAAAAATAACCACTCAGTGTCTGCCTCTGATTTCTGTTTATCTCTCCACTCAAATCCTTTTCTCACACTGCTGCCAGGGTTGTGTCTTTAAAATATGGATTGGGTGCTCTCGTTCTTCTGCCTAACCCAAACCAGTAGAAGCCCTTCAATGACTCCTAATTGTTCATAGATAAATTCAGCATGACCTGACTGTGCTGTGCTTTATTACTCTCTTGCTTCCATGACTCATGTGTGTACTTTCCCTGAAGAGTCCTCCTCATTTCCTTCACTGTTCTTAGCTGGTGTAGTTACAGCTCATGTTCTATTCAACTTGATAATCTTCAGTGCTGATACCAAAGGTGTGCAGGCTCATAGCATATAAGTGATCAGTACGTACCTGCTGGATCACACTGGCTTTTTTTTTTTTTTTTAAGATTTTATTTATTTATTTGACAGACAGAGATCACAAGTAGGCAGAAAGGCAGGCAGAGAGAGAGAGAGGGGGAAGCAGGCTCCCCGCTGAGCAGGGAGACCGATGTGGGGCTCGATCCCAGGACCCTGAGATCATGACCTGAGCTGAAGGCAGAGGCTTTAACCCACTGAGCCACCCAGGCACCCCCGCACTGGCTTTTATGTATTTGTTTTCATGGTGATTGAATATGTGTGTGCTTATTGAAGTGATTCCTTGTAAGATAAACACAGCTGAGATGCATCGGGGAGGGGAGGGGAGTAGAGACACCAGTTATAGATACCAGGATTTGACTGTGAGCATATCTGCTCTTTGATCAAAGGTGACACGGTTCCTCCCATTCCTAAGTATCAATACAGACACACATGCAGATGCACACATACAAACATGCACACTTCAGGAGGCTGGGGTAGTAACTGAGTCAAGCAATCATTCTTGGTCCACTTGAATACCTGCATGAAGTTGATGATCCCAGAGAAAGGTAAAATCTTAGAGGTTTTTTTTTTTTAAAGATTATTTCTTTCTTTATTTGTTTGACAGGCAGAGATCACAAGTAGGCAGAAAGGCAGGCAGAGAGAGAAAGAGAGAGAGAGAGAAGAGGAAGAAGGCTCCCCGCTGAGCAGAGAGCCCAATTCAGGGCTTGATTCCAGGACCCTGATATCATGACCCTGAGATCATGACCTAGGCCGAAGGCAGAGGCTTTAACCCACTGAGCCACCCAGGTGCCCCCTTAGAGTTTTTTAAAAAGAACATTTATAAGAATTTCTCCTGTGGTTTTCCTTTTTTTTTTTCTTTTTGAAAGATTTTATTTATTTGACAGAGAGAGAAACAGTGAGAGAGGGAACAAAAGCAAGGGGAGTCAGAGAGGGAGAAGCAGGCTTCGTGCCAAGCAGGGAGTCCAAGGAGGGGCTCAATTCCCAGGACCCTGGTATCATGACCTGAACTGAAGGCAGATGCTTAACGACGGAGCCATCCAGCCCCCCCCCCCCCCCCGCTCCGTGGTTTTCCTAATGCAGATTTAGAGTATTCGCTAGTCTGTCCATCAGCACTGAATGAGCATTTGAATTTAGGCTGATAGGAGTCAGGCTAATATTTCTTTTGGTAGCTTTTTTCTCTAAGGATGCAAATATATGTTCTAAGTATAATATAGAGATTCAAAACCAAATGTCACATAGGAAGCCAAATACTTCACTCTATTTTTCAGCAACATCAGGCTCAGCCAGTATTGCCAGGCAGCTGCTAGGGTAAGTGGGACTGGCTCTCTGTCCTTTTACTCATACTCTCTGGATGCCTGGGCAGTGGTGCCCACTTCATGCTATCTGTAGACTATTTGTTCATCCGAGAATAAAAAAAAAGAAACTTTGCTTGAAATAACATTCAAAATCAGGTCATTACACTTAATGTTCACTGGGGCTTTGTTCTGGAGATGAAGAGAAAAAAACACATGGGCTTCATATTTCTTCAGTTTTTATTTCCTTCAAACTGAGTCACTTTGAAACATTTTGAAAACAGTATTCACATGTGTTTACACTCATTCTACTTGATAGTTCCTATTACAACCTACATGAATTATGGTGTGTTTCTTTATAATTGATTAGAATTATAGCCACTACAAGTGTATACACTAGAACTTGGAAAATATAGTTTTCTGGAGTGTGTGTGTGTGTGTGTGTGTGTATTAGGCAAATATATATATTTTTGCCTAAAATAGAAAAAACCAACTACCCACAATATTATTCCCAAATGGAATTATATTTTCACTTTTCAACTTTTATCTGTATATTTTAAGAAATTGTTCCTGCATGAGTTCCATATCAGATAGCAGAAATAGAAAATCCACAGTAATTCCCAGCTCCTTTTGGTGTTTTGTTCTTTTCATTCCCTTCACAGCTATCTCAATTCTTTTATTGCAGCTGCATAAATATATTTTACAGATCTCACGTTCCCCCAAAGTCATATTAGAATCCAAATAAAGCCCTACCAATACAATAGCAATAACATTTCGAAGAACAGTAATATATCAGGAGTGCTAAAAATGTTTCCTTTAGACTTGGAGACCTAAGTTTCTGTCTACATCATTGTTGGTAAAAGAAGGAGGGTAAAATAATAGATTTAGACTTATGGTGATGTGGCTGGCATTATGAATTTTCAATATGACACCTAAAGTAGACTTTCAAGCATCAGGGGAAAAATCTAACTTTGGTTATTGAGTGTTCCAGAAGAAGTTTTGGTGATGTAAGAAGGAGATTTAGAGAGGAACAGGTACCAGGGGAGGTTTTGAGTTAACCCAGGGTCTGACCAGGACCACAGAAGAAAAAGGAATGACAGCAAGGGTGGAAGAAAAAAGTGTACAAGTGTCCCTGGGATGGAACTCAGCTGCCAAGGGAGCAGTCTATAAATTGACCCCACTTGTTTTCACCCAAGACTCTGGACTCTTGACTTGGATATTTATTAGCTTTCACCGTGAGAAAGTTACTTCACTCTTCCCAGTTTTGTTTTCCATGCCTTAAAATGACAATATAATGTCCATTTCCCAGGCACAACTCTCTGCTTTATTTTTAGCACCTGTGCTGTTCTTGGATCATGAGAGAAGATCAGTAAATACTCATTGATTGAATGCACATGTAAATAAACTGCCCAGTCTTAGAAATGGTGAATTAAAGGATTAGCTGTGTCTTAAGTTTAAAATTTGGCTTTAAATATAAAACTTGGCTGTAATTAGGATTCCAGAGTTTTCTGGGTACTCTACTATATGCAGCATTGTTTGTGGTAAACCCGTCCCTCTGGGAGTAGTTGTGCAACTGATTGCTTATTTTAATTATACAGAAGAAAACAGTTAAGGTGAGGGGTTCCATTATATCCCCACCTTCCTAACTGAACAATTTTTTGTACTTACTGAAAAAGTATCATGTTCATACAAAAAATTTCTAATTTACAGTATATAAAATAATGACTTACTCAATTCAAAAAACTTTATTGAGTTACTCTGCTTTGGGCCAGTGGTTCTCAAATTTTAGTGTACATCAAAATCACCTGAAGGGTTTGTAAAACTCAGATTGCTTACAACATCACACTTTTAACAAGTGATAAAACTACCAGACAAGACATCTTCAAGGGTATAGAACTGAACAACACTATTGAATAATAGGATCTAATTGGCATTTATAAAGCACCCCATCCAACAAAAACAGAATACACATTTGTTTCAAGAACTATGGAACATTCACCAAGATAGACCATATCCTGGGTCATAAAACAAACATTAAGCAATTTAAGGATTTGAAATCACACGGAGTATGCTTGCTGACCATGATGGAATGTAGCTAGAAATCACTAACAGAAACACAACAGGAAAATCTCCAAGTACTTAGAAATGAAACAACACACTTCTAAATAATCTATGGGTCAAAGAGGAAATCCCAGAGGAAATTTTAAAATACATAAAACTGAAGGAAACTGAAAGCACAGTATATTAAAATTTGTGGGATGTAACTAAAGCAGTACTGGGAAAATGCATTGCTTACATTAGAGAAGAGGAAAGATTTCAGATCAATAATCTAAGTTCCTACCTTTAGAAATTAGAAAGAGGAGATAAAAATAAACCCAAAGCAAACAGAGGGATGGGTACTAGATCAAGGTGGAGAAGTCAGTGGAATTAAAAATGGGAAAATATTAGAGAGAATTGATGAAGTATACAGCTGGTTCCTTGGATAAAAGTCATTAAAATTGATAAACTGCTTTTAAGACTGATAAAAATAAATAAAGAGACGAAACAAGTCACCAGTATCTTTTTTTTTTTTTAAAGATTTTATTTACTTATTTGTCAGAGAGAGAGAGAGAGAGAGAGAGAGCGAGCACAGGCAGACAGAGTGGCAGGCAGAGTCAGAGGGAGAAGCAAGCTCCCTGCAAAGCAAGGAGCCCGATGCGGGACTCGATCCCAGGACGCTGGGATCATGACCTGAGCTGAAGGCAGCTGCTTAACCAACTGAGGCACCCAGGCGTCCCCACCAGTATCTTTAAGGACAAGAATGTAATCATGGATCCCGCAGCCATTAAAAGGATAGTAAGGAACAACTATGGATGAGTTTACTCATAAATTAATAACTTTGAAGAAATGAACCAATTTGTCAAAACCCACAATACACCCAAATTAAGCCAAGATGAACTAGATAACCTAAACAGATCTACAATAATGAAAGGAATTGAAATTGTTATTTAAAAAAAAACTATAAAAGTATAAATATCCAGTCTCAGGTGGCTTTATTGGAGAATTTTATCAAGTATTCACAGAAGTAAAACAAATTTTATACAGTATTTCCTAGAAAATAAAAGAGGAGAGACCATGTCCCAAATCATAAATTTTATGACTCCAGTTTTACCCTGACATTATAAACTAACCAAATGCCTCCAAAAGAAAACTACAAATCAATAGCTCCAATAAACTTAGGTGTAAAAATCCTCAACAGAAATTTGTCAGATCAAATACAATAATCTATAAAAGTAATTTTAATCCAAGTGGGATTTATTCCACATATATTAGGTTGGCTCAACATCTGAAAGTGTAAGGCACCATATCAACAGGGTAAAAAGGAAAAATCACATGATTGTACCAAGGTAAAGAAAAAGCATTTGGTAAAATTCCGCACTCATTCATGATAAAAATTCCTCAAATTTGGAAAGAGCATCAACAAAAACTCTACAGCTAACATTGTACTTACTGGTGAAAGACTAAATGCTTTCCTTCTAAGATCGGGAACAAGTTAAGAATGTCTGCTCACACTATCCTTATTAACATAGTGCCTAAAGTCCTTGTCAGTGAAATAAGACAAGAAAAAAGAAATAAAAAGCATACCTATTGGAAAAGAAGAAGTGAAACTGTTTTTATTTGAAGATGACATGATTTTCTATTTAGAAGTCCCAGGCAATCTTAAACACACACAACCACACCCAAAACTGCTAGAATTAAGCAAATTCAGTAAGGTCACAGAATAAAAGATCAGCACACACACAAAAATCAACTGCTTTTCTATATACTGATAACAAACAAATAGAAACTAAAATTAAAAAAGCACAGGACCATTTACGGTCGTTCTGAAGAAAATGAAGTAATTCTAACACACCCGTACAGAACTGGTATGATGAATATGATAAAATGTTAATGAAAGAAATCAAAGAAGACCTAAACATTTGGGAAGACATACTGTGTTCAGGGATTAGAAAACTCAGCATAGTAAAGATGTCAGTTTTCCCTAAACTGATTGTTAGGATTTAACAGTTCCTATTAAAATCCAAGTAACGGGGAACCTGGGTGGCTCAGTGGGTTAAGCCTCTGTTCAGCTCAGGTCATGATCTCAGGGTCCTGAGATCGAGTCCCGCATTGGGCTCTCTTCTCGGCAAGGAGACTGCTTCCTCTCTCTCTCTGCCTACTTGTGATCGCTCTCTCTGTTAAAATAAAAATCTTTTAAAAAGTAAAAAAAAAAATCCAAATAAGTTTTCTTGTAGACAAAAACAAGATTATTCTAAATTTATATGAAAGGGAAATAGCCAAAACAATTTTGAAAAGGAAGAATTAAGTGGGAGGAAACACTATTCTAGATGTTAAAATTTATAATATAGCTATGGTAAGCCAGACAGTGTGGTTCTAGCAGAGGGATAGAGGCATATAAGTCAATGAAACAGAATAGAGTCCAGAAACAGATGCACAGAAATATGACCAATTAATTTTTGACAAAGGAGCAAAAGCAATCCAATGGAAGAATGACAAGCTTTTCAATAAATAGTGCTGGAGCAATTGGACATCCACAGAAGACAACAACAAGAAAACACCCCCAAATCAATCTAAACCTCACACTTTATATAAAAATTAACTCAAGATGAACCAAGGACTTAAATGTAAAGCATAAAACTATAAAACTTCTAGGAAAAAAAATAGAAGAAAATCTTTGGGACCTAGGACTAGCCAAAGAGTTGACAACAAAATAACAACCCATGAAGGGAAAAATTGGTAAGTTGAACCTCTTCAAATTTAAAACTTTTTTACTGTTTTAATAGAGCAAATATTTGTTAAATGCATGGGTATATCACTGAAGAAAATATACAGATGGCAAATATATACACAAAAAGATTCTCAACATCATTAGCCATTAGAGGAATCCAAATTAAAGCCATGATGAGATATTACTATACACCCATCAGAATGACTAAAAGTTAAAAGAAAAATATATTAATAACACCAAATTCTGGTGAGAATATGGAGAAAGTAGAACACTCATATATTGCTGGTGGGAATATAGAATGGTACAGCTATTCTGGAAAACAGTAAGTTTTTTTAAAACTAAAAATAGACATATTTGATCCAGCAGTTGTACTGTTAGGCACATACTATAGAGAAATGAGAATGTATTTGTCTGTAGAAGTTCATGTGAGCCTCAAATTAGAAACTACCAAATCATCCTTCAGTAGATGAATTGTTAAAACAATCTGTGGTACCTCTATATCATGGAGTGCTACTGAGCAATAGAAAGAAATGGACTATTGATATACATAAGAAATTGGATGAACTGCAAGGAAATTATGTTGAGTGAAAAAAAATCCCAAAAGGATATATACTGCAGTATTCCATTTGAATAACATTAATGAGATATTAATTACAGAAATGGAGAACAGATTAGTGGTTGCCAGGAGTCAGGAATGGGGGAGAGGTGAGTATGCCTATAGAGGGGTAGTACAACGGTGTCCTGTGGTGATGGTACAGCTAAATATCTTGACTATAGTCATGGTTGCATGAAGCTACACATATGATAAAATTGCATAGAGATACACACACACACACACATATACACACACACATATACACACACAGATGAGTACATGTATAATTAGTGAAATCTGAATAATCTCTATGGATTATACCAATATCAGTTTCTTGGTTTTGAAATTGTTCTAGTTATACAAGATGTTTACACTTGTAAACAGTAGACTGGGTAAAGAGTGGTTGGAACTTCCTTGTACCTTTCTTTGTACCTCCTCCAAATCTATAATTATTTCAAAATAAAAAGTTTTTTTTAACTTTTTAGTTAAAAAAGTGTTGAGTGTTGAGTGTTGAGTACTGCCCCCAAAGTTTTTGATTCAGTAAATCAGAAATGAGGCCTGAAAATCTGCATTTCTAATATGTTGTAAGGTGATGCTGCTGTGCTGTTGCTGCTGCTGGTGGTCTAGAGACCATGTGCTGAGAACCACTTGGCACTCTTGGTACACTGTAGGAAATATGGAGACAAAAAGTAAAAGCTTCCATGGTCAGTATATTAAAAATGTACTGAGAATAAAACAGGTAAAAAATATGACAAGTAGATATAATACAGATGCTGAAAAATTGATAGTTCTAGACATTTCTAAGGAGCAATAGATTAAAACTAAGAATCAAGGGAGACCTCCTGGAAGGAGTGGTGTTTGAGATGTGTGTATGCATGGATGAGGAAAAATACAAATTTTACAAGGCTGGAAGGGTGTTTTAAGCAGAGCAGCTGCATGAGCAAAGGGAAGGGGGAGAGAAAAATATCACTGGATTATTCATGCAGCAAAGTTGGATAGAACTTGAATGGAGTAGAGAGAAATTGTAGTGGGTAATGAGCAACCAGAGGAAAAGCTTGTTTACAGTTCATGTTATAGAGGACCTTGTATGCCAGTCTAAGAACTTTGTACCTGATTAAAAGCAGTGTCGACCAGCTGAAGCTTTCTTAAAAGGTAAATATAATTATTCTTTAAGATTTGAGGTAGTTTTGTCAATTAATAGTAAAAACACAAAGCTTAAAATCCATATTGTTATGTTAGAGTTAAATGTAGTGTGACAATCAACAACTTAACATTTTAGAATCCTATGAACAAGGTTAAATTCACCACCTATATGCTACAGAACCTTGAACATACAACTTAACTTTTTTGACCTTAGCCTCATCCTGTTTATTATCTCATAATATGAGGGTAACAATACTTATATCCATTGTTGTTGTTGGGCTTATATAAGTTAATGGCCATAAAGTACTTATGCCTCCATAAATATCTACGATACTAATACTACTAATAATAGTTATTATATTATTTTTACTATTATAATATTATATTACTATTATTATACTATTACATAATGTTACTATTACAGTTATTAGGGGCCTAACAATTGTTCAGTTTGAAGCATGGTATGATATGATAATATACATATTTCTTGAAACAGTTGAGATAGTTTATGCATTCAAGTTTCTACATAGAATTTATCAAACTAGTCCTAGCAGTTAACACAACATACTATATATTCAAAATATAGGAAAATATAAAATATAAAAAAACATACTATATATTCAAATATTTTTTCTTATAATAAGAGACATAACACATATGTTTCACTTAATCCAAAAATTAAAAATTGGTTGTCTTTAATACTAGGTAATAATAATGATCTAAGTATACATAGTATTTTTTCCAAGGACAGTTTTGTTGATATGGTTGCTTAGTAAGTGTTGTCAGTTTAATACAACTTATAAATTGTAATAAATGACTTCAAAGTAAGTAAGGTAACTTTCCAGACTCTCTTTCCCCTATTAGCCTTTCTGTTTTTTATTATCCTATATTTCCTTATAAAGTAGTAGTGTTCAACCTCAGGTATACTTTGGAGTTACTTTTGGAGCTTTCAAGAAATCCTGATGACCAGGTCATGTCCTGATTGATTATCAGAATCTCTCATGGTAGGACACAAGATCTAGGATCTCAGTTGATTCCAATGAAACCAAGTCTGGGAACCAAAGACTGAAAGTTTAGTAGTATACATCCAGAACAACAGTCAGGTGGGAATGTAGAACCAATGGGGTGACCCTAAGAGAGTGATAAGGGTGAGCAGTTGGTGATCTATCTCCCAATGATTGCACATCAATCACCATCAATCCAACCTGGATGTACTGTCTATTATCCACAAGCCACTATACTGGGAGAAATATACACAAAAAGACAAACCCTTACATACCATTAAATTAATATAAGCTAGACTTTACCACTTATTTAAAAAAAAAAGAATAAAACTAGCATTAAATGAAAGCCATGTACAAGAGCAGAGATCAAAATTGTCAAGATTTTAAGGTGGACTTGTAGAGTGAATTTATTTCTAGGTACTTTTTTCTTGGACTTGTGTATCCAAAGCCTATGCTCATTTATGCCTATGCATTTACCTATGTTGCTCCCCACATCTTGAATGCCATCCTCTTCTCTCTGTGACTGAGGCCCTCATGGTCAATAAGACCTCAGCTTTCCCTCTGCATTTGTTATCACACAGCTCATTGCTAAGATGTTCTCTATGCAGTTCATGGCTGTCTTTAGTTCTCCATGTCCTGAGAGAGTTTTCCTATCTTCCACAGCCTTGCAATTTGCTGGGCTGGGGTTCTCACAGCACTATTTTTCTTTTAAAGAGCATGATAGGCTTTAGAATACCATGTCCTCATCAGCCATCTTCTGTTAAAGATATGGGAGAATGTTCTTGGCTTTGGGAAGAGTAAAAGAATAAAAAATATGCAACCCCCCCAAAACAAACAAACACCCAAAAAACAAAAACAAAACCAAAAAACCCAAACCCAGTGCCCCCCAAAATGAAAAAAAAACAAAAAACCCCCAACCCCAAACCAAAACAAAACCAAAAAAACCCCTCACTGTGTTGATCATTAGAGCTTATTTTCCCTTTCATCAATATGACAGCCTGAAGCCAACTGTAAGTGGGACAGAAACAGTGAATTCTGTGTAAATATCATCAAACTAATACGAGTAGCACATTACTCTTGAACCTTGTTTGGTCTTTTAGTGGGCCTTTCAGAGTTGACTTTTAGTGGACAAAAGATTGATTCCCTGTCACTGCAAGGACTTGTAGCATGAGGGCACATAATAGGGGCATGATAGATGCTCGTTGAATTGAATTGAATTTACTAGTCTTAGAGAAATGTTGTCAATGAAAGAGAATATAGTTAATTCTCATAAGACAAGAAACATTGCTTCTAAGTACTTATTGACATATTTGAGCAGAATGGATTGAAATACCTCCTTGCCTATACAATTAATGATCTGTTTTATTTTATTTCATTTTCCCATGCTAGTTACAGGAGCTGATTTTAGGCAGAAATCTGAGTTCAGAAAACTGTGTCATTTTCTCTCCCTTGTGACCTGATACTTGTCCCTTGGGCAGAGACTGCAGAACATTCTTCCTTCCTCATTTCTGTCTACATATACCAAGTTTTAGTCTGAAGCCCCATTCTTCCTAGGCAATTCTTGCTACTTCCACAAAACTGACTAATAAGATAAATAGTAGACAAATAATTTAATAAAACCAAATCCAGGTTAATGTTCTCTTGGGAAAAGGGTAAAACTCCAACTCTTTTTCCTTCCTTAGGAACTCAGTTAATTATTGCTTTCTCCAGACCACACATTACCTAAACTCAAAGAAGTGGTTTTTATAATGACACATTCAAGTCAGAAAGAAAGGCAGGGAACTCTATAGAAAAGGAAAAAAGGGAGGGAAAGAAACTAGTATTTGTTGGATGATCACTCTGTGCTAGGCACTTTGCTGCAAGCTATATACACATGATTTCATTAAATCTGCCCACTGTATCTATGAAACAGATTCTGTCATTGTCCTGATTTTATACATGAGGAAACTGAGACTCAGGGGAGGTTAAGTAACCTCACCAAGATAAAAGAGCAAATAGTGATACTAAATACATACTATCTATACTACCTCTTAATGTGTTCTAAAGCTAAATTACTTTCCAGGATTCAGGGTGAGGCCCAACTGGTGTCATAAGAAATATAGATGAGGCTAAATTCCCATCTTCCAATGATAAGTATCTCTTGGCATGTGTGGGGCTCACATCTATGTCTTTGTCTGCATTTATATGGGACTGGACATAAAATGAGCCTCCTCCACTCAGTATAGAGTTATGTGCTGTGGTGTAGTGTGCCTACATATGGTAAAGGCAGATGTCATCTGGAGGAGCAAGATGGCGGAGGAGTAGGAGACCCAAATTTCGTCTGGTCCCAGACCCAATTTTCGTCTGGAAATCAGCTAGATAGTTATCAAACCATTCTGAACACCTACAAACTCAACAGGGGATTGAAGAAAAGAATAGCAGTAATTCTATTAACAGAAAAGCGATCACTTACTGGAAGGTAGGACATGCAGAGAAGTGAATCTGAGGCAACATATGGGAAGATAGGCTGCAGGGGAATTGCTGGCTCCTGGCAAGCAGTAGAGCAGCAGAGCACAAAATCAGAACTTTTGGAAGTCTGCTCCACTGAAGGACATCACTCCAGTGGTTATGTAGGGGTGGAATCCTTGCTGGGGTGGTGTGGTCTCAGGATCTTTGGGATCACAGCCTAAGAGTGGCAGAGCTCCCAGGTGTCAGACGGGAAAGCTAGCTGCAAAGATAGAGCTGAGGAGGGGCTTTTAGCTCGGGGTTGCCAGAAACCATGATCTGAGGCACAGTTAGACTACTACTCTTCAAGCAGGGACCCCACAAGTGGCAGATCCTGGGAGTTCCCTTACCTCCCACCGAGGAGTGATGCGGGAGCATGCTGCAGGAGTCTGGTGGGTCTGGAGACACCAAATGGGGTGACGTACCAGAGATAGAAAACTCAGTCACAGGCTGGGTGAGCTCAGAATATGGCTGGAGACCAGTGAGACAGAAGTGACTGACCACTTTCTCTGAGGGCTCACTGAAGAGGGGGGCCCTGAGCTCTCAGTTCCTCAGACCCAGAGATTGGGAGGCTGCCATTTTCATTCTCATCCTCCAAAGCTGTATGTAAAGCTTTCAGGGAACAAAAAACTACCAAAAGCAAACCCAAGCAGGTTGCTTAGCCTGGCGCTTGGCAAGGGCGGTGCAATTCCACATCCAGCAAAGACATTTGAAATCACTGCAATAGGTCCCTCCCCCAGAAGATCAGGAAGAACATCCAGCCAAGACTAATTTTTCTTATCAATGAGAACTGTGAAACTCCAGTGCTAGGGGAATACAGCACATAGAATTCATCTCTTTTTTTCTCCCAGATTCTTTAGTCTTTCAAAGTTAAATTTTAAAAATTTTCTTTATTTTTTCTTTTTCCATTTTTTTGAATTTTCCCTCTTTCCTATTTTGACCAACATCTTATTTTATCAAGACCTTTTTAAAAGTCTTTTTTATTTTCATTTTTATGGTTATAGTCTATCCCTTTTGTTGTATTTATTGTATTTAGCCTTGTTTTTAGTACACATATAAATTTTCTTTCTTTAAAATTTTGGGATAGAGTTGCTTTTAACAGACCAAAATATACCCTAAATCTAGTGTATGGCTTTGTTCTAGTCTCCTGCTGGATCACATTCTCTCTCTCTCTCTCTTTTTTAAATTTTCTTTCTTTTTTCAACCAACTTCTTATTTTATCAATTCATTTTTTAAGATCTTTTTAAATTTTCATCTTTACAGTTATATTCTATCCCTTCATCATACTTATCCTTATTTGTGTGTGTGTGTATAGACATATACACAAGTTTTTCTTTCTTTAAAATTTTGGGAAGCAGTTTCTTCTAACAGACCAAAATCTAATGTGTGGCTCTGTTCTATTCACAAGCCTGATCATATATATATATATATATATATATATATATATTCCTTTCTTTCCCTCCCAGGGATCTCTTCTGATTTGTTTAGAGTATATTTTTCTGGGTCATTGTTACCCTTATAGCATTTTTTTTTCTCTCATTTATCTGGATATAATTTTTTTTAATCCCATTTATCTTATCATTTTTAAATCTCATTTATCTATTATTCTCTGGACAAAATGAAAAAGCAGAAAAACTTACTTCAGAAAAAAAGAACAAGAGACATTACTAACTGCTAGGGACCTAATCAATATGGACATTAGAAAGATGTCAGAACTAGAGTTTAGAATGATTATTATAAAGATATTAGCTGGACCTGAAAAAAGCATAGAGGATACTAGAGAATCCATTCCTAGAGAGATAAAAGAACTAAAATGTAACCAAGTTGAAATTAAAAAAAAAAAATCAATAAGGTGCGATAAAAAATGGAAACTCTTACTGCTAGGATAAATGAGGCAGAAGAGAGAATCAGTGATATGGAAGAACAAATGATGGAGGATAAAAAAACTGAGCAAAAAAGAGACAAACAACTACTGGACCATGAGGGGAGAATTTGGGAGATAAGTGATAAAGACAAAACAACATTACAATAATTAGAATGCCAGAAGAGGAAGAAAGAAAGAGAAGGGCCGAAGGCATATTGGAGCAAATTATAGCAGAGAATTTCCCTAATTTGGCAAAGGGAACAAGCATCAAAATCCAGGAAGCACAGAGAATCCCACTCAACATCAATAAAAATAGGTCCACACCCTGTAATCTAACAGTAAAACTTATAAGTCTTGGTGACAAAGAGAAAACCCTAAAAGCAGCTCAGAACAAGAGGTCTGTAATATACAATGGTAAGGATATTAGTTGGGTATGCACAGAGACCTGGCAGGCCAGAAAGGACTGGCATGATATATTCAAAACACTAAATGAGAAAAATATGCAACCGAGAATACTATATCCAGGTAGGCTGTCATTGAAAATAGAAGGAGAGATAAAAAGCTTCCAGGACAAACAAAAACTAAAAGAATTTGCAAACACCAAACCAGCTCTACAGGAAATATTGAAAGTGGTCCTCTAAGCAAAGAGAGGGCCTAAAAGTAACATAGACCAGAAAGGTACAGAGACAATATATAGTAACAGTTAACCTTATAGGCAATACTAATGGCACTAAATTCATATCTTTTAATAGTTAACCTGAAGGTAAATGGGCTAGATGACCCAGTCAAAAGAACAGGGTATCAGAATGGATAAAAAACAAGACCTATAATATGCTGTCTGTAAGAAACTCATTTTAGACCTAAATAAACCTCCACATTTTAAGTGAGGGGGTGGAAAACAATTTACCATGCTAGTGGACATCAAAAGAAAGTTGAGGTAGCAATCCTTATATCAGACAGATTAATTATAAGCCAAAGTCTATAATAAGAGATCAGGAAGGACACTAGATCATACTTAAAGGGTCAGTCCAACAAGAAGATCTAACAATTTTAAATATCTATGCCCCTAACATGGGAGCAGCCAATTATATAAGCCAATTAATACCCAAATCAAAAACCAGATCAACAATAGTAGGGGATTTTAACACCACCCTCACTGAAATGGACAGATCACCTAAGCAAATGATCAACAAGGAAAGAAAGGCTTGATTAAACTCTTTGCAGTGTAGGAATAGAGAGTACATACCTCAATATCATAAAATCCATCTATGAAAAACCCACAGCAAATATCATTCTCAATGGGGAAAAACTGAGAGCTTTTCCCCTAAGGTCAGGAACACGACAGAGATGTCTACTATCACCACTGCTATTCAACAGGTACTAGAAATCCTAGCCTCAGCAATCAAACAATGAAAAGAAATAAAAGGCACCCAAATCAGCAAAGCAGTCAATCTCTCACTCTTTGCAGATTATATGATACTTTATGTGGAAAACAAAAAAGACTCCACTCTAAAATTGCTAGAACTCACACAGGAATTCAATAAAGTGTCTGGATATAAAATCAATGCACAGAAATCAGTTGCATTTCTATATACCAACAACAAGACAGAAGAAAGAGAAATTAAGGAGTTGATTCCATTTGCAATTGCACCCAAAACCGTAAGATACCTAGGAATAAATCCAACCAAACAGGCAAAGAATCTGTACTCAGAAAACTATAGAATACTCATGAAAGATTGAAGAAGACACAAAGAAATGGAAAAAATGTTCCATTCTCATGGAGTGAAAGAACAAATATTGTGAAAATGTCTATGCTACCTAGAGCAATCTACACATTTAATGCAATCCCTATTAAAATACCATCAACTTTTTTCAAAGAAATGGGCACACAACCCTAAATTTATACAGAACCAGGAAAGACCCCCAATAGCCAGAGAAATGTTAAAAAAGAAAACCATAGTTGGTGGCATCAGAATTCCAGACTTCAAACTCTATTACCAAGCTGTAATCATCAAGGCAGTATGGTACTGGGTTTGAGGAATTCCTTTGGGTTGAGAAACTGGGCATCTCTGATAACCAGAGTGGCAAGTTACTGGAGAAACTTTGATACTTTTGCATCATGTAAAAATGGTGATCATGAGGATGATAAATATTTACCGCCCACTTAAGTGCAAGATATGATCCAAAGAGCTGTGGATACTTTAACTCATCTAACTGTTCAATAATCCTGTGAGGTAGTTACTGCCATTACTCTTCATTAATTGTCAAGAGGTTAAATAGTTTACCCAATGTTACATGCTAGTAAGCAGCAGAACCAAGATACAAATTTAGGTAGCGTGGCTTCAGCGCCTTCAGGGAATGTCATTTCGGACCTCTCTAAATGATACCAAGAGACCTTTATGTGACCTTGAATTGGAGGTGGCAGTGAGTAGGAGAAAAAAGGAAACTTGTAATGACTAAAATTAAATTTTGCACCACCTAGTGAGAGAGAAATTGAGTGTTATTTATGTCCGTGAAAAGCAAAAAAAAAAAAAAAAAAAGAAATGAGACATTTCTTGTATTCCTAGTTTGTGAACCAAGATTCAAACATTTTTCTTATCTAAAGTAACTTATTTTCTAAATATTAACATTACCACTAACCAATACAAGGGAGGAGTGAACTTGAGACCACACAATTAATTTAATCTTGCATATTTTGTTCTCTCATCACGTGGAGAGTGCCTGCTGACTCTCCCTAGCTGTGTGGCTCTCTAAAGAGGCCTTTTGCCACAGATCCCTATGGGGGAAACAGTGAGATGGTAAGGGAGCAGTGCACTCTATGAAGATGGATGTCATGGTAACATCATGAACGAGGGCTAGTGATTCGGGGTTAGGTGGGTGGGCCTTTGTGGAGACACATACAAATGCAGAGGCATTGATTAGAAAACTTCCTGGTGTTTTTCAGTATTTGAAGTGTACCATTATACTAAAACAAAACAAAAAACAACTTTGGAAGAAAATTTCCTTCCTATTTATCAGCAGCTTGAGGTCATGATTTAGACAGACTTTCTCAAGGAGGAATGAAAGAGGAGGAATAATTTAGATACTCCAGGCAATGATTTCAGGTTGGCTGGGAGCTGTGAGGTAAACCGTGATAGAGCGGTGGTAGCTGCAGGAGGAACATCGGTTTGCAGCCACATGGATTTTCTTGCAGTGCTTTGAATAGGCTGAGCTTTTCTTAGCTCTAGATCTTTGTACTTTTGTCCAGAAATCTCTTTTTCCTTTTTCCTCATAGCTGGCTCTTTCCCTTCCTTCACGCCTCAGTTCAGTGTCACATTAGGCAGTCTTTCTTGGCGGCTTTTTCTAAAATAGGTCCTCTCCCTCCCTGATCTACCGCTCAGCATCCTGCTTATTTCCTCCATTATAGTATTATCCTCAATATTTTATTTGCCTACTTTTCCTTCAGGTTACTTTTTTATTTGATTTGCTCTTCCTGCCTTCTTGCTATAATGTAAGCTCCATGAGGTTAGAGACCATGATGGTTTTTCTCACGCCAGTCCTCAGCATACTGTGTGTGTGTGTGTGTGTGCGCGCACACACTTTTATCCTTGACATATTCCTTTTTTTTTTTTTTTTAAGTAAGTATTCTCTATGCCTAACATGGGTCTTAAACTCACAACCCGAGCATAAGAGTCAGACGCTCCACTGACTGACTGAGCCAGGCACCCCACTTGGCATAGAGTTTTGCACAGAGAATGTCATTAATTAGTATCTGTTGGTTAAGGTATGAATGAAACACCTCCGAACCAGGCTTGGATGTACAACCGAAGTCCCTTTTTCCTCCCCTTGGTAGAGATGTGCTCAAGAAAAACACCTCCATGCTTATATTCATGGTGCTTTAATAGGAGTCTTTCCATATTATTATATTTATTTGACTAGGCCTTAGGCTTCAGTGCTGTGGAAGATTATTTTTTGGCTCTGTGCCAATCTGATTCTCCACCACAACTTTTGCCTCTGGTTTTAGCTGCTTAACTTGGTTTCTCCCTAATTCTGTTGCTTTAATTCTTAGCAATGGCTCCTGTCATTGTCACTGACTTGTCTGGGTCTTCCTTCTCTTCTGCTTTAAATTTTCATAGCAGATGAGTTCCAATTAAGATAAAAATAATATTATTGAACAAAAATAAGCTATGCTCCTACAGAAGAAAAACAAGAAGCAGCAGATCCTAGCATAATTTTATATCACTAACTTCACCTTAATTGAACACAATTTTAAAAATACATTAAATTACTTTTTCAGTTCCATATTCCAGTTTGACGCTTGACAAATCTACTGTGGGCAAGTTTTGAAAGTTTCTCTAGAAAAAAATGTCTACATTTATATCATATTCTCTAAGGACCTCAGAGTGCCCAAATTCTCTGAGTCAATTTTATGTGATGAGACATATGCCTAAAATGTCCTTATTAAACCTCCTCACTACTTGGAAACCCTGGAAATTAAGGGAAGAATTCTTATCAGGAATCTCAGGGCTCTCTCAGAAAAGACTCAAGTCTTCATCATTAAATGCCTTCATTCTAAGGAAGTGATTTGGAATTTTGAACTTCAGCCAAAAAGGAAAAATCCTGCCCAAAGATTACAGTTTCCTCTACTTTCTGATGGATGTCAGAATGTTTCTATTTTTGTGTCTGAACTGAAATCATATTATCTGCCGCTACCTAACTTCTGAGGTCTTTTAACACCCTCTGCCTCAATCGAGAATAGAACCATACTCAGAAATTTACCCTTATCTTAGCTGGTGTCCCTTCTGTGCATCAGATGGAGGCTTTACATTATGTTTTGGGGGAGCAGGTGGGAGGAGCAGCTGGTATGAGAAGTGAGCAGCCTGACAACAGTAAAATTGAGAAGAGTGTGTGTGTGTGTGTGTGTGTGAAAAGAGAGCAAGTGCCACAACATGAAAATTTGCCCAAGAAATTATAAACCTTACAGTCTGTTCTCCAGAGCTAACAGTACAGTAAATGTGCCAGGTAAAAAGTCAGTGAGACCCTAGATATCATGAAAATCAGAATAGCAGAAATTTGGATTAATACTAAGGTCTAAAGGATGTACAATGAATTTCAATGATATATTATAATAATACTTTTTTCTATTTTTTAAGTTATAATTCCATTTAAATCTTTGATTTTTTCTGTAAACATTTGTTGTGCCCCTATGCTATGTCAGCTCCTGTCACAGGCTCTGGGGGAATGGCCAGAAATAAAATATAGAATCTGCTTTCATGGAATTTCCTGATTTTCTTTAAATGAAAGAACACTGAGACTATTCTGGAACTGCTGTAATTATTGTTTTATATAATGAAATGAACATCATCCCTTTATTTTAAATTTCAATTATTAATAAATTATTTTATCATTTGGTCTTTTGCAACAATTCATTTTGTAGAGCTATCTAATTTAAATCTTTCAACTCTTTATCTGGGATGTTGCCTTACATTAGGAGTCTAAATATCTTTTCAAATATCCATTACATTAGCCTAGATGATACATGCAAATGGAGATTATAAACTATATATTTTTAATCTTTTTCATTGTGTGAGAATTTTCTTTTTCTTCTATTTCATTCAAGCCTAATTAATTAATTTGACTAGGTAATATACGAACATTTGAAATGTTAAAAACTTGCACAGTGGTGTGAATTGTAAGAGTAATTCTCCCTTACTTCTCTTCTAGCCAGGTTCTTCTCCCTGGAGGCAAACTATGTTATGAGTTTTTGTGTATACTTCAAAAAATATTCATTACAGAAACAAATATATAATTTATATGCACTACATATTTGCTTTTTCAAACACTAAAAGAATTATAATGTGCATGTTTTTCTGCACTTCTTCACCCAACAATGCCTTTCTTTTCATTCCCTATCAGTATGTAGAGAGCTCTTTTTATATGTATGTGATATGTATATGTATATGTATATATATATGATTCCAGTATATAAATATACTGTATTTATTTAACTAGTTCTAACTGATGAAACTTTAGGCCTTTTCAAGTCTTTCCAAATAACATAACAGTGACTATCCTTGTATATGCATCTTTTAGCAATTGTTCACATGAAGAAGAAATTTCTGGAAAGGGTATTTCTGAGTCAAAGGTGTGTGCATTTGTACTTCTGATAAATATTGTTAAACTGCCCTCAGTATAAGTTCTATAATTTACACGTAGCAATAGGTAACTGCCTATTCCTCAACATCCTTCATAAAGAATATATCAAAATTTTTTTGATTTTTGTCAGTCTAATAGGTGGAAGATTATACCTCTTAGTAGCTTTAATTTGTATTTCTCTTATAAGAAGACTGAGCAACTTTTCATGTGTTTAAGTTATCAACATTTCCTTTTGTATAAACTTTTTATAGTCAGAAAGAAGAATGGATATTAAGGGATATCTGGTAGTTGATACCGCAGGCTCCTATTTTATTTTCTAGATAGCTATCCTTATTAATTACTTATTAAGTAATTCATTTTCACCCACTCTTTTCAAATGCCAATTAGTTAATTTTTGTATATAAGGTTTAATTTTGGACATAGTATTCTATTTCACTTTCTGTTCTTCTCTTCATATGCCAGGAGTACATTGCTTTGTTCTCATTTCAGTTTAATATCATATGACCAGAGAATACTATTTATACTTTTTTTCCCTTGGGATTTATTCACTTGCATTCTGTGGCCTACTATAGGAACTTTGTGTTTCATTTTGTTTTAACGTGATTGTCCCATGGATATCTGAAAACTGAGTTTATTATCTCTTTTCAAGGCATGGAGTGGTTTTTTTTTTAATATAACAAATATATCTATCTTATCAGGTATGCTTTGTTTTTCTAAATTCTTACTTCTCTTTGTTCACTTGGGTTATCATAATTTGGGAGACATGAATTAAAATCTGCTACCATTAACATATTTTTTCTTACAGTGCCTCATACTTTTGCTTAATGCAAGTTGATGATTGGTTATGCAGTGTATAGATACTCATTATTGGAGATATTAATTGTGATTGTGTCTTTTATTGTGACAAAATAGCCTCTTGTATTGGTAAAGTATTAACCTTGAATCCAACTGTGTCTGACTATTAAAATCATGACCCCTGCTTTCTTTATGTTTATATTTTCCTGGCATATTTTTATTCATTATTTTACTCCCAGCCTTTTAAAATCACTTTTAAATCGTTTCTCTTATCTCTCAGCATATTTTTGAGTCCGATCAGGCTTTTTCATCCTGTTTTTTTTTTTTTTTTAAATAAGTGAGTTTCCTTATCCAATGTATTTGTAAGTTCTGTTCCTTGTTTTATGGTTCACTCTGTTTCTATAGCTTAAAATATTCAATACTCAGAAATGGTCTGCCTTTGCTTTCTAAATGTTTCTTTTGATAATTTGAAAGTTTTGTTGGGGTGCCTGGGTGGCTCAGTGGGTTAAGCTTCTGCTTTCAGCTCAGGTCATGATCCCAGGGTCCTGGGATCCAGCCTCACAGGGGGCTCTCTGCTCAGCAGGGAGCCTGCTTCCTCCTCTCTCTCTCTGCCTGCCTCTCTGCCTACTTGTGATCTCTGTCTATCAAATAAATAAGAACTTTATAAAAAAAAAAGTTTTGCTTTGAAAGGAAAGCTTGCTACTTTTTAAATTAAAACTTTATTAAATACTCTTTTAAAAAATTTATTTATTAGAGAGATAGAGAATATATCAAAAGTAAGTAGGCAGAGCAACAGGCAGAGGGAGAAGGAGAAGCAAGCTCTTCAATGAGCAGGGAGCCCAATGTGGGGCTTGATTCAAGGACCATGACCTGAGTTGAAGGCAGCCGTTTAACCAACTGAGCCACCCAGGTGCCCCGAAACTTTATTAAATAATCTTAATAATCTATTTCTTTAGGAAATATCGGGGCACCTGGGTGTCTCAGTGGGTTAAAGCCTCTGCCTTCAGCTCAGGACCCCGATCCCGGGGTCCTGGGATCGAGCCCCACATCGGGCTCTCTGCTCAGCGGTGAGCCTGCTTCCTCCTCTCTCTCTGCCTGCTTCTCTGTGATCTCCGTCTGTCAAATAAATAAATAAAATATTTAAAAAAAAAAAGGAAATATCTTCACTCTGTACTATAAGCAATGAAAAAAATGAGTGGATTTCCATTTCCTCTTTTTATTAAGGTTTTATTTATTTATTTGTCAAAGAGAGACAGAGAGAGAACACAAGTAGGGGAAGCTGCAGGCAGAAGGAAAAGCTGCAGGCAGAGGGATAAGCAGGCTCCCCGCTGAGCAAGAAACCTAATGTGGGATTTGATCGCAGGACCCTGGGATCATGACCTGAGCCAAAGGCAGATGCTCAATGACTGCACCACCCATGCATCCTACCTCTGACTACTTTAACCCAGCCATTTGGTTTTAGTTGTTCACATTCTTTTTCTAAGTGTTTAAGTGAACTATATATTACTTGACTAATTCACTTGAAATAACTTCTTTTGGCTTTCACCATCATAATACCAAGACTTAATTTAGTCTTACCCTTATGGCTACAGTCAATCTTCCACTGTCAGTTCTTTTTATTGAAAAATTTTTTTTAAGATTTTATTTATTTATTTGAGAGACTGAGAGAACACGGACCAGGTGGAGGGGCAGAGGGAGAAGCAGGGAGCCTTATGTGGGGCTTGATACCAGGACCCCAAGATCATGACCTGAAGCAAAGGCAGACGATTAACAGAGTGAGCTATCCAGATGCCCCTGGAAATGCTGTATTCATTTATCAGTTGGCTGCAGTTTGTTCTGTAATAGCATCGTTCAGAAGGGCTCAGGGAGAAACTCAGGAAGTTTTCTGTTATCTTTCTATTTGAGGGTTATTTGGCTTTGATTAAATCCTTGGGTTATATTTTCTATCTTGAAGTTTTTGTAGGTATTTCCCAATCATGTATTTGTGTTGAATGTTGCTGAGGAGAAGTCTAAGTTGAGCCTGAATTTTTACCTATACATGGCTTGTTCTCTCTGGCCTCAATGCATAAAGAATTCTTTATTTGAAGTCCTTTCATTTTACTTGGATATTTTGAGTGTTAAGATTTGTATGTTAGGGTGCCTGGGTGGCTCAGTGGGTTAAGCCTTTGCCTTCGGCTCAGGTCATGATCCCAGGGTCCTGGGATAGAGTCTCGCATCGGGCTCTCTGCTCAGCAGGGAGCCTGCTTCCTCCTCTCTCTCTCTCTCTGCCTGCCTCTCTGCTTACCTGTGATCTCTGTCTGTCAAATAAATATATAAAATCTTAAAAAAAAAAAGATTTGTATGTTAATTTTTCCTAGGCAGAGTATATCTTGCAGTTTTTAGATTTAAGTCTCCTTTGATTATATCATTGCTTTTTGACTTAAACTTATAAAAAAAATTCATTTCTCTTATTTAGAGGCAGGAACTAAACACTGATGGTGGATCTCCTTTGTCGCATTCTTTCAATTCTTTTCTTCCCCTCTTTGGCATCTGCCCCACCCTGTTTTTCTCATTCCTGTCTTCTGTGTCCCCTACTATATTTCCAGCGGTGTCTTACTGTCTTAAAAAACTTCTTCACTTCCATGGTGGTTTGTTTTCTTCTTTTACTTCTTTCTTAAGATTTGCCAAGACATTCTCATCTTTTTTTTCTGGTATCTTGACAACTTTTCTAAACTCTTGTATCTTTGCTTTGAATTCTTATTGTATAAAAGTCTTCATTACTTCTTTAAGCTTTTTTTTTTTTTTTTTTTTTTAATGGCATAGGGTGTTCTGGCCACAATATTCATTTTCTCCTTAGCCATATTTATCTGGCAGTTGAGCTTTCTGTGTGATTTGTCTCCCAGCCACACTTAAAAAAAAAAAAAGATTTTATTTATTTATCTGACACAGAGAGAGACATCACAAGTAGGCAGAGAGGCAGGTGGTGGCAGGGCGTGGGGGGGGGGAAGCAGATCCCCTGCTGAACAGAGAGCCCTTTGTGGGGCTCCATTCCAGGACCCTGAGACCATGACCTGAGCTGAAGGCAGAGGCTTAACCCTCTGAGCAACCCAGGTGCCCCCCACCCCCTCTTTTTTTAAAAGCTGTAACTTTAATATAGATCCAGTGGTGTTCCTATTGATATTATTTGAATGAAGAAGGTTCATCTTGGACCAGCTATTTGCTTATTTGTACTATGGAGAAGTCAGGGCTATATTCCAGAGTTACAGTCTTACAAAGATGATGTATTTGTGAGATTACTTAAAACCACCTCCTTGTTTGTTTTCTGTCAGGCAAGTTCTCTAACACATTATTATAGCCTTTGTACTTCAAAATTGTCCACTTAGTTTGGAGAACTATGATTTCTTAACCTTGTCTGAGATATTTTCCTACAGGAATTTTCTTCTTCCCATTCCTCTGTTTGACCTTCAGAGAATCTGATAGAAGAAGTAAAATGGAGTAGGTGCTAGAGATTAGGCTCTAGTGCCAGACTGCTCGAACTTGATTCCTGACTCCTTTATTAACTAGCAGAGTGAACTTGGGCAAGTCACTTAGCTTTTCTGTGCATTTTTCTCATTGTGAAAGAAAGCATACTAGTATTGATCTCATAGGGTTTATACGAGTATAAAATACATTAATACACGTAACGTGCTTAAAGAAGGGCAGGCAAAAAGGAAGGGGTCAACTTTATTGCCATTTAAAAATGGAACTCTAGAATGAATGGTTTTCCTTTTCTACTTCAGACTTCTCCATGCTTCTTCATGTTCTGTAGTGTTTGGAAAACATTCCCATTTTGGCTGAGAAGAAATTTGGATATTCTTCTCTAACCTGTCTAGACTGGCAACCTCCAGCTGTGTTGCTAAACAGAATCTGTGGATGGTCATGAAGCTATCTGTAAAAGAGAGCAATTCACTCTCAAATGATTTTTATATCTCTTTAGAAGTTCAAGTCTCTTTCTCTTATGCTCATCAGCTCCCTCTCTGACACTCTTTGTAAGGGTTACTTCCTCATTAACACAGACACAAAATATGATTAATAGATTTTTTTAATAGTGAAGAAACACAATTTTTAAAACCTGAGTATTCAAAACAAATTTTGAGACACATATTCTCACAGAGAACATGGATGTACCTGAAAGGTTAAGTTCCTCTTGGCATAGGAACATGGCATTTTTATTTTAATAGCTTGTCTCTATTTTCCAATGTTGTATAGCACACATAGAATTTTCTCATAACATGAGAACACTGGATCAACTCAAAATCATGGTAGTTGTAACATTATTGTCTTAGTCACATAAAATTTTATTTAATTTGAATGTAATCCTAAGAGACAGAAACCACATTGCATCTGGATTCAAATTTACCACCTTTTAAAATAGAGGTGGGGGTGCCTGGGTGGCTCAGTGGGTTGAATCCTCTGCCTCCAGCCCGGGTCATGATCCTCTTTGCTCAGCAGGGAGCCTGCTTCCCCCCACCCTCTGTCTGCCTCTCTGCCTGCTTGTAATCTCTGCCTGTCAAATAAATAAATAAAATCTTTTAAAAAAATAAAGTAGAATAAAATAAAATGGCCATTCTAATATACTACATTTATATGATAGCATCATGCTTACATGGAAAGACAATGAATTTTGGGGACAGACTGCTTTTTAAATAACTTTAACTTTAATAACTTTAATAACTTTTAAATAACTTTAACTTTTTAAATAACTTTAAATAACTGACTTATTTCACTTTGTCATTTAACTAATTCTATGCTTTGGGACAAGTTACCTAATCTCTGAATTTCAGTTTCTTCATCTTTAAAATGTGGAAGTAAAGTTTATTACACCAGGTTGTTGAGAGTTGAGGGAATGTCTATAAACAACACAATGCCTACAATATACAATAAGTACTTAATGAATTAGAAATAATTTCAAACCAAGAAGTCCAAAACCAAAGGAACTAAGGAGTAAGTTTTATAAGGAAGAGAAAGTTAACTGAAAGAAGTTAATACAATGCCCTTTTTCTGTCCTCCATGTACCAGAAACACTTGTACTTTTTTTTTTTTTTTAAGATTTTATTTATTTATTTGAGAGGGAGAGAATGAGAGAGAGAGGGCATGAGAGGGGCAAGTGTGAGAGGGAGAGGCAGACTCCCTGCCGAGCAGAGAGCCCTATGTGGGATTTGATCCTAGGACTCCAGGATCATGGCCTGAGCCAAAGGCAGTTGCTTAACCAGCTGAGCCATCGAAGCAACCCAACACTTGTACTTAATACACATTTATACAAAAATAATTTCTGTGCCCACCTCTCCTTTTCAGACTGTGAAATTTTCAAGGTAGAATGCATTTATTTCAATTAATTTTTTATTTAAATTTTAGTTAGTTAACATATGGTGCAATATTGATTTCAGAAATAGAATTCAGTGATTGACCACTTACCTACAACATCTAGTGCTTATCCCAAGTACCCTCTTTAATGCCCATCGCCTACCTAGTCCATCCCCAAGCCACCTCCCTCCATCAACCCTCAGTTTGTTGTCTATTGTTAAGAGTCTCTTAATAATAGATTTGTTTGTTTGTTTCCCTCTTTCTTTTTTTCTCTCCTCTCTTCTCATATGTTCATCTGTTTTATTTCTTAAATTCCACATATGAGTGAGATCATATGGTGTATGACTGTCTCAGACTGACTTATTTCACTTGGCATAATACACTCTAGCTCCACCCACATTGTTGCAAATGGCAAGATTTCATTCTTTTCAATGGCTGAGTAATATTCCATTGTGTATGTATGTATGTACATGTATATACATATATACATATATGTACACCACATCTTCTTTATTCATTCATCAGCTGATGGATATTTGAGCTCTCTCTATAGTTTGGGAGAATGTATTTCTTTTTATATACTCATACTAGGATGGTTGCTGGCACATGGTACATAATCAGTATTTGCTGCCCTGAACTGAACTCAACACAATTATCTATTTCTCTGTTTGCTATGATACTGTGAGAAAATGGTTGAACGAATATCTCCCAAGTTTGGAGTATATTTGTGATTTTCTGACTCAAAATAGGGAGTATGTGATGTTTGCAACATTCAACTGCAGGAAGGGGTCTGGGGAAAAGCCTCAAAAAGAGAGATATCATCTGACAACAGGGCAGGGTGGCAATGAGACTGCTCTAAGGACAGGCATGCTATGTATTAAGATGTTCTGGACTGAGGAAGCAAAACTGGTGTAGAATATGAATCTTAGCTGGAAAAATCCCAGACAGGCATTCTGTTTCAGGCAAGTCCTCCAGGATGAGGAACAGCAAAGACTTTCTTCCTTCTTTTTAGGTATGTTAGGTATGAAGGATACAAAGTGAATGTTTTAGTCTCTGTCCCATGAGCTGTATGAGTATGACAGTGTGTGGAAATCTCTTGCAGTGTTCTATCTAGCTTTTTTCAAAATAACCCTTAAAGTTTTCTTTTTTTTTTCTTTTTTAAGATTTTATTTATTTATTTGAGAGAGATCACACGTAGGCAGGAGAGGCAGGCAGAGAGAGGAGGAAGCAGGCTCCCTGCTGAGCAGAAAGCCTGATGCAGGGCTTGATCCCAAGACCCTAGGATCATGCCCTGATCCGAAGGTAGAGGCTTTAACCCACTGAGCCACCCAGGCGCCCCAAAGTTTTGATTTCTTAAAACAATTTCTTTTAAACCCCTTTCTTCTTGCCCTGAACATCATTGCACATCTGGCTCAAAGTTACCCCTTTCCCGTCATGGTCCTGGTTCATCCACATTGCAAAATTCACAAACAATTGTCACAGTAGTCATTTCAGGATGGAGGGGATTATTGGTGGATTTAATTTCTTTTCTTTGTGCCTTCCTATCGTCACTAAGTTCTATGCAATAAATGATCATTACTTTTGCAATTAAAGAAGTTATTTTTAAAGAAAGATAATTAACTTGCTCTGAAAGTCTTGATTATCTTCCTATAAACATTTCAACTCTTGTGTATTAACATCTCAACACAGAAAACCCGAGTGTGCCCCCACTCCCAACTCCTGAGACATTAATGTGTTACATCTTGCAGTTTTTTGGGAGTCAGTATCTCTCCAGGGAGTACAAGATGAGGAGTTACCCAAGGCCTGGCACAATTTATGTTCAGTGAGATCATTGCTCCATATGAGGGCTCTTCGCAGTCCAGAATGTTGAGAGCTGCAGGACTTACTCCAAATGCCACATGAATCGGCGGACTATGACCCATTAATCACATTTCCTTAGAGGGGTTGCTAGATATTTTTTGAGAAGCCAGTTGGTATTAATTAATATTACTATTTTCTTGTCAGTTGCTTTTGACACTTTATGAAATTATTCATTAGCTAACTAGCTCTTTCCAAATTCTCTTTACTGTGTTTGCATTAATTTAATTTGGAATTGTTACAACCATTGCCACATTTTTCAGAGTGGCTAAGTCTTAATCAATAAATCCAGGGACTTGTAAAGTTCAAGACAGCAGAATGTTATAAGTATGTTAAACTATGCTTAATATACCTTCTGTGTGAAGCAGATATTAACTGATTGTTTCCAAACTCAGATTTCTCTTGTCACCCAACTCCTCTTAAACCTGTAGGCACCAGGTACTTCAAGATGGAATACTAAAGTTTTAAAATGGATAGTGATAGGGTGAGATTTATTTTGAGTAAAGGAAGGTTGAGATAAAAGTTACTTTCCTTAGAAATTACCATTTTTTTTCTCTTCTCATGGCTACTCAGATATTTACAGTGAAAAAATTTCAGACTTCAATGTATATTACATAGAGAAGTTATAGACTCACCTTCTTATACGCATAGTCCTGGATGGACTTGAACGATCTGCAATAACTTAGGCTTTCCAAGAGCCTGAAATAATTGAGCACCCTGGCAAATACTTGCGTAGTGAACAGATGAGATACATTAGTGAATGTATGGACTTATTCTGTTTCTCTTACATGGAGATCATGATCACTGAAAGCAGTGTTGCAATGGGTCATTATTTTTCCAAACTGATATTTGGACATAGCAGACCTGTATTTGGATGGATTAGAGAGTAGTAAGTAGTGAGAAGACAATGTGAAATTGCAGAATTGTCTCTGTGAGGACTGAGAGACTTGGTAGATTTTTAGAACTCTCTTTGTAGAGATGAATCAGACACTTTCTTAAGTGTCCATTTCAATTTCTTAAGGGTCCATTTCCTTAATGTCCCTTTCAATCTTGTGGTTCCATTAAAGCTACTGTAAGAAATTTAAATACCTACATATAAGACAGCCAAAAACACTAAATTAAAATTCTGGGGATGAAATGTATAGCACTGTGACTAAAGTTGACAATATTGTATCGTATATTAGTTACCAAGAGAGCAGATCTTAAAAATTCTCATAAGAAAAAAAATCACAATTCTGTGAAGTGATAGATGTTGACTAAATTTATTATGGTCATTTTTCAATATATGCATTTATCAAGTCCTGTAGTATACCTATACAATGTTATATGTCAATTATATCTCAGTAAAGTTGAAAAAAAAAAAGCAAAAAAAAGGTATCAAAAAATGGATCATTAAAATCTCACAGGACCATGAGAGCTGGGTATACCAAGCCCATACTACAGAGTAGGAAATGGAGAGACAGGGTAACAAATACCCAAAGGTAGCAGAACTGAGACTTGAACCCCGGGTGTCTTGACTCCAAAGTATTCTTTCTACTGCTCTGTCAAGTCCTGGAGATGTAATATGTAGCATGGTGACTATAGTTAATACTGTATTGTATATTTGAAAATTGCTAAGAGTAAATCTTAAAAATTCTCATTGTCAGAAAAATATGTAAGGTGATGAATGTTAATTAAACTCATTGTGGTAATCATTTCACAATATATACAAATATTGAATCATTATGTTATATATGTGTGGTTAATATGTCAATTATACCTCAATAAAAAGTTTCGAATACTGAGTGAGGGGAGACAGGGCCCTGGGGTTGGTGAAAAGAGGTCTTTGAGGGCAGCCAGACTTGCCCTATTTGAAAAGTGTCCTCTTTTTTAGCAGATAGGTCTACTTTTCCAAGCTATGTGGTGACTGAGAGGTTGCTCTTTGTTCTGGGATAAGGGAAGTCACTCATCACAGAGGATCCCCGAATTGGAGTGATGTGCTGACAAGGGCACCAACAGTAGTCAGCTGCACTCCAGTTCTTTCCCTGTGCAACAACATCAGTTTGTGGAGCCTCTGGCAAGCCTCTGATTTTCTGGGCCTCAGTTTCCTTATCTGTCAAAGGAAAGAAGTGGACCAAACAATCTCTAAAGACTTCTCCTATAAACATTCTCTGGTGCTGATGTACCCTCATTCTGAAGAGCTAGAGAATCATCAATCCATTACAAACTGAATTGGTTGTTAAAATCTCTTCAATCTTATTTTGGTTTCAGAATATGTAACACTGTATTGTTTTGGTAATATTTTCTTCCTCTCAGGGCAGATATAGTATACGATGAAAATGAAAAGAAGCCTGTGAATAGAAGTGAGAAGAGTTGGGACAGTGAATCAGGTGGCAGAATATCTGGAAGCTTCTTGCAGACACAGATGGTTGATGTAAACTGTTCTGGCAGGGAATTTCTGCCAGACATCCCTTGGAGTTTATTACTAAATGTGGGATCAGTAAACTTTTAAAAACATACTGTGCTTGTAAAATCATTTAAAATAACTGCAAGTGCAAAATCTTTCTGTTTCAGCAATATCTAATCCTTTCTTTCTGCTTTATAAATAATTTAGATTAAAATCCCAGCTTTGGCGTTGAGCAATGTTATTATCTTTTATAAAATTTTATCCAAAATTTTATCCTTTCTAAAATTGTTGAGTGGTTCATTGGGAAAAGTTGAAGTGGTGTGGTGGCCCCTGCTCCCAGGATGTTTCATTTCACTCCATATTTTTTTTAAGACAAAAATATTGTAAAGGACAATTAAGAAACATAAAATTCATGTAGGATGGTGGAATAAAATGAAAGAATATTACTCCGCAGTGGGTGGTCTGCGTAAAAAGCATTACATTTGAACCAGCTGCTAAACTCAGTGCTCAAGTGTAACAGTTAATCTTATGATATAGGAAACAACTGTAATTAGGAAATTGTTATATCTTAAAAATGTAACTCCGTATAGTAAAACCAGACAACTCTGAGAGTAGAAGCAGGGATTTTATGGAACATTAAAAATGTTTCTGTGCATGAAATCCCAGCTGCAGAAAATTTTAATTGAATATATGCTGTTTTTCCTCTCTATATAATAACTAATATTTATAACTTATAAACATATTCACATATGTTATCTAGTTTGGTTTGTATGCATTCTCCAAAAGGTATGTGGGAGGTATTAATCCATTGATAGCTTTATTTTAGAGATGAAAAGTTGGGCTTTAAATAGGCTAATGACTTGTCCAAGTTAACACAACTTGTAAGCGACATAGCTGGTACTCAAATCTGGTTTCTACTGAAAGAGTCTCTCACCAGCAGCATATGGAAGTTTCATAGGAGAGCGTGTAGGAGTGCTCATTTTGTTTTGAAATTGGTTGTAGACTCTGATATGATTTTGATCTTCAGGAAGAAAATGTTACATTTGGCTGCTCTAAGTTCACTCCTACCTAAGTCCACTCCTATCAAGTAGTTGATAGCATTACATTTATTACAGCTATTTTCTGGATAAATTTAATTTTTTTTAATACAATAGATTTGCTAAACATTTTGTCCACACTGATGCTAGTTTTTAATTTCTAAATGTGATGAAGGTGAAGGACATAGGCTGGTTCCTTTATTCAACACGGCCAAAGGAACTCCCCCCACCAACTTTAATATATAAATTTGTAAAGAAAAACAAGCTAATGGAATATAGAATGCTGGAAAAGACTGTAAGGTCATTGAACCCAAACTCCTCCCCTCTGAAAGAATATGGTCCACAGGTCTTGGCAAATATTTGTCCATTTCACCATTCTAAAAAACAACCCATCTTTTGTGGGGAAGAAGTAATTGTTACTGGTTTCTTTATTCTGACTTCTTCTACTGACCTTTCATTCATTGGTAGTAGTTCCACTTGCTAGAGACCCTCAGGATTAGTCTACATTCTTATTCTTATGAAACTATTTCCTTATTTGTTCCCCTCTTCCCCCAGATCCCTTTGGTTATGCTATATGATACAGTTTCTAGACCATTCCACTTTCCGATCCCCTTCCTTAGATGTGTTTGTCATATGTCCCTTAAATGCAGAATCCATAGTTGAACAGAATGATCTAGATGTAATAAGATCCAATAGAAGCACTATTGACACTCTTGTTCTAGACACAATAATTGTATTAATTCTACCAAAGATTGCATCTGATACGTTAGTGTGTTGTCAGAAGGTTGGCTTATAGCATTGTTGCAATTAACAAAAGGGCATACATTTTTTCCCCCCTACACAATTGCTATTTTTTCAGATCTGACATTATGAGCCTCAAACCAGTTTTTATTTTGATCCTTGGTGCAATATTTCATATTGATTCCTATTAAATTTTATTATGCTCATGCAAGCTATTAATTTAATGTTTTGAAGTATTCCTGATTTCTTACATTTTCTCAAATTTATATTCTTGGCAGATTTTGTTGAGTGTAATATTCTAAAAATGCAACGAGGGACCCCCTCAATATTGACAAAAATCTATTAATATTCTTTAAGCAGGTTGTTCAACCAAGTACAATTCAGTCAGAATGATCGCATTACTCCCTAACTCTTCGCGATCATCTTTGGGCCTTGGTTCCTTGAATAAGCCCTTATATAGCACAGGTCCCTAGCAAAGTTCAGTTGAACTGATTTGAATGTATGTATCTCTTTATGACTGTTCAGCATTTTGAGTCATTGGCTCCCTGCAAACAAAAGCTTGTGTACCCTTCTGAAGATAGCTCATATCATTCCTCCTTCAGAAAGTTTTTCTCTACTAACTACAAGCTACACTAAATCTTTTTTAAGTCCTGTAGCATAAGTTGCTTGTATCACACATCTGAGCATTTAATTATGGGCTCCTTTGCACTGTTATCTAAAGGTTTATGAGTGTAGGAGTATGTTTGCAATGTATGTTTGCATAGTGACAACAATTTTCTTTTTTTTTCTGTCCAATATTCTCTACCATTTCTGCCTCTTCTCATTGTATATCACTAGTAATGGGACCACAATTTGGTCACATTTGATTGGTTCAGGGTTGCTAACTTAACCCAAGCTGGACAAGAGCCCTTACCTGGAAATTTTGGAAATTGAGAAAGAGGTGGCATCTCTTTTTAGGAGACTTAAAATGAAAAGCTGGGGAGTTGTCCATGGCTGTGGCTGTGTAGGCAGAAAATATGAGTAAAATCAACTGAAGGATGGGAGAGAGACAGAGAGAGGCAGAAACAGAGAGGGGGCAGAGAGAGAGAGAGAGACAGAGCACCTTTACAGAGAAAAGTGGCCACTATGGCCTCTGATAGAATTTGAATTCCTGGGCCAAATATTCCTAAGACCTAACCACATTCCTCAGCCCAGGGCCCATAAGATATGTTAAGCAAATTCTCCTTTCCTAAGCTAGTTCAAATTGTATCGCTTCAGCATTTTAAAATAGTAATTTTAGAGTTGTTCAATGGCAGCTCAAATGGTGGAGAGAAACCCTAGGTTGTGAGATGAATGACAGGTTCTTCCTGGGGCTGAATTTGGCACTACATAATGGATTTTATATAGCTCAAATTAATATTAAGAATTAGTATTCAGAATTTTAAAAATTAGGAAAATTTCTGCACACTGGATTTTTGGTTTCTCTTGAAAAGCCTGAAAATCTAGAAGCCCTGGGCTGGCGTTTGATTTGGCAAAGAGGTCGGAGCTGGAGACGAGATGTCCCCTTTGGAAAGGGAGGCACTCCCTTGTTTGTTCTCATGCTCACCATCCCATAATAGGAGATGAGGCCAAAATCAGTTACCATTTCACATCGCCAACACACACGTACACATATATGAAAGTAAGATTTCTTAACAGTAGCTTTAAAAATGTTGATACATTTTTAAATGTATCAACTGACTCCACGTTGGGCATGGAGACTATTTAAAAAAAGAAGAATGAGATGGAAATTTGGGAAATGAAAAACTGACAAACTCTATGTATAAAATTTTTTTCTTTGTGAGAATAAAAACTATTACTATATTTGCTTTCCTTTTGTTACTTACTTTACCTGCCTTGCACTCATTTGTACGTGAGCCTGGAGAGAAAGCTTCCTTAGAAGGATAGAGAAAAGACAGGGCTTACCTAGGGAAACCGCCAGTGAAATTACCTGTGGGCAAAGAATGTCCAATGAATTGCTAGAGAAATAGGTTATTAAGATAAAGTTTAAAGTACAACTTTACCCTCCATTATCCTTAGCCTTCAGTAAAAATATGTTATACATAATGGACTTAGGTTAAGGGTGTTTGATAAAAGGGAGTTTGGTGAAGGGAGTTCCAGTCAGGAACAGCAGCATGTAAGTAGTCGTAGTGAGGAAGACTGAATCAGCCACAGGCATGAGAAAAAATTTTCCAGAATGTTCTAGGTAAAGGTGATAAGATTATCTGTTATGTGGGGTGGGTGATGCAGCTAAATAGACTCATTTTATTTGACCTTAAAAACAATCACTGAATTGCTAGTGTATTACTTTTTACTGACATCTGGTCTTGGTTTAATGTTGTCTCTTTGGTTTTGCCCTGTTAACAACACTTTATATACATCTTGTATTCAGATCCTGAGAGAGGTCTGATTAGGTGGGTCAGTCTTTAGCTAGGACAAAACATCTCTAGTGATGAGAGGTCTTCTGTCAGATCCTCATGTAAGGTGCAGGCAAACTGGCAGATGGCAGTTCCTGGATTTGATGTGGCTTAGGAGGTGGGTTATCACTGGTAAATTTCCCAAGAGTATAGTAAACTTAACTCTAAATATGGCACAGCAGTATACCTCTGCTTATTTTACTTGACCTTGTGAAATCTGCTGTGTAGGCTTTTGTCTACCTCAATTATTTTTTTGGAAGTAAGTAGAAGAGTACAAGTAAGTAGAAGAGTAGAAGAGAAAGTAGACTTTGTAGCTGGCAGCTTGTCCAGGTTTCACTCCATTCTCAGCTGCTGGAAGCTGAAGCACAGTTCATCTTATTTGCTTGCCTACTTAATTCGCATTTGGAGATGGAAGGAAGAAGGAATGTGTCTTTCCTCTGCTGTTGGGAAAAATTTCTTCTCTTTGGAAGTAAGTAGAAGAGTACAAAAGAATACAATTAATAAATCCTTAAAATCTAAGATAAATATTTCAGTGTCTAGGGGCACCTGGGTGGCTCAGTGGGTTAAAGCCTCTGCCTTTGGCTCGGGTCATGATCTCAGGGTCCTGGGATCGAGCCCCACATCAGGCTCTCTGCTCAGCTGGGAGACTGCTTCCCTCTCTCTTTCTCTCTGCCTGCCTCTCTGCCTACTTGTGATCTCTGTCTGTCAAATAAATAAATAAAAATCTTAAAAAAATATTTCAGTGTCTATTTTGGCTTTCATAAACTCAAGCATGATAATCATAATTCCAAGATTATTACTTTCACTTCATTCAACATTTCTTCAGCTTTGATCAGATTGGAGACAAATATACATATTTACAATATAGTTCCCTTAAAAACTGAAAAACTAAAATCTTTTATGTCCAAACATTTTCATGTTTTATTTGATATACTTAACCTTCCTTTTAGCATGTAACAATGTTATCAGAAAAGACCACTTAAGTACTCCAATATTTAATTTGTAAAGTATCTGGAAAGAAACTTTCAGGAACATTTTGCTTGAAGAACTAATCAGTGTGTCAGCCATAGTGTAAAAACTTGCTATTATTTTAATTTTATATAATGTTTTTAGTTCCCTTGATGTATGCTTGAACTGGCCTCACAATTTCTGTTCATTAGCATGCAGTTTAGAGAATGTTTATGGTGGGAAACAACCACTGAGCCATCTTTTAACATTTTTGCTTTAAGTGAGTAGTGAAATGTGAACCAATTTTGCATTAATAACTCAGTCACTTCATTGTTTTGAAGCACTGTTCTGCGTGTAATGATAATACTTTTAGTTCAAACTCACCACCTGCCTAGTCTTAATCAATAATATTGATTATAAATGCCTGCCCACCAAGTGCAAAATCAAATATTTGAAAGTCAAGTTTAATGATAAACTGTACTTCCAAGCTTAATCTGACATTTTGAAGCTGGTATGTGATATTCTCCCCTTGTTCCCTGAAACGTCAATTTAGCAACCAGTGGTCCCATTATGTTGTATTCACATGGTGTTGTCATCTTTCTAGTAAAAGAATGTAGAAACTGACCATGGATAAGCTTTAATAATGTTAGATGGGCACTTGAGGAAGCACGGGTAAAATTACTATCTTGGAGCCAGAGTAGCAGCTAGGAAAAATGTGCTGCATAAAATTGTAAAACAAAGTGTCCAAAGACATGATAATTGCTTTGTATTCATTAGCTAAATTCTGGATAGAAATGTAGACATTCTGGAAATTTTGAAAATGTAATGAAACCATGGAGTGGGAAGAGAAAGCCATAGCAATTTTTGGTGGGAATGGGTGGGGGTGATTTGAGATGGGGAGGTGAATTTCAATATATGCATCTTTTGTTGGCTTAGATTTCTTCACAGTTCTTCACAGATCTTGTCAGTGTATTAGTTTATTATATACCACTTGAGATAGCTTCAATAATTATTATCATATTAAATCTATAAGGAAAATTTGAGGCAATAATTTAAAAGGGTTATTTATTTTTAAATGTTTTAAAGATCAAAAAATGGATAAGAAACTTCTGATGGTTAAAAAAAGTAGAATTTTTTGGCTTTTGATAACTTTCAGAAAATAGGCAACCATTTGAATGAAGAAAAAAAATCACCAGTATTATAGGACAAAAGAAAGGCCAATTAAAATTCTTGATTTATAGTATTCATTTTCAGAAAAGAATCTCAGAAAGATAAGAACCATGCCTACTCCCCATCCTCCAATTCAAAAACTGTGTTTGATATATTTTTTGCCATAAAGGATTGGGTCTACTCAGTCCCCCCTCCCCACATTCCCCAAATCATTTATTGTATGGAAGTGAAGTGAAATACATTTTCAAGCCAAAGTTTGGTGTTTGCTTTTTATTTGACGTTGATATATGTAAACATATTTTATATACTGTATCAGAGAATAATAAGAAACTGGTTAGTAGAGAAAGAAGTCTGAAGCTGTGATGACTTTTGGTACGATGGATATTCTTGTTAGCAAATTCATCTGCACTCTTGGGCCAAACCTTGAAGATAATCAGATTACTAAAATATTTGGGAAAGGTTTCTAACATCACATTTTGTAACCCACTTAAATTCTGGCTCTTTTAAAAAAATTATTGTAGCAAACATACTATTGCTCATGTTGCTCAATCTCCCTGTTGGTGTTTGCCCATTTTCTTTTCTCTGTAAATTCTTCCAGTTATGGAATGATTATTTGAAATTTTATCTCCTCTACCAAGACTTCCAGTTTTCAGCACAATATCCTAGACACAAAATAATCCGTGGATAAATATCTGAAGTCATTAATGATGGTGACCGCACAATAAACTCTCAGAAAGAAATTGAGTAGTTTCACGTCTCAGGGGTATCTGATTTTTTTTTCATGTGCAGCTATAGATGTCAAAAACACAGAGTAAAGAGTGAGCTCTGTCAGTTTTGTAGGTGAGTAGACCTGGGTTTTAGTCTTTGCTTTTAGAGTAGAGACTCTAATTCAGAGCACAAGCTATTGCTAACCTCTTTGAGCTTGTTACTTTATTAGTCAAATAAAAGGAATTCATATAGTGGATCCCTGTGATCTCATTCTAAAATCATGTGATTCTATTTAAGATTAATTTCTCTCTGAAGAATCCTGGCCTTTCTTGATATCAACCTTTATTTTCCTTTGGGGTAGATTCTTTTTGCGTTTGGACTACACAAAAGCTAGAAGAGGTGCAGTGTTTGGACTGTTCTGTGGGATGGTAGGTGTAGTTAATGTGCCCAAGTGGGGGACCCTCAGAAGTTGGGGGACAGCATGAGATTTACTGGGAATCTGCAGGTGGGTAAAGGGGAAAAAGGAGATGGAAGCCATTGAGGATAAATTTTACTTGGTTCACAATTTTGTCAAGAGCTCTGTGTGAGTGTTTTCTATGAGAGAGAAATTTAAGGGAGTAGAATAATGATGCATAGAAATATTATAGTGATGCTGCTTTCTTTTATCATACTCATAATGAAAACTTTTTAGCCACTAGTGTTGTGCCAGACCATATAGAGGCAGAGGCAAAAGAAAAAATCAGTAATACTAATCCTATCTTTATTTAGAATTTTAGTGCATTGTTCATCGTGGACATTTTTGCATTACATTTTATTTTTTTAAATATTGCATTAAAATATTTATCTTGATTACTGAGATTTTGGCTGAGATTACTGAGATTACTGAGAATACCTCATTGCTAGCCACTTAACAACATTTTGTGGTTCCTATCTGCTGCTTCACTAGCAATATGAGAAGGTCTACTTTTGCTTGCACATGGAGAATGTACCCTCTGGTGGGGTTCTTGCTTTCTGAGAACTTTCCTGTATCAATCAGTTGAAACCCCTCTGCTTGGGACACATAAGAGGCCAAAAAGATGTATAGAGTGCAGTTTTCAAAAATGCCATCTGTGGTTCTTTTGGTTGCAGTCGTGTGCAGTTCACATTCTTAGTAATCATTAAATTGTATATTTAGTGGAGTTATTCCTAAAACTGAAAGACAAAAGGTTAATGCAGAAGAAATTCTTTCTACTTGCAAAGCAAAACCACCCCACTAAATGAGACAATCCATCTGCCAGGAGCAGGAAGAATAGCCTGCAATTGCTCTGGGAAATGACATGGGGAAACTTGTTAAGGGAGGAAAAGACTGAAAATGTAACTGCAGGATGGTGAGGTGGAAGGATCTTGGTGTTTAGGGGACCAGAGAACAACTCCCATCATATATATAGGGTAACCTAATAATAGGCCTTGGTCATGCTTCCTTCCATTCAACTAAAATAATGCTTTCCTACAGCCTTAGCATGGAAAATGGAAATAATATGGGCCGGTGAACCAAAGGGAGAAATATGTACTTAATTACATAGTACTGTGTAATAGAAAAAAGTAAAATAAAGCCAAGTGTTAAAATGAGGGCTATTTTACAGTCCATTTATAAAAGTCTGCAGGACACATGACGAGATGAACGGTTCTGCAGGCTGGCTGCTTGAGGGACAGGCTAGTTCCTTCTTTCTATCTTTTCTTTTTCTCTATTTTGAGGCTAAGAAAAAGTTGCTTGAAAAAAGGAAAAAAAAATTCTTGTAGGAATATAAAATAGTATAGCCTCTGTGGAAAATAGTTCGGTAGTTCCTCTGAAAGTTAAATAGAATTATCATATGACCCAGCAATTCCAGTTCGAGGTATAAACCCAAAGGAAATGAAAACAGTCACTCGAACAGATAGTTTCAGGCCAATGTTTACTGTAGCATTATTTACAATCGCCAAAGTGGAAATAACTCAAATATCCATCAATAGATGAAAGGATAAACAAAATGTGGTATATTCACACAAAGAAATATTATTGAACTGTAAAAAAGTATGAAATTCTAATACATGATACAACACGGATGAACCTTAAAAACATTATGTGAAATGAAATAAGCCAGATACAAAAGGACAAATATTGCATGATTCAACTTAGGTAAAATATCTAGAGCAGGAAAATTCATAGACAGAAAGTAGATTAGAGGGTACCAGTGGCTGGGGTAAAGGGGAAATGGGAGATTGATTGCTTAATGGGTATAGATTTTTGGGGGGTGATGAGAAAGTTTTGGAGACATCTGGGGGCTCAGTCAATTGAGCATCTGAATCTTGGTTTCGGCTCAGATCATGATCTCTCAGTTGTGAGATCAAGCCCCATGGAGGGCTTCATGTTCAACATGGAGTCTGCTTGGGATTCTCTCTCTTCTTCTCCCTTTGCCCCTCCTTGGGCTCTCATTCTCTCTCTTTCTCTCACATAAATAAATAAACCTTAAAAAAGAAGAAAGAAAAAGCTGTGGAAATAGATATGGTAAAGATTGTAAAACATTGTGTATTATAATTAATGCCACTGGATTATACACTTAAAAATTATTAAAGTGACAAATTTTATGTTGTCTATATTATCACAATAGGGAAAAAAAAGGCAAAACAGGAAATCATGGATTTGTGTAAAAAAAAAAATATATATATATATTTCTGCATATCATTCAAAGCCAATTCCTATATTTGGAAGCCATTTTTTAATTGGATTTGACCAACTCAACCTAGTGTTATAAAGCAAAAGATCAACTTTCCCCAGAAAAAATGTTCAGGAATAAATTAACCGCAATAAAGGTTATTTGATCCATTAACAGGTACTTATTATGAGTTAAAGCAGACATGTCACCCATTTTGGTTTCACAGAGCTCACTCCTCAATTAGGGCTAAATTATACTCTGACTGTAGCAACCACTAGGGCTCCTGTTCTTCTTACAGGTAATCAATAGCATCATCTCCGAGCAAGGGAGGGACAAGCCTGACATTCTTCCCACGATTGCCCTGATATTCCAGGAAATTTTTTTTCATGGTGGCAGTGGACCAAGGGCTGGGGGTGGGGAAATATGGTGCTTTAGAAGCTCTTGCATATTAGAAATAGCTGATATCTTTTTGACACAATTTTGAAACAACCGTGATTCTGAATGTCTGGATACATTAGAATGTGGATTTAGAGCATTTATGCTACAGATTTTCTGTGATTAAACTTAACAACCAGTGTGGCAGGTTATACTTAAAAAACAAGTAACTTGAATTTAATGTGCTTTATATGCAATAAGAATATTTGAGGGCTAGATAAGAAATCCTATTTATCTTTTCATTAAATCCAGGTTCTCCATATTAACATGTTGGCCTCCTGGGGTTATTACAAATATTTGAAAGTACTAATGTTTCATTAGGAATATCTATTTCTCTATGCCACGTAGACTTTCTAGCTGGCAGCTTGTCCAGGTTTCACTCCATTCTCAGCTGCTGGAAGCTGAAGCACCGTTTGTCATGTTTGCCTGCCTATTTAATTCGCATTCGGAGACTGAAGGAAGGAATGTGTCTTTCCTCTGCTGTTGGGAAAATTTTCTTCTCTTTGAACCATACTTTCATAATTTTCTCTTCAAAAATTTCCTTGTTATTTTTAGTGTTTTGCCAAATCCCTGCGTGTTTTTCTCCTTCTTCTTCTTTTTTTTTTTCTTTGACTGCTTAATGCTCTTTAAACTCAGAAAGGAGAAAGAGGATTTTATTACTCAGTGAATCATTTATAAATATGCTCCATGCACAAAGTCTCCGTCTCAAGTGTAACAACACGCAGGGTGTTATGTAGGTGAATGTGTAAGTACCTGGATAGTGTGTTTGGACAAGCATCTCTTCACTTCCTATGTGGAACAGGAGCCAGAAAAAATAGAACTGGGGTGTTCTGTTTGAGGGAGGTGCCATTTATAACCAAGAATCTGTATGTGCAGTGCTGACATCCATACTTATGTATAAACAATGACTTAATAATGGACTTATTATAATGACATTTAATTTGCGGAACATTTGAAAATGTCATAAACACGTGCATTAATCTCTAGCGTGGTCATTTTCAGAAATTTCAGGTGTTTTCTTGTTTTGAATGCCTTGGAAATCTTGTTTTGATGTAACATTTGGCAGGGTCTGGAGCTGATGACGTGCCTCCAAATCAGCTCCTAGAGTTATGTCTCAAGGACATGGTTGCTGATGCTGAAGGCTCAATATGGCACTCGAGGTGGCACTTTCTGGATAAAACAGCTATTGCTGAATGAACGAATGAGGAATTAATGAGAATATAGTATTTAAAATGGTCTGCATGTTTTCATCGGAAGGAGAGTGTAAGATGAAAAAGTCCCTATTAATCCATCACTGAAATGAGGTTTTTTGCAGGAGGAGATACAGCTGAAATATAAATGGGTGAAAGCAGCATGATAGACAAGCAAATTCTTGCATGCCAAATAAGGTTCAAGATTGCTAAGAGTCATGCAAGAAGGATCCAGTAAACCTGTTGTCTCTGGAAATCTGTGGCCTTTTTGGTGTTGTCATTGACTCCACACCTGTGCACATGCCTTTAGCCCTCCTTCTCCTGTCAGCCACCCACCTGCTCTGGCTGGTTGGTGCCCATACTTTTGTTGATTTTGTCTGTCTATCATTCATTCCTACTTCTTCTAATAGAAGCTTTTCTTTGGGGGATGGCCCCTTCCCTGTTGAATGCAGTTTCAATGAGACTGTTGGGCAAGGTATCCATTTCAACTCCTGACTGAGGGGTGAGCCCAAACTCATGGTCAGATCCTTTCTCCTGGATTTGAATTTTGTGCAAGTGGCACAGAGACAAGTGAATAGGACTAGAGCACATTCCTCATCATAGTGGTGTGATTATGGTGGTCGAAAAGGAGCTAAGTAAATTCCTAGAGTTGCTGGGATTCTAGCTTTTTCTCAAAAAACCTTTTTTGGCTCCCTGCTTTTTCTTTAGATCTATGAGCAACCTCTTATTATGGTAAAACATTATTTCCCCCTTAAGCTAGATGGAATCAGTTTCTGTTGTTTGCAACTGACAAAATCTAAGTGATACAGGCTCTTTTCTTCCTGAGTCCTGTACCCTGCATGGGTTCATGCTATAACAAAGACTCCGCTTTAGGCAGGGGGGAAAGGGGAAGAAGCCTGTCAGAGCTTCCTTGGTGGTGTCACTATTTTCTGTTCTTCTTAAAGATGACATTTAGTCTTCTTGGGGGGTTTTTTTTTTTCAAGGTTACAAAGATAGATGAAATCTTATACTCAGAGCATTTTCCTGCTCTTGTGTATTCTTAAGTCTATGGCATCAGGATGCTTAGTGCCCAACCCAATCTCAGTCTCTCCATAGCAATTCAAATGTATATGTGCAGTGGTGACTTGCCCTGGTTCTTTTAGAAGGGGAAGGGTTGGATCACGCAGAGAGAGGCACCACTGCTCCCTGTGCACACACACATCTCTCTCCCTTTTCTCCTCTTTGCCCCTCCACCCTAGGAGGGAAAAAGTTGGGTCCATTCACCAGATAAAAAACAGACACTAGAAAATACGGAAACACCAGCAATTAAACAGCGTTAAATACACACATATTATTTATTCTGGGAATGCTCATGCTTCCAGCGTGCGAACTCCTCAGAACTACATATGTGTTTTTGTTCAGTGTAATTTCAACAATTGTGTAATATTATAAACATCGATTAAATATCTGTGCTTTCATGAAAGAAGGGTCCTGCTTCTATGCAAATATTAACAAAGTAGTTAAGAAAACACAAGGAAGTAACAAAGAAAATATGACTTGTGGGCAGATGGTTTCTGAAATTATATGTTTTTTCTGTAAAGCATTAGTTATTTTGAAAGCATTAATGCTGATCTTTCTTATAGAATGTGGGCGTATAATTTAAGGTAAAACACCTTCATTGCACAATGCAGAGCTTACTTTGCCAAGTACTTATTTTATAATAACTTTTTTCTCTTGAAGTATTTCCTCAAATAATTTTTAGTAATTTTTCATGGAGTGCTATTTCTAGGAAGACTCTTATTTGAAGACTGAGAGAAATCTTGTCAGTATTTTCCAAGGCAGAATAGAATACACAGTATTGGAGAATACCTCCTTTAAAGGAAATTCTACAACTTCTCCTACAGACCCTTTCTAAAGTTTATCAATGGGTCTCTGTCAGAAAGTCATTTTTAATTGTGACCTACATATCTCATGTTGTAATCTAAATCCTTATTTTCTTTTTTCCTAAGATGAAGAACAGCTGGGAACAACATTCTGAGTAAGGATGAAGGCATACATGTAAAATAACTAGCTAAAATTCTCCAATAATATGAATTTTAAAATAATTTTTCTCATTGGTGTACTTGCTGATTTTGAAGAATCTCCTTGCCCATTTTATACCTTTACATATCCTTGAAGTAGTAGAGACAGAAGTGGACACACTATGGAACAAAAGTGGAGGATAACTGGACTCAGCCTCAGGGCAGGGCTCCTATGTCTGTATCCCCTTATGAGAATTGATTTTTACATCTCAGTGACATATTGATGTTCATAAGTCAATGTGATGACCAAGCTGACTTCTAAATTGATTTCTACTCTCAACTGATCAGTCCCAGTATGGGAGGCCATCTGGTTGGTCACCCACACGATTGGTCAGCAGCACGGATTTGCCTCATCAGACAGCATGAAGACACAGCTGTGGAGAAGCCGGTCCCTCCCTTTCTATCCTGTCTCTCATCAAATTAATTGCTTGATGGAAAATCACCACTTTCCTTGCCAAAGTTGTTTTTTTTTTTTAAAGATTTTTTTATTTATTAATTTGACAGAGAGAAATCACAAGTAGACGGAGAGGCAGCCAGAGAGAGAGAGAGAGAGGGAAGCAGGCTCTCCGCCGAGCAGAGAGCCCGATGCGGGACTCGATCACAGGACTCTGAGATCATGACCTGAGCCGAGGCAGCGGCTCAACCCACTGAGCCATCCAGGCGCCCCAGCCGAAGTTGTTTTTATGTGAAGGACTATGAACTCTGCTTCCTAGTTAGCACTTCAGTTATTTATCATATTTTATATATAGAATATTAATTTATCTTCCTGAAATGTACTTTTTTCATATCTTCTCCTAAAACATTAGATTGGTCTTGACCACTTTCTTAATTTAATAAATACATCTCCATCTGAAAGAACTTTTCTCACTCCCTCTTAGGTAGATGTTAACTATACATTTAAGACCTCTATGCTCTTTATTTTGCCTCGGAAGCCAAGAGGCATGTGAACTTAGGATTGCCTCTAGATTTGCTCCCAAAGGTTGACAATGGTCTTTAAGGGAGAAAAATTATCCATCTTTTGTGTGCTGTGTGATTTTATTCTGTTGACTGGAATCTAGCTCTAGAGTATGCTATTTCCACTTTCTATATAAATTTTCTCTCTTCCCCCTTCTTTGATGAGAACTCCATATGGCACAAGATAAGAATTCTTGCTGAAGTTGGGACATTGCATTTATCACTTCCTCTTGACCCACCAGATCTATTATTCTGCCTTTTTACAAAATTAGGTGAGTCTGATGAGACCTCTTTCTTACAGATCATATATTCTGATGCCTTCAGGGTGTTTGTGAATTTATTGTGTAATGATTTCTTCCAGCAATTTTTTAGCATGGTTCATAGATTTGAAATAACCAGAAGCATTGCCTTTTTCAAATATAACTACTCTATTTACCCTCTCCCTGCTTGCTTTAAAAAAAATTGAAGGAATGTAAATATACAAAAAAACCCCACACAAACTAATATGGCAAAAATATTATTCTAGTTTAATGACACAAACTTTTTAAGGTCCATTCTTCCAATGGTAGGCATATGGGTTATTTTCACTATTTTGCTATCATAGGTAGCTGTATAAAGAATATTGCATGCAAGAATATTCAGCTATTTGTAAGAGTTTCTTTAGGATATAAACCTAGGAGTGGAACTGCAGAAACAGAAATGTATGCTCATCTTCAGTCCTTTTAGATATGGTCAAATTTTTCTCAAAGGGCATACCAATTTGTAACTACCTCCATTGGTAGTTCATGAAAGCTCTTTGCTCCATATTCTTGCCAACACCTGGTACTTTAAATTTACTATTAACCTGATGGGTATGAAAGAGTCCCACACAGTGGTTTCTTATTGATTTTATTTATTTATTTATTTTAAAAAATATTTATCTACTTGAGAATGTGGGGGAGGGACCAAGGAAGAGGGAAAGAGAAACCCAAGCGGACCCCACATGAGCATGGAGCCCCATGACCCTGAGAGCACGACCTGAGCCAAAACCAAGAATCAGAGGCTCAACAGACTCTGCCACCCAGGAACTGCCCACACTGTCCTTTTAATTTACATTTTACAGATTAGCGGTTAGGATGAGCATCTTTTCATTTCTTCCTTAGCCTCTCATATTTCTTCTTCTTTGAGAAGCTTGCCTCTTTATATTGTTTGTTATACCATCCATTGGTAGTTATTTTTGTTGTAAGTATCTTCTCCTGGTCTGCAGTTTGTTTTCTTTTTAAGTTGTCTTTTGCTGTGTGCAAGTTTTATTTTTAAAAATGTAGTTGGTAGTATAAGTGCTTTTCTTTGTTTTTATGTTGGCATCTTTTTTCAGAAATCATTCTCTACCCTGCAGACATAAACATGATTGCCCCTTCTTATTAATGTTTTACATTTTGGTTTTTCAGTTGTTTTGATCTTTTAAACTACAAAAAAACCTTTGTAAATGGTAGCCCAATTTATTTATTTTCTATTGGGCTAATTTGTCAAGAACCCATTTTCTTAACTATTAGAGTTTTGTAATGAGTGTTGATTACTTATGGCTCTGTCAAGTTACCCCAGCTTGTTCTTTGTTTCCAAATTGCCTCAGCCTGATTGTTCCATTGCCCTTCTAAATTTTGGATCAGTTTCTCAAGTTCTACAGAAATCTCTGTTGGCATTTCTATTGGAATTACATTATTTTATGTATGAGTTTGAGCAAGACGAAATCTTCATAGTTTGATTCTTTCTATATGTGAATATCACATATTTCTTCTTTTATTTTTGCCATCCTTTCCTATCTTTCAATAGGGTTTTGGAAATTTTTGCCATATAAATGCTGCCCAATTAAAAAAAATATTCCTACATATTTTGCAGTTATTGTTGTTGTAAATGGGGTCTTTAAAAAATTGTTTTCTAACTGTTTCTGGTATGTGGGATGCTATAGATTATATATAGTTCTTTTTTTTCACCTCACAATTCTGCTGAACTCTTTTATTATAATTTCTCTATAGATTCTTTTAGAGTTTTCTAGCTCAAAACCATATTATCTGTAAAATAATGACAATTATGCTTACTCCTTTCCAAGTCCTTAAATCTTTGTTTGATTTTCTTTTAATGATTGGTGAGGACTTCCAGGACATGGCTAAGTAGAGCCAGTGATAAAAATATCACTGTCCCATATTTGACTTTAAAGGGAAAGCTTCAGCTTCCCATTAGTGAGTGTAATGGTCATTCCAAGTTTTTGGTATATATCCTTTTTTGGTTAGTGTAGTTGTGTTTTTTTTTTTTTTTTTTTTTTAATAGCACTATTTTTCTGAGGTTGGTTTTTTATTTTTTATTTTTATTTTTTTAAATTTTTAAATTTTTTATTTTTTATAAACATGTAATATATTTTTATCCCCAGGGGTACAGGTCTGTGAATCGCCCGGTTTACACACTTCACAAAAATTCCTGGGTAGGATGAATGTTATCTAATGCTTCTTCCTTTTCTACCTATGAGATGATCACACACCTTCTCTTTTTAAAATTTTTTGTATTTATTTATTTGTTCTTTTTGAGTAGGCTTCATGCCCAATGTGGGATTCAAGTACATGACCCCAAGATCAAGAGTTTCATGCTCTTCCAACTAAGCCAGGTAGGTGCCCCCACATAACTTCTCTTTTAATCTAATTGTCAATTACATAAATGCATTTTTATCACATTTAATCATTCTTGCATTGCATTGTCATCCTTGCATGACAATTTTTTAATACACTGCTAGATTTGGATTGATATTTTGTTTAGCATTTTGTATCCATGCTTATAAGTGATATCAATCTGTAATTCTAGCTTTTAAAAATATCTTGATTTTTGATTCAAAGTTACTGTTAGCTTCATTAAATGAGTTAAGTACCAACACTATCACTCCCATCTTCAGTTAGTGAAACAATATGTATAAAATTAGAATATCTATTCAATGAATGTTTGTTGTAACTTACCTCTCCCTTGTAAAGGCATCTGAGCCCAGGGTTGTATTTTTTGTGATTGAACATAATCTTTTAATAACTATTGTTATATTTACTAATGTCCTTTCATTTAAATTTACATATGTTACAGAGAATTATTTCTGTGATTAGGAAAATGTACCAATCTCTTCATGACACAACTCAAACTTATGTAAAAAAAAGGTAATGCCATACATATACTTATGATAATTATCTAACCAGGGGCATAATTTTAAATCCTATGTGTTTATGTACATCTTTAACCCTGTAACTTTTGGAATATTTTATTATCAAAACATGTCAGATTTAGTATGTTGGTGGCATGATAACAACTAATATTCATTGTCATCTATTCTGTGTAAGGAAGTTGACTTATGTTTTTATATTTAATGCCTATAATAATCCCGTGAGAGTTGGCTGATCCCATTACACTTGAGTAAAGCCTAGGAGCGAGATAACTTGTATAAAATCTCATGAGTAGTGAGTGGCAGATTTGAGATTTAAACTACATGTGTTTGAGGGAAAGATGGTGTTTTTTAATTTTTACATCTTACTGGGAAATGTATAATAAGGACTGAGAATCAGTTTTGATAATAAGTAGTAAATTTTTATTGATGTTATTTTTTGAAATTGAGATTCATGATATAAGCTTCTAAGAAAATTGACTATGATAAATATAAATACTGCTAGAACTCTCATGTACTAATAGTCTATACACTGCACAACTCCAGAGGGCACCATTGATATGGGCTTCAAGGTGAATGATGTTTCTCTGGATTTATATAGTATGATGTGTTTAATGCTGCAAACAGCTACCTGCTTTGTAAGATTCTTAGGAAAGAGAGAAGTCATTCCAGTGAAGATACACTTTCTCTAAAATTAGTGAAAGGTTAACTGTATTATTGGGTTGAGTTTAGGGATTCCTGTTAGTACATATAGTAGGGCTTGTTAAGATTGTATTTTACAAAACTTGTACTTGATATTTGTAGTTCTCAGTTTACTTCATAAAAAAGGAGAAACATGTTTCAGATGAGGGCAGCTAAGTAACTTCCAAATTTTTCTTTTTTTTTTTTTTTAAAGATTTTATTTATTTATTCGACAGAGAGAGATGACAAGCAGGCAGAGAGAGAGGAGGAAGCAGGCTCTCCGCCGAGCAGAGAGCCTGATGCAGGGCTCGATCCCAGGACCCTGAGATCATGACCTGAGCTGAAGGCAGCGGCTTAACCCACTGAGCCACCCAGGCGCCCCCCAAATTTTTCTTTTGACATCAGCTGTAATATTGAAGAAGTTTTAAAAGGAAACTCATAAAGTTTGATGATTTGTTCATGAAATAATTCTTCTTCTTCTTCATATTCTTCTTCTTCTTCTTCTTCTTCTTCTTTTTGACACAGAGAGAGAGGCAGTGAGGGAGGGAACACAAGCAGAAGGTGTGGAGAGGGAGAAACAGACTTCCCACTGAGCAGGGAGCCCAATGTGGGGCTCGATCCCAGGACTCTGGGATCACAACCTGAGCCAAAGGCAGATGCTTAATCAATTGAGCTACCCAAGCATCCCTCATGAAATTATTCTTGCAGTGCAATGAAAAAAGGAAGCAAGTATGCTTTCTTAAAGAAGTCCAGACTTTGTATACCATTTAATTACTTTACCTTAATGAAATGCAACATAGAGGATTTAGTAACAAATAAATGATAAATACAACAAATGTGACAATTTATTTAGCCATGATTCTAGATTTGGAAATAATTGGTATACTAATAAAACAGAATTTCATGATATGAACATATTTTATAGGTAGTAGAAGTAATGTAAGTTTCGGTGTTTTTTTTTTTTTTTTTTGAGACGATTTCTGGCCAATATTGCACTCATTATATTTTATGTTTTGAATGCAAAACTTTTGTAATATTTTTGATTTCCCCTGACCCATCCATTCTTTTGTGCTTGTTTCTCCATTTTCCAGTAGACTTTGACTCCTTTACTGAAGATATATTTTTTCCTTCCAACTCCTTTTTTTTCACAGCAGTATCCATTCTCCCTGCTGGCTGTCAGTTCTTTTTCTCCTCTCAAAGTCATTTCAGTCATTGTTCTTTATGCCTCTCAGAGGAATAAGAAAGGGCTGGTCTCTGAATTATTATTTCTCTTTGAAGCAAGGAGAATGCAGAGTGTGCTAAAAATCACTTTAATTTAATAGGTTCCCAAAAAGTGAATTCAGGTTTTTTCTCTGTTGCCATTAAAAAAATTTATTTACCCTGTCATTTAAACTTTATGGTAGATGACAAAAACTTTTAACATTTAAAATGACATGAACAGTTGGCACTTTTTATTTTGGACTCACCTTAAGGCAATGTATAAAGACAGTGTTTCTCTTATTGTAGTGAAATCTTCGACTTCTCAAAACAAATTTGTTAATGCGATGTTTCTGAGTGCCTAGAAGTTAACATGTTAATGTTTTTCCCCTTTAAGTTTTTGAAAAGCTCTGCATATATTCCCTGGGAAAATCTTGGTCTTTCTTACATATTACACATATATGGCCATATGCAGGCAGTTCCCAACTTGCACCTTTCAGAAGTTAAAATGTTGGCTCACTGACTAGGGTATAGAATGCATTTCCCCATAATAACAATAAAGTGGGTGGTGGTTATGTTCCATTAAAGCCTATTCAATCCTAATATCAGTGCTATATCATTGTGTCTAACAGCCATCAATAATGTTGCTAACATGGGCACTACATTTTGAGATCTGGTAGTAATGATGGTCATGAGATAGGTTTGTCAAGGCCTATCAGTGACATCTCCCTACTGAAAAAACTTGGACTCCACTGTGAAGGGAGAGTGGTTAAGACCACCTAGAGTCAGAATCTGAATTAGTCATAACTAGCTACATATAAACTCAAGATGATTTTAATTGTTATTGATAGGGAGGGCAAAAGATCACAAATCTTGGGGAAATAGGATAGTTTGGGAAAAAACCAAAGCCACATGGGAAGCTCCAGCTGTGAAAATTAGAAGAGAGTATAATATAGGTAAAGAATTCTTAGATATACAGTACATATATAAGTGCCTTAACAAATTTAACAAAAATGTAGCTTCTTTCGATCTTTCTATTTTCAACATTGACTATAAAAGCCCCTTTACTTTCTCTTTATAGCCGAATCTATTATAACATTGAGCTAAACAACGCAAACCTTTACTGCCTTATTCCTAAAGAAGGCCGAGAGGCTAAAGAAGAATGAAACACTAGTCTTCTCCTTTGTTCACCCTGTCTTTTCTCGAGGTCTCACTACCCAGTTTTCCCTGTGGAGTCTAAAAGGTGTTTTTACATAGATTTCGGACCATTAATTTTAACTTCTAGAATTTCTTCTCTCCATTGCTCTTTCTTCAACTTCTCTCTCATCTCTTGGCATTTGTGCTGTATTTTGTTTATCTTATTTATTTCTCAAGTTTGGTAATCCAGATATTGCACCTGTATCCAATTTCATTAGATTTCTCCATTTTTTATTTTATATGCTGGAATAAGGGATTTGTGAACTTAACATATAACTATGTATGAAACTTGATGCAAGTTTTATTATTTTTTTTCTGGGAATCTAAGACCAATAGTGGTACCTGAATTTTTCAAAATAGTTTTAATAATAGTACCTGGCATTCCTCCCTTTGTGGAGTTGACTTTGGTCTACATGGAGAGTTTAACCTTGGTTCTCAGTGTACATTCTGTATTTTTGGATCCAATTTGCCCTTCACAGAGAGTCTACATGCTACTTAAAATGGAATCCTGCAAAACAGTACTAAAACAAATGTTATTACTACTATTATACTAATCTTCTATGAAACAAAGATCAATAGCTACCCTCAATAGATAAATTACCATCAGAGGATTATTCAAGGCAATTAAGAGTGTCAGGGAGGCAGTAGACAGTTTAATATTTTATTTTTGCATACTCATTTGGTTGAAAAGATTTGAAAACCAATTTATATCAGGTAATTTTGGATGAGGTTAGGATACAAGTAAAATATGAGAATCAACTTTTGGTTAGCTGCACCTGCCTTGCCTTGTGGTGTGGAGATGAGACAGAAAAGGGCCTTCTTACAGGGTGTCATTGTCTCTGATGGCACTGTGTGTCTGTGGGCTCATCCTTCCTCCAGGTTTACCTGGGTCTGGTTACTGAGCCCAAAGCCCAGAGCAGAGTATAGGTGTCCTCCAGAGCAGGGCACATGAGTTCAGCATAGTCTCCTTTTGTTTCCTATGGATAGAGATCTACTTTTAAAAGGTCTTATTCCCCAGCAGAAATATGTTTTACCTTGGTCCCTTAAAAAAAAACAAAGAATCAAAAGGAAATCAGAACTAGACCCCAGCTCAGAATCCCAGGCAGTTCCAAGGATATGGACAACAGGAATCTATGGATTTTGAATCAAGGACTCTACTATTAATGAGACTCAGTTATTTTTCATATTTCTGCTCAATTCTGTTCACTCTCTTGACTACCTTCTTCACCCTCTATTCTCTGTATATTTTTTCTCTTCTTTATGCTTATTCGTGATTTTGGTTTACTCATAAATTGGGCTGTCAAGTTTCCTACACCTTCTATTTTTCCATGAATCTTCACTGGCTTTCTCTGACAGCTATAATACATATTTTTTCACAAGCTTAAATTCCCTAAGATAGAGGCTGATTTTTTCATGTCAAAACACATTATAGATTGCTGGCTAGACTGTGGATTTGCTTCATATGGATCAAATAAATGATCACTTTGGTTCAATGAGCAGGTGTTGCTCTAACTTTGAAACATAGCTGCTTTAGGAAGAAGTCAAGCTTTCACTACTTGCAGATGACATGATACTCTATATAGAAAATCTGAAGACTTCACCAAAAAATTGCTACAACTCCTACATGAATCTGGCAAAGTTGCAAAATATAAAATCAATGTGCAGAAATCTGTTGCATTTCTATACACCAATAATGAAGCAACAGAAAAAGAAATCAAAGAATCGATTCCATTTGTAATTACACCAAAAAAAGATACCTAGAAATAAATCTAACTAAAGAAGTAAAAGATCGGTACTCTGAAGACTATAGAACACTTATGAAAGAAATTGAAGAGGACACAAAGAAATGGAAAAGCATTCTATGCTCATGGACTGGAAGAACAAACATTGCTAAAATGTCTATACTACTCAAAGCAATCTATACATTTAATGCAATCCCTATCAAAACTCCACCAGTGATTTTACAGAACTAGAATAAACAATCCTAAAATTTATATGGAACCACAAAAAATCCTGAATATCCAAAGCAATTCTGAAAAAGGAAAATAAAACTGGAGGCATCATACTTCTGGATTTCAAATTATATTACAAAGCTGTGTCCATCAAGACAGTATAGTATTGACACATCAACAGACACATAGATCATTGAAACAGAATAGAGAGCCCAGAAATGGACCCTCAACTCTATGGTCAACTGATTTTCAACAATGCAGGAAAGAATATCCAATGGAAAAAAGATAAGTTCTTCAACAAATGGTGTTGAGAAAACTGGACAGCAACAAGTAGAAGAATGAAATTGGACCACTTTCTTGTGCCATACACAAAAATAAATGGATGAAAGTCCTAAATGTGAGACAGGAGTCCATCAAAATCTGGAGTAGAATATAGGTAGCAACCTCTTCAACCTCAGCCATAGCAAATTCTTATTAGAATCATCACTAGAGGCAAGGGAAACATAAGCAAAAATGAACTATTGGACTTCATTAAGAAAAAAAGCTTCTGCATAGCAAAGGAAATAGTTAATAAAACTAAAAGGCAACCTATAGAACAGAAGAATATATTTGAAATGACATATCTGATATCTGATAAAAAAAAATCTATTAAAAAAAATTGCCAAACTCAACATCCCAGTGAAGAAATGGGCAGAAAACATGAATAGACACTTTTCCAAGGAAGACATACAGATGGCTAACAGACCCGTGAAAAGATACTCAACATCATTCATCATCAGGGAAATACAAATCAAAACTATGATGAGATACTGCCTCACACCTGGCAGAACAGCTAAAATTAACAACACAAGAAAAAACAACAGGTATTGGCGAGGATATGGAGAAAGGGGAGCCTTCTTGTACTGTTGGTGGGAATGCAAATTGGTGCAGCCATTCTGGAGAAAGGTTTTGAAGTTCCTCAAAAATTTAAATACAAAACTTCCTTACGGTCTAGCAATTGCACTGCTAGGTATTTACCCAAAGGATACAACAGTACAGATTCAAAGGGGTACATGCACCCCATACAGCAGCATTATCAACAATAGTCAAACTATGGAGGGACCACAAATAACTGTTGACTGACGCATAGATAAAGAAGATGTGGTGTGTGTGTGTGTGTGTATAATCTCATCCATCAAAAAGTATGACATCTTGCCATTTACAACACATGGATGGAGCTAGAGTGTATCACGCTAAGTGAAATAAATCAGTCAGAGAAAGACAAATATCATGTGATCTCACTCATACGTGGAATTTAATAAAGATAACAGAAGGACATATAGGGAGGGGGAAAAGAAAAAGAGAGAGAGAGCAAAACAAGCCATTAGTGACTCTTAATGATGGAGAACAAACTGAGAGTTGATGGAGGGTGGTGGGTGGGGGATGGGCTAGATCAGTGATGGGTATTAAGGAGGGCACTTGTTTTAATGAGCACTGGGTGTTGTATATGTGTGATGAATCACTGAATTCTACTCCAGAAACCAATACAGCACTATATGTTAACTAACAAAATTTAAATTAAAAAAAAAAATAAACATAGCTGCCTTAGGCTGCCACTGTGCAGAGTCTGTGGAGACAGGGACTTTCCATTTGAAGGGGCTACTGGCATGGCAGGTACCACGATTAACAAACTGAGTTACTATAGAATCTCTAATCCCTCCTTTATGTATAATCTAATGATTACTGCTTTCATAACAATGACCTAGAAGCAGAAGATCTGAAGCTCTTCAATATCCTGATAAAAAAGTAAACTATGTTCAGCAGAGTTTTGGTGTTAAGCATATTTTACTGTATTCTAATACTTTAAAAGTTAGTAATTTCTCTACATCATTATATGGTAAGTCTTAATTACCTCAAACTATTTCTATTAATTCCCAACAAAGAGTGATTATTCCTGTAATGAGGAATCTTGGAGGTTTGGAGGCAAGTTCTCTCCCTCCCCACTCCCTCAGCTGTGAAATAATGGGTGGCAAAAGCTGCTACATATTGTCTTATGGATCTTTACCACGCATGCGTGTTTTGCCCCCTTTGAATAGCTGTTAAGAGCTGGTAAAAATTTCTGTTGATCTGCAGTCAATTGTCAAAATGTGTCCATCGTTGTATATGAGGAGACAAAAACTTTCCAGCAGAATGCTTGATCTATTAAGCAATGAGGAACTTTCTTTAGAAATAAAGTCAGACAAGTAGGAAGAATATCTGGAATATTCTTATGCCTCAATTCGGTCATGATTCACTAGTGTGCAAATAATTTGATCATAATGCAATTAAAGTCTAGAAGTAAATGCTTTCCAATTCTTACGACTGTTAGACACACTTACCTTTTTCACTTTAAGTAGTATTTACTGACTACTGTCACCTGTAACATCATCATAAGTCTAAATTGCAGTTACTACTTGCTGAAAGAGCATTGGAAACTATAGGACTTAGGACCATGCATTATAGAATTCAGGTAATAGTACAAAAGCCTTTTTTGAGTAGTTTTAGGTACTTTGAGATGGTCAAAATGAATTGGTTAAGTCTGTTTGGGAAATATAGCTACTCTTTCTGATATTTTTCATAATTTGGAAGATAAACTATATGACAGAGATGTCCTTAAACACCAACAAATGATATCCAGTTGGAGGATTGGACTGGTGGACTGGAGGTTAGTTAGCAGGGAATCTATTAATCACCTACTGTGTACCACGCAGTGTGCTATATGTGTGAAACATTTAGTATGCTCATTTTCAATGAGAAAGTTGCCTTAAATACTGCCTAATATCACACAATTCCTGAATGAAAGACCTAGAATTCAAAACCAGGCATGATTCTTTTTTTTTTTTTTTTGATTCTTTGATTCATGTCCAAAGTTCATAATTTTTTGATGACATGATGCTGTTTTACTTTGACTCCTTTGTGGTATTCTTCCCCTCCTCTATTTTTCAGCTAATGATGATTTCTTCAACTTTTTAATGACAGTTTCAGTATTCTAGCAGGTGCAGTCTGTGTGGGCTGGTGAGGAAGGATGAGATGGAAAAGTAACTTAGCTTTTGGACTATCAAAAGACTCGACGGTTTTGGTTTTGAATATAAGAAAAGGAGCATGAGTATTTGCTATTTTAGGCCTTCCTACCGTGATTGGTGACTGTAGAATAGGAAGTAAATTAGTAGAACAGCTGAATAAAGCTGTGACCTTGAAATGAAGGCATTTTTCCAGTGGGATACCCAGATCAGTTTCTGTATTATCTCAGAGATGCCCACTAACTACTAATTCTATTTACAGTTTATATTTTTATGGCATACACTATGCAAGAAACTATGGCATTAATAAGGAAATTAAAGATCAGTAGGCTTTAGGAAAATTAAGCAAAGCCACAAAAGCCACGTAATAATCCATTGGTTTAGGGGCAAAGACTCTTTAAGTTTTTAAAAATAGAACTTAGGTTAATTAGAATGAAGCCCATAAGACTAAATGCGTTGACCACTATACAATTTCAATTTTATTCTACTTTAATTATAGTTATAACTAAAATTATAAATACTTCTTATGAAAGTATAAATAATTAAAGTTATAAGTAAATAAAATTATAAGTAATTCTTCGTTTTACCTTTTAGTTTTGTTACTCTTATATTTTATAACACATTTCCAGTGTCATTCAATAAAGATATCTAATCTACATTTTCTAGTGTTAAGCTTAATTGTAAAAATTTCAGATAATAAAGGACATTGGGAAATCATGTAGTATCTAGCTTTCAAACCGATTTATTGCCTTAGGCAATGATATTCAGTTCTGATATGGTAACATTCCAGGGTGAGTCCAGTGATCTAAAAATTATAAAAACAAAATCTAAAAAGTAAATATATCCTTGAGTTTTCAGTTGGTTGATATAAAAAATAAGTAAACCAACTTGATCTGAATGTCATTAACAGAATACTTTAAACGGTGAGAGAACGTGCATTCTTTTCAAGTGCACATGAAACATTCCCTAAGAGACCATATGCTGGACTATAAGATAATTCTCAACTACTTTTTTTTTTTTAAAGATTTTATTTATTTATTTGACAGAGAGAGAGAGAGAGACAGTAAGAGAGTGAATACCAGCAGTGGGAGTGGGAGGAAGAAGGAGGCTCTCCCTTGAGCTGGGAGCCCAAACCTAGGACCCTGGGATCATGACCTGAGCTGAAGGCAGACACTTAATGACTGAGCCACTTAGGGGTCCCAATTCTCAACTACTTTTAAGGGATTAAGGTTATGCAGCTTGTTCTATGATGACAACTGAATTAAATAAGTTATCAATAACAAAATAATCTTAAGAATCCTAAAATATTTGGAAATTAAAGGCTAGACTCCAAAAGTCACATGGGTCCAAGAAGAAAAAGCAAGGGAAATCAGCAAATAGAACTGAAATGTTAATGGAAATACAGCATATCAAAATTTGTGAAATACAGCTAAAACAAGACTTAGATATACATTTACCTTTAAATACTAATAATGAAGGAGATTTAAATTTAGTGATCTCTATTTCCACCATCAGAAGCTTGAAAAAGAGCAATCAAAAGTAAGTAGAAAATAATAAAGAGAAGAGATTAATAAAGTAAAAATCAGACAGCCATTAGATAAAATCAATAAAACTGAAGTCTAGTTTTTTTAAAAGACCAATACAGTCAATAAACCTCTGGCCAGACTATAAAAAAGTAAGATAAATCACCAATAACAAAATTGAAAAAGAGGATATTACTACAGACTTTATAGACTTTGAGAAGATAAGAGGTACTTATGAGCAATTTTCTGCCAACAGCTGTGACACCTTAGATGCTATGGCTGAATCCTTGAAAGATACCAATTACTAAAATGAACTAAAAAAGAAATAGAAAATCAGAAGAGGTATGTATCTAAATGTATCAAAGAACTTGAATTCATAAACAGAAAACTTGCTTCAGAAAAACTTCAGACCCAGATAGTTTCATTGGTGAATCCTGTAAAATCTACGAAGGAAATATTCCAAATCTTGCAAAAACTGTTTCGGAAAACAGAAATAGAGGCTAAATTCCGTTTATGAGGTCAGCATTACTCTGATACCAGAACCAGACTACATTACAATGAAAGAAAACTGATTAATATCCTTTTATGAGCACAGATGCAAAAAAATCTTTAATAAAATATTAATAAATAAGTAATATGCTAGAGTCATTCAGCTGGGTTATACTGTAAATGTTAATCTTACTTACACCCAACCTAGCTAAATGAGACATTTAAGTTTGTACAAAACTTAAAAAAAACTCTGCTAAAGTTTATTAGACATAAAATTGCCTACTTTTAAATATAGGTTTACCAACTTATAGGTTTACTATAACTATAGGTTTACCAACTTATAAAATATCATAACACAATTCTTGTTTAGTTATTCCTATATATTCATGTATATATGAATTTCTAGATATTTCTAGAAAACAACATATTTGCTTTCTAGGAAAAAAACATATTTATATATTTATTTATACATATATATTATTTACATATATACATATACATATTTAAACATATACATATTTATATATATAAATATATAGTCCCAAGAGATATATTACATTATATATATACATAAATATATAGTCCCTTGTTTTTCTAGAACCTTTCCATTACATGGGAATTGTGCCCTATTTGACAAAAGTTTTCATAACTGAGAAGTGAAGGAAAGTAAAAGAGTAAAAAAATGATTTTAGTTAGCATCAGCTTTCCTGGCTTAGACTCACTTTTCTATTTAAGGCCAGACACTGAAAAAATACAAATCTTTTAAAATTGAAAGCATAATGTTTGCTCATGGTATAAAATTTATGTAATATAAATAAGCCAACCCCATGCTTGGCGAAAACCATTATTAAGTTCTTGATAAAACATCTCTACTCTGATTTAATAATAGATATGTCCAAGCAAAGAGAACCAGAGAGAATCAATAATTTGAGTTCTACCTTGGGCAAAATGATTGTAAGACTTAGTACTTTGGGGCCTCAGTTACCTCATCTGTAGAATGTGGGGACCCAGTTAGATATTTTTTGTGGTCTCTTTATGGTTAACTTTAAGTATATACAAATCTAAGGGAAATTTCACAACTCTTTAAAGCATAGAAATAAAAGTAAAGTCCACACTAAACAGAAGGTGGCAGTGTTGTTGAAGAAAAGGGTTAGATTTTAATCCTGGTAAATGCAGGTGGATTGCTATACAAGGTGTTTGTACTTTGGTAAAATTAGTGCTGTAGCAAATTAGTGACAAACCACTAATTTAGCAAGATTAAGATATCCTGTTACAATAGTTATGTTTTTCTGAGGTTGATAACATCATTATACATGACATTGCTTTACTGTGAAATGCAGCAGAATCAGATGTGATCGCCTAACACTCATACAAATATAGAAGTCGTGCTAAGCTCAGAGCTTTCGAGTGAATAATAATTATTGTTATATTGGTTTCAGGTATTTTGAAAGCATTCGCCTGGCTATTATTAAGTGACAACTTCCCCATACATATTTGCAATTTGGCATGGCTATTTTTAGTGAAGCAAAGTTTTTCCTTTTCTTTTTTTTTTTTTTCCAACTTTTTAAAATGAAGGAGCATTCAAGCATATATATTTTAATGTGCTTTAGACAGATTATCTTCAACACTTGGAAGTGGAATTTAATAACTCATGCTTTGTTCTATCTTAAAATACTTAATAAGAGTTTAACGCTTATGCTAGACTTAAGATATGAAGTTAAATTTATGGTCTATTGTTTATTTATCAACATACTAGAAGAATATTGTTCAAGATAGCAACCTATTGTAAGGACATTTGTTCACACTGTTTTAATAGATTTCACTTGGGTCAGGTACAGTCTCCCCCCAGGACCCCTCAGGTTCCTAGATTAAGTATACTACCTTTATTGGGATACGCCTCTCCTCTCAGCATTTCTCGGAATATCTTCTATATGGAACAATCTTCCGACCCAAACTGTCTTTCTGCCCTTCTGAAAGTTTTTGAGAAAGATTAAACTAAGATTCAATTAAATGAAGATTCAATTAAAAGAAGAAGCATGCAGATTATATGTTAATGCTAACACTCATAAAACCCTTTCCTCAGAGGGGTGTGTGCATGTGTAATTTCCACAAAACTCACATGCAAAAGGGAGAGATCAGTGTGAGAGAGTAGGAGGGCCTCTCCAGGGGTGGAAGTCAAAGCCTTCAGCCTTTGTACTGCTGAGCTGCCACCCTTTATACTTGTCAACCTGCTCCCCAATTACCATGGCTCCTGTAGCAGGAAGGCAATAATTCCAGTTTAGGTGACACTCTCCTCCTTCATGAGGCTAACTTCTCTCTTTGGCTATTATTCTATAGAAAGAATCACTCCATATCCTTATACCTTGGTTTTTCCATCCCCAATCCCATTAGTCTAAACTGCATATCCCCCTATCTGTGGTACATTCCTATACTGCCCTTACTGCCTCACATCTCCAGTGGCGGCAACAGTCATGGTGACCTTCTTGTCTTTCCTCCATTATCTGCTTCTGTCTCAGGACTTTTTTTAAATTGGCATATAATTGAGATAACGTTAGTTTCAGGTATACAACATGATGATGCAATGTTTGTGTATATTATGAAATGATCACCACAATAAGCTAGTAACATCCATCCCCATACATAGTTATAATTCTTTTTCTTGTGATGGAAACTTTCAAGATCTACTCTCTTAGCTGCTTTCAAAAATGCGATAAACACAGTATTATTAACTATAGTCACCATGCTGTATATTACATCCTGATGACTTACTCATTTCGTAACTGTACATGTCAAGATTTTTATAACTGTTGTTCCCTCTGTCTAGAATGTTCACCCTTTGATAATCACATGTCTAATTTCCTCCCAAATCTTTTTCTTCTAATGTCACTCTTTTTGTGAGGACTTCCCTCATCAACTTATCTGGAGTTGTTATTCATTCCCTTTTCTCCATTTTATTCTTCTCCAAAGTGCTACCTACCTTCCAATAACTACATAACTTACCTAATGATTTTGTTTATTGCTTGTCTCTCTATACTAGAATGTAGACTCTACCAGGGCAGGAATTTGTGTCTGTTTTATTTATTATTGCATTTTCAGTGCCTGAGATAGAGGAAGTATGCAATAAATATTTGTTAATGGAAGATATGATGGAATTTCCTCGATGGAATTTTCCAAACAGAACATTTTTCTTCTTTCATTTTATTTGAAATGTTAGAAGTAACACAAATGCAGTGAGGCAGCATATATGCTTTTAAAATGTGGTGGATATTTTTAAAAATATTTCATGAAGATTCTTTGTGTCTATAATGCAACCAAAGACAATTTACAGAAAATATGTCACTATAAGACATGAGTTAATAACCTGCTGTACAGGCTTAATAATTGAGTCTTCAGACGCAGATTGAGGCCAGCTTAAATCTTTTTCCATCTTCTCATGATGAGTTTATTATTCTTTGTTCACTGCTTCTTCTAGTAGACGACAAGGATTGTTTAGCTGGCAAGTCACTAGACAATGTTGCCAGCAGGTGCTGGCTATTCTCACTCCCTTCCTTTCCTTCTCCAGGCCAGTCTTGAAAAGTGTGAGAGGCACAACATTTTCTACAGATCATTAGTCAAAGTACTTTGTCTGAGGTGTTTGTCTAGGTTATGTGTTTAAAAGCAAAGAAGATATGGTCTATATACACAATGGAATACTGAATAATATTATTCAGCCATCAGAAAGGATGAATATCCAACTTTGTATCAACATGGATGGGGCTGGAGGAGATTATGCTGAGTGAAATAAGTCAAGCAGAGAGAGTCAATTATCATATGGTTTCACTTATTTGCGGAACATTAGGAATACCATGGAGGATATTAGGAATAGGAAGGGAAAACTGAAGGGGAAGAGATTGGAGGGGCAGACAAACCGTGGGAGACTGCGGACTCTGAGAAACAAACTGAGGGTTTTAGAGGGGAGATAGGTAGAGGGATGGGTGAGCTGGGTGATGGGTATTAAGGAGGGCATGGATTGCATGGAGCACTGGATCAAACAATGAATCATGGAGCTCTGCACCATGGTGACTAACATAACATAATAAAAATAAAAATAACTACAAATAAAAATAACAAAATAATCAAAATAAAAACAATGCAAGTTAAAATATTATACTTAAAAGTATTCTGATTACACTTTATCTGTTGAACTAGAGAGCAAATTTTCATATGCTCAGAACCAAAGTGGACAGCCCTCTTTTTTTTATAAACATAATTTATAATTTAGCCTTATTTCAAAATTCCTCCCCGCCCCTACCGCCTTTTCTCTTGAACAGACCTTTCCAGGCTTCACATGTTCAAATTTTCCTCATTCTTTAAGGGTCAGTTCAAAGGCTATCCCTTTTTTCTTTTTATTCCTGACTTCTCCAGATAGAGAGCAATATCTATCTTCTTTCCACAACCAAAGCATTTTGACTCTATCTGCATTAAATGTTAGTTAGTCTTGCATTTCCAGGAGCTTACAGGCCAGCAAAAAGATAAGACATATATGCTAATAACTATGATACTGAGTTGATTGGTATATCCTTTTAAATAATCATATAAAGTCCTGTGAGCATTTAAAGACAGAGCCATGACTTCTGACTGATTTAGCCTGGGCCTTTCAGGAATGGATACAATTGTATCCATTGTGGGAGAAATATTGTATCCATGGGTGGGAGAAATAGCAGAGAGGGGGAGGAAAAGAGAGCTCACAGGGGGGATGGACTGAGGCATGCCAGTAGGACTTCCTGTAAGAAACAGAAATTGGCTCAATGAATATAGTGTCACAGTTTATCAAAGGGAAGTGAATGGGAGCTAAGACAGGAGAGATAGGCCAGGGCCAAATCATGAAGGGTTCCGAGTGCCAGGCCACAGAATTAAGTTTGCTGTTGTAAACATTTCATCAGAGGAATCAATGGACAGAGATGCACTTAAAAGGAAGATTAAACTAAAGCGGCGTGTATGTAGGACGGTTAACGGGGGAAGAGACTATAAACAAGGAGTTGAGTGCGACCATTGAATGAAGACATGATCACAACAGCAGCAAATGAGAAAAGAAGAGAGTGGGATGGCTGGCCGGGCTGAGCTAGAAGTGACAGGACCAGAGGACTGACTGGCTGAGAAAAGGGCAGAGGTGGAGCTGTGTCCAGGTTGTTGAGAGGATGGCACTCACGAGCCAAAATACATGTGCAGTTTTCCACATATGCAGAAAGAGGAGCTGTTACTGGACAAGGGAGGAAAGGTTGAGTCTGAGGTGGTTTCAGGAGCTCCTCAAAGAGTTACTCTGTAGTAGGTTATCGGATGCAACATGTTGGATTCATGAATAGCATTATGTGAGCAGCTTAAAGTGAGGAATGGAGGCTGAAATTTTTCATTTTCACCTTTCATCTCTACAGAGTGATGGCACAGTGCTGAGCACCCTATACGTAGTTCAAGAAAAACATATTGACTGACACTGCATTTTACTTTAAAAGCCAGGTTAGGGGGAAGAAGGTATTAGCCTAACTCTGAAATTTCTGATTAAAAAAAAAAAACCCAAGCCTCTAAAGTGCCCTTCATTGGCTAGCCTGAGGCTTGAAATTCTCTCCACTTAAATCCCTTGAGCTACTACAATGTAGCTGGATATTAACATGTAAATGATGGCATATTCTTTAAAAGAATGTATCAGTTCCTTAGAAGACACCTGGTCCTCAGGGAATAAGAGAAAGGACAGATACTTTGAGAGGGGAGGGAATGAGAAGGGATATTGTCAAGGGTCAGTGAGTGGTCCAGTACAAAGGTGAATTTGGGGCAGACAGGAAGCAGGGGCTGGAAAGAAGAAGGTGGGCAGGCAAAACCCAACAGATGTTCACCATGCTGAATGCTAACCATGATGAGTGGACTTAATTTATAGTGTCATTTGTCCTCATTTAAAAAAAAATGGAAATTACTGTATAACAGTGACTATGAGGTGAGAAGTCAGGTGACCTGGCTGCCCTCCCCTAACTGGTTATATTGCTTGAGGCAATCTTTTAACCTTCCAGTACCTCTGTGTGGAAAGAAGCTTTGGATCCAGAAAAATCTGAAAGCTTGGCTCTTTCATTTACTAGCTGTGTGCCCTTAGAAAATGTACTTAACCTTGTTGATCCTTAATTTCCATCTTTGTAAAATGGAAATGTCATTACTTCATAACTTTTTTTAAAGGGTGAATGAAATGACAAATATATGACATAATTGGCTAATACTGGGATTTCAGTAAATGTTATCCTCTTTCCCCTTTCCCTGTCTTCATTGCTTGAATCTATGTAATGACAGAACTGGACTAGATGAACTGTACATACCCCTCCCCTTGCCTTTTTTTTTTTTTTAATGATTCTATGAATTCTTGAAATCCTTCCTCCCACTTTCCTGCCAAAAGTTTCCAAGAATCATAAATTAATGCTGCCATGAAAATGATTCAAATAAATGACTTCCTTCCTTTCTGTCTCTCTGGGATGGTGGTGGTCCCTCTGTTACCCTTCCTTTCCTTTTCCCTCTCTCTCTCTCTCTCTCTGCATCTTAGGTCTTCTAAAGGGAGACTGGGGACCTTTCAAAATTATACTAAATAATCATGTGTGAAAAACAAACTCTGGAAAGGCTGGAAAGAGCCTTGTTTTCACAAAGGCTATTTATTTTTTTTTAATTGGCCAACACATTAACACAGATATTGGTAGGAGGAAATAAAATTAGATTTCCTTAGTTTTGGTGATGGTGATTCAGCATACATGTACTATTTTCCAGGGGAAAAATACCCTTGATATTCCCTGGGTAGTCAAGGAAATGAGTCCTTATGGTAATCCACACAAATACTGATGGCCAGGAACTGCTAAGGCCACTTGTGGGGATAGTGATCGAGCAGAGGTGTTCAGAGATTGCCTGGTACAATGAATACGAGACTCGCGCTTCATGAAGTTTCCAAAGCCATACTTTATTTTTCTAGGCTACATATCTGACTCAGGGATGGGGTCTTCCACTGTCTGGTTCAGACTCTTGAATCCCAGCTCTTAAAATTTGGGTTGAAGTGAGCTCCCTGCCAGATTTTTTTTCTATTCCTTACAACAGTTATGCTTCTGTTTTGTCCCTCAAGTGTTCTGTGGTGGGTGCTTTTTCTTTTTATTATTCCTCCTGCTCATTCCTTGGCCTTTTCTGTTCTTATTTGAACAGAAATTCTGTTTTTCTTTGGTTCACCTCAAGTAAGGCTCCAACCTGACCCCCTTTTATGAGTAGAAAAGAGTTCTTTTCTGTGTTTTGCTCTAAGACTCGCCCATTGACAATACTCAGGATCCTCACCTGGAACCCAGGGTGACCTATTGTGTGCTGGGTGAAACTGGTAATGGATCTTAACAAGACACCAAGCACATAAGAGAAAGGAAGCCAGTCCTCTTTTTCTGTAAGTTAACTTGCTATTCAAAGAATAATGTTTTTCATGTTTGTACCTGAAAAACAAAAGAAGAATGTAAATTTCTGCTATTATTTAGTCACTCTCCGTTTCAATCAATTAATTTGTGAGAAACTCATCTGAAAAGGTTGTAAATAGGGCTTGATCTAATGAGACTTCTGTATGGACTGGCTGGAAAGAGGATGATGCTCCAATTCACCTAAAATCCCGATTCTGGGCTCAAACTTTTCATTAACTAAGACAAAGTTTCTCCTGGACAAAAAAAATCATCTGTGCTTTTTTCTCCACCAAAAAGTTTGAACTCTGAAGTCTTGTAGTAGCATCAGAGAATATTCTGAGTATCATCTGTGTCATTAATTTCTCATGCGGTAGAATGATACCTATTGCTATTATAAGCTATTTCCCTAAAATTTAATAGACTTATTTCTGAGAACAGAGATGATAAAGATGATTACCCTTAGGGAACAAGAGCAAAGAATTCATATATTTGGATTGATCCAGAGTTGGGTTTTGTAGAATGAAGAAGACCAGGAGGGCAAGAGAGGTGAGGGAATATTGAGGATCTAACTGAAGGTGTATAGTGATGAAGATTTAGCTCAAAAGGAAGCTAATAGATTGGAAATAACTGGGAAGGGGTTGTTATGGAGGAACCAGAGGTTTCAGTGAGGTGAACAATTAGATACACTATGCTAAGGTAGTGAATAAGTTGTACAGTCAGGAGATGTTGGTCATTCAGTGAAGGAATTTAAGATTTCTGAGGGAGTAAATAAGAAGGCCTCCATGACTACATGTAGACACTTTGAGAGAGGAACTTCAGTAGCTAAGACTGGAGACGTAGGGTGGGGCCAGACTGAAGGTCTCGTATGCCTCTTTGAGGAGCTTGAACTACCTCTGAAGACAGCTGAGGTGTAGCAGTGAAGATCTTTATACTCTGGGGTGACGGGGCCAACAGTTGCTTTTAGGGTCAAGTATGTGAAAGCTTGAAGGATGGGGGACATTGCAGGCAGAAGACCAGTTCAAAGGTTATTTCATCAATCCCTTTGACAGACAAGGAATGGTTGGCCTAAGGCAGAGATTTGATTTGTGAAGCTTTTCTGTGATAGAACTAATGAGTTTTGGTGACTCATTGGGATGTCATTGGTAAAAGAAAGGGAGGAAGCACAGAATATCCCCAGGATTTTACATTTGGAGTATCACCATGAATTGAGGTAAAGCGAAAAAGAATAGGTTTCAAAGAGGGGTGGGGTGAGACAAAACTAAAATAAGGTTTAGTTACAGTATGTGAGGAGAATCTGTGAAACATAAAGATGGACGGACCTGTGTGTCAGGAACTTGAGAGAGACTGGGGCTGGAGATGAAGATTTGAAACTCACACCCGAGCACCTGGGTGGCTCAGTGGGTTAAGCCGCTGCCTTCGGCTCAGGTCATGATCTCAGGGTCCTGGGATCGAGTCCCGCATCGGGCTCTCTGCTCAGCAGGGAGCCTGCTTCCATCTCTCTCTCTCTCTCTCTGCCTGCCTCTCCATCTACTTGTGATCTCTTTCTATCAAATAAATAAATAAAATATTTAAAAAAAAAAAAAAAGAAACTCACACCCTACATAGATGGTAGCCGAGATCATAAAGGGAGGGGAGGTGGTGCGAGGGGAGAAGAGGACTCAATATGTAAACATGAGATCTGCTAAGAGCAGAGGTAGAGGCGAGTTAGGAGAGAAGATAGGCAGAGTGGGAGGAGGAGAAGCAGAAGCAAATGGGGTTCTGGAGAGCAACGAAAGAGACAATCAGCATCTTAAATATTGCAGAAGAGCAGGAATGGCAAAGACAGAAATAGGGCTGGCTTTAGCAATGGGAAAGTGACTGGTTATTATAATCAGAGCAATTTCAGGGAGGTAGGGAGGCAGTGAATTGAGGAATATACTTATACTGAGAAAAAGTAGGTAGTGAAGATAGAACTCACCTCTGAGAAGTTTGGGGATAAAGTAGGTGTACAGCAATAGAAAAGGAGGACCTCTGATGAAAGGAATTGAAGGACTCAAATACCAAATGTCTTAACATTGCAAAGGCTATGAGAGAGTCTTCTTATAGCTGTGGCTTCCTGGGCTTGAACTAATGTAACAGTTATGACTTGGGGGATATGAATTTGATCTTTGGAATGTCTAAATCTGTTTGCCAGCAAGCTGTATTATAGTCAACTCTGCTGGATATTATTTTAAAGAATTTAAAGCTATTCCTTTTGTTTTCCTTATCCATCTGCAAACATTTTTTTTTTTTTTTAATCCAGAGTTAGTCTATGAGGACATTTCACAGCCTGTGGCAGACACAGGCTCTGAGAACTTCTCTTCCATGGACTGTTTCCAAGTCTCCCCTAGTTCTCTGAGACCCTCTGGGAGTGAGTTTCACTGTGCATGAGGAGTCAGACATCTTTAGTGCTTTTGGTTGTTATTTCCTTGATACAGATGGACCCACAGCCTTCTGTGGAATTCCTGCCCTAATCTCTTTGATGAGTGACACATTAGCTATGAAGACTATTTTCAAGTTATTGTTTTAATAGACCTTTTCCATCAGGCTCAAATAAACCATGACTACTTCACACTGGTTGGAAGACAGATTTAGAGTTAATGGGAGAGCACTACTAAATAGCAGTATAATACATGGAAAATTTACCTCCTTTTAATGTCATATTTCTTTCTAAATGGCTCTGATGAGTGGTTTTTTAGAAGGCTCACGAAAGTAGCAGAGTATTTAAAAAGTTAAAGCTTTATGACAGGTTTCAAAAATATCTGAAAGTCAGTATATATGTTCAAACTTAATACTTCCATATCATAATACCCATAATAGATTTTAAAAACTTTTCTTGGCAATTAAAAAATTAACTATTGCTAAAGAGATATAAAAAAAAAAACCCTTAAAACCAAATGAAATGTGTCAAGATTATTAGGTAGAAGCTGAAAATAAGTCTGTGGGTTGGAGAATAAGGGTAGACTTTTTATTTAAAGCTATCTAGAATTTAGACAATGTGAAATTACTAATCAGTGTAATTCTTTCCTGTGGCAACCAGGAGAAATAATTCTCCTTCTACTTTCTTCAGTGATTAGAAATCTAACCACTGTCTTTGTGCTTATGACACTGTGACCTCTAAAACCATGGAAGACAAGGGTAGCACTAAATGCAGTGTTGGACCAGGTAAAATTTGTTTTCAGTACCTTCAGGTCTTCCTTTCTCTCCTCTCTCTCAGGGCTCTCAGATTTTTCCTGGCTCCTTGCCCTGCCTAAACTTTCTCTTAGAGAAGGGTCAGCAAAGGCAATGTTTAGTTTAAATTGAAGTTTGCCTATGTTTTACCTCTTCTAAAGGAATTTGTAAGTTTTATTTCTAATTATCATATGAAAGAAAGGATTTGTGTTCTATCAGATTTTCAGGCATTAGTCAATGGATGAAAAGGTCTTTGCAGGGAAAAATGGGCTTCTTGGTATATCACACAGATAGCAGCTTACCATAAACACCTATGCAAGACCAGCATGGTTTTAACAAGTGGGCTGAAAGTGACTGTGTATTTATCATGTGCATAAGATAAGCCACATGTGTGTGAATGTTGGGACTGCCTACTCTTTTTGCTCATATCCTACTTAATCCTCAACCCACACAATCCAGCTTCTCTACCTCTTCACCCCTCTTAAAGTCATTAATGGCTCCTTAGTTATCCAATCCAGTAGACTTTTCTTTTTCCTGTGCTTTTCATGTCCTGGCAGCAACATTTTGTATCAACAGCCAGTTCCTCCCCCTCTCTGTGGTGTCCAGAGGTTCCAGTCCCTCCTTGGAATTCTTTATTTATTTATTTTTTTAAAGATTTTTATTTATTTATTTGACAGACAAGAGATCACAAGTAGGCAGAGAGGCAGGCAGAGAGAGCGGGGAAGCAGGCTCCCTGCTGAGCAGAGAGCCCAATGTGGGCCCGATCCGAGGACCCTGAAATCACAACCTGAGCTGAAAGCAGAGCTCAAACTAATGAGGCATGCAGGGGCCCCTCTCTTTGGCATTCTGCTGACGTAGCTCACCTTTCCTATGACAGACTTCTGGGTCCTTTCTTCTGTCATCTACCTTCTAGCTGGGCAGATTCATTCATGTCCATCACTTGAACTGTTCAATCTGTCCTCTTCCTATCCAAATCTCTATGCTAACCTCCAGATCCAACATCTGCACCTGCAAATTCCATAGACACCTCATATGTCCTAATCTGAAGTCACAAACCTCCTTTTTTTGCCCTTAAAAATATCATCTGTTCTAATCAAGATAGAAACTTCAGCATTATTCTTGTTTCCTGCCTCTTTCTCACTTTTTCCCTATCAATTACCAAATTCTGTAAGTTTGTGCTTCTAAATATGTATTTGAGCACACCAGCATTTCTATTTATTGTGACTACTGATTTATGTTAGGCACTTTCCATCTCCAGCCTGGGATTCTTACTCTGCTTTTCCTCTGCTCCAGGTTTTGTTTTGTGGCTAGAGTGACCTTTCCAAACTTGAAATTAGTATTTGTCCCTTTGTCCTGGTTCTTTGTGTATCAACTGTAGAATAAAGACTGAATTCTGTAGTCAGACATGACTGTTCTGTTTCTTATCAGCTGGTCCACTTTTCTGCCCTAGCTCTCTGACTCTCCATTCATATTTCTCCCTTTTGCAACATCAGTCTCTTTGAAGCACATCAAGCAGGTGTCTCCATCCTCTGGATTTGGACAGTTGCCATTCCATATGCCTAGAATGCCCTCTCATCCTTCCCAGGATAAGAAAAATCTCTTTTCCATTTATTTTTTTTCCTTTGTGAATTTTTGTCTGACACCTCCAGACAGACATTGGGTCCTCATTGTATCTTGTACATACTCCTAATAATTCTGTTGTCATATTGTATTGTAATTGTTGGTTTACCAGACTATCTTTCCACCAAACTCTAAATTTCTTGAGGGCAGGAACTGCGTATTTACATATGTACCTGTGGTTTCTAGAATAATGTGTAGCATTTTCTTTCTTTCTTTCTTTTTTTTTTTTTTTTTTTGGTGTGTGTGTGTGTGTAGCATTTTCAAAAGATATTTATTCAATGAATGAATGTGTGGATTAATTTGAAATGCCTAATAATATTTCTCTTTTTTTCCCCCTAAAAGTGTTGGGGCCCTTAAGAGGCTCATCTGCTAAATTCTTTACCCTAGTTCCTTTGTAGACGTTCTTTTTTTTTTTTTCCTTAAGATTTTATTTATTTATTTATTTGACACAGAGAGAGACACACAGCAAGAACAGGAACACAAGCAGGGAGAGTGGGAAAGGGAGAAGCAGGCTTCCTGCCAAGCAGGGAGCCCGATATGGGGCTGGATTTTAGGACCCTTGGGTCATGACTTGAGCCGAAGGCAGACACTTAAGGACTGAGCCATGCAGAGGCCCCCTCTTTTGTAGACATTCTTATGTTTTCTAAGAGTAATCATTTATAGGATGTTCCCATTTTATACTCTTAAATCACTCTAGTAGTTCCCGTTATGGAAACTCAGAAATGAGATACAAACCACAAAAGGGCAGTGATAAGGAAGAAAGGTAAACTCCAAATATAGCTCTACTTTTTTTCTAAAGGAAATAACATTTGAGCTTATTTTAAGAGTATCATTGTGATCACAAGGTACCGATTTAAAATACCAGAGAAATATTCTAATTTATTTGGTCTTTCCAATTGGTTGGCACTAAATATTTAGAAACTGATATTTCATCAGAATGATTTCCTTTTTGGCCCTAATATTTAATTCTTCAGTAAAGGCAACACAACACCTTGGGACCCTTTTTATGCAATTACAGGCCTGGGAGCTGGGAAGTGTTCTATAGTGTTCTCTTGATCAACACAGAACATGTTACAGAGAACAGTTATCGAGCAGTTACCACCAGACAGGTACTGTTTTTAGTTGCTTTCATATATTAATTCATCCTGTGAAGTATGCACTATTATTATTAATTTTTAAGTTTTATTTTATTTTTCAGTGTTCCAAGATTCATTGTTTATGCACCACACCCAGTTCTCCATGCGATACGTGCCCTCCTTAATACCCACCACGAGGCTTGCCCAACCTCCCAAACCCCTCCCCTCCAAAACCCTCAGTTTGTTTCTCAGAGTCCATAGTCTCTCATGGTTTTTCTCCCCCTCTGATTTCCTTCAAGTCACTTCTCCTCTTCATCTCCCTGTGTCCTCTGTGTTATTCCTTATGCTCCACAAATAAGTGAAACCATATGATAACTGAATCTCTCTGCTTGACTTATTTCACTCAACATAATCTCTTACTCCTGTCCATGTTGATACAAATTTGGGTATTCATCCTTTCTGATGGAGGCATAATACTCCATAGTATATATGAACCATATCTTCTTTATCCATTTGTCCGTTGAAGGACATCTTGGTTCTTTCCACAATTTGGCAACTGTGGCCATTGCTGCTATGAACATTGGGTTACAGATGGCCCTTCTTTTCACTACATCTGTATCTTCAGGGTAAATAGCCAGTAGTAGGTATGCACTATTATTATCCCTCATTTTACAGATGAGGAAGCTGAGGCATAGAGAAGTAACTTGTTTAAAAGTACAGAAATGTTTTTTTAAAAAGTATATAAATTAAGTGGTAGAATCGGGATTTGAACCTACCTAGTTCAGTCTGTTCATATGATATATGAGAAAACTAAGAGCCATCAAAGGTCTTAATTACAAGAGGCAGAGTCCTACATTTTTGGCTTCTGGTAGTATGTTAGCACTTTTTGATTTAGTCAGGGTATGTGTTGCAAACTAGTAAACCATTGGAAATAGTCCTTTCCCATAGCCAGTGTTAGCTTTATTCAGTGGTTGTTCATAGCAAGAGAAATTTTCTTTTGAAAGTTCTCTTTAATTCAGAATCAGAAAAAAATCTCAGATAAAACACACATACCCACACATAACTACACACACACTCGCAATGAACATTCTCAATCAAAGTGAGTCCCTTTGATCATTGTGGGATATAGAACAGGCCAGAAAATCTAACTACACCCATATAAACAGTATAACAAAATGCAAGAATATACTGATTATTACTTGAGATTTGCTTTTAGAATTATTAAAATTTAACTTCAATACAAAACTATTTAATATCCAGTTCTTCTCTAGTTTTGATGTAAAAGTTTGAATCCCCAAGTTCTTGGCCTCGTTTTGGGAAGCAGTGGACCCATATGGGACTGCACATGTTAAGTTGCTATGGTTGTGATTTGCAAGGCTCATGAAGAAAGCTATTTCACTGTTTTCTGTGGGGATTACAGAAATAATTGTCACACTGGTTTTTGTATCTTTAAATTAGAAGTTCTTGGTGGTGGTGGGCTATTCTTTTAGCAGCATGTTTCTGCTTATTGAAAAGCTTTGCTGAACACAATATACCCACTTTGCTATGTAAATAAAGACATTCTTGTTGGAATAATGAAGTTCATGGGATGCCTCTTCTGGTAGGCTTATCTGTCAATCTGTGTTTAGTTGACTTTCCCAGCCCACCCATTCTAATTACTGCTTTTCAGTCTCTTAGAATGGGGATCTAAGAAGGGGATTTGTTACAATTGGGTTACTTAAATAGAATTTTCCAAATATACAGTATCTCCTCCTCAGATCACAAATTCACTCCCCCATTCCTTCCTACTTGCTTTAGATAATAGCTCGTGGCAGGCTGTTATTAAGAACTAAAGGGCAGGTTTCAAGCACCCTCAATTTATGAAATGGTGAGGGCCAGTCGGTAAACTGCATGTGTTTGGGATTATTACACTTTATTATAATTTCATTTTGACTGCCGCTGAGTTTAAGAGTGTGAATTCTTTTTATGGAGATAACTTCATGAATGCTGAATGGCAGATATGCTGTCAGTCATCTGTCCATTTTGGGCACTAAAGTTTGGCTGACTTTTGACTAAATATGGGTCATATTCTAAATTTTTTTTTATCATCCAGTAACTTCATATAGAATCTATTTTTTTGAGAAACATGTTAAAATGTTAAATTGAAAGTATGGAGGAAAATATTACCTTGAAATGTAGCAGACCTGTGACATTATTTGTGTTGTTTAGCAAGGCAGTATATATCTTTGCAATATCCCTGCCCTTGCCCTCTTGGCCAGTGACTCAGAGACAGCTTTTCAAAAGCTAAGAATATGGTCTATGTCACATTAGTGCAGAGATCTCTACATATCTTCTTGGATATAAAAGCCTGCAAGCCTGCTGTCTCCTGTTGTGACTTATTTATAAAGGAAACACTGGAGGCAAAATTTCTTGCTTTGTAAAATGAATGGTTCTTTTTTATTTGCTCTTCTAAAGGGTTGCAAACTTTACATGGTTTATAATCCCTTTAAGCAGTCATCTTATCCTAATATTTTCCTTTCCCAATCTTCCTTTCTCTGCTGCCCTTCTTAAATCTATTACTGCCTGAATTTCTCATCGCCCACTCATGTCAGTTCCTGGTAGACTGGCTTCCATTCCCATTCCCCTCTCCTGGGTCACTGATGGTCTCCTCATTGGCAAATCCAGTGAATATCTTTTTTGTATTTATGTCTTTCTATTCATGTATTCATGTCTCCATTTTGTCTCCATCTCCAACAAATGATTGATGTTATTGATCATTTCCCCATGTGCTTCTTTGTAGGAACAACAATAGTAATAATGATTAATGAAAATATTGATGATAAATGTACTTACAAATTATATAATAGGTATTTTTAACAATAATTATTGCTATTTCAATTCTTAGGACTGTAAAATTCTGGTTCTTCTATTTTCAAGTCAATTTTCTCTATCTTCTTTAATGACTCTACTTTCTTCTATAATCTACTCTCTGCAGGCATTTTCCAATTTACTTAATCTAGAAATTTGAAAGTGACCTTGTTTTCTTGCTCTCTTTCTTCCCCCTCATAATTCCTCAGTAAACAAATCTTTTGGATCTCCCTCTGTGGTATCTTTCACACTCAGCCCTTTCTTCTCATTGCTACCCTCCAATCTAAGTGTTCAGCAACTCATGTCTGGACTTCTGCCTCCCAGTACAGTCTACATATCACTGCTGAAGAGAATTCTCTATTCCACTAATATACACAGAAATAATCTGGATGTGAAGTAAAGCAGTGGTGGTAGGAATGAAGTAGAACAAGAGATATTTAGGATTCACAGGATTGGGTACTGGGGACATTGAGTTGGGATAGTGTTCTGGGCATCATTGTCTAGAGGACATTTGAAGTTACGGAAGAACATGAGATCACCCTAGAAAGAGAAAGCTTGGGACAGAATTTCACTACTGAAGGACAAAGCTGATCTTATTCTCCTAGTAGTGCAGTTAGGACCCTTTATTCAAACAAATTCTTAACTGGATGTCAGTATGTGAAGCACATAAAAACAAACCTCCTTATGCCAAAGGCTAGTGTGCTTGACCTCCCCATGTTCTTGCTCTGTCACTGGTTGGGGTTCCTGAAGCACCACAGGGAAACCATGTGGTACAGCAAGGAGGGGAAAACATATTAATTGAGTATCTCTTGTCCTAGGCACTGTTCTAGGTACTTCCCATGTGAATGACTTATGATGATGATGATCCTGGAGAAGGTAAGTAGAATCAGTAACTACTCTTTTCTGAGCTATTAAAATTATCACTAAGAAAACTCTTGCAAAAGCATTAAAAAAAAAAAAAATCCTTCATTCCACTTGGAACGGGTCTATGAGCTTTCGAAATCACATACAAACATGGATAGGTTAAACCTGTTACACAAAATTGGTTGCTAGAAGCTGTTCAACTCTAGAAATGTAATGTATTCACATTTCTTTTTCAGAAAATCTCTCCTGAAAATATAGACGTTCCAGGTCACTATTCGTGATAACCCCTATGAATATTATTAGGATAATTAGGATTATTTTATCAGATTCTTTTAGCACAACTGGCAAAGTCATCCTATACTCTCTCTTTTTTATTTTTAAGGGCCATAACTGATACATCACAAATGGTTCTTAGATGTGTGTTGTGTTTAATTTTAAAAGATTTTCTCTGCTTGATGTCTCTAGAAGTTTTTAAACAAATACTATAGAGAAATTTATTTGACAGCTTTCACAAGTAAACTGTTATCATCCTGGTATATATTTAAAAAGTTTTTCTTAACTTTTGTCAGTGTATACTAGTAAAATTTTGTGTTATGTTCATAGTGGTACTGTAAGCTCCTTGGCTTTGTATTACTTTATTTCATCAGAATGTTGTATCAAAGCTTTAAAATGAAATTTCTATAAAGAATTAGAGTTTTCCATGTGTTAAGTTTTAAATAAATTATGATTTAAAGTCCTCCCTTTATTATTTTTTAAAATATTTTATTTGTTTATTTGACAGAGATCACAAGTAGGCATAGAGGCAGGCAGAGAGAGAGAGGGGGAAGCAAGCTGCCAAGCAGAGAGCCCAATGTGGGGCTCGATCCCAGGACCCTGGGACCACGACCTGAGCTGAAAGCAGAGCCTTTAAGCCACTGAGCCACCCAGGCGCCCCTAAAGTCCTCCCTTTAGATGCATTAATTCACTTTGATTTTGTCTATTCTTTGTGAATACTTTTCAGACTTCTATAGATTTCCTTAAGGAAACTGTTTATAATTTTTAATAGAATAATATATTATGTGTTTTTAAGATCCTATGATATGTCATGAACCAAACTCTTTTGTATATATACTTCATGCTTAGAGACTATAAGCACGTAAGTTGATGTTCATGTACATACTTAAATATTTAGGTTTTAAGTTTCTAAATTAACATTTTAAAACAGGGCTTTCAGAGTTTCCAAATCTGAGGAAATGTCCCTTCTATTGTTTTTGATAAGCAACAAAAACTGTTTTCAAATTAATTTTTCAGGTGAAAATTTAACTTTTCACATTTTAATGGGTTGTTTTGGAAATAAAATCTTTTCCACAATAAGAAGCAAAAATTACAAGCCAACTAAGATATACCAAGGGCTTTAGGACTATCTCATTAAAGCAGCAAATGACCTAAGGTTTGGCTTTTTTTTGTTTGTTTGTTTTGTTTTGTTTTATTTTTTTTCTTTGTAAGATAGTTAATGGACTGCCATTGTTCTCTTCATTGCTGGGATTATTGTGACCTGAATTAGGAAAGCTTTTGTACTTTCACCCTTTAATTTAATTAGATAATGATTTTGTAGTCAGGAGTTCCCTGGAGATAACAAATTTATTGACACTGTAAATCAACCTCTGGATGCAATTTCATGTTGTTCATTTCATTGCTGGTGGACAGAGAGTCCACATGGAATATGGGACAAATGTTAATTCTGCCAACTATTAAGTCTTCAGTGATCTAGGCCTATCTTTTTTTTTTTTTTTTTTTTAGATTTTATTTATTTATTTGACAGACAGAGATCACATGTAGGCAGAGAGGCAGGCAGAGAGAAAGGAGGAAGCAGGCTCCCCACTGAGCAGAGAGCCCGATGCGGGGCTCGATCCCAGGACCCTGAGATCATGACCTGAGCTGAAGGCAGAGGCTTTAATATACTGAGCCACCCAGGCGTCCCTAGGCCTATCTTGAAACAAATGGTGGAAAGGTTGGGATAGGAGGCTAAATCCATGAAGTCCTGCAGAGATGTCCTGCATTTCATACAATTAAATATGTTAAGATGTTGGGTACTAGAATATTGCAATAAAGTAAGTCAGATGAATTTTTTGTTTTCCCAGTGCATAAACATGTTTACACAATTTTATAGCCTATTAAGTATGTGGTAGCATAATGTTTTAGAAAAACAATGTACATACCTTAATTAAAAATACTTTATTGCTAAAAATGCTAACCATCATCTGAGCTTTCAGTGAGTCATACAAAATCTTTTCACTGGTGAAGGGTCTTACTTCAGTGTTGATGGCTGTTGACTGATCAGGGTAGTAGCTGCTGAAGGTCAAGGTGACTGTGGCAATTTCTTAAAATAAGACAACAGTTCTGCCCACATCAACTGACTCTTCCACTCATGAACAATTTCTTTGGAGCATGTGATACTATTTGATAGCATTTTATTCACAAGAAAACTTATTTCACAACTGGAGTTGATCTTTTTTTTTTTTTAAAGATTTTATTTATTTATTTGTAAGAGACAGAGGGAGAGAGAGCAAGCGAGCACAGGCAGACAAAGAGGCAGGCAGAGGCAGAGGGAGAAGCAGGCTCCCTGCCGAGCAAGGAGCCCGATGTGGGACTCGATCCCAGGACCCTGGGATCATGACCTGAGCCGAAGGCAGCTGCTTAACCAACTGAGCCACCCAGGCGTCCCTGGAGTTGATCTTTTAAAACCCTGCTACTGCTTTATCCACTAAATCAGTACAATATTTGAAATCTTTTGTTGTCATTTCAACAGTCTTCACAGCATCCTCACCAGGGGTAGATTCCATCTCAAGAACCACTCACTTTTCTCACTCAAAAGAAGCAAACCCTCATCTGTTAAAGTTTTATCATGAGACTATAATAATTCAGTCCCACCTTGAGGCTCCACTTTTAATTCTAGTTTTCTTGCTATTCCCACCACATTGGCATTTACTTCTTCTACTGAGTTCTTGAGCTCTTCAAAGTCATCCAGGGGGATTCAGGACCAGCTTCTATTGAACTACTGTTAATGTTGGTATGCTGACCTCTTTCCATGAATCGCAAGTGTTCATAATGGCATCTAGAATGGTGAATCCTTTCCAGGGGGTTTTTAATTTATATTGCCCAGATCCATCAGAAGAATCATTATCTAAGGTAGCTATAGTTTTATGAAATACATTTCTTAATTAATAGGATTTGAAAGTCAGAATTACTATTTGATCCATGGGCTGCAGAATGGATGCTGTGTTAGTAGGCATGAAAACAACATAATCTCATTGTCCATCTCCATTAGAGCTCTTGGTGCATTGTCAACAAGCAGTCATATTTTTAAAGGAATCTTTACTTCTGAGCAGAAGGTCTCAACAGTGGGCTTAAAGTATTTAGAAAACCATGTTGTATATGGATGTGCTGTCATCTAAGATTCTTCCATTTATAGAGCATAAGCAGAGTAGATTTTGCATAATTCTTTGCATAATTTTCAAGAGCCCTAGGAATGGTAAATGGATATTAGCTTCAACTTAAAATCACCAGCTGCATTAGCTCCTAACAAGAAATTCAGACTGATCTTTGAAACTGAAGTTGGGCATTTATTTCTCTTCTCTAGCTATGAAAGTACTAGATGGCATCTTCTTTCTGGTAGAGGGCTATTTCATCTACATTGAAAATCTGTTGTTCATTGTAGCCACCTTCTTCAATTATCTTAGCTGGATCTTCCGGAAAACTTGCTGAAGCTTCTACATCAGCACTTGCTTCTTCATGTACTTTTATGTGATGGGCAGAGCTTCTTTCCTTAAATTCTGCAAACATACCTCTGATAGCTTCCAGCTTTTCTTCTGAAGCTTCCTTACCTCTTTCAGCCCTCACGGAATTGAAGAGAGTTGGGGCCTTGGTCAGGATTAGGCTTTGGCTTAGAAGAATGTTGTGCCTGGTTTGATCTATCCAGACCACTCAGACTTTCTCCCTCTCAGCAATAAGACTGTTTTTCTTTCTTGTCATTTGTGTATTCATTGGACTAGCATTTTTAATTTCCTTCAACAACTTTTCCCTTGCACTCACAACTTGGCTAACATGTGTTGGCTTTTGATATGCCTCCCTCACTATGCTTAATCATTTCAAGCTTTTGATTGAAAACGAGAGAAGTGTGACTCTTCCTTTCACTTGAATGCTTAGAGGTCATCGCAGAGTTATGAATTGGTCTAATTTCAGTATTGTTGTGTCTCAGGAAATAGGGAGGCTTGAGGAGAGGGAGAGAGATGAGGGGGAATGGTTGGTTGCTGGAGCAGTCAGAACATAAACAACATTTATCACTTAAGTTCACCATCTTACAAGGGTGTGGTTCATGGTGCCCCAAAACAACTACAATAGTAACATCAGAGATCACTGCACACATATCACTGTAACAAATATAAGAACAATGAAAAAGATGGAAATGTTATGAGAATTATCAAAATGTGACACAGAGACATGAAGTGGGTAAATGCTATTAGAAAAATGGTGCCGATAGACTTGCTCAATGCAAAGTTACCACAAAACTTCAATTTGAAAAAATTGCAGTATCTGTGAAAGGCAATAAAACAAAGTATTTCTTTTTTTTTTTAAGATTTTATTTATTTGTTTGTCAGAGAGAGAGTATTAGAGAAAGCATAAGCAGTGGGAATGGCAGGCAGAGGGAGAAGAAGGCTCCCTGCTGAGCATGGAGCCTATGCAGAACTTGATCCCATGACCCTGGGATCATGACCTGAGCTGAAGGCAACCACTTAACCAACTGAGTCACCCAGACATCCCTAAAACAAGGTGTTTCTATATATAATTTAACTGACAGAAAGTTTCGTGTGCCAAAGTGAGGAGTGATAGGAGATGAGTTTAGAAGGCTAGGCAGGGGACAAATCATAAAGGGCCTTTCAGGCCACGTAAGTAATTTCGATTTTTTTTTCTGACTTTAATGGAAAGCCAGTCTTTGCGAAGCCTATGTTGGCTATTACCTAGAAACTTTAACCAAAGAGGATTTATCTATTAAGAATGCATTCAGCTCTTAACCATAGGAAGAAACTGGGGTTTTTGCTGAAGGGGAGGTGGTGGGGGGATGGGGTGACTGGGGGATATACAATAAGGAGGGCATGTGATATAATGAGCACTGGGTGTTATACAAGACTGATGAATCACTGAAAGCTACTTCTGAAACTAATAATACGCTACATGCTAATTAATTGAATTTAAATAAAACATAAGTAATGATTTATAGCTTTAGATGCTTAACTTAGAAAAGAGGATGGGTAAAGGAGGTCAACTGTATGGTGACAATGGTAACTAGACTAACTCCTGTGATCACTTTGAATTGTATGAATTGTAGAATTGTAGAATGAATTGTAGAATTACTATGTTGTACACCTGAAACTAATACATTATATACCAACTTTACCTCACTATAAATCAATATATCAATCATAGAATAAAATATATTTTTTTGTTTTTAAAGGTTTTATTTATTTGAGAGAGAGATCACAAATAAGCAGAGAGGTAGGCAGAGATAGAGAGAGAAGCAGGCTCCCTGCTGAGCGGAGAGCCCAATGCAGGGCTCTATCCCAGGACCCTGAGATCATCACCTGAGCAGAAGGCAGTGGCTTAACCCACTTGGCCACCCAGGCTCCCCAAAATAAAATATTATTTTGATCCTAAGTAGTTTTAGAATAATATTAAAGAGTTCCTGCTTGACATATTTTTTAAAAATAAATAATTTATTTTGTCATCATTAATAAAAGGAATGCATTCAGTTGAAAACAACAGAGAACCCTGTAAACAGTGCCTAAGATAAACCAGGGTTTTATTTGATTCACAGGATAAGAACACTGTACACTGTCAGTCCAAATTTGGCTCAGTGATATCAACAAGGATCTAGACTTCTTCCATTTTATTGTGCTCCATCCTTAACATGGGGCTTTTATATCTTGGTTGCAATATGGCTGCTTCATGCTTGGATATCATCACCACAGTCTTGGTAGGAAGAGGAAAGAAAGGGTTGAAAAGTGTGTGGTTATTAGTCTGCCCTTTCTGAAAGCTCTTCTGGAAATTCTACTCAGAATTATTCTGATTATTTCTCTTTGGCCAGAACTGGGTCAAATGGTTACTTTTAAGTATGAGAGCAGCTCAGAAGACCAGTACTGAGCTGCCTACTCTGTGTCTCCAAACGAAATCAGGGCTCCATTGGTAAGAAAGAAAGCGGGCGGGTGCGGGGGGGGGATGGATGTTACATAGACAACTAGCAGTGACTACTACCATGGGGGTCATGTTTCAGGCTATTTCAGGAATCATGGAGGGAAGATGGAACTTCAACTAGGGTAATAGAGACAGTGGTAATAAGAGGTTGTCAGATTTATGATATTAAAAGAAAAGAGTCAACAAGTTCTCAATAGTGGATTTGTTGTGAGATGACAGAGGTAACAGATAGTCAGAGATGTTTTCCCCATTTTTGTCCTGCTTACCAGGTGAAAAATGGTATTATTTATGATGATAGTGAAAACTTGGGGAGGAGCAGATTTGGAAGGAAAAGAAATCTAGAATTCTAACTAAGGCACAAATATCACCACTGTTGATGTCAGAGGCAGGAGTGCTTTCACTAAGTAGTAGTAGATCTGCTGTGGCAGATATTTAGAGATTAGGCTGGTGATGGACATAACTTGAAATTTTTGAGCTTGTTAGTACATCATCTCATACAAAACAGCAGCCAGATGTAACAAGAGATCAGTGTGAAACTCTTGGGACCTTGAATCAAATGAATCCTCTGACGTCATTATGATTTTGGTGTAATTGGCCCATTTAAGTAAGAAATACCCTCTTGGGTATTATGCTAAGTGAAATAAGTCAATCAGAGAAAGACAATTATCATATGATCTCACTGATATGAGGAATTTGAGAAATAAGACAGAGGATCATAAGGGAAGGGAGGGAAAAATGAAACAAGATGAAACCAGAGAGGGAGACAAACCATAAGAGACTCTTAATCTCAGGAAACAAACTGAAGGTTGCTGGAGTGGAGGGGGATGGGAGGAATGGGGTGGCTGGGTGATGGACACTGGGGAGGGTATGTGCTATGGTGAGTGCTCTGAATTGTGTAAGACTGATGAATCACAGACCCGTACCCCTGAAACAAATAATACACGATATGTTAATTAAAGAAAAAAAAAGAAATACCCTCTTGGATTTGGGAACTGGGCGATTTTATCTTAATTAAGTAGGCAACTGCGCTTCTAAAGAAATGCAGAACAAAAAACGGAATATGGTAGGGGAATATGCCTGGGTGTGATAGCTAAGGGAATGGGTATTTTCACTTTAAAGAACACTTAGGAGCAGATAATTAAAATGTGAAGTACTGGAATGAAACTATGAATTTAATCCTGTTGGCTGCTGCTCCCATCATATTGTTATTACTATAACACAGTGCTGTTAGGATTATTAACATATAATGGCTTCTAAACATATAATGACTCTTTATCCCTGAGTCAAGTCAGAACTTCTTGGCTTACTTTTCAAAATCCTCCAGGATATAGCCCCATCTAACCCTAGTTCTCACTTTGTGCTACTAGTGCCTGGAAGGTGGTTCTCCTGTTTCCCTTTCGTCCAGCACCTGTAGATGTATCCATCAGTGGGATGAAGGCTATTCCACATATTATACAGACCTGATGTGGCCTATAGGTCTACCAGCTATTTCAGCACTCTCATTGGATGGAGTTTAGGATTAAGTCTTATTGTGTGTATCAAATAACCATGATGTACACTTTAAATATCTTACAATATTATCTGTCATCAATAAAGCTGAAATTTTAAAAAGTGTTAAGTCCTATTGCCTGCTAGACCTCCAGACCTGAGGCACCTAGACAAGCCCTCCAAATTTCCTTAATTATCCCTGGCACCAACAGCATTGTACCTTGGACTGGGTTTCTCTCTCCCATGCAGTACACCAACCAATTATTTTGCATGATACCATTGTTTCCTTTGAGGACTGAGGATACTGCTCTGATCTACTCTTGTTACCTTGGAGGATTGTATTATGTAGTGTTAGGTACAGGCTCTCCCTTCCTTATGGTAAATGGATAGGTCTTCCAGAACCACACACAATTCCCATGGACTCTTGCAGAATTGCCAGAGACTCTTGTCACCATGTCTTGTCCTATTGATTAATTTTCGTTCTGAGGTCTGCTTGAACAATTTGTAAATTTGTTTTGCTCTTGTAGTCTGTGTTGCAAACTCATTTTTAGGTTTTGTAGTATCCATTTTCTTCTACCTCCTATTCCATTCTGGCTGATCTCACCTGATATGATCATTCTCTCCTCTGTGATTTTTTTTTTTTTTCTGTTCACCTGATTTGGAAAGGGCTTTTTCCCCCCCTCTATATTCAAGACCCTATATACCTGACAAGATCCAACTCAAGTTCTAGTTTTTAAACCTTTATCAATTTCTAGTTCCAATATGTTGCTTCTTCTATCCAACCTCTTTTAATAGTTGAGCACTTTAATTATGGACCCATTTTTAAAAAGCTTCATGCATATACATGTATTTCTGTTACTTAATAATGAGCCCTTGTGCCCATAAAATAAAATGAATGTTTAAATGATTTGACTTGAGGTAAAATTTCCCAAGTGAAGTTTTGGATTTTCTCTATTCAGACTGCATCTTACCCAATAGCTACTCTTTCCCTCTCTATCAGCTTATATCTCTGTTTAAAAAGGTGCTATTGTAATCTTTGTGATCTTTAGTTAGGTAATGGTTTCCTTAGATATGACAGCAAAACAAAAACAACAAAAGAAAAAGTAAATCAACCAGATTGAGCAAAATTAAAAACCTGTGTGCTTCAAAGGACACCATCAAAAAGTGAGGCAATCCACAGAATGGGAGAATTTTTTTTGCAAACCGTTCTGATAAGGACTTGCATCTAAAACACATAAAAGATGCTTACAGCTCAATAACAAAAAGACAAATAACACAACTAAAAAGATTTGACTAAATATGTCGCCAAAGAAGATATACAAATGGCGTATGAAGAGATGCTCAACATCATTAGTCATCAGGGAAGCGCAAATCAAAGCCACAATAAGATACAACTTCACATCCACTTAGCTACTGAAAGGTGTAACAAATGTGTAATAAATGTGTAAAATATGTAATAAAAAGAGATAATAACAAGTGTTGGCAAGAACGTGGAGAAGTTGGAGCCTTCACACACTGTTACTGGAAATGTAATGCAGCGCAGCTGCTTTGAAAACAGTTTGGCAGTTTCTTGAATGTTTAAACGTAAATTTACCAGATGATCCAGAAATTCTATTCCTAGGTGTATATCTATGAGAAATATTTTCATAGAAACAATTGTACGTGAATGTTCTTAGCAGCATTAATCATAATAGCCAAAAAGTGGAAGGCAGCTATGCTCACCACTATACCACCAACGCCCGCTATAATAGCCAAAAAGTGGAAACAGCCTCAGTGTCCATCAACTGAAGAATAGACAAATACAATGTGATATATCTGTATAATAGAATATCATTTGACAATAAGAATTGAAGTACTGATACATGCTAAAACATAGATTAACATTGAAAACACTGTGCTAAGTGATGGAAGCCATTCACAAAGGACCAACTATTGTATGGTTCCATTTACATGAAGTGTTTAGAATAGGCAAATCTATAGCAGCAGGAAGTAGTGGTTACCTAGCAATGGGGGAGACAGTGGGGTACTGGAAAGGTGATGGCTAAAGAGTATGGATTTGTGGGGGGCTTAATAAAAACATTCTAAAATTGACTGTGGGGATGGATGCACAACACTCTTAACGTCTTAAAAGCCACTGAATTGTACACTTTTATTTTTTATTTTATTTTTTTTTTATTTATTTTTATTTCCAGCATAACAGTATTCATTATTTTTGCACCACACCCCGTGCTCCATGCAATCCGTGCCCTCTATAATACCCACCACCTGGTACCCCAACCTCCCACCCCCCGTCCCTTCAAAACCCTCAGATTGTTTTTCAGAGTCCATAGTCTCTCATGGTTCACTTCCCCTTCCAATTTCCCCCAACTCCCTTCTCCACTCTAAGTCCCCATGTCCTCCATGCTATTTGTTATGCTCCACAAATAAGTGAAACCATATGATAGTTGACTCTCTCTGCTTGACTTATTTCACTCAGCATAATCTCTTCCAGTCCCGTCCATGTTGCTACAAAAGTTGGGTATTCATCCTTTCTGATGGAGGCATAATACTCTATCCCCAGGGGTACAGGTCTGTGAATCACCAGGTTTACACACTTCACATCACTCACCAAAGCACATACCCTCCCCAATGTCCATAATCCCACCCCCTTCTCCCAAACCCCCTCCCCCCAGCAACCCTCAGTTTGTTTTGTGAGATTAAAAGTCACTTATGGTTTGTCTCCCTCCCAATCCCATCTTGTTTCATTGATTCTTCTCCTACCCACTTAAGCCCCCATGTTGCATCACCACTTCCTCATATCAGGGAGATCATATGATAGTTGTCTTTCTCTGCTTGACTTATTTCGCTAAGCATGATACGCTCTAGTTCCATCCATGTTGTCGCAAATGGCAAGATTTCATTTCTTTTGATGGCTGCATAGTATTCCATTGTGTATATATACCACATCTTCTTGATCCATTCATCTGTTGATGGACATCTAGGTTCTTTCCATAGTTTGGCTATTGTGGACATTGCTGCTATAAACATTCGGGTGCATGTGCCCCTTTGGATCACTACGTTTGTATCTTTAGGGTAAATACCCAATAGTGCAATTGCTGGGTCATAGGGCAGTTCTATTTTCAACATTTTGAGGAACCTCCATGCTGTTTTCCAGAGTGGCTGCACCAGCTTGCATTCCCACCAACAGTGTAGGAGGGTTCCCCTTTCTCCGCATCCTCGCCAGCATCTGTCATTTCCTGACTTGTTTATTTTAGCCATTCTGACTGGTGTGAGGTGATATCTCATTGTGGTTTTGATTTGTATTTCCCTGATGCCGAGTGATATGGAGCACTTTTTCATGTGTCTGTTGGCCATCTGGATGTCTTCTTTGCAGAAATGTCTGTTCATGTCCTCTGCCCATTTCTTGATTGGATTATTTGTTCTTTGGGTGTTGAGTTTGCTAAGTTCTTTATAGATTCTGGACACTAGTCCTTTATCTGATATGTCGTTTGCAAATATCTTCTCCCATTCTGTCAGTTGTCTTTTGATTTTGTTAACTGTTTCCTTTGCTGTGCAAAAGCTTTTGATCTTGATGAAATCCCAATAGTTCATTTTTGCCCTTGCTTCCCTTGCCTTTTGCGTTGTTCCTAGGAAGATGTTGCTGCGGTTGAGGTCAAAAAGGTTGCTGCCCGTGTTCTCCTCAAGGATTTTGATGGATTCCTTTCGCACATTGAGGTCCTTCATCCATTTTGAGTCTATTTTTGTGTGTGGTGTAAGGAAATGGTCCAATTTCATTTTTCTGCATGTGGCTGTCCAATTTTCCCAGCACCATTTATTGAAGAGGCTGTCTTTTTGCCATTGGACATTCTTTCCTGCTTTGTCGAAGATTAGTTGACCATAGTGTTGAGGGTCTATTTCTGGGCTCTCTATTCTGTTCCATTGATCTATGTGTCTGTTTTTGTGCCAGTACCATGCTGTCTTGATGACGACAGCTTTGTAATAGAGCTTGAAGTCCGGAATTGTGATGCCACCAACGTTGGCTTTCTTTTTCAATATCCCTTTGGCTATTCGAGGTCTTTTCTGGTTCCATATAAATTTTAGCATTATTTGTTCCATTTCTTTGAAAAAGATGGATGGTACTTTGATAGGAATTGCATTAAATGTGTAGATTGCTTTAGGTAGCATAGACATTTTCACAATATTTATTCTTCCAATCCAGGAGCATGGAACATTTTTCCATTTCTTTGTGTCTTCCTCAATTTCTTTCATGAGTACTTTATAGTTTTCTGAGTATAGATTCTGTGTCTCTTTGGTTAGGTTTATTCCTAGGTATCTTATGGTTTTGGGTGCAATTGTAAACGGGATTGACTCCTTAATTTCTCTTTCTTCTGTCTTGCTGTTGGTGTAGAGAAATGCAACTGATTTCTGTGCATTGATTTTATATCCTGACACTTTACTGAATTCCTGTATAAGTTCTAGCAGTTTTGGAGTGGAGTCTTTTGGGTTTTCCACATATAGTATCATATCATCTGCGAAGAGTGATAATTTGACTTCTTCTTTGCCGATTTGGATGCCTTTAATTTCCTTTTGTTGTCTGATTGCTGAGGCTAGGACCTCTAGTACTATGTTGAATAGCAGTGGTGATAATGGACATCCCTGCCGTGTTCCTGACCTTAGCGGAAAAGCTTTCAGGTTTTCTCCATTGAGAATGATATTTGCGGTGGGTTTTTCATAGATGGCTTTGATGATATTGAGGTATGTGCCCTCTATCCCTACACTTTGAAGAGTTTTGATCAGGAAGGGATGCTGTACTTTATCAAATGCTTTTTCAGCATCTATTGAGAGTATCATATGGTTCTTGTTCTTTCTTTTATTGATGTGTTGTATCACATTGACTGATTTGCGGATGTTGAACCAACCTTGCAGCCCTGGAATAAATCCCACTTGGTCGTGGTGGATAATCTTTTTAATGTACTGTTGAATCCTATTGGCTAGTATTTTGTTGAGTATTTTCGCATCTGTGTTCATCAAGGATATCGGTCTATAGCTCTCTTTTTTGGTGGGATCCTTGTCTGGTTTTAGGATCAAGGTGATGCTGGCCTCATAAAATGAGTTTGGAAGTTTTCCTTCCATTTCTATTTTTTGGAACAGTTTCAGGAGAATAGGAATTAGTTCTTCTTTAAATGTTTGGTAGAATTCCCCCGGGAAGCCGTCTGGCCCTGGGCTTTTGTTTGTTTGGAGATTTTTAATGACTGTTTCAATCTCCTTACTGGTTATGGGTCTGTTCAGGCTTTCTATTTCTTCCTGGTTCAGTTGTGGTAGTTTATATGTTTCTAGGAATGCATCCATTTCTTCCAGATTGTCAAATTTATTGGCGTAGAGTTGCTCATAGTATGTTCTTATAATAGTTTGTATTTCTTTGGTGTTAGTTGTGATCTCTCCTCTTTCATTCATGATTTTATTTATTTGGGTCCTTTCTCTTTTCTTTTTGATGAGTCGGGCCAGGGGTTTATCAATTTTATTAATTCTTTCAAAGAACCAGCTCCTAGTTTCGTTGATTTGTTCTATTGTTTTTTTGGTTTCTATTTCATTGATTTCTGCTCTGATCTTTATGATTTCTCTTCTCCTGCTGGGCTTAGGGTTTCTTTCTTGTTCTTTCTCCAGCTCCTTTAAGTGTAGGGTTAGGTTGTGTACCTGAGACCTTTCTTGTTTCTTGAGAAAGGCTTGTACCGCTATATATTTTCCTCTCAGGACTGCCTTTGTTGTGTCCCACAGATTTTGAACCGTTGTATTTTCATTATCATTTGTTTCCATGATTTTTTTCAATTCTTCTTTAATTTCCCGGTTGACCCATTCATTCTTTAGAAGGATGCTGTTTAGTCTCCATGTATTTGGGTTCTTTCCAAACTTCCTTTTGTGGTTGAGTTCTAGCTTTAGAGCATTGTGGTCTGAAAATATGCAGGGAATGATCCCAATCTTTTGATACCGGTTGAGTCCTGATTTAGGACCGAGGATGTGATCTATTCTGGAGAATGTTCCATGTGCACTAGAGAAGAATGTGTATTCTGTTGCTTTGGGATGAAATATTCTGAATATATCTGTGATATCCATCTGGTCCAGTGTGTCGTTTAAGGCCTTTATTTCCTTGCTGATCTTTTGCTTGGATGATCTGTCCATTTCAGTGAGGGGAGTGTTAAAGTCCCCTACTATTATTGTATTATTGTTGATGTGTTTCTTTGATTTTGTTATTAATTGGTTTATATAGTTGGCTGCTCCCATGTTGGGGGCATAGATATTTAAAATTGTTAAATCTTCTTGTTGGACAGACCCTTTGAGTATGATATAGTGTCCTTCCTCATCTCTTATTATAGTCTTTGGCTTAAAATCTAATTGATCTGATATAAGGATTGCCACTCCTGCTTTCTTCTGATGTCCATTAGCATGGTAAATTCTTTTCCACCCCCTCACTTTAAATCTGGAGGTGTCTTCGGGCTTAAAATGAGTTTCTTGGAGGCAACATATAGATGGGTTTTGTTTTTTTATCCATTCTGATACCCTGTGTCTTTTGACAGGGGCATTTAGCCCATTAACATTCAGGGTAACTATTGAGAGATATGAATTTAGTGCCATTGTATTGCCTGTAAGTTGACTGTTACTGTATATGGTCTCTGTTCCTTTCTGATCTACCACTTGTAGGCTCTCTCTTTGCTTAGAGGACCCCTTTCAATATTTCCTGTAGAGCTGGTTTGGTATTTGCAAATTCTTTCAGTTTTTGTTTGTCCTGGAAGCTTTTAATCTCTCCTTCTATTTTCAATGATAGCCTAGCTGGATATAGTATTCTTGGCTGCATGTTTTTCTCGTTTAGTGCTCTGAAAATATCATGCCAGCTCTTTCTGGCCTGCCAGGTCTCTGTGGATAAGTCAGCTGCCAATCTAATATTTTTACCATTGTATGTTACAGACTTCTTTTCCCGGGCTGCTTTCAGGATTTTCTCTTTGTCACTGAGACTTGTAAATTTTACTATTAGGTGACGGGGTGTGGGCCTATTCCTATTGATTTTGAGGGGCGTTCTCTGAACCTCCTGAATTTTGATGCTCGATCCCTTTGCCATATTGGGGAAATTCTCCCCAATAATTCTCTCCAGTATACCTTCTGCTCCCCTCTCTCTTTCTTCTTCTTCTGGAATCCCAATTATTCTAATATTGTTTCGTCTTATGGTGTCACTTATCTCTCGAATTCTCCCCTCGTGGTCCAGTAGCTGTTTGTCCCTCTTTTGCTCAGCTTCTTTATTCTCTGTCATTTGGTCTTCTATATCACTAATTCTTTCTTCTGCCTCATTTATCCTAGCAGTGAGAGCCTCCATTTTTGATTGCACTTCATTAATAGCTTTTTTGATTTCAACTTGGTTAGATTTTAGTTCTTTTATTTCTCCAGAAAGGGCTTTTATATCTCTCGAGAGGGTTTCTCTAATATCTTCCATGCCTTTTTCAAGCCCGGCTAGAACCTTGAGAATTGTCATTCTGAACTCTAGATCTGACATATTACCAATGTCTGTATTGATTAGGTCCCTAGCCTTCGGTACTGCCTCTTGTTCTTTTTTTTGTGTTGAATTTTTCCGTCTTGTCATTTTGTCCAGATAAGAGTATATGAAGGGGCAAGTAAAATACTAAAAGGGTGGCAACAACCCCAGGAAAAAATTCTTTAACCAAATTAGAAGAGATCCAAAATCGTGAGGGGGGAGAAAGGGGATAAAAAGAGGTTCAAAAAGGAAGAAAGAAAAAAAAAGATAAAAGAAAGAAAAAAAAAAGAAAAAAGAAAAGAAAAGAATTTAAAAAAAAAAAGGAAAACACCTGAGAAAAATGTAAAAAAGAAAAAATATATATATTAGATAAACTAGTAAAAAATCGTTAAAAAAGAAAAAGGTAACAGTTAAAAAAAAAAAAATTTACCCGAAGGCGAGAAAAGAAAAAAACAAAAAAATGAAAAAGAAAAAAATTGAATTAACTGCAAGACTAAAAAAAAAATCACAGGGAAAAAGCCATGAGTTCCGTGCTTGGCTTTCTCCTCCTCTGGAATTCTGCTGCTCTCCTTGGTATTGAAACCGCACTCCTTGGTAGGTGAACTTGGTCTTGGCTGGATTTCTTGTTGATCTTCTGGGGGAGGGGCCTGGTGTAGTGATTCTCAAGTGTCTTTGCCCCAGGCGGAATTACACCGCCCTTACCCGGGGCCGGGGTGAGTAATCCGCTCGGGTTTGCTTTCAGGAGCTTTTGTTCCCTGAGCGCTTTCCGTAGAGTTCCGGAGGATGGGAATACAAATGGCGGCCTCCTGGTCTCCGGCCCGGAGGAGCCGAGAGCCCAGGGCCGCACTCCTCAGTGCGCCCTCAGAGAACAGCGCCCAGTTACTCCCGTCTCCCTGACCTCCGGCCGCTCTCCGAGCTCTCCGAGCCTGCGACCAGTTCAAGGTAACACCGAGCTGTGAGCTTACTGTCGGCTCTGTCTCTGTAGCCGGCTTTCCCGTTCCAATACCCGCAAGGTCTGCGACACTCAGACACCCCTGATCCTTCTGTGACCCTGCGGGACCTGAGGCCACGCTGAACCCGCGTGGGCTTCGCCCCGGTTTAGCCTCTGGAGCGATGTCCCTCAGCGGAACAGACTTTTAAAAGTCCTGATTTTGTGCGCCGTTGCTCCGCCGCTTGCCTGGAGCCGGCCCCTCCCCCCGGGGTCTATCTTCCCGTCGCTTTGGATTCACTTCTCCGCCGGTCCTACCTTTCAGAAAGTGGTTGTTTTTCTGTTTCCAGAATTGCTGTTCTTCTTCTCTTCGATCTGCCGATGGATTTTCAGGTGTTTGCAATCTTTAGATAAGCTATCTAGCTGATCTCCGGCTAGCTGAAGCAGTCTCAGCCTGCTACTTCTCCGCCATCTTGACTCCTCCCCTGAATTGTACACTTTTAAAATGGTGAATTGTATGGTATGTGAATTTTTCAATAATGCTATTTTAAAAGAACAAAAACAGGGACGCCTGGGTGGCTCAGTTGGTTAAGCAGCTGCCTTCGGCTCAGGTCATGATCCCAGGGTCCTGGGATCGAGTCCCACATCGGGCTCCTTGCTCGGCAGGGAGCCTGCTTCTCCCTCTGCCTCTGCCTGCCTCTTTGTCTGCCTGTGCTCGCTTGCTCTCTCTCCCTCTGTCTCTTACAAATAAATAAATAAAATCTTTAAAAAAAAAAAAAAAAAGAACAAAAACAAAACATCCACTCTGTTGTTAAAGGGATTCAGTTCCCCCCCCACCCCAACACACACAAAAAGAAAAGATGCTATGGAATATTCTCTGTGGTGGATGCTGAGATGCACTACTCAGAACCATACCTGAAAGACCGAACAATTTATTCTCCCAGCTGCTTGAACTGCTGGTGACTCACAGCAAAAGTCTCTCTCTGGGAATTGCCTTCAGCTGATGAAACTACTCCTTTAAAGTTACACCTCATCCCAACCACAGTCCAATCCCATGATGGAGCAATGTCGTGGTCCACTAGCCAGAGTCCCCTTCTTCCATTGAGGACACCTCTGAAGGGTCATCTCAGCTCCAGAGCTACTCCTGGGATCAACTGGAAATGTATCACAACTCAGTTTCCATGACTCTTTTACAGGTACCTTTCTAAATAACATTCCCCAGTATACCTTCTCTATACATCTCCATCTCAGAGTCTGTTTCCCACGGAGCTCAACTTAAAAACACCCAACATTGAATGACTATGATTTACTTTAATATAGGTGGTCCTCATCAGTTACATTGCAGGGACTCAAAGGTTTGACGAATTGAATTCTTTTCCAAAGACCGACTTGTTTGCTATCTACATAGAGAATGAATTTATGGACAATGGCCATCTATCTTTACTTGATCCCTGAAAGTAGTTATTTCTGAAGGTTGAGTTGTCTGACCTCTGGCTTTGTTCTGTACTTTTGGCAAACTCAGCCCTTTCCACAATTTCAGTTACCGAATAAATCTTTCTGCTGGTGAATGTCATATCCTTGCCAGGCTGCTAGACATCTCCACTTGCCTGTCCTGTGCCTTCCTAATTAAGATTGAATGCTGGTCTGTGCTGTGGCTACGAGTCAGAAGAATTAAGAGTGGTAGTAAGGGGTGGAGGTGAAACGTTCTGAATGATCCCTTAGGACCCTAAGAACAGAGAAGAATGTAAGTAAAACCTGAAATGTATGAGGTTGAAAAAGAGTGGGAATGAATCATGGTGAATGGATTATAGAAGAGTTAGCCAGGACTTGCAATTAGGACTGATAGGTAGGCACATTGTAATCAGAGCAGTTAGAAATAGTGGCTTGCAGCTTGAGTAGTTCTTTAGAAGCAGCCATGGGTATTTATCTCTGAAAGTGTCAGCTGTGGTGGATGATACCACAACATCTAACTCAACAAATTAAAACTCATTTTCTTATTTTAACTTGATATCCCCAAATACCATTGGTCAATTACTGGCCCCACTCTTTTCCTGGTTACTCATCCTTGAAAAATTCAGGAAATCTTGGACTCTTTCAGGGACCTTGCTTCTCATATCAAGAAAAATCTCACTATTTTTGTGAATCTCATTCTTTCTCAAATTCAGTACAACTGAATTATAGTGACTGCTGCTTTATTATGTATAACTGATTTCCAGGATTTATTAAACAGTTATTTATTTAGTTATAAATTATTATTTTTTTAAGACTTTATTTATTTATTTGACAGAAAGAGGGAGACAGCGAGAGAGGGAACATAAGCAGGGGGAGTAGGAGAGGAAGAAGCAGGCTCCCCACGGAGGAGGGATTCCTATGCAGAGCTCCATCCCAGGAACCCGGGATCATGACCTGAGCTGAAGGCAGACGCTTATCAACTGAGCCATCCAGGTGTCCCTAAATTATGTTTTTAAAAAAAGATTATTTACTTATTTATTTGAGAGAGATTTATATTATTTTTTTGAGAGAGAGAGAAAGAGAGAGAGCGCACTCACATGAGCAGGAGGAGGGCTCTGGGATCATGACCTAAGCAAAAGGCAGAGGCTTGACTGACTGAGCTACGCAGGTGACCCAAGAAAATATATTTTTATACTGTTTCAGAGGAGGATAATATACAAAACTCATAAACATTACTTTATAAAATAAGTTTTATATTTTTTTAAAAGAGAATTTTTTTTTTAAGATTTTATTTATTTATTTGACACAGAGAGATCACAAGCAGGCAGAGAAGCTGGCAGAGAGAGAGCGCGGGAAGGAGGTTCCCTGCTGAGCAGAGAGCGCAATGCAGGGCTGGATCCCAGGACCCTGAGATCATGACCTGAGCTGAAGGCAGAGGCTTAGCCCACTGAGCCACCCAGGTGCCCCAAGCTTTATATTTTTAACACAACAAAAATAATTCCCCAGAAGCCTAGCCCTAACCCTCACCCTATCTTACAAATATGCACATCTGTGTTTGCAAAGATATAAACAAGGGTATTCACTGCAAAATTGTATATAGTTTTAAGAAAAAGTTTTGGAGGGGCACCTAGATGGCACAGTTGGCTAAGCGTCTGACTCTTGATTTTGGCTCAGGTCATGATCTCAGGGTCGTAAGATCGAGCCCCACATCAGGCTCAGCATTCAGCAGGGAATCTGCTGGAGATTATCCCTTTCCCCATCCCTCTACTCCTCTCTGGCACACATGTGTGCACTCTCCCTCTCACTCTCTCTCTCTAAATAAATAAATCTTTAAAAAATAGAGAAAAAGGTTTGGAAACAACCTAAATGTCCACCCAGCCAGACATATATGCATATGCAAGCTCATATACAAATGGCAGTATCTATAATAGTGTTCTGCATATTACTGTTTTTCTTAAAAATTTATCTTGGGATTTTTTTTTTTTTTAGTATATACTGATCTGCTATATTCATTTTATTCATGTATTCATTTTAACTACTACATAAACCGTCCTTCATATTTCAGATACCTTACTTTGTATTTCTCAAACTGTTCCATGTTACTATATCCAAACCCTCTCCCCATTAAAAAATAGAAAGAAAAAAAAAATCCTTCATTCACCCTTCACTGTTCTTCATTGGAAGCCCCATCTCTCCCTTCTCATACATGCATAAACTCGAGAGAGTTCACATACTTCCAACCAGAACCCATTCTTCAACCCTCTCATCTGTTTTTGTTCTCATCTTTCTTTTATAAAAAATTTTTATTTATTTATTGTTTTCTTTTTGGTGTTCCAGAATTCATTGTTTATGCACCACACCCAGTGCTCCATGCAATATGTGCCCTACTTAATACTCACCACCAGGCTCACTCAACCTCTCATCCTCCCCTCCAGAACCCTCAGAACTCTCCAGAACTCTCACTTTGTTTTTCAGAATCCACAGTCTCTCATGGTTCGTCTCCTCCAATTTCCCCAAACTCACTTCTCTCCATCTCCCCATGTCCTCCATGTTATTCCTTATGCCCCACAAATAAATGAAACCATATGAAAATTGACTTTCTCTGTTTGACTTATTTCACTCTTATTTCACTTATTTCATTTTGGCGACCATGGTCATTGCTGCTATGAACATTGGGGTACAGATGGCCCTTCTTTTCACTACATCTGTGTCTTTGGGGTAAATACCCAATAGTGCAATTGCAGGGTCATTTGTTCTCATCTTTCAACAAAATAGCCTTCAATAAGATCATCAATATCATTCAAATGACTGGCCACATATGAACATTTTTCTCCAACCAGTGATCTTTTTTGTTTGTCTTGTTTGCCATGCAGCATGCTCTCCCTGAGTTCTTTGGGCATTCCTGGTTTTTCTTCTACTTTTATAACCTTTTTTTTTTTTTTTTTTTTTTCTGATTTCTGCCTGGCCTTTAGGTCTTAGAGTTCCTCAAGTCTCAGTTTTAGGCCATCTCCTGTCCTCACTCTATTCTCTTCCTAGGCAAAAATAAACTATGGTGTTAGTTATCCCCCATAGCCTAACAAGCCTCCTGCATGCCCAGCCCATACCTGTCCTTTGAGTTCCAGACTTGTCTATCCACCTGCCTATTTACCAGCACCTCTCCTTGACCACCTTCTTTTGGAATTTTTTTTTAAAATTAATTTATTTTTTATTTTTTTATTTTTTATTTTTTTTATTTATTTATTTTTTTAATTTTTTTTTTTTATTTCCAGCATAACAGTATTCATTATTTTTGCACCACACCCCGTGCTCCATGCAATCCGTGCCCTCTATAATACCCATCACCTGGTACCCCAACCTCCCACCCCCCGTCCCTTCAAAACCCTCAGATTGTTTTTCAGAGTCCATAGTCTCTCATGGTTCACCTCCCCTTCCAATTTCCCCCAACTCCCTTCTCCACTCTAAGTCCCCATGTCCTCCATGCTATTTGTTATGCTCCACAAATAAGTGAAACCATATGATAATTGACTCTCTCTGCTTGACTTATTTCACTCAGCATAATCTCTTCCAGTCCCGTCCATGTTGCTACAAAAGTTGGGTATTCATCCTTTCTGATGGAGGCATAATACTCTATCCCCAGGGGTACAGGTCTGTGAATCACCAGGTTTACACACTTCACAGCACTCACCAAAGCACATACCCTCCCCAATGTCCATAATCCCACCCCCTTCTCCCAAACCCCCTCCCCCCAGCAACCCTCAGTTTGTTTTGTGAGATTAAAAGTCACTTATGGTTTGTCTCCCTCCCAATCCCATCTTGTTTCATTTATTCTTCTCCTACCCACTTAAGCCCCCATGTTGCATCACCACTTCCTCATATCAGGGAGATCATATGATAGTTGTCTTTCTCTGCTTGACTTATTTCGCTAAGCATGATACGCTCTAGTTCCATCCATGTTGTCGCAAATGGCAAGATTTCATTTCTTTTGATGGCTGCATAGTATTCCATTGTGTATATATACCACATCTTCTTGACCCATTCATCTGTTGATGGACATCTAGGTTCTTTCCATAGTTTGGCTATTGTGGACATTGCTGCTATAAACATTCGGGTGCATGTGCCCCTTTGGATCACTACGTTTGTCTCCCTCCCGATCCCATCTTGTTTCATTTTTTCCTTCTCTACCCCTCAAACCCCCCACTTTGCCTGAAATTTCCTCACATCAGGAAGATCATATGATAATTGTCTTTCTCTGATTGACTTATTTCACTCATTTTTGGAAATTTTTAAAAGAATTTAAAATTTAGCATGTCCAAAATTACCTCATAATCTTTCCCAAAAATCTAGGCTTCATTTCTAATGTTCCCTATTTCACTAAATGCTACCATAATTATCCTTGGCAAAAGCCAGATACCTCAGAATCATCTTTAATGCTTTCCTCTCCCTCCCTGAATCTATCACAAAATCATGTCTACTTAACCTCTTAAATTTTTTCAAATATGTCCACACCTTCTTATCTCCAGTGCAGCCAAAGAATGCTATGACACTTTGTCTCTCATATGGATGATTATAGGAACCTGCTAAGTGTTCTACCTCCATCCACTCTCACCAGCCTCCCCAATCCAGTCTTACCCAGCAGCTAGTGATCTGTTCAGTATAAACACCAGGCACACCATTTCCCAATATAGGAACCATTAGTAGTATTCCTGCAATAAAGACAAATGTCTTATGTGGCTTATGTGCACCTGTCCCCTTATGGTCTAGCAACAAACAGCTCATACACATTCTATACCTTGGCCATGCTTTCCTTCTTTAGTTCCTTCATTATGCCATAACATTATGTTCCTTCCCATCAAGGGTCTTTTCACAAACTGTCCCTCTGATGAGATAGCCTTCCTTCTCTTCCTTGTTGAATTAATGCCTATTTATCATATAAATAGGCATTATAAATATATATATATATTTATATTTATTTTATATATTTTACTATATTTATATAATATAAATAGATATTCATATTCTCAAGAACCTCATTCTGCCATCCCTGACTAGATCAAAATATCTCTGTTAAGACATATCTCTGATACCTAGGACCTGTCGCAGTTGCAATTTTACATTGATTATATACATTATATACATATAATTATATACATTATATAATTATTTTATTCACATCTATCTCTTCTTAGACGATAAGCTGAGAGCAATACATGTTATTTTTCATTGCAAAGAAAATTTTCCAGTAGAGTATTTTCTGTAGTAGAGTAAATGACAAATCCTCAATAAATAACTATTTAATCCAGGTGCCTGGGTGGCTTGGTTGTTTAAGCACCTGTCTTCAGCTCAAGTCATGATCCCAGGGTTCTGGGATTGAGTACCGCATTGCTTCTCTCTCTGTTCCTCACCCTTCTTGTTCTCTCTTCTCTTGCTCTCTGTCTCTCAAATAAATGAAAAATATTTTAAAAAATATTTTCTCTTCTGTTAAATGCATGGTTTTTACTTAACTTTTATGCTTCACAGTTGACCTACTATAATATATTATAGCATATAGAGTGAGGTAAGGATATAGTATTCTTTTTCAGATGGCTATCCAGTTTTTTTCAACACCATTTATTATATAATTCCTCTTTTCCTATTAGTTTGAAATGCCACTTTATTGACTAATAAACAGCTGATTTATCTGGGTCTATTTCTGGACTTTCCCTATGTTTCATTATCAAGCCACTCTAATCAAAATGCTTTTGTATCTCATGGCTTTAAATTCTATGATGATTTTTTTCTTTCTTTCCTGTGCTATTTTAGCTTATTAAGGAAAAAAACACAAAAACTCTTCTTTGTCTTCTTATTTCTCCCTTGAATCCTTCTATGTGCTTTGAACTGTTATTTCATAGAGGCAATTTCTAACATTCATATTAGATGGTTTAGCAGGATGTTCACCTGTTTGATGGGAATTTTTTTCTAATGGGCTTTCTTTGTCTACCTTCTTCTTAGGCATGTCTCTTTCCTCCTTTTGCTTTCAGTCTTTTCACATAGATTTTGTTTCTTTTCTCAGCATCCTTTTGTATATTGGTCAAATTTTACTGCAACACTTAGTCAATATATTGTGGTATTTCCCATCTATTTCTGCTTCTCATTCTTTGTTGTTTGCAGGTAGTTTCAGAGGAAAACAGCCTCAATGGTGTTTTTGTTCTGCTATCTTAAATCTGACTTTTATCTTTTGAGGCTACTTTTGGTTCCTCTTAAGCTTCATAGATTCAGAGTTACTTGGAAAGGTTTTCAGGAACTTATGCTGATCAAAAGAGCCCTGTCACTGCAAATATTAGAGTGGCTCTAAGATTATGGAGTAAGTCAGAATTAGAGGACAAAATAATATGCAAGAGTTTGTAAGTGGAAAAAATAAACTTAGTGAAATGAAAGTAAATAGTTAATTTTTTTTCCCTGAGAAATTGGTTGTATGATGCAATGGTAAAAATTGTAAGGATAAAGTAGACTCACTTTTTATATTTTAAGAGTTTTAAATGGTTCGTGAAAATCTGCTGTTTTTTTTTTGAAAGGGGGGAGGTGCAGAGGGAGAGGGAGAGAGAGCATCTCAAGCAGACTCTGTGATGAGGAGCCTGATGTGGGGCTTGATCTCACAACCCTGAGATCATGACCTGAGCTGAAATCAAGAGTTGGATGTTAACTGACTGAGCCACACAAGTGCCCCGAAAATCTACTTGTTATTGAAATATTAAATTATTTTTTAAAACGAAAGATTTAGTTTACAGACTTTTCATAATTATTATTGCTTACTGTTTAAGTCAATGTATAAAAAGTGTCACAATATAAAGATGACAATATTGAGACCAAGGAAACATATATATGTGCCTCAATACATGAGTAAATACAAGAAAACAACATGTTTTACAGAATCAAAAGTTTTCACTTTGGATTTTCTTTCCATGTTGCATAGCATAACAGTGACTTTACTACATCCAAAATCAGGTGAAAGAAGTGTTTTTTTTTTTTTAATGTTTTTGTTTTTGTTTGTTTGTTTTTTTTCCCCTGGCTGTTAAAAAGGTGTAGCTTATTCATCTTTCTTTCATTTTTGTTTTATAATCATTGTTGAGAGATATAATTTTTTTGATGTTCACTTATGGTAATAGGTGAATTGTACAGCTTAAAAGAAATTTTCCATTTTTCCACCTCTTCATAGTAATTTTAATTCATTTTCTTTAAAAAGGGCTCTGCAAGTTCATGTAAAAGAAGCAGATCCAAGATGTCCAGGACTTTTTTTAGAACCTATGTGCTGTTTTCTCTACGATGACTTGATCTTTATTTTTGTTTTTTCTTTTTTATTGAAGTATAGTTGATGCATAGCTGATGCAATATTATATTAGTTTCAGGTATATGACACAGTGATTTAACAATTCTATACATTATGAAATGCTCAGGTGACTTGACTTTTCTTTTTCTTTTTTTTTTTTTTTAAGATTTATTTATTTATTTGATAGAGAGAGTGCGAAGGGTTAAAGGGAGAGAGAGAGAGAGAGAGAGAGAGAGAGGGGAAGCAGTCTCCCCACTGAGGATGTAGGGTTTGATCTTAGGACCCTGGGATCATGACCTGAGCCTAAACCAAAAGTTGGATACTCAACTGACGGTGTCCCGGTGATTTGATTTTTCTAATAACAAAAGATGCCAAACTGTTACAGAGTGACCAAGCACTATAACTTATTTGCCATTTCTCCATAAATGACACTGTTGAATTTTTGGCTATAGTCAAAGTGTTAAAAATCAAGCAGCATTGTAATTTGGTTTTCTCTGATTCAGAACTGGTGATTTACTTCTGATCACTGTTCTTACCTTGACACACATTATATTAAGTGGTTCTAAGTTTTAATTACCATATTGATTCCAATGTACTAATCATGAGTAATCATACTATATGGAGCACTCAGTCTAGTGTAAAGGAGATTCAGGAAATTTTATTTATTTTCTCTAATTAGCTGTTTTATTATTTGAAATGGGAAGGAGATAGAGTCTTAGATAATCTGAATCTGGTATCCTTCCAAAAGTGACTTAAATTGGTTATTAGTAAGTTGTATGTCATTTTGTGGTTGGAAGTAAATTTATCTGTCTCATTCTACTTTCCTGTATTGAAAATATCCATATTTATTCTTCCTCTGCTACAGAGAAAGGTTTGTAGATTTTTCCTGATATCCCAGCCAGGAGTCAGCAAAGTGACCAAGAGTGAAGGTTCTAGAGGAGAAAATAAATGTCAGAATATAGATATAAGAGAATCCATCTACAGAGACAAGACTGAATTTAAAAAAAAAATAATCAGGCTCCACTAGTAATATTACATGCCTGGGGATGGGGAGGCATGAGGAGGTGGTTTGATGTAGAGTAATTTCCTTATTCCTTCCTGCTTTCCTTCACAGCAGTCAAACCTGTATCAGTATCTGAGGCTCTCCTGGCCTCTTTCAAGACTCTTTCCATTTTTCTTTACCAGTGTTTCCCCCAGTAAATCTCTTGCGTATCTAGTCATGTCTTGGCATGTGCTCCTGAAGGTACTGTCCACATGTGGTTTTGCCCACATGTATGCCAAGGTATTTTCAGGGGGAGTTAATATCCTTGGAATCTATGGTGACAGGAGCACTAATAGAAGTAGAAGTGATAGAATTTGGATACAAAGAAGAAACCCCAGGGGCTATTTGGTTAGCTGTCTCTTCACATGTGGACATTCTTACCTCTTCAAGCCTAAAACACGTGGACACTTGGCTTTTATTTTGTTGTTATGATATATGGTAATAGTTTAATTTATCCAAAACCAGGCTTTAAATTGTGCTCTGTAATACCTTCATAGTAAGGCACACATCTATTTACCTCACTCCTTGAGTCTTATATCTGTTTACATCAATTCACATGAATACAGGTTTTGCTTTGTAAGAGACATGAGCAGTTAAAATGAATGGACTGAATCATGTAGTATGGTGTCTGCTCTTGTTTTAATGTGTGGCATTGTGTTTAAGCTCTTTGGTCAGAGAAGAGAAGATCAGAAATTTTCAGAACTATACAAGAGAGACTTTTTTTGAAGTTCAGGGTATAAACAGAGCTGTTGGGTATGCAAGAGACAAAATGTGACAAAAAGTTGGACAGGATGTCATTGTCTTGTCTTTTACAAGGATCCCAGAATAAATCTGAGATCCCAAAAATTAGAAGTGTTAGAAGTCTCTGTGGTCAGCACCCTTGGCTTGGACTCTGAATTTCCAAAGGCAGACAATGTGAACAGTAGAGCCTCTCTTCCTGGCTGTATGGGTAGTGGACATTGTCCAGTTGGAGACAGAATGGCAATTCCAGTGACAAATGTATTTGTGGGCATATATGAGGCAATATTTTTGTGAACTCCAGAAAAACTGAAAGACATTTTGGGAAAAACTAGTTTCCACTAGTTTATTGAGAAATAAAATTACCAAAATATGGTTTTTAAGAGTGAACAGAGCTTTAAGGATGCTTTCATTAATTTTGGGATCTCCTCCAGGACTTTTAAAATCCTTATGCAATATATGTCTACAACCAATACTCCCACTGAGAAAAGTAGAACTATTGTTCTTTAGAAGAATTAATCCTCAAAGTTGGGCAACCAGACTCCTGCTCAAGGCCTCAAGATTTGGGGGATCCTACTCTGGTCCTCCTCCTCACCCTCCCACAGGGTGAGGAGCTGCAGCACCAGGACATATGCCTAACCAGAGTCTGTGTCCTCCACTCTACATTACATCTGAGTTATCCTGGCACACCTTGCCCAAATGATCCCAAGTCTGTTTCCAGAGCCTGTATGGTCTTCTTTGTCCTGGGTGTCCTAAGGCAGACCATGCTACTGACTGTGCACCTCTAGGCCCAAAGGGTAACCATAAAAGATGGTTTCTAGAGAACTGTGGATGAAGGTTGGCTTTGTGGTCTGGAGCATGAATATGGATGTACTTGAGGCTCCATACATTGCAAGAAAAATCTGTAAGTGGGAAGAGAAGTGCACTGGGCCATGGAACTAGCATCTCCAGATATCCTTTTACATCAGGCCCTGAAAATACTGGAAGAAGGCCTAAAATTGGGGCAATGTCAGTGTCTTTGTTAGAGAACAGACCATTCATCATGAAATATGGATGGGGACTTTTAGAGAGCCTGTCTGGCTTAATAAATACCAACAAATTGTGATAAGAGTTGGATTTGAAGAGATTTTTGTGGGTGGGCTTCAAGCTTCTGGGGATGAGGGAAGAGCCTTATGTTTGTATTCTTAATAGAATTTTCCAAACATCATAATTTCTCCATAATTCCTCAACATATATTAGGAGAGGGGGGATATATATAAAGTGATTTTATGTCTATATTTAGTCCTGAAGATTTCTAAAAAGACCAAACCTTTTTGTGCATTTTAGGGGATGTGTCAAAGTTTTAGGTATGAGAGCACTCTGAAAACTCTTAGTGACTTTTTTCATAAGTGTACAGTGATATGTCATTGCTGTGGTAGCTAATGCACTGTATGCTTGTGTTTCATTATGTTTTAAAAAGTTCTCAATTTTAATTGACAATATGATAAATATTATCGATATGAGCCACATAAATTAAAGTCTTGGGAGTACGCAATAATTTTAAAAATTCACATATAATGTATTATTTGTTTCAGGGTATAGGTCTGTGATTCATCAGTCTTACACTAATCACAGCACTCACCATAGCACATACCCTCCCCAAAGTCCATCACCCACCACCCCATTCCTTCCACTCTCCACCTCCAGCAACCCTCAGTTTGTTTCCTGAGATTAAGAGTCTCTTATGGTTTGTCTCCCTCTCTGGTTTTGTCTTGTTTTATTTTTCCCTCCCTTCCTCTATGGTCCTCTGTCTTGTTTCTCAAATTCCTCATATCAGTGAGATCGTTGTCTTTCTCTGACTTTTTTTGCTTAGCATAATACCTTCTAGTTCCATCCACGTCATTGCAAAGATTTCATATTTTTGATGACTGCCTAGTATTCTATTGTATGTATACACCACATCTTCTTTATCCATTCATCTGTTGAAGTAATGATCTGAAGGGAACACAATAATTTTAAAAAGTATAAAGAGCTCTTAACACCAAAAGGTGGGGAACCACTGGATTAGACATTAGCATTTCTCATAGTGCTATTGACAGGTAAATCATGACTCAGATATAAAGTATTTTGCTAAGAACTGTAAGAAGGAGACAAACAACATTGTGATTTTAGGCCTACCCACTAAAGTAGTGGAATGTTACTTTTCTATTACCACCCACAACTAAAGACAGTGCTCTAAACAAGACAAAACAAATCTAGGTGACTTGCTAAAATAATCACTATCAACTGTTGACTTTCTACTCCTGATCTCAGTTGATAGGAATCAGAGCTGCATAAGAAGGCCCGTACCCAGGTGAGGTTTTCTGGGGAGTACTCCAGCAGGAGTACTCCTGACCCTATGGGTAGGAGAGGACTATGAGGTAGGGATTCAGGGGATGAGGATGGAGGTGCTAACATCTCATACAGGAAAGTTGGCCTGTGTATTTTTTGCAAATCTTGTCCAGTGTCCTTTGATCTTGAAGGTCTATGAAGGACTTCTAACCTGTAGATAAAGAAGTCACCATGAAATACAGAGGGAAATTCTTACCCCGAGGAGGTCTTTGGTGAATGAGTAGAATACTCTAGGTAGGGGGGCAGTGGAGAGATTGTGGGAAGACACAGGGTGAGAAATGGATCTGTTTTTCATCTCCTGCTATGAATTTGGTGCTAGGCATGGGAGCAATACAAAAAAGTTGGATTCATGGTAAGACTGCCTCTGTGGAAGTATACAGGTGTATCAGCTGAATGCTTGTGTTCTTCCTTAGCCTCTGCCAAAAAATTATTTAAACAGACAGTGAACTTTATAAAGGAGTATAAGTATGCTGTCAGAAGGAGAACATATAGGGAACAACTTTCTTTCCTAGCTTACTCTTGTCTTCCATCCACCATTATCTGCATAGTGCCAGGCACTGTTCTAGGAACTTTATAGAAAATTTCCCTCTTGAGCATTTAAGACAGAACACCTCTTGTTTGTTTTTTGTTTATTTTAAAATTTTATTTATTTATTTATTTATGTTGCTCTGTACTTTTTTTTTTTTTTAATTTGGGGAATCTTCCACTCACTTCTGAGTTTATGTTAGAAATAAAATAGGATTGAGCTGATTACTCATTGCCATTCTTTTGTAGCACAGTCTCTGAAAGGCCTCCAGTTCCTGACTAGTGTGAGACTGGTGTAGGTTTGGAGGCAAAAATAAGAGCTCAGAACGAAATCTTGAAGGGCTTCAAGAGGGTTACAGCAAGGAGGGTCATATTAGTAAACATTCATTCACCTGCCTTCTATAAAATGCTTAAAATATAGATTCTACTGATGTCAGATTTCATAACTGCATATAGTTGGAAAATTAAATCCTACCATTTTTATATGTCGAAAATTAATACTTACATAAATGGATTTTTACTTGTTCAAGGTGTTAGTGCCAGTGAGCTAGAGTAATATTGGAGAGTAAACAGAAAAATAATCATGTTCAAGCCTGAACTGAAGTGAAATTACAAATATAAAATTTGTTTCTTGTATCAACCAGTGAATGCTTCAAAAGACCTTTTGAAAGAATGAGAAGGAATACAAATTTTTTAGAATAGTTGTGTGAAGTCTTACTTATTAAAATATAGTTGTGTTTGTTTGTATCAACTCAGAGACAAGAAACTTAGACCCACTTTGAATTACTTATGACTTAGCTTTATATATATATCACAAATGATCCAATCATAATATAGACATGTTTAATTTAAATATACTTGGTGTCTCTGAAAAGGAATAATGTATTTTTTTGAGCATCTGAATGACCACAGCATGAAGAACTACTGCATGTTGTCCTCTGAAGTACTGCTTAAAAGAAATTTGATCTTTTCTTTTTACACATAAGATATGCAAACTTACATAATTGCATATGTGGCTGGGATGTAAATAACTCAGAATTAGTAAATATGTTCATATATTTATTCTACCTTTCATGGTTCTTTTCAAAATAAACTTTAGTAGAATTCTAAAATCAGCTTTTGACATGATAACATTGTTTTAATTTGATAATTCAGATTGATTGGCACAAATGACAAAACAATCCCACATTCTAGGTATATGCAAGGAGTAATTTGTATCTAGTAATTAATAATATCTTTCCTTGATATTCTTCTCCTTAACTATACTGAGAGAGTTAGAAAATGAAACCTGGGACCTAGAAAATGTGCCTGCTTGGAGGAATAAAAAATCTTAGATCTAAAACATGTATGCATCATAGCGGCATGATGTACACTTTAGTTTGAGAGTGTCAACTTACTATAAGGTTGCAAGAATTGCTCCTGGAATCACATGGTACCCAAAGATGTAAACATAAATATAACTGCAAACACTCTTATGCACACTACTTTCCTGCTCCATAAATTGGTTCACAGTGTCATGATACTATGCTTCATTATACAGAATTTAAACCCATGGTTCTCAAACCGTGTGCACATACACTGAAGCACTAGAAGGAACTCAGAGAGTCATTGCATGGCATTTAAAATATACAAAGAAACACAGGGATATTTATCATCTATCAGAGATTTTTGATTTTTAGCTTGAAATAGCTTACAGTTTCAATATTAGTGCTATATTCCTGCCAGTGATGTCATATCTGTACAACACTGGGTTTTTGGTGCTTCCTTTGAGAGAAAAAAATTACCACGTAAAAATCAATATGGAATAGGAAAGGAAGGTGTGATGTACAACCTGATTCTAAGATTTGAGACTCTTGTGTGCCCAAAAGGCTCACACATCCCATTAGCAATTGTTGTAATTTAAGAATGAAATAATATTTTCTTTCAATTAATGTTCATTATTTTTTCAGAGGCTACTAACTCCTTAGTATATAAGTGCCTATTAAGTCATTCAGACCTAACCACTTAATAAACAAAACTGTTAGATTATTTCTTTTTCTTTCTTTCTTTTTTTTTTAAGGTTTTATTTATTTATTTGACAGACAGAGATCACAAGTAGGCAGAGAGAGGCAGGCAGAGAGTGGGCAGGGGAAGCAGGCTCCTTGCTGAGCAGAGAGCCTGATGTGGGGCTCGATCCCAAGACCTTGAGATCATGACCTGAGCCGAAGGAAGAGAACGACCCATTGAGCCACCCAGACCCCTGCTGGGTTATTTCATAGGAGAAAGTTCTGTGCTGATGGCATTGGTGGAGACTGACACACACATATGAAGGGTTAGTGCTATATGTAACTTGTTATTGTGGAGTAAGGCTATAGCAGACGTGTTGATGTTTATAGGTAGCAGGTGGGATGCGTGAGGGGGTACTGAGAATATGCTCTGAAAACCTGGAACTTGGGGTATACAGAGCAATGAGAAAAGGTGTCTGTTCTCCCAACTCACCAGTCACTGAGGAGTCGGTCACTGAAGCATGTCCACTGAAACTGCAGTAGGTGACTGATGCCAGCCTCCTGTGATTGTATGAAGTGACCTGAGGAGAAATAAAAAATGGGAAGAACACAAACCAGTAAAGCAGAGACATCTAAGTGATATTTTAAAAAATCTGATATGATAGGAACATAATGTATTAAGATGATCTAATGAAATGTTTATAGCAGCAACGTGCACAATAGCCAAACTATGGAAAGAGCCCAGATGTCCTTTGAGAGATAAATGGATAAAGATGATGTGGTGTATATATACAATGAAATATTACTCATTCATCAAAAAAATGAAATCTTAGCATTTGCAATGATGTGGGTATTATGCTATGCAGAATAAGAGAAAGACAATTATCACATGGTATCACTCATATGTTGAATTTAAGAAACAAAACAGAAGATCATAGGGGTAGGGAGGGAAAAATAAGAGGGAAACAGAGGGACACAAACCATAAGAGACTCTTTAGTACAGGAAACAAACTGAGGGTTGCCAGCAGGGAGGTGGGTAAAGGGATGAGGTAACTGGGTAATGGGCATGAAGGAGGGCATCTGATGTAATGAGCACTGGGTGCTGTGTGCAACTGATGAATCACTGAATTCTGCCTCTGAAGCTAGTAATACACCATATGTTGATTAATTGAATTGAAATTTTAGAAAAGATGACCTAATGAAACCTATCTTATTAGTTCAGATGAAAGAATGAACACTTGAGGTCATATTATCCCCAGGCTCAACCGGACTGTCCAGGGAACAGGTAGAACCAGGTTCAAGAGGTAGGAATGCTTGCTTATCATCCAAAAGAACATAAAGAAATGCAATCCCACTAGCTTACACAGGTATGAGTAGTTAGTTTGAACATGTCCAGGCAGCTAGGCAGCAGGGCGCTGAACACACAGGCACCAGATGCACCTAATGAAATCTCTAATATAAGGACAAATATAGTTTTCAGATTGCAAGTCGTTTGAGATGGAACAGACCTCTGTGGGACCAGACAGAGCAGCACCAGAAACAACTAAATATCTGTTAACATGACTTCATGGGCCTCTAATTAAGTGTCCACCTTCTTAGGAGACCCCTGCCCCCAATTTTGCCCTTTCAAACCCTCACTTGAAAGCCATCTCTGAGTTATGACTTTTTGAACACTAGTTCCCACTTCCCCCAGGTGGTGCCATACCATTAAATGTCCTGTCCTTGTTCACTGCAAAAGCTCACTGTGTTTTTACTGGTGGCTTTTTTGTTTTGTGTTGTTTTGTTTTGTTTTTCTTTTATTGCTAAGGGGGCATGGGTTTGGACGAACTCTCCTTTGATTTGTTCTCCTGCAGAAAACCTTAATTTTTACAGTGGTAACTAATTATTCCTTGTGAAGCACAAGTATCTAGACAACTGCTTGCAAGTACATATCCGGTCTACTTTTTCTATCTATAATCCCTTGTAGTGAACAAATTTTGGAGCACGTCTTGAGAGCAGTCTGAAAGACTGTCTCCTGGGCTATGGTCTTCAGTAAGACAAGGAATAAAGCATTTACTAATCTACTTTGAGTTGGCTTTCTTTCTGACCATAGGTAGAGAACAAAACATCACAGAGCTGAAAGGCACAAGAATGTTCCCGCAGCAGCTTCTCTAGTCATCTGTTCCTAAAAGGCGGCCGTGGGTAGCAATTCCAATCATGCCTCAGGGAGACAGCACCAGGAAGCTGCCCTCCAGTGTGTAGCCAAAAGAGGGAACCCAGAGCTGGAGCTCTGACATGGAGAGGACATACAGCTCTGTGGTTTCTATTTCCAGCGGGTTACCTAGATTCTTAGCATCCATTTTCTAGTGGTCTTGGGCCACAGAGTAAGAGGTCACAGGCCTATGAAACCTTTGGAGCTAATCAGTCTACTTTGAAAGTTGGTGACCATCTCTGTCTATAATCTCTGTAGACTTGTTACAGAACCTGGACTGGAACCTGACAGAAAAACCAAGTGGCACTTGGACACCTTGGAGGATCAGAGGTTTATTTAAGGCCAGAGGGCTCAGAGGAGAGTCATCTCCCAAATTCTGAACCTCAGGCACAAACAAAGGGGGTGTTTTATGCACTTTCACTTCCTTATCCTTGGCACTGCTACTTCCTTATCTGTGGCACTGTTGCTCCTCGAGCAGGTGGGGCAGGAAGGAAAACCCGGAATGGTCCTGCTGCTGGGACTGGGATTACCCTGCTGGATTGGCTGGCCACCTTGGAACACAGCTTTCCCTTATCATTCCCCGCTTTGATGCCCCTTTAAACATTTAGTTTAGAGAGCATCATCTTTATTTTCCAAGGGGCGGTAGTGAGTAAGGAGTGACTGAAGTCTGAGCTTGGCAATTTGAGCAGTGATAAACCTAGTAAGGGCATTAAGAATACAGGGACCATATGCTACTGTGAGGAGGAGCAACACACCGGGTAGCAGAAGACCAGGACTGACTGGAGTCGGGAAAACCATAGTGGAATGCGCTTAGGAGTAGATAACAGAGGGCCAGTAAAAGTGGGGTCCACGACCTTAGAGGGAGCCATTATGGTTAGCCCGACAGCAGATAAAATCTGTGGACAAGTAAGTGTAGTAATATACTCTAGGGTCACCCAATAAACGACAACAATGGCAAGTCTGAGGGGGAAAGTCCAGTCAGAAGGGGCAACATTGTAGAGTCAGACTCCTAGGATGAGGGATGTCACGCTGATAAGAGCTAGGGACGACAGTGAGCAGGTATCCTTTAGTTGGTGGGGTCTCATCGAAGGTGAAGCTGGGATGGGTCTGCAGGGTTTGGCTGGACTTTCCACTGGTGAAGCTACTTGTCCATATGATGGGCTTTGTTCACTCTGGAGTTGTGGACCCACGGGGTGAAACCAGAGAGCTTAAGGGCAGTAGGGGTGGTTAGAACAACAGTGTGAAGCCCTGTCCACTGTGGATTGAGGGGTATCTTTTCCACTTTTTGACCGAGACTGAGTCTCCTGTCTAGAAGGAGTGTACCTGGGATCCTAAGGAGATTGGGGCCCTCTCAATGGTGTACCTTTGTAATTTATTTAGGATGGCCCCCAGGGCCTAAAGTTGCCTTTCTATTTCTTTATCCCCAGTCTGATGTAAGCTTCCTGGAAGACTCCCCAGGCACGGTGGAGGCCATCCATACACTAAATCAAAAGGGGAGAAACCAAGCATCTCAGGTGTGCAACAGTCACACAAGAGGGCCAGGGGTAACAGATCTGGCCATGGGAGGTTAGTTTCCTGACAAAATTTTGCTAAGTTTCCCTTGAGAGTATGATTCATCTGCCCTACTTTCCCTGAGCTTTGGGGTGGAGTTTCCAACAGAGATGTTGAGAAACTTGGTCAAGACCTGTACAATGTCTGATACAAATGTGGGCCCATTTTCACTATGGATTGTTAATGGCAGGCCAAACCGGGGCACGATCCACCACAAGAGAGCCTTGGCTACTTCCTGGCTTCACTCTGTCCTGGTTGGGAAGGCTTCTACCCATCCAGAGTATATACATACAATTACTAGGAGATATCTGAACACCCTGCTTGGCTCCTCATATGTGAAGTCTATTTCTAGATCTTTGAAAGGGGTTACTCCCATCCTCTGGACACCTAGAAGGGGCCATGATGCAGGCCAAGCATTATTTTTAGCACATGTTATGCATTGCTCACTGATTGCTTGGCATAGTGCTGGTAGCTGCCTGATGTAGTAGTGCTTTTTGAGGAGGCCCTCTAATGCAGTTTTTTACAGATGGGTGAGTTGGTGGTATTCATTGACTAGATGCCCTCCTGTTGCTGTTAGAATGAAGACACATCCTACTGGCATCACCCACCATCCCTTTTCAGTCAGCATGGCCCCCTCCACCATGGCCCATTTTCTTGCTTTGTCAGTGTAACTGGGTAGAGGGACTTCCTCTGGGGGTGTCAGGGCCATGGTGAGGGAAGGGGTTCTGTCCATGTCCTTACTGGCTGTGGTCTTGGCAGCCTCATCTTCCAGACAATTTCCCTGTGCTGTGGGGTCATTTCCTTTCTGGTGTCCCTTACAGTGCAGAACTGCTACTTAGAAGCTAGACGGCTTAGAGGAGTTTCAGTATCTCTTCCTTGTTTTTTATAGCTTTTCCTATGGCAGTTAGGACGCCCCTCTCTTTGCAGATGGCCCCATGTATATGCACAGTAGCAAAGGCATACCGAGAGTCAGTGGAACCGTAGACTGATTTGCCTTCACTGAGGGTGAGGACTCAGACTAAGACATGTAGTTCAGCCCATGTGCTGACCATCCAGGTGGTAATGCCTCAGCCTCTAGGACTTCAGTGGTTGTGGTCACTGCATAATCCGATTCCTGGGTACCCCCTTGTGGGTAACTGCTGCCATCCCTGAACAGTGTGAGCTCTGGACTCTTTTTTTTTTTAAGATTTTATTTATTTATTTGACAGAGAGAGAGATCACAAGAAGGCAGAGAGAGAGTGGGAAGCAGGCTCCCTGCTGAGCAGAGAGCCCGATGCAGGGCTTGATCCCAGGACCATAAAACCATGACCTGAGCGAAGGCAGAGACTTAACCCACTGAGCCCTCCCGCTGACGCACCTGAGCTCTGAACTCTTTATGGCTTGATCCTGTAGATCTGGACGGCTTGCATAGACTTCATCAGTTACTTCGGAGCAGTCATGGTCTGGTTTCCCCTCTTCCATGGGGAGAAAGTTGCTGGGTTTAATGTCCTTACTGTTTCAAGGGTGACCCATGCATTTTTGCAGAGGAACCCTTAGTATTGTGTTAGCCCAGAGCTGGAAAGGAAGTGGTGCTCCTGTGTGTTCATGAGGGTTACCACTGCATGTGGGACCTTGATGTTCATTTCTTGCCCCAGGGTGAATTTATCTCCCCCTGTAGCTGCTAGCACCCTGAGGCATGGTGGCCATCCTGCTGCCATGGGGTCCAGTTTCTTTGACAGATATGCAGCTGACCGTTACCAGGGCCCAACAGTCTGGGTGAGTACCCCTAGTGCTATCTTTCTTTTCTCATGTACAAAGAGATTGAAGGGTTTTTCTATATTTGGTAGGCTGAGGGCTGGACCCCACCCTAAGGCAGTCTTTATCTCAGTGAAGGCAGCTTCGGCTTTCTCAGTCCAGGCAGGGGTTTTTTGATCTGGTCCCCCTTGGAGATCATAGAGGCATTTTGCTATTGCTGAGAACCCAGGGATCCAGATGCGGTAGAACCCTTCAGCCCCCAGAAATTCTCGTTGGCCACTTTTTTTCCCCCCTGGGCCTGTGGCAAGGAGATGATGACTTTTTTTTTTCTCTCTGGCCCTAGTTCTCTCTTCCCTTGGGTGAGGAGGAAATGAGGTATCCGACCTGTTGTTGGCAGATTTATGTCTTCCTCCATGAGAATCAATATCCTGAGTCTAACAGGAGCTGTAGGAGGGCCTTTGTGCTTTTTGTGCAATCTTCCTGTGTGTCACTGGCGAGGAGGAGCTCATCCACATACTGGAGGAGGGTGTATCATGTGGCCTTTCTTGGGAACCTGGTGAGGTCTGCAGCCAGTGCTTCCTTGAAAAAGGTTAGTCAATTTTTAAACCCCAGCAGGAGGCATGTCCAAGTCAGTTGCATCTTGTGCCCTGTATCAGGTTCAGTCCTTTCAAAGGCAAACAGTGGCTGGCTCTGAAGAGCTAAGTGGAGGCAGAAGAAGGCATCCTTTAAATCTGGGCAAGTGAACCATCTGGCTGACCCTGGGATTTAGCTGAGGAGGGTGTATGGATTTGGGACCACTGGGTACAGGGAGATGGTCACCTTGTTGATGGCCTGCAGATCGTGGACTGGTCGATATCCGCCTCCTGGCTTCTTAACTGGAAGAGTTGGGTATTCCAGGCTGACTGGCATTTGACTAGGGTACCTACTTTCTTTTTTAAGTTTTGGCCAGATGTTCATGGATGCCATCTTAGCTTTTTGTGGAAGGGTGCATTGCCTTTGCCTCTTGGGGTGGGTTCCTGGGATCAGTTCAACAATGATAGGGGCCCAATTCTGGGTTAGTCCAAGTGGGTTGTCTTCAGTCCATACTGAGGGGAAGGCAAGCCTGAACCCCGGCAGGCTGCTTGGCTGTGTCTGGATGCAGAATAGCCTCCATTCTTCTTCCTTCATCATGGTAATTGCTAGTACCTGAGACCCCATCTACTCTTGCCCTGGGTTTGTTCAGAGGCTGATGGGCTGGTGGGCTCAAATGTTATTTGAGCCCCAAAATTAGAGAGTATGTCTTGGCCCAGGAGGGGGATGGGGCAATCAGGTATATAAAGGAATTCATGTTGGACCTTGTGGCCCTCAAGTTTATACTGATGAGCCTGGAAAAGGGTTGTTGTATTGCCCATGTCCTGGTGGCCCCAAGGATGGTCACAGTCCTTTTGTTAAAACGGAACACTGGGGAAGTGACAACAGAGTGCTCAGCCCCAGTATCAACCATAAAAGTCACTGGTTGGCCCCCTACTTTTGTTCTGACTGTGGGCTCATAGGGGCCAAGGAAAAGAAAGCCCATTCCCCCTCAGTCTGAGTCTACTTCTGCAAGGCCTATCAGATCCCTCTCCTCTTCTCTGTATTAAATAGGGTCAGAGTAACTGTTGGCAATCTTCCAAGGTTGGCTGATGAGTCTGGGAGAGGGATTTTATGAGGTCTACCATAGCCCGTGGTTTCTCAGATGGGGTAGGATGGGGTAGGATGGGGTGTTGTGTCCAGTTGAGGGGGTCAGTGGTGGAGAAAGGCGGACAATACATCATGGAATGGCCGGATTGGACTGACTCATCTTTATCATGCCTCTCAGTTCTTGAATCTCAAGTTTCAGTTTCAAACACCAGCATCTCAATTTCTTGCATCTCAGTTTTAAGCACCAGCATTTGGAGGGTGCTTGACCAGCCTGGCTGCTGGTCCCAGAGAAAGTGGATCTTCTGGGCCTGGGGTGCTGGGGAGACTGATGGTGGTGGAGTGTCTGGAACTGGTAGGCCAGTGTAGATGGCCTTAGGGGTGTGTACGGAAGGGGCAGGATTGGTTTATCCTTGGGATCTCCAGCTAGGATCTGTGGAGGCTGGAGTTTCTGTTGGTCTTTTTTTGGGCTGCTTGGATGAGGCAATTAAGACTCTGGTCTGTCCCTGCCTATTGCAAGCAGATTGTGCCCAGGGAGAAGGGTCTGGGAAATTCCTAGCCAGGAGTCAGTGTATGCAAACTGGTTACCGTGTCCTGGCTCTCGTGTTACAACTTGCCACGCCCGATGAACTGTTGGGACATCCAGTGTCCCTTTCAAAGGCCATCCAACATTAAAGGTGGGCCATTTTAACTCACATGGTGTTTTCAATTTGCCGAGGTGCATCTTAACTCCTTAGCCTTCTGAAAACCCTGTCTTGAAATTTTGGATCATGGTCCTGAGGACCATAGGTTTACTCTGCCCTGCTCCCATAGTGATGTTCTCGTGGGCAGTGGTGCAGACAGACAAAATGTGGGTGCCTGTTCAAAGGAGAGACCAATCAGATGTCTGCCTGTCTGCCCTCTCAGAGGAGACTTGGGTGCTCTTAGCCATATGGCGTCCAAATAAACCCAGACTGGCACCCAGAAGGGCTTGCCACAGACCCTATGAAGTCACCACAGAAACAGGTTGGGGCCCACTCGGACTCCGCTCTCTCAAGACCGTGGAGCCACAAACATAAAGAGGCCAGCCATTCACTCATTCACACCGAAGTTATTGCAGTTCCTCCCCCGCTGGGAGGCCCTGACTGTGGAATTCCTTTCATACATTCCTTCCTGTCCCCCCTTTTTGGGGGGCAGGGTTCTTGACCTGAGGGATCCCCACCCCCTGCCCCGTTCTTACCTGTGAGACCTCCACGAAGTCTCTGGGAGGTGATAGGTCTCCCCTTCCACCCTCGCGGGTGGGCCTGACGGGGTCCTGGTGCCCCGGGTCTTACCGAAATCCGATGTCAGGACCAGGTCCTCACCTGCCAAATCTCCTTTGAGTCTGGTGGAACAGCAGGGTGGGGCGGTTGAGGCGACTGAGTGGGAGACTGCCGAAGATTAGGCAGGTCACGCCTTCTCCATTAGGACCCTTTGATGTATCACCACCATGCCCGCTGCCCTCAAACTAGTGGCACCAATGGGTCAGCATGGTTGGGTTTCCCGGCCAGGGACCCAAATGCTACGGAACCTGGGCTGGATCCTGATGGAAGAACCAAGCACACTCGGAGACCTTGGAGGATCGGAGGTTTATTTACCGCCAGCAGGCTCAGAGGAGAGTCATCACCCAAGGTCCGAGCCCCAAACACAAACAAAGGGAGTATTTCATGCACTTTCACTTCCTTATGCGAGGCACTGTTACTTCCTTATCTGTGGCACTGTTGCTCCTGCAGTAGGTGGGGCAGAAGGGAAAACCCGGAATGGCGCTCGTGCCGGGACTGGGATTCCCCTGCCGGATTGGTTGGCCACCTTGAAACACAGCTTTCCCTTAGAGACTAAGGCTACATCCGGGGCTTGCAATGATCACGGTTTTTAGGTGCAGCTGTGTCGCTTTTCAAATGCTTGGGGACATCACTTTTCCTGGAGATGCACTCATTTTTGTCCTGAGGGGAGCTCTGTCAAGGCCTCCAGACAGCCGGGATGTGTTGGCTTGAGTGAGCTCTGGGACGTGCCACCACACCGCCGCACCAGCAGGGGGAGACAGCCGCTGGCGTGAAGGTCGGCGGCGCGGGAGTGGGGGAGGGCGAGGGTCGGAGGGCACGATGGGGAGAGGGAGGTGTTGTGGGCCGGGCTTCGTCACAGGAAGCTGAAGGCGTCCAAATCCCAGGAGCCCCAAGGCGCTCTTTAGCTGAGCATCAGGACTCCTGCGTGAGCACACCCCGGTTACAGGAGGGTTTGGGCAAGGGTTGGAGTGTGGAGAGGTTTGCCGTCATATGGTTTCGTTTTTAATACTTAAACTTGGAAGAGTGGGTATATTTTTCAGGCCGTGTTTATATGGGAAAAATTATATTTATATTTACAAAACTCACAGTTTAAACAAAAAGATGTGCTGAAAAAGTCTGGAATTAATCCAAAGTGATAGAAAATCAGCATTTTGAGCAGATGTCTTGCACAGCCAAAATGTTGGGCATCTAGTATGCTGCAGGTTGGAGGAGGGGCCCCACTGCGTAGTGCACAGTGTGATCCTGTCCCTGGATTCTGGTCCCGGACAAATTTTCCAGAGTGCCTTTAGTATTGAGGCCGTGTTTTGTCCAAAACTGTGCAATGAGAGAGTACTGAAGACAATAGTGAAATAGCAGAGCAATTCAGGAAAGCCATTAAATGGAAAAGAAGATGTTACTTCGTGCAAAGCCAACTTTTTAAAAAACAAATTGTTAATGATGTTTAATGATCAGAAAGATGTTTTGAACATCTAAATTCTAAAATGATACTTTGATATTTATAAATATATATAATTATATATATTATATAAATATATAAGTATATAATTATAAAATATAAAGCAGTTTTACTGCTTTAGTTTCTTTTTAGGAAGGTGACACCTTCTTTTAGGAAGGTGACAGCATTGTGCCGAATATCCTAGGACTGGCACATGTAGAGGAAGGGTTAGTGTGGTATATAACTGGTTATTGTGCAGTCAAGACACAGTAGTTGTGTAGGTGTATGTAGTGTGTGGGGGGTCTGAGGTGGGGCATAGGGATTTTCTCATTTAAAAATAATGCAGTCTGGTGAGCATTTGTGCAATACAATATTCAATTTTAGGAATGGACTATGGATGTTAAGTAGGAGGTGCTTTTAGTAATTTATTTAATCGTTACCGCAGAGAGATTAATCAGTTTCCCGAAGTCAGATAGCTAGTTAATGGTAGAACCATAATTTGAACCCAAGAAACCTAGCTCCAGTGTTTGTGCTCTTAAACTCAACTCTTTGTAGTTTCTAAAGAACAGTTTCAAAATGGTCTCATTTTATTTATTTATTTATTTAAAATATTTTATTTATTTATTTGACAGAGAGGTAAAGAGAGAGCACTCCCGCAGGCAGAGGGAGAGGGAGAAGCAGACTCTCTGCAGAGCAGGGAGCCCAATGCAGGGCTCCATCCCAGGACTCTGGGATCATGATCTGAGGGGAAAGTAGGCGCTTAACCAACTGAGCCACCTGGGTGCCCCAAAATGGTCTAATTTTAAATCCTTAAAGAGACGACAGCCACGACTGTGTTTTTCAATCTCAAGAATCCAGTATTGGAAGAAGAAAACCTTTTTGTAGGATGTCCTTATTATCTCTCCCTCACCAGTTTCATCCCTGCTTCTCCTTTCAAATCAAAACCCTGTAGGTGTAGAACTTCCAAAATGCTTTGGGCATGTGTAAACAGAGGGGACTTGTGTGCATCTTTTTGATGTTTATCAGCATGTTCATTGTGATTTTTTTCAGGGTAACAGATCCTTAGACACAGTAAGGTCTAAAGAATAAATATTTTAGGTTTGGCAGGCCATATGGTCTCTGCCACAAGGACTCAGTTTTGCTGTTGTAGGGTGAAAGCAATCCTAGACAATACATAAATGAATGGGGCATGGCTGTGTTCCCAAAAAACTGTTGACAAAAACAGGTGGCCAAATGGACTTGGCTTGTGAGTCAGGCTGTAGTCAGTCCCTGATCTAGATCTTTGAGTAATGTCTATATCATTTTTCTGAATAATATTTAATGTGTATCAACTGGATGCTCTGTGTCAGGCACTGGGCAAACATATTAACATGTGGACTCATTCAATACTCACAATAACTCTATGATGTAAGTACTTTTAAAATTCTGTTTTACAGATAAGGAAATCAAAATGTACAGAGTTTGAATTACTCACGTATCTCATAGGCAGAGCTGGGGCGTCAGAGATTTTGCTATAAAATACATTTTATTAATAGGTCAAAAAAGGTTATTGTTTTGTAAGTATGCCAGTATTATTTTATTTGGATTTCATTACTCATTCCAATACACTTGGAAACCTATCTGTTACCATTCCAGTTATCCATACTGCCTTTTGAGGTCTAGCCTGCAGTTTTTGCTTGTGGGTTTGACATTTCTGTTTTGCACCTTTAAATTTAAATAAAAATCCTGATTGCCCATTTTGCATTTGATGCTTAGCTTGTAGTCATTAATATTTATATAAGGCTCACAGAACCCTATTTGTTTATGGCTATGAACATAAAAGATCTAATGACTTTGAGGAACACTTAAGAGCAGTATCTAAATATTTAGGGATAAGTGCTTTTGGAAATCCTCAACAAACTATAGTGGAAGCTGCAGAGACATGATTACTTCTCTCTGCAAAAAAGGACCAAAGACAAAAGACCATCCTGGGAACTTGAGGTTTTCTTTTTTTTTTCTTTTCAAGTATGCACGTGCCAGCTGAGAAAGCTGGAACAGATCAAATAGAAGGGTGTAATTCCAGGGGTACAACTGACATCCTTTGTGAGAATATTTGGTCTTTCACCAAAGCATAGTGGCTCTAAATTTGACGTCTGGTGATTCTTACAGACACAATGATATCAGTAAGTAAGCAGGCGCTAGAAATCATCAGGAAATAATTTTTCTATGCAATAAGATATTTTCTTTTAAACCTGTTTTAACTTAATGAAAAAAAGTAAAATTTATTATACAATATAAGATGTATCTAAAAGGAATAGTCATTCTATTTAGAGTTAGAGTGTAGGGTACTCATAAGAATGTCAGAGTAGAACTTACTTCACGGTAGTTTTTTTTTTTTTTTTTTTTTTTTTAACTGTGGAACAGTTTAAACAAAGGCCTCAAGGAATTCAACAATCATGTTATTTTTGTGTCAGACATTCTTGATTTTAGCCTTTAAGTAGTATCTCTGTTTTCTAGTAAAAACAAAAACTAAAGCCCAGAATACCGAACCCTGCTTAAGGCTTTGTAATAGATCAGGACAGAGGTGCTGACTGAGTCTAGGTTTCTTGAATGTTTTCCAGCTTCTTATACAGCTGGATTGAACAAATAGCTGATAGAGAAAATTAAGTCATTTTAGGCAGAAGTTTCTGGTGGTTTTCCCCTTTGTTATTTTTTTTTATTATTCAATTAGAATAAATAAGTATGGAAGTTCGCTGAGCATTATAATTATTTCAGTTTTTGAATGTATTCTCTTTTTAGCCTAAATATATTTCACTGCAGAAATTGACATTAGATAAAGAAGTCACTTTTGCCCACTGTCATTAGGTCACTAATATGAATACAGTTCTCGTGAACATCAAAATAAAGAATCAGAGAATGTGAGAGATGAAGGGGACTTTAGAGACCATCTAGTATGCAAGGTTTCTTAGCTTCAACAATAGTAGCATTTTGGACTGGATGGTTTTTTTATTTGGGGAAGTACAGTCTTGTGCTTTGTTGGGCATTTACCAGTATCCCTGGTCTCTATCCACTTAAATGTTAACAGTTTCCCCCCGCCCCCCAGTTTCATCTGTGACAATAAAAAAATTCTCAGTATTGCCAAAGCTACCAGAGGGTGGGGGAGTGGTAAAATAATGTCTTACTGATGTTTTCTGAAATAAAAAATTTTTCCTCATTTACCTATTTAGTATCATCGCTAAGTCTAGTGTACCAGAGGTAAGAGAAAATGAGTAATTCAGTTACGGATATAATTTAAAGCCTGACATTAAATAGAATTGACAGATGGAAAACTTTCATTTGGTAAGTTTATTCTTGCTTTTATGGTTCTTTCTATTTTGTTTAATTCCTGTTTCTAGGACCTTCAGATTTTGCTGTACATCAGTGGCATGCAAAGTCACTAAATATACTGTTTAATTCAGCTTTTTTTTTTTTTTTTTGGCTGCAAGACTTTCTCAATGAAGAAAGCAATGTGTTGATTTGCACTCTAGTGCAAGCTGCCATCTCTTCACTATCCCATAGCAAAAAGTTCACAGACAAGCACCAGTCTATGGTCCCCTATTTGATAGTGCTAATACAGATGATCAAAGTTTCAAAGGGGGCTCCCTATCTTGGTCCTACTTCTTACCTTGGAGCTTTGTTCTCTGCCTGGCATATTCACAAAGCACACCATATTATTAACTGTACTAAATTGATTGTATGTAAATAATTCTTTGTTAATTCTCTAAAAACTTACATTTGCATCTTCAGGAGAATATTTAGGATGAGATGTTTTGAGACAGGCAAGTCTCTTGATGGTGTCACTCATTCAAAAATTGGTTAATTCTGTAAATATATATAATTCCACATATATATATACATATATATGTACATACAATATATATATACATGCATGTATATATATAGAGAGAAGTAGGTAGGCAGTCAAAGAGGGTAGAAAGAAGAGGGTGTGCAGATTCCAAGGCAGGAAGGAATATGGGACCCTCCAGAATTGGAAGAAGTTTCCTGAAGCTGAGACTAGAGTTCAAAGGGGGAAATGAGGCCTTGAAAGAGTAACAGAAGGCAGATGCTGGAGAGCTTGTAAGCTAAATTAAGTAGTTTGGATTTTATCACAAGGACAATGGAAAGCGAGTGATGATTTGATAGAGCTTTAACAGAATATCAGAAAGCTGTTTCCATGATCTAAAGAATTCCAGTTTTTTTTTTTTTTCTGTCGCTTTCATCTTAGAACTGGTCTTAAAAGTGATCTAGTAGAGAAGAACTCAATCATAATTATAAGGATATCAAAGAAGTTATTTTTTAACTGTATGAGTGTTTGTGGAATGTAGCCAAGCTGAACAGTGATAACATCAGATTGTAATTTCGCACAGATACAAGAGGATATTTGGTTCAGAACCTAACAGCCAGGAAAAAGATCTAGGAATGTGACTACATCTTTTAGGCAGGAGAGAAAAGAAATGGTTTCTAAATTAAACTTAGAAAGCTAGTGGCCACAATAATTTCTCTTAGCATTTGAATAAATAACCTTAGCCCTAACTAGAGCATGCACATTTGGAAAACAGTCACAGTTTTGGAGAAAGCTGCTGTCTGTTCAATTTTTGTTCTGCTGATGGAACAATCTGTTCCTGTTATGGTGCCCTGCTACCTCTATGAAATAGAGAGATTGCAAGCTGTACAACTGGGAAACCAAAAAAGTCAAGCTGTCCTGACTTTTCTGGTTTAGCCTTTGAATTGTCAACTGAGCTCTAAACTAGGACACACTCAACACAGGAGAAGGCTCCTATTGTTAACCCCCAAATATGGAATGCTTATTACTTTTTCCTGATTTAATTAAACATATGATTGTTCTTTGCAATATGAAGAGAGTATTGCCATTGAATCAGAGGATGACTAAAATAATATCATGGTTCTCTTTGATGTAAAACCAGAGTTTATGTAAGAGAATGGGGTCTGGCAATACCTCCTGTCATTTTTCAACTTTAAAGAGTGAGTCTAACTGCTTCCTTTTGTACTTCATGTAGATGACCAAGACAATGAGAACATTATTAATAGTAAATTCTAGTTAGTAATTTTCCCTGAAGCTATTGGACAAAATTCTTTTCATATCATGAGCTAATAAACAGGAATCTAGTATATTATGCATGCTGCCTCTCAGACTTTGAGAGCCAGGAAGTTTTTTATTATATGTTAGAAAAAATATCATTTTCAGGATTATTTTGGGACATGTACGTGGTAAAAGTACCATTCAAAATGTTTTAAAATAAATGTTAAATATTTGGCACAATCTTTGGAGTTGCTTAGTTAAGCACAAGGACTTCTGTGAGTTTTTGCTCTAAAATATCAAATTCTTTTCAAATGAGGATTTGAGGAAAATTATTTTGGTTATATTGGCTTTGGTAATAATTCCATTCATTCAGCATGCTTTATTTCCTGCCTACTTATTTATTTATTTGAGGGAGAGAGTGAGCACACACGTGTGGGGGTGGGGGAGAGGTAGAAGGGGAGAGAGAGAATCTTAAGCAGGCTCCAGGATATGGAGCCCATGTGGAGCTTGATCTGATGACCCTGAAGTTATGACCTGGGCCAAAATCAAGAGTTGAACGTTTAACCAACTGAGCAGTCGAACGTTTAACCGACTGAGCCCCTATTTCCTGCTTTTTTAAATACTAATTTTGATTCTGAGATAATTAAAAAAGTGTGTAATGGGAATTTTTCCTTTTACTCAAAAAATAAAAAATCTTAGTAATTTTCATCTTAGTTTTGCATTCCAATTATGAGTTTATATGAAAAAACATCTTTCAAAACCTATATGTTTTGTTTTTCTTTTATTGTGGGGGTTAGCAGGTAATTGTTAGTCTATGACTAGAACTTTAAGCAATATTGTCATTCTGTCTTCATGATTCTTGAAAATAGTAGGGGAAATCTCTTCACTGAGAACAGAACCAAGATGATGTAAGTATTAAAGTTGCAAGGTGAAATATTAAGCTATATTTAAAAATTATGCTAAAATAGGAGTGAAGGAATTGGCCATGGTAGAGACATGTCTTTCAAGATTGACAGATGGCTTAGAAGAGAACACTGGGGATAATAAAGACTTTTTTTTGGTGAATAGTGGGTGTCTAGACCTAGTGGTGTTTTCAGAGGAAAGAGGAATATGTTGGTTGTGAAGGGGATTTGATTTACCATTCTTGTTTTTTCATTCTCACCTCAGTGGATACTCTCCACATCTTTCCAGCTGTTTCTTTTTAAGAGGAAAATTTCTAATTATTATTTTTTGGCTCCATAACAGTGATGCACACTAAATATGAATAGTTTAGGCAGACTGATAGTAGTTAGGGCATCCAGCAAAGAGTTTTTCCCAAACTGAGATATTTGGGAAGTGTTTTTTTTTTTAATTTCTAAATAAATATATTATTTTTCTTTCTTTCTTTATTTTTATTATTTTCCTATTTATTTTTATTAAATTTTATTTTTTATTTTTGTATTGTGGTGAATTAGTAATATTGATCCCCAGGCTCTATCATTATTAAGCATTTCTTCATATAAAGTATTTTTTTAAAAGATTTATTTATTTATTTAGAGAGAGCATGTGGGGATGGGGCAGGACAGAGGGAGAGAGAGAATCTCAAGCATACTCCCTGCTGAGCACTGAGCCTGATGTGGGTCCCAGTCTCAGGACCCTGATGTCAATCACCTGAGCTGAAATCAAGAGTTGGATGCTTAACCAACTGAGGCCATCCATATAGTTAAATCTTACTGCTTTTTAAAATTTTTGTTTAAGATTTCCCATAATAAAGATTTTCTTTCTTTTTTTTTTTTTTAAATTTTACTTATTTATTTGACAGAGAGAGAGATCACAAGTAGGCAGAGAGGCAGGCGGAGAGAGAGGGGAAAGCAGGCTCCCTGCCAAGCAGCGAGCCCGATGCGGGGCTCAATCCCAGGACCCTAGGATCATGACCTGAGCTGAAGGCAGGGGCTTAACTCACTGAGGCACCCAGGTGCCCCAAGATTTACTGTTTGATTTTTAATTTTTTTTTTAAGTGATCTGTACACCCAACGTGGGGCTCAAACTCATGACCCTGAGATCGAGAGTCACATTCTCTTCTGACTGAGCCAGCCAGGAGTCCCATCCACAGTAAAGGTTTTAACATAACTTTTCCTTCTCTTTCCGTTCATTCCCAATTTCTCAAGCTTCTCACAGTTTTTAATGTGTAATATGTGCAGTGAGTGCTGAACTAGCCACTTCTCTACTTTGAACACAATTTTTACCCTTTCTAGACCCTTCTTCACTCATCCGGAAAATAAGGAGATGAACTAAAGTAGTGTATCTCAGTAGGGATTATCATAAATCAGGTTTTGTGCAGGCAGACTCTGAGGGAGATGAGTGCACAAGATTTACTGGGATGTTTGCAAAAAGTACTTCTGGGATGAAGGTAGAATGGCAGGATGGGGCAGAGAGAGAAGCTGAGTTGCAGTAGGATAGCCAGCTGAGGTCTCAGCCTGTCCTACAGGGAGCCACAGAGAAAGAAAGGCCCTATGGAACTGTCCCAAGTGGAAGCAGATCTTTTTCATGCCTTTATCTGCCAGATTTCACCTATGGGTTCCTCCTGGGAGGTGCAGTAACCTTGAGCAATGCTCATTGAGGAGCATAGCTGTGAACCATAAGCAGACAATATTCCTAGCCACTGAGGGCTTGGCCTTGAAGGGAGGTTCTGGGCAGTATACCAGCTTCTACTACTGCTTGTACTTTGGGGAGAACAATTCTTTATTATGTGGAAATAGCCCAGGCACTGCAGCCATGTAGCATCCCTGGCCCCACCCACCAGGACTATCAAACATTCTCCACATTTCCAAACAACCCCTGGGACCCTGGTTAAGGATCAGAAGATATCACTAGGCTGAAGCAGTGCTCAGTCTACCATGGATCTAACATTGTTGTTTCTGGACGAGTGAGTTTATTTTGGATGAGAGTAGCACCTGATCAAAGTTAGAAAAGATCTGGCAAAAGAATGGGTGTATTATGACTCAAATAATGCTGTGCTGAGCCCAGTTGAATATAAATAGTTCTGGGGAATTACCAGCTCAAAGGGCATGAAGATTTCAAAGAGTGTTGCTATGTGTTGCTCTGTGGAGTGGTTGGGCCAATTTATATTCTCCATTGCATTCTAACAATCATATACTTTTACTGTTTTCTCTCTATTAACTGAATCTCTATAAATTTCACTGTAGAAAGAGTCCAGCAAGATAGGTAAGGACGTGGCAAGATAGGTAAGGAAGCTTGTGTACTATAGTACTGTGTCTTTTTAATTTTTTAATTTTTAATTTTTAAATTTTTTAATTTTTAATTAAAATTTTTTTTAATAAACATATGATGTATTATTAACCCCAGGGGTACAGGTCTGTGAATCGCCAGGTTTATACACTTGACAGCACTCACCATAGCACATACCCTCTCCAATGTCCATAACCCCACCACCCTCTCCTTACACCCTGCCCCTGGCCACCCTCAGTTTGTTTTGTGACATTAAGAGTCTCTTATGGTTTATCTCCCTCCCGATCCCCTCTTGTTTCATTTATTCTTTTCCTACCTACTGTGTCTTTTTATCCAGGTTTCACAAATGCTTCCAAGAACCCCTGTGATAACATGAGGAGAGCCAGGCAGAAGGCAGTGAGAGAATTGCTGGGCCTCTTATCTACAATTAATGTTTAAGGAAAACCAGAACATTTAAAAGAGATAAATGGAAATGTTTTAAATATTCACTGTACAATTCAAGCTCTCTTGATGGTAAACCTTTATTAAATTAGATTAGTTTAGATTAACAGGTTTGATTAGTTCAACACTGTCTTTTTAGTATCTATTTTGAGTTCAAAAAGAAATATCTGGAGTGAGCCTCATCTTGTTCCCAAGAGGCCAGCTGGTGCTTGCTTTGGCAGCTTCTTTGGAGAAAGACTCAGTGAGTGTGGAGACTAAAATAACAAATTTGTTTTGATATTGAGTGATTCCAGAACATGATTTGAAACTTTAAAAATTAATTGCAGAGGTATCCAGCTATTATCTGTGAACAAAAAAACCCATTGTCGTCCACATTTACACAAAATTCTTGATGTGGTCAATTTCAGGATCTGTTATTTTTTTAATTTTTTAATTTAATTTAATTTTTTAATTAATTCACCCTCATATTTTAGTGTGGCAGTAGATAATGACACTTTTCTACATTGGTAGAACATGAGTCAGCCAATCAATAGCATATGGTGGACACCAACGTTGAGTTACCCATGTCACTTGAAAAACAAGTTGATGTGTGAAGAAACTTATATTTTACTTTGGAAAATATGTAAAATTATAAGGGCTAGGTTTAGTATTTTGTGTTAACTGTGTCCCTTGATTTTACATTTTTAGAACTAATCTATTATCTTAAATATGAAAAAATACTGGGAAGGCAGGTATATTTTGCTATAACAGCAATTCAGCTATAGCAGAATTCTGCTATAAAAACAGATTGGTTTTCTGTAATTAATGTTTATGGGTCTATTAAAATAGGTTGATATTTTAATCTAGGTTCTTTCATTGAAAGAAATTTAAATAATTGTTACAAGGGCAAAACACATTTATTAAAGACAATCAGAAACTATGGAAACAAAAGGAAGAAAAGAAAAATATTCATAATCCAATGATTTGTAGACAACCATGCTTATATAAGCCTTGGTTTATATTCTTCTAAGCTCTTTTCTTCTTTTTTGGTTACACCATCTCAGAGTTTTTAAAAAATGTATTTAATTACATATAAAATTGTTATGTTATTAATATTTATTTCTTAGCCTACTTTAATCAAGTATGTCATGAACAAATACCTAAATTTGGAATCACTTTGTTTTTTTTTTTTTAAAACAAATGAATACCATTTCATACTGTGGAAACACTATAATTTGACCAATAAATTGAGGGACATTTATATTGTTTTAAATATGCCATTGTTTGGTAGAACATGGTGATGATAATTAATAATACTGTATTACATACTTGAAAATTTTTAAAGGAATAGATCTCAAATGTCACTATATGCACACACATACACACACACACACAGAATTATAATTATGTAAAGGAATAGAGATGGAGATGTTAAATAATCTTATTGTGGTAATCATTTTGCAATATATACATGTATCTAATTATCATGTTGAACATCTCAACTTACATATGTGATATGTCAATATCTCAGTAAAGCTGGGAACAAATTAAATTTAAAAAACCACTGTTTGAAGTAATAGTTCAGGAATAGTTTTGTATATAATTGACTAAATGCTTGTTAGATTAGTTCCTTAGAAACATTCCTAGCAGAATTGCAATGTTTGAAAGCATGCACATTTTTGAATTTGATACGGATTGCCAGATTTCATTCCAGAAAGGTTGTGCAAATTTACATGCCCATTATCTTCCACACCAACACTGTGCATCGACAATCATACTGATTTTTTTAAAAAAAATTTTCTCCATTTATTTTTAAATTTCTTTTTATTTATTTTTTTAAAGGTTTTATTTATTTATTTGACAGAGAGAGACAGTGAGAAAGGGAGCCCAAGCAGGGGGCGTGGGAGAGGGAGAAATAGACTTCCCGCACAGCAGGGAGCCTGATGCAGGTCTTGATTCCAGGACCCTGGGATCATGACCTGAGGTGAAGGCAGACACTTAACAACTGAGCCACTCAGGCGCCACTGATATTTATTCTTTTAAATTAACATATAATGTATTATTTGTTTCAGAAATACAGGTCTGTGATTCATCGGTCTTACACAGTTCATAGCACTCACTATCACATATACCCTCCCCAAATGTCCATTACCCAGCTACCCCATCCCTCCCACCCCTTCCCATCTAGCAATCCTCAGTTTGTTTCCTGAAATTAAGACTCTCTTACTGTTTGTCTCTCTCTCTGGTTTCATCTTGTTTCATTTTTGCTCTCTTCCCCATGATCCTCTGCCTTATTTATCAAAATCCACATTATCAGTAAGATCATATGATACTTGTCTTTCTCTGATTGACTTATTTCTCTTAGCATAATACCCTCTAGTTCTATCCACATTGTTGCAAATGGCAAGATTTCATTTTTTTGATGGTTGTTGCATAATATTCCCATGCGTGTGTGTGTGTGTGTGTGTGTGTATACCATTTTCTTGGTATATGTATATATGTGTATATATATATATATACATATATGTATATATATATAAAATCTTCTTGGTGTGTGTGTGTGTGTATGTGTGTGTGTGTGTGTATATGTAAATTTTTCTTTATCCATTCATCTGTTGGTGGACATCAAAGCTCTTTCCATAGTTTGGCTATTGTGGACATTGCTGCTATAAACATTCAGGGGCACGTGCCCCTTCAGATCACTACATTTGTATCTTTGGGGTAAATACCCAGTAATGCAATTGCCGGGTCATAGGGTAGCTCTATTCTCAACTTTTTGAGGAACCTCCCTACTGTTTTCCAGAGTGGCTGCATCACCTTGCATTCCCACCAATAGTGTAGGAGGGTTCCCCTTTCTCCAACATCTGTTGTTTCCTGATTTGTTATTTTTAGCTGTTCTGACTGGTGTGAGGTGGTATCTCACTGAGGTTTTGATTTATATTTCCCTGATGCCAAATGATGTTGAGCACTTTTCCATGTGTCTGTTGACCATTTGGATGTCTTCTTTGCAGAATTGTCTGTTTATGTCTTCTGCCCATTTCTTGATTGGATTATTTGCTTTTTGTGGGTTGAGTTTGATAAGTTCTTTATAGATTTTGGATACTAGCCCTTTATCTGATACATCATTTGTGAATATCTTCTCCCATTCTTTCGGTTGTTTTTTGGTTTAGTTGACTGTTTTCTTTGCTGTGCAAAAGCATTTGATCTTGATGAAATCCCAATAGTTCATTTTTGCCCTTGCTTCCCTTCCTTGCCTTTTGTTTCTAGGAAGAAGTTGCTGTAGCTGAGGTTGAAGAGGTTGCTACCTCTATTCTCCTCATGGATTTTGATGGACTCCTGTCTTACAACAAGGTCTTTTGTCTATTTTGAGTCTATTTTTGTGTGTGGTGTAAGGAAATGGTCCAATTTCATTCTTCTGCATGCGGTTATCCAGTTTTCCCAACACCATTTGTTAAAGAGAGTGTCTTTTTTCCATTGGACAATCTTTCCTGCTTTGTCGAAGATTAGTTGACCAGAGTTGAGGATCCATTTCTGGGCTCTGTATTCTGTTTCATTGATCTGTGTGTCTGTTTTCATGTCAGTACTATACTGTCTTAATGATTATAGCTTTGTAATAGAGCTTGAAGTCTGGAATTGTGATGCCACCAGGTTTACTTTTCTTTTTTCACATTCCTTTGGCTATTTGTGTCTTTTATGGTTCCACTCTAATTTTAGAATTATTTGTTCCAGTTCTTTGAAAAAAGTTGATGGTATTTTGATAGGGATTGCATTAAATGTTTAGATGCTTTAGGTAGCATAGACATTTTCACAATATTTGTTCTTCTAATCCATGAAGACAGAACGTTTTTAAAGTGTCTTCCTCAATTTCTTTTAAGAGTATTCTATAGTTTTCTGAGTACAGATTCTTTGCCTCTTTAGTTAGGTTTTTTCCTAGGTATCTTTTGGTTTTGGGTGCCATTGTAAATGGGATCAACTCCTTACTTTCTCTTTCTTCTGTCTTGTTGTTTGTGTATAGAAATGCAACTGATCTCTGTGCATTGATTGTATATCCTGACATTTTACTGAATTCCTGTGTGAGTTTTAGCAGTGGGTTTTTCACATAAGATACCATATTATCTGCAAAGAGTGAGAGTTTGACTTCTTCTTTGCTGATTCGGATGCCTTTTCTTTCTTTTTGTTGTCTGATTGCTGAGGCTAGGACTTTTAGTACTATGTTGAGTAGCAGTGGTGATAGCGGACAGCCCTGGAATGCTCTGTTTTTCCCCATTGAGAATGATACTTGCTGTGGGTTTTACATGGATGGCTTTTAGAGGTATATATCCTCTATCCCTACACTGTGAAGAGTTTTAATCAAGAAAGGATGGTGTATTTTGTCAGATGCTTTTTCTGCATTTATTAAGAGGATCATATGGTTCTGGTCTTTTTCTTTATTAATACGTTCTTTTACATCCATGTTAATGAGGGATACTGGTCTGTAATACTCTTTTTTGATGGGGTCTTTGGGATCAAGGTAATGCTGACCTCATAAAATGAGTTTGGAAGTTTTCCTTCCATTTCTATTTTTAGGAACATTTTTAGCAGACTAGATCTTAACTCTTCTTTAAGTGTTTGGTAGAATTCCCCTTGGAAGCCACTGTCCCTGGGCTCTGGTTTGTTGGGAGATTTTTGATGACTGCTTCAATCTCCTTATTGGTTATGGGTCTGTTCAGGTTTTTTGTTTCTTTCTGGTTCAGTTTTGGTAGTTGATATGTCTCTAGGAATTAATCTATTTCTTCCAGATTGTCAAATTTACTGGCATATACTTGCTTATAATATGCTCTTATAATTGTTTGTATTGGTGTTTGGTGCTGGATATGATCGCTCCTCTTTCATTCATGATTTTATTATTATTTTTTATTTTTTAAGATTTTTATTTATTTGACAGACGGAGATCAGAAGTAGGCAGAGAGGCAGGCAGAGAGAGGGGAAGGGAAGCAGGCTCCCTGCTGAGCAGAGAGCCTTAATTGGGGTTCAATCCCAGGACCCTGAGATCATGACCTGAGCCAAAGGCAGAGGCTTTAACCCACTGAGCCACCCAGGCGCCCCTCATTCATAATTTTATTAATCTGGGTCCTTTCTCGTTTCTTTTTGGTAAGTGTCCAAACCTTTGTCCAGAGGTTTATCAATCTTATTAATTCTTTCAAAGAACCAGCTCCTAGTTTCTTTGACTTGTTCTTCTGTTCTTTTGGTTTCTATTTCATTTATTTCTGCTCTGATCTTTATTATTTCTCTTCTCCTGCTGGGTTTAGGTTTTATTTGCTGTTCTTTCTCCAGCTTCTTTAGGTGGAGGATTCTGTTGTGTGTTTGAGACCTTTCTTGTTTCTTGAGAAAGGCTTGTATTGCTGTATGTTTTCCTCTTAGGACCGCCTTTGCTGTGTTTTTGAACAGCTGTGTTTTCATTTATTTCCATGATTTTTAAAAATTCTTTAATTTCCCAGTTGACCCATTCATTCTTTAGTAGGATGCTTTTTAGTCTCTGTGTATTTGACTTCTTTCTAACCTACCTCTTTTGATTGAGTTGGAGTTTCAAAGCATTGTGGTCCAAAAAAATGCAGGGAATGATCCCTATCTTTTGGTACCAGTTGAGACCTGATTTGTGAACCCCGATGTGATCTGTTCTGGAGAATGTTCCATGTGCACTCAAGCAGAGTGTATATTTACTGTAGGATGGAATGTCCTGAAAATATCTGTGAAGTCCATCTGGTCCAGTGTGTCATTCAAAGCCCTTGTTTCCTCTTGATCTTCTGCTTAGATGATCTGTCCATTGCAGTGAGTAGGGTGTTACAGTCCTCTATGATTCTAGTGTTAATATTACTGTGTTTCTTTAATTTATTATTAATTGGTTTATATAATTGGCTGCTCCCATGTTATGGGCATAAATATTTACAATTTTTAAATATTCTTGTTGGATAGACCCTTTAATTATGATATAGTATCCTTTATCACCTCTTACTACAGTCTTTAGTTTAAAATCCAATTTATCTGTTATAAGGATTGCTATCACAGCTTTCTCTTCATGTCCATTAACATGATACATCATTTTCTACCCCTTCACTTTCAGTCTGGAGGTGTCTGGGTATATAATGAATCTCTTGCAGAGAGCATATTGATGGGTCTTGCTTTTTTATGCAGTTACAAGATACCCTGTATCTTTTGATTGGGGCATTTCACCCATATACATTCAGAGTAACTATTGAAAGATATGAATTTAGGGCCATTGTATTGCCTGTAAGGTGAGTGTTACTGTATAACTATATGTTGTCTGTGTTCCTTTCTGGTCTGTATTACTTTCAGCTCTCTCTTTGCTTAGAGGACCTCTTTGAATATTTCTTGTAGGGCTGGGTTGGTGATCACAAATTCTTTTAGTTTTTGCCAGCCCTGGATGTTTTTATCTTTCCTTCTAATTTCAATGACAGCCTAGCTGGATATACTATTATTGGCTGCATATTTTTCTCATTTAGTGCTCTGAATATATCATGTCAGTCCTTTCTGGCCTGCCATGCCAGGTCTCTGGGTGTTTTGCCAGTCTTATGTTTCTACTGTTGTAGGTTATAGACCTCTTGTCCTGAGCTGCTTTCAGGATTTTCTCATTGTCTCTTGAGATTTATAAGTTTTACTATTAGATGATGGTGTGTTGACCTATTTTCATTGATTTTTGAGGGGTTTCTCTGTGCCTCCTGGATTTTGATGCCTGTTTCCTTCCCCAAATTAGGGAAGTTCTCTACTATAATTTGCTCTAGTACCCCTCTGACCCCCCCCTCTTTCTTCTTCTTCTTCTTCTGGTATCCCAATTACTCTAATATTATTTCATCTTATGGTATCACTTATCACTTGAATTCTTCCCTCATGATCCAGTAGTTGTTTATCTCTTCTCAGCTTCTTTATTCTCCATCATTTGGTCTTCTGTATCACTAATTTTCTCTTCTACCTCATTTATCCTAGCAGTTAAGGCCTCCATTTTTTATTGCACCTCATTAATAGCCTTTTTGATTTTGACTTGGTTAGATTTTATTTCTATAGAAAGGAATTATCTGGTATCTTCTATGCTTTTCTCAACCCTAGCTAGTATGTTTATAATTGTCATTCTGGGGGCGCCTGGGTGGCTCAGTGGGTTAAGCCTCTGCCTCTGGCATGATCTCAGGTCATGATCTCAGGGTCCTGGGATCGAGCCCCACATAGGCTCTCTGCACAGCGGGGAGCCTGCTTCCTCCTCTCTCTCTGCCTGCCTCTCTACCTACTTATGATCTCTCTCTCTCTATGTTGAATAATAAATAAAATATTTTAAAAAATTGTTATTCTGAACTCTAGTTCTGACATCTTACTAATGTCTGTCAGTCAGTACTGCCTTTTGTTCTTTTTTTTTTTTTTGAGGTGAGTTTTTCTATTTTGTCATTTCTTCCAGAGAAGAATAGATGAATGAGAGAACAAAATGCTAACAGGGTAACAATGACCCCAGAAAAATATACACTAAAGAAATCAGAAGAGAACTTCTAGAAAGTAGTGGCTTCTCTGTTCATAGACTTGCTGCTATTCTTTTCTTCGATCTCCTGTTGAGTTTGTAGGTGTTCAGAATGTTTTGATAGCATTCCAGCTGAATTCCTGGGGCCAGACAGAATTTGGGTTTCCTACTCCTTTGGCATCTTGTGCCACCACACCAATCATACTAATTTTTTTGTAAATAGGTGATTATCAGTTTATTGTTTTAATCATTATCTTTTGATCAATACTGAGATCAAATATATTTTCTTAGGTTATTGGTCATTTTTTTTTCTTGGCATCAGTTGTCTCTTTATGTCTTTTAATTTTTAATTTGTAGTGTCATCTTTTTAAATAGAGTTAAGGTATTCTACTGGTTGAAGATATTAACCCTTTGTCATGTGTACTACAAATATTTTCCTCAATAATTTCTATTTGTTTTTTTAAAAATTTGTTTATTGTGTAATGTCTTGAACAGAAATTTTAAATTTTAAATGTTAAAAAGGTGTTTTTTTTTTTTTCCTTCCAGAGAGGGAGAGAGAAGGAGTAGGGAGGAGCAGGGGGAGAGAGAGAGAAAATTTTAAGCAGGCTCCATGCCCATTGTGGATCCTGACACAGGGCTGGATCTTACAACCCTTAATCATGATCTGAGCTGAAATCAACTGTTAGGTGCTTAACCTGCTGAGCCACCCAGGTGCCCTTACATGTAAAATCTTTAAATATTTTCCTTCATGATTTTTCAGTTTCAGTTCATGCTTAGAAAAAACAGTCTCAAAATAAAAATATTGTAGTTTTTATGATTTGAACATTTTTTCTAAGATTTTATTTTTAAGTAATTTCTACACTCAACATGGGGCCCAGACCCACAACCCAGAGATCGAGTTGCATGCTTCACTGAGTAAGCCAGAAAGGTGTCCCAATACTGTAGTTTTTAAAATATACTATTGGATTCAACACATAAAACTTTATTGGTTCTCAAATTTATTTTTGTGTATTAAGGTGTGAGGTAGTACTTCTTTTTTTCCCTAATTAGAGGGTAATTGTCACAATTATATTTGTTTTATAATTCATTCTTTCCCACTTACTGAAATTATCCTTTTATCTTACAATTAGTTCCCCACTATGTGTAAATATATCTAGATTTTTTTTGTTCTTTTCCATTTTATATGTTTAGAGTAAGAGAAGATTTGATCTCTTTCATCTTTTATGAGAATAAGTCTAGTGCTTCATCAATAAGGATATTTGTTTTTGTGTTTATTTGAAAATGTTTTGATCATGTTGAAGGAATTTCTATCTTTAATAAAAGCTTTAAACAGTATATCCTTGTGGATGTCAATTTTTTTTCAAATGCATTTTTCAGGATCTATTGGAATGACTCAATTGTTCTTATTTAGTCTGGCACTGTAATGATTTTTATTGATAGACAGCCTACTGTTGAACCTTTTTTGCACTCTTAGTATAAAGACTACATGTTTTGATGTTATTTGTAAGTAAGTTGGTGGGTATGAATTTTAATATTTTACATAAGAGGCCTGTGTTTGTATTTCTAAGCAAAACTGACTCATTGTTTTTTTTTCCTTTGTCATCTTTTTGTCAGGTTTAATATCAATTTTTTTTTAAGATTTTATTTATTTATTTGAGAGAGAGAGAGAAAAAAAAAACATGCACAGGGGGAAGGGGTAGAGGAAGACGGAGAAGCAGACTCCCTGTTGAACAGGGAGCCAAATTCAGGACTCGATTCCAGGACCCTGGGATTGTGACCTGAGCCCAAGGCAGAGGCTTAACTGATAGAGCCACCTAGGTGTCCCTCCCCCTCTCCCCCAGTTTTCTCCTGACTCATAAAATATATTTACATGCCTTTTTTCTTTCTTTTATTCCCCATCTGTTCCATGGAATTTTTGAAATATCTTAATTGTATCTTCTTTGAAAAGTTGAAATGATTAATGTGAGAAGGCACTGGTCTGGCAATTTTTTGAATCTAGGTCTGTGACAATTTCCTCATCATTTCCCCATGGTTTTAGATTTTTTTTCACTCCTTTATGTGGCCAATTTTAGTAGTGTGCGTTTTCTTATAAGAATATCCCCAGGTGTTCAAATTTTTAGCATGGTATTGTTCAAAGTAGTCTCTTACACCTTTTTATTCAAACTCTTTGCGTTTTTGATTCTTTCTCTTTCTGGGTCAGTAGACAGGATGTTAATAGATGAGAGTATAGAGGAGAGTCCACAGTGTCTGGACTTGAATCCTAGCTTCATTGTTTACAAGCTGTGTGACCTCAGGCAAATTACTTTATTTCTCCTGCCTTTCCACCTATAAAATGGGGAAAAAATGGTTCCTTCCTCATGGGGTTGTGGTAAAGATGAAATGAGGCAATATATGTGAAAAGTGCTTAGAACAGAGGCATTTATAAACACTCCATAAATGTTTATATTATTATTACTTGTCTCTAATTTTGTTTGTATTCCATTTCTTCCTTAAAAATGTTAGGCTAGCTGGTGGTTTATCATTACATTTGTTTTGTCTTCTTGTCTTCTATTTTACCCTCTACCCTGATTTCCACTCATTTTTGTCCTTTTACTATATATATCTTTATAAATTACCATAAGTGTCATAAAGCATTTGGTAAGTTTAGTTTAAAATGCTTAAAAATTAGATAATAAATACTGCATTTGAAGAAATTTATTAAGATATATACAGAATATGTTTGCAGCAGGTATACTTAGGAGATCATAGATGCCATGCCAATATTTTCTTGCAGAATCCCAGATGGCAGAGTTCAGACTGTGAGAGAATCCTTTGGTTGGACAATTTTAAGGCGGTAGAGCTCTCCTTGACCTGACAAAGTCTATCTGTCTCCTGTCCTATCTGCCAAGTCTGCTATTGCTGTTGAACAACATTTAGGCGTGCCTATTATGCCAGGAGGAGAGCATCTACCACCACTCAGCAGAAGGCCAAAGTGAGGCAAGCTCAGAGGAAGCCTTCTGATATGACTCTAATTTCCGTACATTTTCTTCACCTCAACTTTCCGCAAACTAGGAGGTATTAGGCCTGGACTCTTGATGGCATTTGCAGTGATCCCGAGGACAGAACTTGTTCATCAGATCCATAGAGCTCTGTATCTGTTTTCCTGATTTCACTCTAGTGCCTCTATTTTGCCATTCTCCCTAATGTTTGTCCCCAAAGAATTTCCTATCCAAGGGCTTGCCAATTTTGAGAAGGGCTTTCCACTCTAGGAAAAATCCCGTTATTGTGATAGACCTCAAATTCTATTTGTTGCAGTAATACACAAATTTCAGGATTACAAAAGAAGCCACAGTGATTCCCTCTGTTTTATCTGCTAGTCAATGCAATGCCAAGTAGAGAATATATACAAACTATATTGGGCGCCTGGGCACCGATGTCATTTACAGTGATCTTGAGTCACCCAGAACAGAGTTCCTTCCTCTTGGACAGGGTGGATGATGGTGGGGTTTTCTTTCCCTTTTTACTAACTTTCTACAGACCTTATAGGTCTATCATACCAAGGAATGGGGCTGTTTCGCAAGGTAGGGGTTATGGTCTTTTTAATAAAAACTTCCCTTATCAGCAGAAATTATGGTCTCAGGGGATATCTAGGCTGTAACTTCTTACCTTATTTGAGACATTGTAAATGAGAGTAGAGACAGTGGGGCAGAGAAAGAGAAAAAATAAAGCGACAATACAAGGATGTGTTGTTAAGGTTGCTGCTATAGATAGTGGGGGCACTCTTCCATCTGAGCCTCTGAGAAAGGTGCAGAGTGCTTCTCAGAATTGTCTACCTTAAGAACAGGAGATTGGAGCAGAAACCATGGACTTCCATTACCCACTGGTTGAGAGTTGACCTCCAGGGTATTGACTCCTCTCCACCCATCAGTGTGTCTGAATCCCCCTGTTTAGGGCAAACTGGAACTTTTCACTTTTGCTTTTGCTTCTGGTTTTCTAATTCATACCAGAGTGTGTTCAGTTCCTGATTTCTGGGTTTTGCCTGAGGTTTCCAGACCTTGTTGTTGCTCTTCCTACTGATGTGAAAATTGGCTTCTTCAGTTTTAATTCTTTTCCACTCTCAGATAGTATGGAAAAAAACAAAAACAAAAACAATTTCAGATATATACTTGCTTTGGCCATCCCACTTACTCAAGCTTGACTCTCTTGGAACCTAATTCTGCTGTTCATCTTTGCTTCCTTGCTAAAAATTTGGTCTCTCCCAAACCTCTGCTTAGAATCAGATACTGATCCAGTGAGGGAAGATAAGGTGCTAAAGGGAAGATTCTAGAAGAATGGTTAGCCCCATGTTGCAAGCTCTTAATGGGAAGCCAGCATTCAGGACTCATGGATAAAACACACTATATGCCCATTGATGCTTACTCTTGGGATTGCTTTTGTTTTCAGTATATCTCTAGGTTCCATGGCTCTAATTTGGTGCCTGTAATCTTGGCAAGTTCTTAAATTTCTTTGATCTTTAGTTCCTGCTGCTGTAAAATGAGAATACTAATAGGCAGTGATAAAATAACCTTAACTAGATTGTTACATCTGGCATATTAACTACTAGAGTTAGAATCTTGAGTTTTCCAATAGACTCATTTCCCACCCAGCAGTCAGAAAAGCTCCATAGTGGTTGCTTTCTGGGGTCTCATCAGAACTCAGGGCCAGCAAGGTATGTGAGATGCAGTATGCTGGATCCTGGTTACCTTCTGTCTTTGCTTTTTGTCTTCTGACATAGATATCTATAATTAACTTTGTAGAGAGTTAATAATGTTGTACACTTTCTCATATATTTCAGACTGTTTACATATACTGGCCCATATAATCCTTCTGAAAGGTACATTTTATAATCTCTATTTTACAGCTTAAAATCAAAACCAAAATTAACAAAACAAAACAAAACAAACAATAGCAAAAACCAGTGGCTGTGAATGATTACAGCCTAAATTTATGATTCCAGCAAGAATTCCAATCAGTGTTCCAATTTAGGCTTTCAGTTTTAAGTTAACACTTCAAATAGTGTGCATCTTTATTTTATCCTCTGGATACTTGGTCTGTTGTCCTAAGACAAAAAGCAAACAAAACGAAACACAATAAAAACCTCTCTATTAAAATATTTTTAAAAATCTCATCATTTCTATTCTCTCTCATTCTATGCTTGGAAGCCAAGGTGTAAGATGGGTAAATATATTACCTTGACTGTTGCCCAGTGTTGTAACAACTTATTCCCTGTTTCCTCCATCTTAATTCTTCAAATTCTTGAAGCAATTTGCTATACTTTTGATTAATCTCTGAAAAGCCTAGAAAATATCAGTATGTCCTAACCACTTTCCCTGTCATGAAAACATTTGAGGCAGCCAGGCCTTTCTTCACTTGTTGAGATCAAAATAAAACTACTTATAGAATGGAATGCTTGAAAGCTTCTCTGACTTTAGTTCAACCTTGATGCCATTCTTGCTTGTTTTATTAGCAGCTTGATATGGGGAATTCAACTAAAAGAAATTGCCAGATATAAGAGATACACTAATTGCCGAAAAAGTGAAAGTTTGTGACTTCTGCATTTGGACTAACTCAAACTACTAGCTAACCTTTCATTTTCAGAAAAATTCCAAGACATTTAAGTCCTGCTTTTCTTATCCACGGTTCTATTTTTCAAGTATCAGATGTTTATAGTTTTTATACTGAGTTCTAATGTAAAAAGGAAATCAAATGAACACATGCATGTTCTTCATTCAGAAGTCCCCAGATCCTGAAATCTTTTTTAGAGTGTGCCCAGTGTGACATAATAGTGAAAAGTTACAAGTCAGTGGTGAATTATGACCAAGGTCATGGATAACACATTGCTTTTTCTAGTGGATGCATGATTATCAGGTCTCTGATGATAAATCTGCATCCACTGGAAATGCAGTTAACTTACCTTGGTGATTTTGATTTATTAACCTTGCAATGGACAAGGTTGCCCATTTGTTAGTGCTTGTTTTATATTTGAGTATCTTGGAAGCATATAAATTTGAGGCATAGCTTAAAGTTTGTCTAGTATTTCATATTTTATAGAAAGCATCTGATCAGAGAACTTCAACTTCTGTTATTTCTGTTGTGACACTATTCAGTTTTTAATATAGTGAGGACATTTGATTTGCATTTTAGAGCATCTTTCTTTGTGATCAATGCTGAAGTTTCTAAGAACTGTCAGAACTCTAATAAAGACATGAAAATTATAGATGAGCAATCAACTTCATTTGGAGAGTAAAGGTTAAATGGTATAAAGGGAGGACATTGACAAACTAGAGATTGGTAAGATGTGTTCTATTTGAGCTTCTCTTTGAGCTTTTGTTAAAGACAGACATAAATGTGAGGACTTTTATTATTTATTTATTTAATTTTTCCAGTGTTCCAAGATTCATTGTTTATGTACCACACCCAGTGCTCCAGGCAATATGTGCCCTTCTTAATACCCACCACCAGGCTCACCTAACCCCCCTGTGAGGGCTTTTATTAAAAATTATACTTAATTTTATTATGCAGAAGAATCTTCTAGAATTGGTCTGGAAAGGCATAAAGAAGATTCTTGACTGAATGGATGTGACTACAATGAGTACTGTTAAATGGGCTTTGAGTGCCAAAATGTAGAATAAATTCCAGGGTTAACCTGACCATAAGAGTTATGTGTCAGCCCGAGTTCTCCTTTCTCCTTCCTTATTGCAACCTGAGGCATAACACCTAACAGGAGCTTTTGAGTGTTAGTCCTTGTAGCTGGGTTCCTCAGCTTCCACAGAATAGTCATTTGGGTCTGGATAATTATGGGAGCAGGGGAGTTTTTCTGTTCATTGTAGCTATCTAGATGTCGGTAGCATTTCACCTGGTTGTGATAACCAACAATGTCTCCAGCCATTGCCAAATATTCTCCTCTCCTGGGAGTAAAAATCATCCCTGTTTGAGGACCACTGTTTGATGTTCATGAGGCAGAAAAGAGAGAAAAATGACCCTCAAGAATCCATCAGGGTGTGTATTAAAATATGATGCAAACCATTGTATTTAAACCATTTCCTATTGAGCACAGTCAAGTTAAGATAATCTTTATAAGTTTAAACCAATCAGAGATAGCTGCAGTGTTATTTCCATGTTATAGACCTGTTAACTGTGTAACATCTGATAGTTTTGCATTTGGTGTTGCATTATTTATTTATTTACTTACTTATTTATTTTTGTACAATCTTGCTGAGTGAAATAAGTCAAGCAGAGAGAGTCAGTTATCATATGGTGTTGCATTTTAATAAAACATTGAGAATGATCAAATTTTTTGATGTAATTTAATATTTGGGGTTTATAAATACTGAAATTTTAATCATCATGGACAACTGTAATTTTATACTGTCATATGGTGTTAAATATTTTAAGAAATGAAAAATAAGGAGTGTTCATCCTTCAGTTAACTTTTATTGATTCTTTTAAATCTCACCTGTTGAAGTTGGATTCTTCCTTTTTTGAGGCATTTTGCTCTTTTCTGTGGTCAGATTTGGTATTCTTCACTGAGGAAATTAGCCTGTATTCTTGTCTGCAACAGAAGGGCTTGCCTTGATATAAGTAGTTCTATAGTAACAGCCAATTATTCTCTAGTACATCACAGGGAAATACTCTGATTCTAGAATTCTTTGGGTGTCTAATGAAGGCAGACATAGAGGACAAGTAGGAAATAACCACAGAGTTGTCAGGATCTAGAAAACTATCTCAATTGTTCATGACTTATTTGGAATTGGTTTTAAAAATTTTAAACAAAAATTTTAAAGTTGGATAGTTACAGATTGAAAGAAGAGTAAAGGAAAATTATAGGGATTAGTTACTGTCAAGCAACTGAGATAATTATCACTGGGGCAGTGTTTTTTCTATACGTTTCATTGACTCTAAGGCAAAAGGTAAGTAGCTAAGCAGTATTAATTAGGGTAAGTAGTATTATTTATTGTTCTTTTTGGAGGATTTTAAATTACTCTGCAAGGTACTTTTTTTTCAATCTGAAGAAATACATTTTTTAAGGATTTGACAAAATTATATTGATAGTTTTTTGCTTAGAGATATTGAGCTGTATTGTCAACAGTGTTTTTTGTTTTATAAGATAGAAAAATGTTGTCCATTAGCTCTCAGAATTTTGTGCCGTATGGAAAGGAAACCAAATGGCCTCAGAAGGAAAAAATTTTAAGTGGAGGTTACTAATATACTACATTGTGTATGAAAATAATTAAAGTCTCTAGCCTATGTCTGATTTTAGGTAGTGTTGCATCTTCATGCCTATTCAATTATAAACTGTATCCCCATGTAACCTTGTGAGTTGATTCACTTATTTAGGGTCCTTACAAATTTTCACTTAAAAGTTGAAGGATTTTGCTGAATACATTTAGTGCTAATGCTGAGCTGTTACAACTGTTGTCAACAGAAACCAACACTCCTTTGAGAAAGTAAAATTATGCAATTTTCAAATTGGACACTATTGTTTTTTTTGCTTTCCTTTAAAGTTCAGTTCCATCACTAAATAATCCATTTGTTTACATACAGATTTTTCGAGTGTACTTGGACAAAGACATATTTAATCTCTAGAAAGATTTGTAAGGAATGAGACATGAGAAAAATCCCAGATTTTATTTGTAATAATGTGATTTAGATTTTATTTTTATTTTTATTTTTTAAGATTTTATTTATTTATTTGATAGACAGAGATCACAAGTAGGTGAGAGGCAGGCAGAGAGGAGGAAGCATGTTCCCTGCTGAGCAGAGAGCCTGATGCGGGGCTCGATCCCAGGACTCTGGGATCATGACCTGAGCTGAAGCTAGAGGTCTTAACCTACTGAGCCACCCAGGCACCCCGTGATTTAGATTTTAAAGTGGTAATACATATGATCTATGTGAGCATTACACATTTTTTTGACTGTTGATGGTCTTTGTCCTTTGGGTCAAATGCTAATGATAGACCAAAGAAATAGATCAGAGAAATTATTCAGAATAATTGTTCTCAACTGTTCCTAAGTGATGTGGAACAGAGGTGAATAGTGATTGTTAGAATAACCAGAGTAACCATTCCAGACCGCTAGTTGGTATTTGTGATTTGCTATGAAAAAAAAAAAATCTGTCCTGGAGTTCTGAAAGCATACTAAAAAAATGTTATGCTTACACTTTGAAGTGATAAAGTATAAAAACAACACTTTGTCCATCTTTAGTAATTCACCCTATCGACCTAAGGCAATTAGCTTGATACAGAGATTGGGTGGTTCTTTTGGAACAGGTTGTGAATACAGTTCTGGTGATAAAAGATCATTGTTTTCTAGAGCCATTTCCCATACAGCATAGCCAATTATATGTTTTTAAGGGGAGGAGGTTATAAGCTTCTACTATGATTTATAATGGAAATATCAACATAAATTATTTTGGAGTGAAATTACGTGATCAGTATCTGATGGAAACTTGCTTTTCAATATTTCCTCTGGAATGTCTTACAGTTTTTAAACATAATTCTCTGTATTTGAGAAGTCTGGGAAGTGTGCAAAAGGTTTTATTCTGATGAGCATTAAAGAAACTAGGACCCAGGCTGATTTTCTGTATCTAAAGCTTATCTAGAGATTCTCCTTTTTATTTTTAGAAATGTGAAGGAATTCAGAGGATTCTCTTCAACTGCCTCAAACAATTTAGACCACTCTTTCATGAAGCACAGTATCCCAGCATGTTCCTAATGAATTGCACATTACCAGTTTTGGAGATATTTGTAATGAAGATTTGGGGTTCTAAATGGGTCAGAGTGGATTTTGTACTTTGTCAAGTTGTGAGAAAATCTAAGAGGCAATCTGTGCTAAAGATTCCAGGATAATAATTTTGCCACCTGCTGGGTTCTTTGTTTTTCTAGGGAGAGAAAAACGTTATTGAGGACTAACCAATGAGAGTTCTTTAAAGGTATTCATTATTGAGAGGTGGGTCAGTTTGTTCCAGCTCAGTATAAAGATGAGTCAAGTAAGATTCTAACAATTTAATAAGATTCTAATAATTTAAGTAAAACAATTCTATTTGGCTTAGACATTTGATATTTGCCTTAGATTTAGATTTGTTTTCTACTTAAAATTAAATGTGGAGAAGCTGTACTAAAGAGCACCGAATTCAATTCTTTCTCAAACTTCAATTGGTCTGGTTGGAGAGATGAAAAATTCTTAAATTACTTTGTTGATGATTTTCTCTCCTCTGTTTTGTTTTCCTAGAAATCCTGCTTTATAATCATTTGACCTCCTAAACTAGTCTCTTACCTTTTGTATCTTTCTCCTCTCTCTCCCTTTTTCACATCTTTTTATCCTTTTGATCTACTTCCTAGGAAATCACTCCAATTTTATCTTCTAAACCTTATACTGATTTTTAAATCATGCTTTTTAGTTTCTAATAGTTCTTTTTATGGTTCTTTCATGTTTATTCGTGACATTTTGGTCTCTTATATCATGGATAAGATATTTTAGCTTCTTGTTCTGATTTTTTAAAAAAGTTCTCCCCTCCCCCGAATAGCTTCTGTGTCCTATAAGTTACTTCTTTTTTTTTTTAAATGATTTTATTCATTTATTTGACAGAGAAAGATCACAAGTAGGCAGAGAAGCAGGCAGAGGGATGGGGAAAAGCGAGCTCCCCTCTGATCAGAGAGCCCATGAGTGGCTTGATCCCAGGACCCTGAGACCATGACCTGAGCAGAAGGCAGAGGCTTAACCCACTGAGCCACCCAGGGGCCCCATAAGTTACTTCTTAAAGAAGATGTTTGTTTTGGTTCACCTTCCCTATATAGGGGACTGAAAATCTTCTTGGAAGCTCCAAGTATTTTAGTAATGTCACATTCAAATTTTACTGTGGGAGACAGGAGTAGGTCATTGGTTGGGTTAGTCACTCCCTAGAGACATTAATCTCCTTTCTGGAGGGAAAAGTTCTAGCTGTCAGTCATTTGGATCTAGGAAAGGGCTGTGGGGGTGAAGGAAGATGTCTTAGCACCTTATATCCTAAAATGCACAGTTACTTAATGTTGTTTTCAGTGTTTCACATGTCCTCAGTTGCTTGGGAATTCCCCAATTTAAAGACCTTCCAGGCTTTAGTGGGAGTGGTGGAGGTGGAAGTGGGCAGTGGTGAGGGGCATTACTCAGAAAAGTGGAGTATCTAACCAGTTTTCAAATTGCTTTGGTCCAACCTACTTATTTTAGACTTCCACCTGCCTGCCCTACTTTGCTCTCAGTTCTAGAGAAACTGGTGCTACCAGTTGCTGAACATTTTGGGGAATCTCTTGCATAACTAGTTAATTCTTGGTTCTCACAATGCCACTTAAGATTGAGTTTTATTGGGTCTGGTAATTTAATTACTGCTTGTGGACCTGTTTCTACCTTCTAAAACTTAACTGCTATTGTTTTCTCTCCTGTTCTTCTCCTTCTTTATGGGTTCATGTCTTAAAAAAACAGGTCATATTAGATACATTTGTTAAATATCCTATCTTTCCCTGGAACACTCGATTCAATTGGATAGGAAGCTTTCAGAAGGCAAATCTTAAATTAACGGTGCATAGGGTTTGATGTACAAAGTTTCCTTGGAAGAATTTACTTTTTGAGCTAAAAGGAAAAAAAAATCAGTTAAAATTTTCTTATTTGGAGTATAGTTATTGTAACTATCTCTTTCTTGGGTGGTATTTTTTATCCAGCAAACTGTGTGAATTTTGAAAATTAAGACAAAGTATAATATTTCTATATGGTGAAAAAGTTCACCAAGGAATAGGTGTAGGTATAGCCTGATATTTCCGCAGAAAGGATCTTGAACCCAGAGATATTAATGCAGCTGATTCATAATGAAGGTCAAGTTGTTGATTTTTACAACTGTTACACCAAAGTAAAATGTTAAAGACCTTTATCATCACCACAGTGGTCTGTGTTGTCACCTTGTTGTAGAGGAGGGAAAAATTTATAATTAGCTAGAGTGGAGGATCAGCTTCAATTTACATAGATCAAACTGGAGGGAAAAAGGAAGAAGTTTCTTCTCTGTATTTTATACCTTGGATAAGGCAGAAAAAAAAAGCGAGGTGAAATCACTTCTAATCTATTTTGTCAGCAATAAAAATATGTTAGCATTTTTTATTATCAGTGTTATTCAAATTGTTTAGGTGATATTTAGCTAAATTTTAAGAGGATACTCTGTAAATACTGTTTGGGAAATGGTAATTTTTACCATCACTCGAGTGTGTGTGTGTGTGTGTGTGTGTGTATGTGTGTGTGTGTGTGTGTGTCTGTGTGTGTGTAGATGATCTAGAAGTTAGGATAGATGAGGTGAGAGGCTGAACTTTACCTTGAAGTTTGTAGAGGCTCCTCTGCCATTATATTCTCATTTGTGTCTCCATAATATGTGGTTATATCATATATTTCTGGTGCTCACTCTCATCCTCCAATTAAAAGTTAAAAAAACATAGGATTAATTTAAAAAGAGTATCTGTAGGGTCATTTTCACATGACAGAGGATTTGACCTTTGTCACAGTGATATTTGGTGTTTAAGGATGGCTCTGGGGAATATGACTCCAAGTTAAAAGAAGCATTTATATTTCTCACTTCACCCGGAGGAGTAATAAACCATACTTCAACTTCTGAAGTCTGTTTCAAAGTCAAATGTCTTCCTTTGAGAGTACTTTGCTGCTCACTTATAAAACTGGAAAAGGGCATTTCAGTCAATGCTTTATTCTCCCAGTCAGGAACTGAGGCTGAGTTAGGTGGCCACCAACAGGGATAATTTAAGGAACCCTCAGAAGGCCCTTCTATCAAAACATATCTCCCTGGAAGAAACCTATATATTTCCTTCTACTTTTTCGAAGTGTTCCAAATTCTATCTATTACAGATTTACTTGGATTTCAGTCTCTCTCTCTCTCTCTTTTTTTTTTTAAATAAAAATACCCTGGGAAGGGTTGAGTAGTCTATTAATTAACCATTCATAATTCAGTGTGGATTAGTTTAATTAAGTTGCTTTTCTCTCGTTAATGGAAGTTTTGATGGGAGTCAGAAAGAGAGAAAAAGGAAATAATTTAATCCCTGCTGTTCTTCAGTGTAAGGCAAGCTTGAACAGAGGGCATTAAAATGGGCTCACTTGACATCTCAAGGGCAACATGAGGGCATGGAATATTGGGATAGGGAAGGTGAGTCCCAGGAGCTAGGAGATGAGTGAACAAAGACAAGTAGGACAATAACAAAGACAAACTTTGAACTTTGAAATATTGTGGCCCAAATCATTTTCTATAATACAGGCTTTTAAGTTAATATTACTGGATACCTTAGAGGAATGGCTTTGTATTTTTGCTTGGAATTTGTGTTATGTTTTGTGTAATATATATCTTAATAGTTGGGGAAAGAGAATAAAGACCCTTAAAAACAGACAAGCTGTATTAGAAAGATGCCATAAAACGTATATGGTGCTTATTATATTTTATTTATGAAATAATTGCTTAATTTATGAATGAACAAATGTTTAATTCAATTAAACATTATTCATTAAACTCCCATTAACTAGAGGAAGGCAATTTAATTAAACTTTTTATTTATTTATTTATTTATTTATTAGACTATTTTTTATTTCAAACTTCAGGAAATAATCAGGGTTATCAGAATAATTATTATCAAAGGCAAAGCAGAGATATCAGAATTATTCAGGAGAACAACTCAGTAACTCTTTGCAAGAAATATTTCTTTCAGAAATTAGTTTTTTTCCAATTTAATTTTTTAATTGTTAAATTTAATTTTTTATCAGTGTTCCAAAATTCATTGTTTATGCACCACACCCAGTGCTCCATGATATGTGCCCTCCTTAATACCCACCACCAGGCTCACCCAACTCCCCACCCCCCTCCCCTCCAAAACCTTCAGTTTGTTTCTCAGAGTCCATGGTCTCTCATGGTTTGTCTCTCTCTCTCTGATTTCCCCGATCTCACTTCTCCTCTCCATATCCCAATGTCGGTGTTATTCCTTACATTCCACAAGTAAGTGTATTTTTTTCTTTGTGTTTTGCTATGTAGCAGGGATAATGCAATGTAGTTATGTCTTTGGTAGGCTTGAAAATATTACAGTTTAAACAGATGTTTCTGTTTTTTTTTTTTATAGCTTGTTCTAACTTGTCAAACTTTTAAAATATCTATTTTAGGAATTACTGGGCTTATTCTTCTTATGAAATAGCATATGTGTTTAGAAAAGCAAGCTAACTTATATTCTGCGCTAATCACACCAATGGGAAGCTGACAGCTATACTAGAGTCCAGACACCCCTACCACTTCTGAGTTTTTATTTTAATTACACACTATTATCTATAAAAAAATGACTGATCTCATTCATAGCAGTTGGGCAAAATCAAATCTGGAAGATCAGAAGCTTCCACTTCATATGTAATAGTTAGGGTAACAGTGATTTATCATCAAATCCAAATCAAGGTAATTCTGAGTATGAAAAGTGATGTTTAAAATAATTAAAGTGTTATCCATATGTTCTTTATGCCCAGTGTAAACTTTATCACTTCTCACCTCTCCTCAAGTTTAGTACTCTTTCTTCTTCAGTGTGTAATCCAGAAGTTACGCCCATCCAAAGAATTTTAAAAAATTTTCAGTGTTAGAATATCCCTTTAATTCTTTATTAGAGTTTCCATTTATCTTCCGAGTGCTCCATTTTTTTTTCAACCATTGTATCTTGCTTGTATTGAATATAGATGTTTCCTGACTTTTGATGGTTCAACTTACATTTTTTTTAACTTTATGATGATTGAAAAGTGATATATAGTCTCTAGAAATCATACTTGGGATTTTGAATTTTGATCTTTTCCCAGACTAGTGATGTGCAGTATTATACTCTCCCATGATGCTGTGCAGTGGCAGCTCCCGGTCAGCCACACGATCACTAGGGTAAATAACTAATACACACTTATAGCCATTCTGTACACGTGCAGCTGTTCTGTTTCTTACTTTCAGTACAGTATTCAATAAATTACATGAGATAGTCATTACTTTATATTAAATAGGATGTGTGTTAGATGATTTTGCCCAATTGTAGGCTAATGAAAGTGTTCTGAGCATGTTTAAGGTAGGCGAGGCTGAGATACAATATTTGGTAGGTTAGATGTATTAAAGGCATTTTCAACTTGGGATATTTTTAATGTCTGCTGGGTTTATTGGGATGTAACTCTATCGAGGAAAATATGTTTATATTCTCTTGAATATGAGTTTCTTATCTCTTGGCAGGTTTTGTAGTTACAAAAAATTACATCTTGTATATTGTTTTTTAAAGTACAATGAAGTTTGAATATCTACATCTGTATATATCTTAACCTTTTAATTTATTATTTTTCCTTTTACTCCATGTTTTCTTGACTTTAGTAGTTCTTTCATTGAATTTTAATTTCAGTAGTTTTACTTTTTAAAAATTCTTGAGTATAGTTGACACAGGTTACATTTCAGTAATTATATTTTTAATTTCCACTAAAATCTTATTCTCTACCTCTTTTTCTCCCATAGAAGTCTTGGCTGTAATATTTCTTAGAATTCTCTTGTGCTGTTGATTTTCTTTGAATGTCCGGTGATGCGTGGTTGATCATTCTTACTTGTTAATGGGGAAGTTTTATTAACATAACTCACTGATGTAGCTTTCCTTTGCCTTGTATACCTCTATGTCTGCCTGAGTATAAACTTTTGAGTAGGGATGTTGACTGGTAGATAGGCTTGAATTTAAGTTATGTGCTGTATAATGGACAGTTCTGGTGCTTTCCTTTGGAGTGTAAGGCTTTCAAGAAAAAAAAAAATCCCTCTAAATTCTTTAGGGATAGGCTGTATTGCATGGTATTTCTGCCACTTGTCTGAAAGTGAGAGTAGGAGGGACTTAGCCAGCTGTTCAGTAGTTAGCCCTTCATTTAAATATCCTCAATACTACTGTACAACCTATTTTTGCTTTCCATGCCTCCAGGTTATGATGCTAGAACCTTTCAGGGTCCTCTCAGGCAAGATAGACCTACCTTCTGTACAGCCCTCACCTCTGTCTCCAGCTTTGTCTACACATATCGTTACCCCAGTAATCCCATCTGCATCGTGTCTTCTTTAAATCCATGAAACACTGTAGACGGCTCAGAGCTTATTGTTTGCTCCACTTTCCTACCTCATTCACCTTTTGCTATTATCCTGCCTTTTCCGCATTTTTAGATTTGTTTCAGTGTGATTTGAAAGGGAGAAAGGAAAATGATTGTACTCCGGCTGCCTTCTTACCTCAGTAGTAACATTCACTTTGAAGGATATGTTATTTAAATATTTATGCTTTTTGCTTTTTTGGTTTGATTTTAAAGAATTTTAGGGGCGATGAAAGGTTTAAGTATCTTCTGGTCCCCTGCCTCCCCATTATATGTTATAAATTCTGTCATGACTGAATATTGAACAGATCCAATAAAAAAGTTGAATAACCGATTCAACACGAATGACCTACTAACATGAAAGCGTGATGAAGTTCTGTAACAAAATATGAAAATTTTGTGACAAATTTGTGTTCTGGCAAAATAGAAACAACTAAAAACCAACTTACAGCATCCATATGAAAACAATATATGTTTTAAATGAGTTTTACTTAAAATAATCTTTAGTTTTGCCTCATTTTATAGATAGGGAACCAGGAAAGAATAGCGGGAATGGTTTAGAAGCTGGTGTTCTTAGAGCAAAGAGGCATGAGGAGGAGTCAAGTAAGAGAACTGACAGATGATGGGGAAGGAGGGCACTGCAAGGCGGAGTATAAAAGGAAAATATCTGGTCTTCTGCCTCCTGCTTCCTTTGGCATGGAAGAAATTTGGAGGTAGTCCTGAACACTTAAAACTCAAAACTGCAACAGAAAACCAAATTTGGGTTTCTTTAGATGCTCTTGAGTATAAATAATGTGGATTCATGACTTGTCCTTAGTCAGAAGGTAGCTGTCTACCTTTTTATACCAGTGGAGCGTTTATGTGAACTAGTTTGGAGGTCCAAACCTTTCTTAACACTTCCTAATTAGGCTGAAATTCCATCATGGGATTTGTGCTGACCTCATAAATAATGAATGTGAAATTTAATTTTCCAGTCACAGGTGCCCGGTCAAGGTTACAGACAATTTATGTATCTTTGTAGGATAGTCTGTGACATGTAACCATTGTTCCAGTGCTGAAATGCATGGGGCCTAGTGTAGAGCCTGTTTTTATGCCATGGTTGAAAACTTCTGAAAGCTTTTGTTTCTTTGAACACTGTAGAGACCAGTCAGGTGCATTACTGCCTGACCCACAACAATTTTGCAGAATTTCTGTATATTTCTTGACTTGGTTGGATTGTTTGCTTTTCTTATCTCTGGAAATACTTGAGTAAAATAAAAACAGTAAGCACAGTAGCCACCTTTGGTTTCTGTTTCTAAACATATTGAAACCAGTAATAATCAAAGAAGATAACTGATGATTGATCAAAGACAAAAATAGATATTACTGATATGTTACATTTTTCTGTTGTTTGAAAATCACCTATGATGCACCTGTGAACAATTGGAGAGAAAATGTCTTTAAAAAATTAACTTCCTTTATATGGCTATCTAACCTTCCAAAAATAAAGTGACCCAAACATGTAGCTTTTATGAAAATTACAATATGGCTTTTTAAATTATAATACTTGGCAATTAGCAACACATAATACAGAGTGCTCCTGCCTGAAAATTTTATATTTAATTTTGATCTTGCAGCATTACACTTTAATTGTATAGTCTCACACCATCAAAAATAAGTTTAAAAATGCATGTTTTCATTTTTACATATGGTAAAACTTTCTCAAGAAAATTAAAATACTGTTATCTTTTCATTGAATAATAAATATGGGTTTCCCTCTGATGAAATTAATATAACCTATACTACTCAGTAGAGAACAGAAATGTTAAAGCATACATTAAAAAGTGGCTAAGAGTACTTCATTACCAAACCAATTCTGCAGTTTCCAAAGACGTTTGGAAAATATTATTCACCTCTTGGGGAAAACCTTTGGCAGAAAGCTCAGTTTTGCTTGGCATTCTGTTTGCATCTGTTTAGTGTCTGGTTAGCCTGTTCTTAATGTCAGTTGTATATATACTCTCCTCATGTTGTGGAAGAAAAAACAACTTTAGTTCTCAACCCATATTTATTTTTCTACTGATATTTAATCTGTATGTTGAGTTTAAGTTTTAGGATTCCACTGTGATAGTTTAAAAGTGTAATGTTTGCAGTAGTGACAATTCCCAAGTAATTGAATGGGATTTTGGAGTTTTGCTGCTGCTTCTATTATAGGCTCTTTGTTTAAACATCCCCATGGTGTAAAATAAGGACATCCTATGAAGTATGGTTATGTTGCTGATATGAAATGAACCTTTTCAAATTCTCAGACATTTAATAGCATGACTGCAGAATGCATATTAAAAATTTTCTAGGTAAAAGGGATAGAATGAATGAAAAAAGATGGAGAAAAACAAAAAGAAAAGTAGTAAAATTTAGTAAATAATGTTACCTACAAAATCTATTTATGTGTAATGAAAGATGAAGCATAAATCTCATTATTAAGCCTTTTATTGGAAAATTTGGTGCCTGAATAAAATTATTCCCACTTTATATTGCCTTGCTTTTTAATTATTGAAAGTTTGATTATCTAAAATAACCATTACTCTCTCTAAAATGAAGTCAATGATCTAACATATAAGAGAATATTAAGGAGTATAAATTCATAATATTTATGTTAATATTGAGATGATAAATTTAAAAGAGAAAAGCCATTAAATTTGGATGACTGTTACTTCAAATCATCAAATGTTATTAGCATAAATGTAAATATAAATGTAAAAGCTAGATTTGGCATCTATTTAATTGATACTAGAGGGAAGTATATGATGTGCATATATGAGTCTATGTTTTTCCTTGACATATGGCTTGACCCCTGGTTTATCTCAGAGTGGAATTTATAGTTGCTGAGTTGTGCTGTTTCACCATCATTTTTGATATTATATTACAATTTCAACTTATGTTATAGGGAGAATTTCATTCTTAATTATACAGTGACTTTTCCTTAGTCTTTTTAAATTTAGAGCCTGGATTGTCATTGTCTAATTACCTCCACAAGTTGTATCATGTGAGTTATTCTTCTCACTAACACTTCAGGGTTTCTTGCATCAGAGAACACATTTCATTTGAGTTTATCCTTTTATGGTAACTGATCCGTAGTAGAGGTTATACTTAAATAATTTTGATAGGACTCTTTAATTAAATTCAAAGCATCATTCGCCTTCCTTCCAAATATAAAGTGTATCTTTGAATGGTGGTGGACCTTGGGAAGGAACTATGCATTTATATGTGCCTACTTTGTGATTTTTTAAATTTCCACAATTAATCTAAGATATGGTTGGGTTAGGTTATTATTATTCCTACTATAAAAATGAAGAAATTAATATTTAAGAGAGTAGGTAACCAGTCCAAAATTGTACAGGCTAGTCAAATGTGGAAATGGGATTTGAAGCTAGGTCTTTCTGACTCTAAAGACTTTACTTTCAACTGCTAACATGCCAACTTCCTACCAAAAAAAAAAAAAAAAAAAGAAAAAAACAAAAGCCTGATTTCAAGCTTTACTACCACCCTCCCCTCAAAACCCTCAGTTTGTTTCTCAGCGTCCACAGTCTCCTCTCCCCGTCTGATTTCCTTCACCTCACTTCTCCTCTCCTTCACCCAATGTCCTCCGTGTTATTCCTTATGCTCCACAAGTAAGTGAAAACATATGATAATTGCTCTCTCTGTTTGACTTATTTCACTCAGCGTAATCTCCCTACTCCCATCCATGTTGATACAAAAGTTGGGTATTCATCCTTTCTGATGGAGGCATAATATTCCATTGTATATGTGGACCATATCTTCTTTACCCATTCATTTGTTGAAGGGCATCTTGGCTCCTTCCAGTTTGGCAATTGTGGACATTGCTGCTATGAACATTGGGGTACACATCGCCCTCCTTTTCACTATGTCTGTGTCTTTGGGGTAAATACCCAGTAGTGTAATTGCAAGGTCATAGGGTAGCTCTATTTTCAATTTCTTAAGGAATCTCCACACTGTTTTCCAAGGTGGCTATACCAACTTGCATTCCCACCATCAGTGTGAGAGGGTTCCCCTTTCTCTACATCCTCTGCAAAACTTATTGTTTGCTGTCTTGTTAATTTTGGCCATTCTAACTGGTGTAAGATGATATCTCAATGTGGTTTTGATTTGAATCTCCCTGATGGTGAATGATGATGAACATTTTTTCATGGGTCTGTTAGCCATTTGTATGCCTTCTTTGGAGAAGGGTCTGTTCATGTCTTATGCCCATTTTATGATGTGATTATCTGTTTTTTGAGTTTGAGTTGGAGGAGTTCTTTGTAGATCTTGGATATCAGCCCTTTGTCGGTAGTGTCATTTGCAAATATCTTCTCCCATTCCGTGGGGGTGCCTCTTCGTTTTTTTGACTGTTTCCTTGGCTGGGCAGAAACTTTTGATCTTGATGAAGTTCCACAAGTTCATTTTCGTTTTTGTTTCCTTTGCCTTTGGGGATATGTCTTGACAGAAGTTGCTGTGGCTGATGTCTAAGAGGTTACTGCCTATGTTCTCCTCTAGGATTTTGGTAGATTCCTGTCTCACTTTGAGGTCTTTTATCCATTTCGAGTTTATCTTTGTGTATGGTGTAAGAGAATGGTCAAGTTTCATTCTTCTATACATAACTGCCCAGTTTTCCCAGCACCATTTATTGAAGAGATAAATGTCTTTTTTTCACTGGGTATTTTTTCCTGCTTTGTTGAAGATTAATTGACCACAAAGTTGTGGGTTCATATCTGGACTCTCTACTCTGTTCCACTGGTCAGTGTGTTTGCTTTTGTGCCAGTACCATGCTGTCTTGGTGATCACAGCTTTGTAGTAAAGCTTGAAATCAGGCAACATGATGCCCCCAAATTTGTTTTTCTTTTTAAACATTTCCTTATTAATTCAGGGTCTCTTCTGGTTCCATACAAATTTTAGGATTTTTAGTTTCAGCACTTTGAAAAATTCTGGTGGAATTTTGATCGTAATGGCACTGAAAGTATAGATTGCTCTAGGCAGTACAGACATTTTAACAGTGTTTATTCTTTTGATCCATAAGCATGGAATACTTTTCCATCTTTCTGTGTCTTCTTCAGTTTCTTTCATGAGTGCAAATCCTTTACCTCATTGGTTAGGTTTATTCCTAGGTATCTATGGTTCTTGGTGCTATAGTAAATGGAATCGATTATCTAATTTCCCTTTCTATGTGTTCATTGTTAGTGTATAAGAAAGCAGTTGATTTCTGTACATTGATTTTGTATCCTGTGACATTCCTGAATTGCTGTATGAGTTCTGGTAGTTTGGGGGTGCAGTCTTTTGGGCTTTCCATATAAAGTATTATGTCATCTGCAAAGAGAGTGACTTCTTCTTTACCAATTTAAATACGTTTATTTCTTTTTGTTTTCTGGTTGCTGTTGCTAGGACTTTCTAGTACTATGTTGAACAACAGGGGTGAGAGTGGGCATCCTTGTTGTGTTCCTGATCTCAAAGGGAAGGCTGTCAGCTTTTCCCCATTGAGAATGATATTCTCTGTGGGTTTTTGGTAGTTTGTCTTTTAAGGAGTTTGTCCATTTTATCTAAATTGTTTATTTTATTGGCATAAAGTTGTTAATATTCTCTTATTTTAATTTCTGTAGAAACTCTAGTGATGTCATCATCCTCAGTGCTGATATTGGTAAATTGGATTTTATGTATTTTTTTTGGTTGATCTAACTAGAAGTTTATCAATTTTCATTGTTCTCAAAGAACTAGCTTCGATTTCATTGATTTTTCTCCATTTTTCCCATTTTCGATATCATTGATTTTTACTCTGATCTTTATTGTTATTTTCTCTTGCTTACTATGGTTTTCATTCATTAGTCTCTCTCTCTCTCTCTCTCACTATGGTAGAAGCTAAGGTCATTGTTTGAAAACTTTCTTTTTACATAATACAGACATTCAGTACTATGTTTCTTCGTAGACTCTGCTTTGACTGAATCACATAAATTTTAGTATGTTGGTTGTAATTTTTATTCAGTTCAGAATGTTTTCTAATTTCTCTTTTTATTTCTTCTTTGACATTTGAATTATTTAGAAGAGTGTTACTTAGTTTCCAGATGTTTTGAGGTTTTCCTGCTATATTTTTGTTACTGTTTTCCAACTTAGTGCTGTTGTCAAACAACATACTTTATACAATTTGTATTCTTTTATTTTTTTTATTTTTTTATTTTTTTTTCTTCTTTTTTTTTTATTTTATTTATTTTTATTTCCAGCATAACAGTATTCATTATTTTTGCACCACACCCCGTGCTCCATGCAATCCGTGCCCTCTATAATACCCACCACCTGGTACCCCAACCTCCCACCCCCCGTCCCTTCAAAACCCTCAGATTGTTTTTCAGAGTCCATAGTCTCTCATGGTTCACCTCCCCTTCCAATTTCCCCCAACTCCCTTCTCCACTCTAAGTCCCCATGTCCTCCATGCTATTTGTTATGCTCCACAAATAAGTGAAACCATATGATAGTTGACTCTCTCTGCTTGACTTATTTCACTCAGCATAATCTCTTCCAGTCCCGTCCATGTTGCTACAAAAGTTGGGTATTCATCCTTTCTGATGGAGGCATAATACTCTATCCCCAGGGGTACAGGTCTGTGAATCACCAGGTTTACACACTTCACAGCACTCACCAAAGCACATATCTTTTAAACTTATTGAGATTGACTTTATTCCCCCAAATGTGCTCTACTTGAATAGAATGTGTATTTAACTGTTGTTGGGTGGAATATTTTATAAGTGTCAATTAGATTAAGTTGCTTGATAGTATTGTACAAGTGTTGTGTATGCTTACTGATTTTCTGCCAATTTATTCTACTAGGTACTTAGTTTTACTTAGGGTTTGGAATCTGAGTATAATTTCAGTTTTATTGATTTCTCATTCTAGTGCTGTCATTTTTTGCTTAAGGTATTTTAGAGCTCTTGTTATTAGGTACATAAATGTTAAAGATTGGTATGTCCTCTTGATTAATTAACTTCTGTATCAGTATGAAATCACTTTATCTCTGGTGATATTTTTGCTATAAAATACTGATATTAATATAACTACATCAGTATTTTAAAAAATATTTTATTTATTTATTTGACAGAGAGAGATCACAAGCAGGCAGAGAGGCAGAGAGAGAGAGAGAGGAAGGAAGCAGGCTCCCTGCTGAGCAGAGAACCCAGTATGGGGTTCGATCCCAGGACTCTGGGATCATGACCTGAGCTGAAGGCAGAGGCTTTAACCCACTGACCACCAGGCTTTAACCTGGTGCTGAACCAGGCATTCCTACATCAGTATTTTTTTTTTTTAAGATTTTATTTATTTATTTGACAGACAGAGAAATCACAAGTAGGCAGAGAGGCAGGCAGAGAGAGAGGAGGAAACAGGCTTCCTGCTGAGCAGAGAGCCTATTGCGGGGCTCCTTCCCAGGACCCCGGGGTTATGACCTGAGCCAAAGGCAGAGGCTTTAACCCACTGAGCCATTCAGGCACCCCCTACATCAGTATTTTTTAAAAAGATTTATTTATTTGACAGAAAGAGAGACAGTGAGAGAGAGAACACAAGCTGTGGGAGTGGGGAGGGAGAAGCTCCCCGCCAAGCAGGGAACCCGATGCGGAGCTTGATTCCAGGACCCTGGGATCATGACCTGAGACCAAGGCAGGTGCTTAACCACTGAGCCACCCAGATGCCCCCAACTACATCAGTATTATTTTAATTAGTTAGCATGACATATCTTTTCCATTCTTTTCCTTTTAATTTATTTCTCTTAATATTTTAAGTGGGTTTCTTATAGGCAGCATATACTTGATTCCTCCTTTTTTACCTAATAAGAAACGCTCATTTAAAATTTTTTTAGGGGCACCTGGGTGGTTCAGTGGGTTAAAGCCTCTGCCTTTGGTTTGGGTCATGATCCCAGGGTCCTGGGATCAAGCATCAGGCTCTCTGCTTATCAGGGAACCTTATTCCCCCTCTCTCTGCCTGTCCCTCTGCCTACTTGTGATCTCTCTCTCTCTCTCTCTCTGTCAAATAAATAAATAAATAAAATCTTAAAAAAAAGCTTTTAAATTGGGAATATTTATGCCATTTACATTTAATGTTATTATTGATGTGTTTGGGTTTAAAGCTACCATCTTGCTATTTATTTTTTATTTTTTCCATTTTTTTCTCTTTTTCCTGAGTTTTGGATTCTATTTTTTATTCCGTTGTACCTCCTTTATTGGCTTATCAGCTGTAACTTTTTGTTTGTCATCTTAGTAATTGGTTTAGATTTATAGTATATATCTTTAACTTAAAACAATTTTACATTGAAATAATAGTATTATATTACCTCATGAATAATACTGGTAACTTGCCAGTTTGCTTCCACTTTTCTCCTGGCCTTTGTGCTATTTTCATATATTTTACTTATTATTATTTTTTAAAGTTTTTATTTAAATTCCAGTTAGTTAACATACAGTGTAATATTAATTTCAGGTCTACAATATAGTGATTCAACACTTCCATACAACAGCTAGTGCTCATCCCAACAAGTGCACTCCTTAATCCCCATCGCCTACTTAATGTTCTATATGCCACAATCCATTGTTAATATTTTTACTTTAAACAATTCTTTTAAAGAGATTTAAATAATGATTAAGTCTTTTATATTTACCCAGAACCCTGAAACCATGATATGAGCCAAAGGCAGATGCTTACTTGACTGAATCACCCAGGTGTCCCCAGACTTTTTTCTTTATATATTTCAGTTTGGATGACTTCTACTGATGTACTTTCAAATTTACTAATCTTTCCTCTTGTAATGTTTATTTCTTTTAATCCCATTCAGTGTATTTATTTCTTTTTTTTATCATAGACATTGTAGTTCTAATTTCTAGAAATTGTATTTCAGTCTTAAATATCTTCTAGGTTTCTGCATTGCATGCTTAGTATTTCCTCTAGCTATTTGAACATATGGAATATAGCTGTTATAGCTATTCTAATGTTCTTGTTTACAAATTTTATCATCTGTGTAATTTCCAGGTTGGTTTTGATTCAATTTTTTTTCCTCATTATTGGTCATATTGGCCTATTTTTGCATGCTTGATAACTTCTGATTGGATGTCAAACATTGTGAATTATATCTGCTGGGTACATCCTGACCAAAAGTGGAAGTCCTATAAATTTTCATATAGTTTTAAATACAAAATACCGCAATAATATCAGAATCAAAAGATCCCATAGTGAAAATGAAAGAACAACAGAATTTTGGCTCAATGTTATTTACCTAGAAGCCAGCAAAATGCAACAAGCAGGTCAAATTCAACCCAAGGCCTGTTTTTGTACAGCATGGGGGCTAATGTTGGTCTTTACATTTTAAAAAAGTTATAAAAGAGAGAAACAAAAACTCAATAGAGATTGTATGCAACCCACAAAGCCTAAATATTTACTTTGTTCCTATAGGAAAGATTTGAAAAAAAAAATCCTAAAAGGTCTAAGTTTACTAGTAAATTATTACAAAGTATAAATTAGTTGTGTCATTTAAAAAATTTCATCCTTCAGTATTTGAGAAAATAGAAACTTTTCTTCCTGATGTGAATTATGAAGGAGGAATATTCTTTTACTTTCTCTTGGCACTTCTCTACCAGTCTTCCAGCTTTGTCAGTAATATTATTTCTCTTTGTCAAAGTTTAAAACATTCAAATTATATTCTCTAACAAATTACTATAGTTGTTTAAGTAGATTTATTTAAAATGTTTCAATGCCCACCAACACTTATTTTATTCATTCTTGCTTTTCCATTTCTGAATCCCTTATTTCAGTTTTCATAAAGGTATTGTAGAAATTATATTTCTTATGATTTTGTGTGCTTAATAAAGTCAGTTGCCTGAATCTCAAAAGAAAATTTTAATGAGTATAAAATATTAAAGCCATATTCTCTTTCTCTCAGAAGATTTTGGTCATTGTTCCATTGTCTTATGGAAATTGCTGTGAAGAGGTATGGAGTTAGTCTAATTCCCATGATTAGAAAAAATATATTATTTTTCCCACCTGGATCATGATGAATTAGGAAATTATCATTTATTATAGTTCAGAATGCTTTTTTCTGTTCCATTTGTTAGATTAAATTTATCTGTTAAGTCATTTTGTTTATCCCTCATGTCTATTAACTTCTCTATAATTTCTTTAATAATGCATTTGCTTTAATTCATTAACTTATCTACTAACTTATTTATTTATTCAACATAGGTTCCACACATATAGATTAACAGTTAACAAGAACAACAACAAAAATCTCTGCCCCCTTGAACTTTGCCTTCTGGTACAGGGAGAAATACAATAAGCTAATAAATGAATAAAAATGCCTAGCAGGTGGTGATATGAGAGTGTTGTGGAGAGAATAAAGCAATCATAAGCTAGCAGTACATGTTGAGGGGGTTTAGGAGTTCCTGTTTTTTTTTTTTTTTTTTTTTTTTTTTTTCAGGAGGTGTCTCCAATGAAGTAATTTTTGAATAGGTTCCTGAAGAAGGTAAGTTGTTAGCTAAGTGGGTATCTGGGAAGAGAATTCCAGGCAGAATATTGAAGACCCTGAGCCAGTCTGTCAAATAGAAAACATGGCAAGTCTGTTCTATTTGACAAGCAAAGAGGCCACTGTAGTTAGAGCAAAGTTTGCAATGGTGAAATGGAAGAAGATGAAGTTAGAGTGGGTAGCAAGTGGTGAAATTGTGATAATGACTTTGGATTTTACTCTAAGATGGAAAGACATTAGAAGATAAATTCATTTCCTGTTGCTGTGTAACAAATTATCACAAATTAAGTGGCTTAAAACAACACACACATTTATTATCTCACAATTTGAGTGGGCCAGGATTCTTGGCATGGTTTGAATATGTTTTATGCTTCAGTGTCTCACAAGACTTTATTCACTGTATTGGCCAGACTGCTTCCTCAGCTGGAGACTTGACCGGGGAAAAATCCACTTCCATGCTCATTCAGGTTGTTGCCAGAATCCGTTTCCTCATGATTGTATAACTGAGGGGCCCAGCTTTTTCCTGGCTGTTAGCTGAAGTTAACTCAGATCCTAGAAGTCACATGCAGTTCCTGGAGGCTCTTGCAGTTCTTTGCCATATGGTTGGTTACTTCTTCAAGCCTAGAAGGAGAGTCACAAATACCTATTACAGACACAACGATGCAAGGTCTCAGAGAATAAATCTCAACACAGCCATGACATGAAAATTCTTTTAATGTTACCATTATTCTTTAAAAGATGACATAGAAATCTCATTGACAAATCAATTAGTTTTTGAATTTTTTAGAAACTTCTGTTGTTTTAAAAATAGAGAGATTATAGGGGTGCCTGGATGGCTCAGTTGGTTAAGCATCTACCTTCAGCTCAAGTTGTGATCTCAGCGTCCTGGGATCGAGCCCCGCGTCAGCTTTCTGGTCAGTGGTGAGCCTGCTTCTCTCTCTTCCTCCACCTCTCCCCAGCCTCTGTTCTCTCACTGACTTGCTCTACCTCAAATAAATAAATAAAATCTTTAAAAAAAAGAGAAATAGATTGTAATGACTGAAAGAGGCATATGAAACATGGGTTTGTTAGGTTGTTAGGGAGTAATATTGAGCTGGACAATTTCTAAAAAAAATCCACGTGTGTCCTTTAATCATGGATATTTTTTTCTTTGTGTACATTGAGTATTCTGATACTGGATGTCAGTAGTTATGCATTTCTTAAGACTGGAAAGAAATTTGCAATTTTTTAAAATGTACAGGATTATGCTGCCAGGGGCTCTAAGACTAAGTAGAATTTTGTCTTAGAGGCAGTCTTTTTTCCTGAAAGGGAATAGGTTAATAAGTCCTTTTGGTCATTGTTACAGGATAAATCATTGTTCTTTTGGTAGCTCTGGAATTTGGAGAAATAATCCAAACCAGACACTTCAGAGTAGGGTGTTATGTATTCTGTTCAAAACTGAAAATCTGATATGACTGGACAGAAGTCTATATGGAAGAGAAGTGGTCCTGAAGAGCTTAGGATTGATAGGAAGGGAAACTTATTGCTGGAAGACACAAGTATCACTGAGTTTTAAAATATTTATCTTGAATCTAACCATCTTACCAATTTTTAAAATTCTGGTCATAGTCACTATTATTATACAGTCTTATTAACAAAAGGAGATGGTTTATCTCTTCTTACGCAATATTTATGCGTTATAAGTTACAAGACAATTTTGAATAACAACAGTGATGAGGATATCCCTCTTTAGACTCTGGTTTGACTTAAAACTGCTTTAGCTCTTACTTTTTGAGGGGGGTAGGTCAACTTTGTGTCATATAGTTTCCTTTGATTAATCTTTCCTCATTTATCCACATAATTTTTACCACGATAGTGAAAAATACTGTCAAACTGGTACATATTATCTCCCTATAATTGTATATTGGTATTATAATCAGAAGAACAATGCTTCCCTCAGGTTGTCATTTATAGAATTTATCTACATACCTTGTAGTTTTAGCTATTGATGAAGCAGTGTGTTATAGTAGAAAGACATTAGATGTAGAATTAGAAAATATCAGCACTGGCCTTGGACCCATCATTTATTAGCTGCATAAACTTAGATAAGTCAGTTACTTTCTCTGAGCCTTCGTTTTCTCATTTAAAAGTGGAGATAGTATTGTGTTATTTATCTCATAGCTTTGTTTCTAGGCAAAAAATTTAAAATAATGTTTCTGAAAATATTTAAACTGCAAAACACTGAATCCATAATTAGGGTGACTATTCATTCCCAGGGAAGACTTGTTTATGTCTGTTACCCTGGCTTAGTTTTTAGAAGCATCTCTCTCACTCTTAAAAGTCCTAATTTGAATAATAGGCTTTGTCACCCAAAATGTCATTGTTACTTTCTTTATACCTGTCTTCCTGGGTAGACTGAAAACTGACTGATGGTTTTCCAGTTTTGGGTCACCTATAACACCTAGCCCAATACCTTTTACTTAGGGCTCTTAACCTTTAAATTAATGAATATTTTTAAATAGGTATTGAAAGCTGTGATAGTTTTTTGTGATGAGCATTATTAGCATTACCTTGGCTGATATCAGAACTTAAAATAGGTTGAGTGGGAGGAACTTATAGCTATATAATATGCTGCTTTTTACAACTTGTGAGCCAAGTATAATTTAGAGATGTATCTGCAATGAACTAGAAAATATGCTTTTAGAGTCATTAATTTGGTTAAAAGACCTGTAAAACACATAGTGAGTCTGTGACCTGTGCTGACAAATAGAACTCCTGAAAAGAACATCATAAGATCAGAAATGAAGAGATAATGGTATTATCTCACTTTCTGTGGTTGGTATGAATAGTTTTAAGGACTTATTTTTTTGAACCAGCAGATTTAAGGTTCTTTTGAGCTTTTATGCATGACTTGCTAGGTTATTACTATCTTCTTCTCTGTAGATCTTGAAAATTTTAGGCATTACTTCCTTACTCAGTCTGAGAAATATGCATTCTGGGTCATATCTTGAAGCATTTATGTTTGGAGAACCAACAGTCAGTTACTTTAGAGAAGATTTTGTGTTTAATAATGTCAAGAACATGATATAATCAAGAGATCTATCTTAGAAACTTTGAATTTAGGTTAGAATGAAAGAAAACAATTCGTCTTTTAAATGTTCACAAAAAAGGAGGAATAATCCAAAATCAAATACTTGAGTTGCTGCATTGACAAAGTAACTTCTTGGATTTTTATTTTTATTTATTTAATTTTATTTTATTTTATTTTTGAGCAAAAAGAATCCAAGAAAAATGTGGGCCTTTTTATCAGGATCATTAAATGGCAGTGAAGTAGTCAGACCCATAAACTCTCCAATAATGTGGAAACAATTACTTGATGGTAGGAAAAAATGAATGTCTCGTCATTATTGCAGCATCTTAACTTGCTAAATTAAAAAAATTGAAAAATATTTTTTTAACCTCACCTTTATATATATACTTCACTCTTGGGAAAGAGAAATTGCTGTTTACTTCATCTTTTTGAATGTAATTTTTTTTAAGGAACTGGAGATTTTAATTTACTGCAAAGCTTGTTACTGCTGTAGGTTTGTTAGTTGTGGAGGTGATTTATATTACAGACTTAGGCAGCTTGTCCAGCTAATTATACTCTTGCTGTGTTTGAACAGAACTATGGAGAAAAACTGCTTAAATGCCTTTTGTATTTTTTTTTTTTTTTGGTAACAGTCACTTTGTAGGTATGATAAGAAAAAAAAAGTGCCCATTACTTTTCAGATTGCTTTTAAAATTACAGTAGCATTAAAACAATATATACTATGACACTTAGAGAAACCTAATATTTGAATAGTGACTGTGATTTTTTTTTGAAAGATATGAGATGAAACATTAGTGTACCTTTTCTCCTTGTTTTCACAAACATATAAGAAATACACTTGGGGTGCCTGGGCGGCTCAGTTGGTTAAGCGGCTGCCTTCGGCTCAGGTCATGATCCCAGGGTGCTGAGCATTGGGCTCCCTGCTTAGTGGAGAGCCTGCTTCCCCCTCTCCCTCTGCCTGCCACTCTGCCAACTTGTGCTCTTTCTATTTCTCTGTCAAATTTGTAAATAATATCTTAAAAGAAAAAGAAATATACTTTGGGGGGTACCTGGGTGTCTCAGTCATTAAGCATCTGCCTTCAGCTCAGGTCATGATCCTAGGGTCCTGGAATTGTCAGGCTCCCTGCTGGGTGGGAAGCCTGCTTCTCTTTCTCCCACTCCCCCTGCTTGTGTTCCCTCTCTTGCTGTCTCTCTTTGTCAAATAAATAATATCTTAAAAAAAAAGAAATACACTTTGGAAAAATATATACAAAAAGTAAATTCTTAAAACCAAAGTAGAATGGTGGTTACCAGGGACAAGGCAGAGAGGAAAAGGGGATATTGTTTAATGTGTATAGAGTTTCAGTTCTGCAAGATGAGAAAGTTCTGGAGATCTGTTTTGCAACAATGTGAGTATATTTAACACTACTGAATTATACATTTAAAAAGGTTAAGATGGTATATTTTATGTGATTTTTTTTAATCACAGTAGTTATTAGAAGCAACTCCTCACCTGGTCAATGTAGTCTGTTTTCTGTAAATAAACTTTCTGAATGAAAAATGTACCCAGAAATCTACAATAAAGAAGCCTAGCAATATTTATGGCTCACTGTCTTAGTGAATGATGTTTTCCTTGGAAGTCATAATAGTAGGGTGCCTAGGTGGCTCAGTTGGTTAAGCATCTAACTCTTGGTTTCAGTTCAGGTCATGATCTCGTTGTGGTGGGATGGAGCCCCAAGTACAGCTTGTGCTCAATGAGGAGTCTACTTGGGATTCTCCCCTCTTTGCCTCTCCCCCTGCTCATGCTCAAGTGTTCCCTCTCTCGCAAATAAATAAATAAATAAATAAATAAATAAATAAATAAATCTTTTTAAAAAGCCATGATAGAGTAGGATAAAAGATCAGTCATTTGAAAAATGTATGTTCAATTGTGATAAAATCAGAACTCTGAGTTAGCTAGATGAACATAGCATTATCATGTCATTATTGTTGCTGACTTGGCATTTTAGGGAAGCTAAGGTAACAATTATATTCTATGTCCTTAATGGTATTCTTAGTTAACAAATGGAAAACATCTCATGCAAAGAGAGATATATAATAGGGATAAAGTTGTTAAGGAAGCGTACTCATAATACTCATTTACCCCTTTGTCCAGTAATACTAATCTCTTACATGAAGTCTTTCATTTTAACTTTTAACATGCACAAGAGTCACCTCTTTGACTGAACTTCTCTCTGCCCCCTCCACTTAGAGTGGGAGTGCTAATGAATAATGAAGTGGCTGAAAATAATCGCTGACTGACTAGTAAATGATGGAACATCAGCTGTGTCGTAACAGTTTGCTATAACTAAATGTGAGTAATGTGGATCACATCTCAGGAATATTAACATCATATTGTGATGTAATGATTTATAAAAAAATACATATATGGTGTTGACTAAGAAGAAGAAGAAGAAGAAGCTATTAAGCAACCGAAAGCATTTAATTAGGGTCCTAGGGATCACAATCTGAGAGACACAGACACCTGAAATTAAAAGTGTGAGTGGAGTGCAGGCTTATAAAAGCAAAAATCATAGGTTTATATAATTTATTTTGGAAAAATTATGATTGGTTCTGGCAGAGTTTAAACTGGCTGCCTAATAACACAATTAGCTACTTAGCTACTGATACAGTATTATCTATCTTAGTCCAGAGTAGAAGGATATGTTCTAGGAAGTGGTGGAGTTATAACTGACAAAAGTCAAAAGTTCATGGTGTTGGAGAAATGAAACTGGAGACAGATGGAAGAAAGAGATGTGTATAGGCCCAACCTCTTCAGTGTCCTTTTGACTACTTTAAGTGAATCTCTTGGCAATGGTTACTTAATTTTGAATCTTTCACTTTGGTCATACAGATGATCAAAATATAGTTCTCAGACATATTTGGTCTTTATCTACAATTCCTGAATATGCTTCAGAACCATAAAAGTGAAATGAGTATCTTATTATTAATGAAAGTGACTTTTGGACCCCACCCAAGGGCAAAGGCTAATTGCCAGAAGGAACCAATCATGTGAGTAGAGGCATGGAACTTCAGTCTGACTGCCTGACCACCAAGGAGGGGAGACAGACTGGAGACTCAGTCAACCAAGGACCAAAGACTTAGGCAATTATGACTATGTTATGAAACCTTCATAAAATTAAGTAGCTTTTTAGCCTTTTTTTTCTTGAGAGCTTCCATGCTTGGGGAATCAGAATGCTTCTATGTGCCACCAAGCCAGGCCCCAGGCTCCGTGAGGACAGAAGCTCCTTTGAGATCTTGCCCTAAGTATTTCTTCTTTTGGCTATTGATAGGTATTTTTTATAGTAACCTTTAATAAACTGGTAAACATAAATAAGTGTTTCTCTGGGTTCTATGAGCCCTTATAACAAATAATTGAACCTAAGGAGGAGATTGTTGGAACTTCCAATATGTAGTTGATCAGTTGGAAGCACAAATAAACAGCCTGGGGCTTACAACTGGCATCTAAAGTGAGAGTTGTAGGGGCAGTCTTGTGGGACTGAATCCTTAACCTGTGTGATCTGGTAGTTTCACCGGCATAGGTAGTGTCAGAATTGAGTTGAATTCTTGGACATCCTTCTGGTGTTCAAGAATTGCTTGCTATTTTATGTGAGGCCACCCCCTGTTCCCACACTGAAATTCGTCTTAGGACACCTAAAGCCATGTCATGCCAGTTTGGAGGGGTCATTAGAGAACATTTAGTCTAAATACCCATCTGATGTTTAGTTTTTCTGACAGAAGATTAAGAAAAGTATCTCTACAAACAGTATATTCCAAATTAGTTGTCAAGTAGGTTCTTTTGCCCGTGACCTTACATATATTTAATGAATGGGTAAGAGTCCCCAAGTGGGTAGGAAGGGGGAACTTACTGCTTGAGGAAAGATCCCATTTCAATCTTAGTTAGCTCTAACCATTAGCCATTTTCCTCACTAGATGACACAAAACCTGTGTTTGCTTAAATTTTTCTTTCTTAGGTTAAGCATTCCCAGTGTCCTTACATGTTCTTCATAAGACATTCAAGTCTAAAAAAAATTGATCTTAATTGCTGTCCTCTAAGTATATTACACTTAAAAAAATGTTTCTTTTTAAAGTGCCTACGGTGTAATACTCAAGGTAACATTGAGTTGTTATAAGTTTAAGTAAGACTATATACTATGTTGGTTTTAGACACTTTTTTCTGTTTGAATTACTGTTGGGATTAGTAATGCTTGAAAAGAATGACAGCACAGAAAATGATCTATGTTACTAACCAATGTTACCATGTTGTTTTTAAAAATGATTCTTGCTTTATGCTTCGTTTGCTTACTGAAACTGGTCTCTCTGTTGCCAAAACTCCAACCTGGTGGATCTTTTATCATTCTTTCCTGCTATCATAGTAATGTTTATTTTTTCTGATTATAAAATTATCATTAAAGAAAAATTTAAAAATATAGTAAAATTTTAGGAAAAATATGATTCATAATCATTACTCAGAGATAACAATTCATCATTTTAGGTATTTGTAGGTATTTTTAGGTATTTGTACTTTTATAAATGGTATGTGTGTGTATATATGAAATATATGTAGTAGAGAAGGGATTATATTATAAATACTTTTTTTACTTTATTTTTTTCTGTTAAAATTATGTATTATAGATAAATATATATCATTATATATTTATATTATATATTGCATATGTAACTATATATATATTTTATTAACATATAATGTGTTATTTGCCCCAGGGGTACAGGTCTGTGAATCATCAGGCTTACACATTTCACGGCACTCATCATACCATACCCTCTGCAATGTCCATAACCCAGCCACCCTAACCCCCTATCCCCCACCTCCCAGGAACCCTCAGTTTGTTTCATTATATATATTTATATAAATATATATATATATAAACACACACACACACACACATACACATATGTATATATATACACACACACAAAATATATATTTTGTATTATATATAATACAAAAAATATATTCTTTTTTATTTTTTAGATTTTATTTATTTATTTGACAGAGAGAGACACAAGGAGAGAGGGAACGCAGTGGGGAATCGGAGAAGGAGAAGCAGGCTTCCCATTGAGCAGAGAGTCTGATGCAGGTCTTGATTCCAGGACCCTGGGATCATGACATGAACAGAAGGCAGCTGCTTAACCAACTGAGCCACCCAGTCACCCCTGTTAAAATTATATTTTGAACTTTCTTATTTTTAGGATGTATTCCATTTATTTATGAACCTTTTCTTATATACCAGTTCTTCAGTTGTTGTCCTTTAAGTTATTTATATTTTTGTGACCATGAATGATCCCATAATGGACATGTTTATATGCAAATGTTTATCTCTGCATCTGTGATTATTTTTTGAATATATTTCTTGAGGGATTATTAGATCAAAATATTTGAACATTTCTTAAGTCTCATAGTAATCTGTAAAAGATAGGGTAACTATGTAGTTGATCAGCCAAACCAGGACACTTTTACCAGGACAAATACACAACTAACTGGACAGAACTGGAACAACAGGTTCAAACAGAGATTGGACTGAATGAAATGGGAAATAGGATCCTCCTGCTAAAAGAAAATGTGATTATTTCCTTTTAAAGTAAAATTCCTCCAGTGCTACCCCCATTAGAATTTTAAAAATCCCTTAGCATGACTGATTTTTAGTGAAGGTCATAAAAGTGTGTTATAACAATTCATTATTAAACACAAGAATTTTTACTTTCTTACTCATCAGAGGTCTGTTTATGAGTGAATGTATAACTGCATTTTTAGAAATTATACACATGTCCATATACACACACAATATAAGACCTACAGTGTAACTGCATAAAATGATAAATAGAACTTAATTTGACACATTTCAAAGCATTATTATAAAGAGGAAGCTTGAACTAAGTAACCAACCAACAACTATATAAATAATGAAAGATGAAAGAACTTTATTAATCTGTATTATCTCCCAAATAGAATTAGAAAGAAATTATACTCAACTATGGACAGTTTTGGAGAGATAACTTTCACACTGAAAGTGAATAAATTCTTTGGCTTTATTAATAAAAGACTCTTTAAAAGACAGTATAATATTTAAGTATGAGACAACTATTTTAATGCAGTCTTTTTCTTTAGTCTTTTGCCTTCATTCTACTTCCATTCTGTGATAAAGCATGGTCTTTGACAGAGACAGATATTTAAATACTAATTCTAAGGAGAAAATTAAATAAGACATTTTTAAAAACAACAGATTTTAAAATGGTTGTCATGAACATTCTTGGCACACAGTGATATTCAGTGTATCTAACAGAAGTTCCCTGGGGTCATCTGACCCCCCAAAATAGTATTTTTCATAGGAATTACATAATCACTGATAAATGTTCTCGTTCTAAATTTAATTGTGGAACTTTTATTTTTTGCTATTTATAATACATAAAGAAAGGACTTAGGGTCTATTTTTATGCAATATAATGCTGGAAGTCCTAGCCACACCAATCAGACAAGAAAAATAAATAAAAAGCATCCACATAGCTAAGGAAGAGATAAAAGTTTTACTATAAGCAGATGACATAATACTATATATAGAAAACCCAAAAGATACCACCAAAAAACTACTAGAACTAATAAATTAATTCAGGAAAGTTATAGGGCACAAAATTAATATACAGAAACCTGTTGTATTTGTATACACTAATAATGAACTAGCAAAAAGAGAAACTAAACAAACAATCTCATTTACAATCACACCAAAAATAATAAAATACCTAGGAACAAACTTAACCAAAAAAATGAAAGAAAATATAATCATAAAATTAGATGTGCAGTAGCAAGAACACTGGACAAGCAGTGCTAATTTGTCTTCTTTTCTAGTCTGGATGACTTTCATTTTATTTTCTTTGCCTTATTACATTGATTAGAACTTGTAGTACAATGCTATAGAACAGTGATAAGAGCAGGCATCCTTGCCTTTTTCCTGCTCTTGGGAGAATGTTGTTCAGTCTTCTGCCATTATGTATGATGTTACCTGTAGATTTTTCCTAGGTGCTCTTTATCAGTTCAAGGAAATTCCTATTCATTCTATACTTCTGTTCATAGCCTGCTACAAATGATAATGATGATGGTGGTGATTATGATGATTAAAGAATGGATGTTGGGTTTTGTAAAAAAAATTTTCTGAATCTTTTGAAATGATCATATGGTTTTTCTCTTTTCACTTGTTAATAAGTACATTTATTATTTGATAAATATTCTTGTATTACTGGGATAAGCTTCATTTTGTTATGATGTATTATCCTTTGTATATTTTATTAGCTACATTTTACTAATATTTTGTCGGGGATTTTTTATGTATATTATTATGTGTATTTTTATATGTATTTTATGTATATCTGCATTTTGCATATTTTATGATATGTGTGTATATATCTGTAGGTTTTACTTTATTTTTCTTGTATCTGTTTGATTTGTCTTAATGATTGCTCAATTGAAGGAGCTGGAAAGTATTTTTTCCTTTTTCAGTTTTTTAGAAGAGCCTTTCTATCCTTTTACTTTTAATCTCTTTTAGCTATTGAACACCACACTTTAAAAAAATTTTTTTTAAGAACACCACACATTTTTGAGCTCAGCGTTTTACACAGTAAGTTTCTGATCTCACTTTGCACTTTCAGGGTTCTGGCCAGTCCATCATGCCCCATTAAAATGCTGGGTCTGAATGGTTGGTAGTTTTATTTGTAAGGATATAGAGAAGGACACATTTTGGATATAAAAGATAACGGGCTTTATCTGGTCAAGTTGAGTTTGTGATTCTGGATAGAATCCAGAATCTGGATAGACCCCCCTGGGGCCCATGTCCAACAGACAGTTAAATATATGGTTATAGAACTCAGGTGATATCAGTCCATAGGAAGTATTTGAATTTATAGGTATAAATAAATTCCACTAAAAGCTGTTCACAATGAGAGAAAAGACCAAAAATGAAAACTTGGCAAGTATGGATCTTTATTGAGAAAAACCTGTAGTTTAGGTAAGTTTTAATATAGTAGCGATGCTTATGGTAATGAAAATTTCTTGTATGTATAAATTGTTAAGTGCAAATGACAGTGGAGCCTTTATTATGGAAAATTGGATATTCACTCCTTAAGATTTGTTGAGATTTTAATATTCCGTCTAAAGTGTGTGATCTAAATGTAATAGCCCTAAACAGTTTAAACTATCCATAAATATTTTTGTAAATTTAGTCTCAGATGCTGCAAAGAATTCAGTTGTCCTGGTGAGCAAGCTATATAAACTGCCCAAAGGCTCAAGCTTGTCAGCTGTTTTGTTCATAACTCTTAGTGCCAAGTAATATCACAGAGGATTTATATAACTTAAGACTTCAGTAAAAACATGATTCAATTGCCAAATCTTATGAGTAGTTTCCTTAATGACCCTTGATCTCTCTTTTAAGTGCTACAGTTGCTGAGTAACCTTACCCTGATAGGGGTGGGGAAAATACTGGGATAATCCCATTATAGACAGAAATGTCACAGGCTGGATTCTGCATGTTAGAACTCTTGGCAGCCGATGTTCAAGTAAGAGAGGGTGTGTGGGCTGTTCAGACAATTGATCCTAAATAGGGTTTTATTTTAACTTTAAAATGCACTTGTCTAGAAATTTTTAAGTAATGCAATGACATTTGACATTCTGTCTCTACTTAATTTTTTTTTTCTTGTTGACTGTGGTTGTTATTGGTATAATTTATTATCCCTGTAACAATCCAAAGATAGGCTAGAAAATCAGATGACTCATTGTAAATGACTTATCTAGTGAATAAACTTTTCAGTTTCTAACTGTGTTATCACAGATTGTGGACGGGGCAAGGTCACTCTGCCTCCTGGGGTTGCAGTTAATCCTGTCTTCAAATTATAAAAGGTTTAATAGTGATTGTGAAATTATGTCTGCTGAAGGCATGATTACTAACAGTTTAATCTACTCACCTCTTCACATTTTTGTGTGTGTGAAATAAAAGTTTAATAAAAGCAAGATGTGTGAAAAGAACCTCATCTCCTGTTGAATTATCTTTCTAGGAATTTAGAGAGATGATAAAATTTCCTAAATCATGGCTGTGAGTTACTTTCCTTGAGACATTGAGTAGTTATCCCACTCATTTTATACAGAGTTCTCTTGGCCCATGTAACTAAAATTAGGCCAGGTATGTAAATTAAAAGTAGTAAGTACTCTAAACTCTAAAACATAATCCCTTAGTACATATACATTTATAAAAAACTATTTTATGCTATCTACCTTTTTGTTAAATGTATCTCTTGTCCCTCCTATGCTGCCATTCATTCTCTTATTTTTCAAAAGAATATTTACGCATAGAGATTGCAATTCTTCAAAAGCCAGTTTAACTTGTCATCTTGATGACAGAGACTAATTATCAGCAGTGATGATAGCACAGCTCAGCAGACCATTAAATATTCAGAGCTAAAGCACACAGTTACAATACTAAAATTTTTACTGTAACCAACATAATCAGTGGAGAAAAGACCACAAGCCCTCAAACAAGATGCACTCTTAAAACTAGGGTCAAGTTCAGGTAATATCACCCTTTAAAACTGATGTTGGCACCATACATGGACGGAATTTGCTATTTACAGCCATCTCTTTTAGAAGTGACTCAGCTAGTATAATTTTGAAATGACAGAAGCTGAATATGACACCAGGAGCAAACCATACTAAGATATAATTAACTATCATGAAAGAAAAAATATATGAGAGGTATTTTGAAATGAATAAAAAATAATCTTGGATCTTTGAAAAATCAAGAGATACAGAATAAGAATTTCAACAAAACCACAAAAATCTGTCTGTGCCAAATTTTTTCAGGCAAGGTGTCATCAAGTTTAATACTTTGATAGTAATGTCTGGGCAACATCTGTTCCTGTGAAGATCTTCATGAGAGTTACTATAAGAAATGGATAAATTGCCATTTTGGTGATAGATTATTTTGGCTAATGAAAATCATCTCATTAGCTTTTACTTCTTCCTATTCCCTATTTTAAAAAAATATGAGTAATGCATGTTGTTTTTAGGAAAATTAGAAAATAAAAATGAACAAAAAGAAAAAAGATCATGAAGTCACGTCAAATTTATTTTCATTTTTTTTACAAAATATGGCCATTCCTTTAATATTATTTTGAACCTAATACTTTTTTTTTTGTTAACAATATCATCAGGTAAAAATGTTTTAATTAGCTCTGGGTATAGTAACAAAAAATGTCTTTACTACTATTGGGGTCAATATTAATCCTTTCTTTTGTAGCATTTTTCTGTTAATGTGGAAAGAACAGTAGTAGTGATATTAAATGTAAAAATCAGGAAGTAATATGTAGTGAGTTTTTTGACTTGCAAACCTGAGAACCAAGTCCTATGCGTATGGGGACTCACTGAATTTCCTATTTTCATTCACTATTTTTGGTAAGCTAAGATGCCTTCATAATAAATCTGCCAGTTACTGAGTAGTGGTAGAAAAGTAGTAAATGTTCTGTGATTTTTTTTTTCTTAAGATTTTATTTATTTACTTAACAGAGAGAGACAGACAGAGAGAATGTGCATGAGCACAAACAGGGGAGCAGCAGAGGGAACCTGCTTCTCAGGGAGAAGGCTCCCTACTTCTCCCTGCTTTAGCAGGGAGCCTGTCTTGGAGCTTGATTCCAGGACCTGTTTGGTCCAAAGATGGATGATTGACTGACTGAGCCACCCAGACACCTAATTGTGATTTTTTCTTTTCTTTTTTTCTTTCTTTTTTTTATAGCAAATCATAGAAATTTTAAAAACTGAGTTAACACAGAGCATTTTATCTTTTTTCTTCTTATTTTAAAAAATACTTCATCTTTGATTCTTCTTTCGTAGCTCTCACACTGTCTTACCTTGGTCAGTATCTGCTGCATCCTACTTCATAACAAAGCCATTTAAAAAAAATTTTTTTAAATTTATTTTCAGCATAACAGTATTCATTGTTTTTGTACCACACCCAGTGCTCCATGCAATCTGTGCCCTCTCTAGTATCCACCACCTGGTTCCCCCAACCTCCCACCCTCCCACCACTTAAAACCCCTCAGATTGTTTTTCAGAGTCCATAGTTTCTCATGGTTCACCTCCCCTTCCAATTTCCCCCAACTCCCTTCTCCTAACTCCCCATGTCCACCATGCTATTTGTTATGCTCCACAAATAAGTGAAACCATATGATAATTGACTCTCTCTGCTTGGCTTATTTCACTCAGCATAATCTCCTCCAGTCCCATCCATGTTGCTACAAAAGTTGGGTATTCATCCTTTCTGATGGAGGCATAATACTCCATAGTGTATATGGACCACATCTTCCTTATTCATTCGTCCATTAAATGGCATCTTGGTTCTTTCCACAGTTTGGCAACCGTGGCCATTGCTACTATAAACATTGGGGTGCAGATGGCCCTTCTTTTTACTACATCTGTATCTTTGGGGTAAATACCCAGTCGTCAGTTGCAGGGTCATAGGGAAGTTCCATTTTTAATTTCTTTTGGAATCTCCACACTGTTCTCCAAAGAGGCTGCACCAACTTGCATTCCCACCAACAGTGTAAGAGGGTTCCCCTTTCTCCACATCCCCTCCAACACACATTGTTTCCTGTCTTGCTAATTTTGGCCATTCTAAGTGGCGTAAGGTGATATCTCAATGTGGTTTTAATTTGAATCTCCCTGATGTCTAGTGATGAACATTTTTTCATGTGTCTGAGAGCCATTTGTATGTCTTCATTGGAGAAGTGTCTGTTCATATTTTCTGCCCATTTTTGGATATGATTATCTGTTTTGTGTGTGTTGAGTTTGAGGAGTTCTTTATAGATCCTGGATATCAACCTTTTGTCTGTACTGTCATTTGCAAATATCTTCTCTCATTCCGTGGGTTGCCTCTTTGTTTTCTTGACTGTTTCTTTTGCTGTGCAGAAGCTTTTGATTTTGATGAAGTCCCAGAAGTTTATTTTGGCTTTTGTTTCCTTTGCCTTTGGAGACATATCTTGAAAGAAGTTGCTGTGGCTGATATCGAAGAGATTGCTGCCTATGTTCTCCTCTAGGATTCTGATGGATTCCTGTCTCACGTTGAGGTCTTTTATCCATTTTGAGTTTATCTTTGTGTACGGTGTAAGAGAATGGTCGAGTTTCATTCTTCTACATATAGCTGCCCAGTTTTCCCAGCACCATTTATTGAAGAGACTGTCTTTTTTCCACTCTATATTTTTTCCTGTTTTGTCGAAGATTATTTGACCATAGAGTTGAGGGTCCATATCTGGGCTCTCTACTCTGTTCCACTGGACTATGTGTCTGTTTTTATGCCAGTACCATGCTGTCTTGGTGATCACAGCTTTGTAGTAAAGCTTGAAATAAGGTACCACATCATCCTCTCAGTTGATGCAGAAAAAGCATTTGACAAAATCCAGCATCCGTTCCTGATTAAAACGCTTCAAAGTATAGGGATAGAGGGAACATTCCTGAACTTCATAAAATCTACCTATGAAAGACCCACAGCAAATATCATCCTCAATGGGAAAAAGCTTGCAGCCTTCCCTTTGAGATCAGGAACATGACAAGGATGCCCACTCTCACCACTCTTGTTCAACATAGTATTAGAAGTCCTAGCAACAGCAATCAGACAACAAAGAGAAATAAAAGGTATCCAAATTGGCAATGAAGAAGTCAAACTCACTCTCTTCGCAGATGACATGATTCTTTATATGGAAAACCCAAACGTCTCCACCCCCAAACTACTAGAACTCATACTGCAATTCAGTAATGTGGCAGGAAACAAAATCAATGTACAGAAATCAGTGGCCTTCTTATACACTAACAATGAAAATACAGAAAGGGAAATTAGAGAATTGATTCCATTTACTATAGCACGAAGAACCATAAGATACCTGGGAATAAACCTAACCAAAGAGGTAAAGGATCTGTCCTCGAGGAACTACAGAACACTCATGAAAGAAATTGAAGAAGACACAAAAATATGAAGACCATTCCATGCTCTTGGATTGGAAGAATAAACATTGTTAAAATGTCTATATTGCCTAGAGAAATCTATACTTTTAATGCCATTCCAATAAAAATTCCACCGGTATTCTTCAAAGAGCTGGAGCAAATAATCCAAAAATTTGTATGAAATCAGAAGAGACCCCGAATTGCTAAGGAAATGTTGAAAAACAAAAATAAAACAAAGCCATTTTTATTCTTTATTGCTCCTTACAAACACTTCATGTAAGGAGAACATTCTTCCAGAAAGACTGTCTTTCTTTTCTTGGTTTCTCTGATCCCAGTATTTGCCATCATATTAGATTCATAAGCTTTAGTCACAAATTTAAATTTCATGGAGTAATATTCTTGGGGGTACTTCAGATGTTTAAAGTGATTATGTAGTGCTTAGGTAGAGAAAAACATGTCCCTGTGTTTAGCAGCTGTCAACTGCCTTCATTTTTATCATTTTCCAGGTTGGTGGCCAATTGTAATTTTACTCTATGACCCTTTTCCTCTGTTCTTTTTTGCTTTCTGTAATACTCATTTGAAATAAATGTTAAAGCAATGCCTCTGTTGAGTTTGAGCTAAGGTTACTGTAATAAAAATTAAATATAAAATTTTAGGTAAATAATTTAAACCATAGCCGACAGGAGATACGTGGCTTAGGACTTGTTATTTTTGTTAAAACACCACTTGTAGGATGTAAAGCTTTTATCCATCTATGATGTCTATGGTGCCTCTTTCTGCACAGCAGGATCCTCATTTAATGTCCTCTTTGGATAAATTTGGATTTTTTTTTTTTAAGGAAAATGCATCCTTTCCCTGGCAAATAGGGCATTTTGCTTAACTCTACCACTGATATGACCAAATACTTTCTGCTCTTACCTTCTTTTCCTCATTGCAGAGAATCCTTTCCCAGGCAAATAGGGCATTTTGCTTAACTCTACCACTGATATGACCAAATACTTTCTGCTCTTACCTTCTTTTCCTCATTGCAGAGAATCTTCTAGATTGAAGAAATGAGTTCCAGATTCTTCAGGCATTCCATCTTTCTGTGGGAGTTTCTGTTCATTCCTTTCATAGCCAGAGGCAGTAAGCCCAATGGTTCAGAGCTTGAGTTTTTGAGAAGAGGGATCCCATGTTGAATCCTTCCTCTGTCTCCTATAGGTCTTTGGGTTTGAAGAAGTTACTGGACCTCTCTAAGCCCCAGTGTCTTTATCTAAGAAATTGATATGATTAGTACTAAGTGCAGAACATTGTTGTGCCTCTTCAGTAAAGTCATGATTTAAAGATTTGGCATAGTACTCTGGGGGCTTCACACGTCAATTACCCTTATTTTACAAACTTCTGTGAGATTCTCTCTGGTGTTCTAGTTTAGGGAAGGAGCATGTTGGCTTTTGTGCTGCTCTAAGCCTCTTTTCCTCCTTTTGGAGCCTTTTAACATCCTACCTCTTCCATATTATTTTCATATGCATTCTAAACTCAACATGCAAAAATAAAACACTCTGCAATGACTGCACATGTTTGTTCTTTCTGATGTTTTGAAAACCTGCTATATAGTACACTGGCTGCATAATGTGTTACCCATCTTACTGCTTTCTGATAACAACAGTGAAGGTGATGGACTCTGTGTAAAGAGGAACCCATTATATTTTTAGAATAAAGGCCAGTATTAAATAAAATTTACTTACAATTAAGCTTCACTCATTGAAGACTCAAAAAGTCTTTGTGATTTTACTTCAGATGGTGTTACCAAAATATGGGCATGATATGTGTGTTTGTGTGTCTGTGAGTGTGTGTGTGTGTATGTGAGCTGCACTCCATGTTTATGTGTATTTAAATCTAACATTTTTACTAAAGCTGCTACTGAAAATTGCTGCATAGGCCAGAGATTATCATCTCTGGGATCTCCTAGTAAGAGTAATTAGGAAAGGTGATTTAAATAAAAAAGTATTTTGGGATTTGTCTGTTAGAGGTTGTAAGATCTGTGGAGAACCTTATCATTGAATTACAGCTGAATGGACTTTTAATAAATTAATTCGAACTAGAAATTATTTTTTCTACTCCCATATGTGAAACTATACCTAAAACTTATTAAATAACAAGGCAATTAAATATAATTTTCTTACAAGCAGCATTGATTGCTTTGTAGAGAGGGCCAATGAGCAGAACCTACAGGATTAAGATGCCTTTATAATACAGAAATACTGCAGCCTTTGTCCTCAGTGCTCACATCTTAATGAAGTGAGAATGTCCTTTTCAATTAGCATTTAGTCCTACCTCACAGAAGATGTCTTCTTCTTTTTTTTTTTTAAGATTTTATTTATTTATTTGACAGACAGAGATCACAAGTAGGCAGAGAGGCCGACAGAGAGAGAGGAAGGGAAGCAGGCTCCCTGCTGAGCAGAGAGCCTGATGTAGGGTTCGATCCCAGGACCCTGAGATCATGACCTGAGCTGAAGGCGGAGGCTTAAACCTACTGGGCCACCTAGGTGCCCCACATCTCCTATATTTCTAAGGCACTTAATTTTCACTTTACATAACAGGTAACTTTTTTTCATAAATTTTGTAAGTTAAGAACTTTTTCAATTATTAATTAATGCTATATGTTTGGGAAATCAAGGTCCCAAAGAATAGATTATATCATTCAAGAAGTTAGCAGCTAAACCTAGTTTTGGTACATATATTTCTGGGGAACTGGCTTTTTGTATTACTAAAAAAAATACATAATTAATTGCTACAATCAATTGTTTTACAAATTTAGAGAATTTTCTTAGGATCTGTGAAGGATCTCTGTGGGATATTGATGATAATTCAGACAGAAATATTATCCTTAAGACTTGTTAGTGTAATAGAGGAAATAAAATTTGCACACAAATAACCATAATACAAGATTTAAAAGGACAAGTGTCATAAATGAGAGGTAGTATAAGGGCTGTGGGATTCTTAGGAGACAAAGATTTCCAATGTGGAGGACAGGAGGAAACTTTGTGCAGAAAGAGGACTTTGATATGTCCCTCTAAGGAAGATCAAGACTGTTTGCTCTTTGGAAAATGGGGAAGTTGATATCAGGTGGCAATAGCAGAATGAACAAAACTGAGGAAAGAGGAAAGCACAGGGTCCTTGTGGTGGGAATAGGAAATGGGAAACTTGCTTGCCTTGTGTAAATGCTAACATTGGGACTTAGTGTTGGACTTATGGCTTTGGGTTATTTATTACCATATTATTTTATAAACACTGATAACTTGATTAAAAGAGGAGCATGAATATGGTAATATATATTTTTTTAATTTTATTTATTTATTTTTGAGAGAGAGTGACTGTGTGTGCATGTGTTAACAGGAGGTAGGGTGGAGAGGGTTGGAGAAGGAGAGAACCTTTTTTTATTAACATATAATGTATTATGTGTTTCAGGGGTACAGGTCTGTGAATCATCAGTCTTACACAATTCACAGCACTCACCATAGCATATACCCTTCCCAATGTCCATCACCCATCCACCCCATCCCTCCCCACTTTCCAGCAATCTTCAGTTTGTTTCCTGAGATTAAGAGTCTCTTATGGTTTGTCTCCCTCCTGATCTCATCTTGTTTCATTTTTCCCTCCCTTCCCCCACGAACCCCACCCTGCCTCTGAGATGCCTCATATCAGAGAGATCATATGATAATTATCTTTCTCTGATTGACTTATCTTGCTTAGCATAATACCCTCTAGTTCCATCCATGTCATGGCAAATGGCCAGATTTAGTTTTTTTGATGGCTGCATAGTATTCTTCTGTGTGTGTGTGTGTGTGTGTGTGTGTATTATATATATACCACATCTTCTTTATCCCTTCATCTGTTGATGGACCTCTAGGCTCTTTCCATAGTTTGGCTATTGTGGACATTGCTGCTATAAACATTAGGGTGCATGTGCCCCTTTGGATCACTACATTTGTATCTTTAGGGTAAATACCAAGTAGTGTGATTGCTGGGTTGTAGGGTAGCTCTATTTTCAACTTTTTGAGGAACCTTTATACTATTTTCCAAAGTGGTTGCACCAGCTTGCATTCCCACTAGCAGTGTAGGAGAGTGCCCCTTTCTCCGCATCCTTGCCAACACTGGTCCTTTCCTGACTGGTTTATTTTAGCCATTCTGACTGGTATAAGGTGGTATCTCATTGTTGTTTTGATTTGTATTTAGACGGAGAGAATCTTAAGCAAATTCTGTCCTGAGCTAGAGCCCCATGTGGGGCTTGATTCCATGACTCCTGAGATCATGACCTGAGCTGAAACTAAGAGTCAGATTCCCCACAGACTGAGCCACCCAGGTGTTCCTGGTAGTCGCCTTTTACCCTGGTTTTGGTTTTTATGGTTTCACTTACACTTATGGTTGTCAACTATGGTCTGGAAGCGGATGTTCCTCCTTCTGACTTATTGTCAGAAGGTCAATAATACCTAATGATATAGCATAGTGCCTGCATCATTCATCTCACTTCATCTCATCACGTAGACATTTTATCATCTTACATCATCACAAGAAAATGACGAGTACAGGATAATAAGATATTTTGAAGAGATCACATTCACCTTAATTTTACTACAGTATATTGTTATAATTATTCTATTTTATTATTGTTGTTTAACCTCTTATTGTGCCTAATTTATAGTTAAACTTTATCATAAATATATTTATATAGGAAAACCACAGTATTCTAGGCTTTGGTACTACCTATTATTTCAGGCATCCACTGGGGGACTTAGAAGTGTCCTGTGTGGATGAGGGTGGGGGACTACTCTAGATCAATGATTGAGAGAGATTATTTATTTATTTATTTATTTATTTTTTGATGTTGAGCAATAAGGCCATGTATGAAGGAAGAGCTGAATTAGTGTATTAGAACTGACAAGTGTACTCTAAACACTCTTGACTCATTTTCACATCCTGGCCTATATATTATAGGCATAGGAATTGACATAGGCATAGGTCCAGGGAATTGACAGAATGGTAATGGTTCTATATTTTATGATTTTAGGGATACTAGGAAATCTTGTTTTACAAGGTTTAACAAAGTCCTCCATCTGCTAATATCTGATATTTTCTTATATACATTCCTTAAAGGTAAGTGATAGATGCTTGATGTTTTTCCCCCTGTTAAAATATAAAAGCCTTTGGGCATAGTTCTAGAGCATCATGCAGGGAAAAGTATCTCCAAGGGGAAAGAACATTTCTGGAGGAATATCTAGGCAAATACTGATTTTTTTTTTTGACTGACTTCACAATTTTGCTTAAACTACTGTTTTGATTTATCTCAGAAATGTCAAATATACATACATACACACATGTAAATAAAATATATAAATACAACACACTGAGTTCATTGGTAGTTTCTATATTATTTTTACCTAATAAAAATGAAACAAAATGATCAATGTTTTATACCTAAAAGGTGTTCCCTAACACATGAAATCAGAAACCGGACTCTTAAAGGGTAGTTGGGTTTGGGAATTTTCTGTGAAGGAAGATCAGCTGTGCTTTTTTTTTTTTTTTTAAATTAAAGATTTTTATTTATTTACTTGGCAGAGACAGAGAGATCACAAGTAGTCAGAGAGGCAGGCAGAGAGAGAGGAGGAAGCAGGCTCCCTGCTGAGTAGAGAGCCCGATGTGGGGCTCAATCCCAGGACCCTGAGATCATGACCTGAGCCGAAGGCAGAGGCTTTAACCCACTGAGCCACCCAGGTGCCCCTCAGCTGTGCTTTCTTAATGAATACCTTGATTTCTGTTAATGAGCTACTCACATGTATAAAAGAACAATTAAATTCACCCTCAGCTTTCGCTCTATTATTATAATCTTCTATAAATAGTTCTTAATAAAGTCATTTTCTAAATTGATTTTATTTTATGTAATGCTAGTTTATCAGTTAGAAAGGAAAATACTTGAAGAGCTAGCATATGGTTACCTTATGCCACTCTTCACTTGTTTCTTCCTTTAGTGTGTTTCATGCTCTTTTCTGTGGTCTTTTCCCCTTATTTTCTGTGATTTCTTCTTCCATATTCCATATAGGATTCAGTGCCTTCATGCTACTCTCGGATGTTTGAGCCTTCCTCACTGTCCTGCCTTACCTGGGCCTCCTTGGTTCCTCCAGCACCTTAACAAATCTAGACTTTTCTTGCCATCCTCTTCACCTTTTCCTTTTGTTCATAATATTGCTTTTGTGTCCATCTGTCCTCCCTCTGACCCTCCCTCCCTTCTGTGTTTCCTCCTCCTCTTCTTCTCCTTTTCTCCCTTCATATTTCTCTCTTTATCTTTCTCTTTGTGGTACATACAGGCTTGTATATCTTGTCAATATTCCCAAAGGATTTTTTGTTTGTTTTGTTGACAGTTTCTACTGTTTTATTTTCTGTAGTTGTTTTTGGTTATATTCATGTTTACCCATGTCTCTATTAATTTCTTTCTTCTACTTTCTTTGAATTTAATAATTTTTGCTTTATATGTGTTAAAGTTGAGTAATGATTTTAAATACTTATTTCACTTAATAAACTCATTTAAGAAAATAGATTTACTTCTGGATATTATGCCTGCATTCCACTGGTTTAATTTGTTGTGTTTTCATTTACTCCCTGTTCTAAATATCTTATAATTTCCATTTTGATCTACTCTTTAACCAATTAGTTATTCAGGAGTACACTTTTAAAAACTATCTTTACTATTGATTTGTAACAATTGTATTATTCAGATTTTTAACATTTATTGGGACATTTCATGTGATTTAGTATAAGAAAAAAATTTTAAATGCTTAAATATACTTGAAAAATGTCTATTTTTTATTTGTGGAGGATTCTAAAAATATATATTACATCAAGCATCTAATGTTAAATATACGTTCTTAGTTTTTTGTATGTACTTGATCTATGTTTCTAATAGTGGTATGTTAAAATCTCCCTGTCCAACTGTTTTAACATTTTTTCCTTGTAGTTCTATTGATTGAAAGTTTGGAGCTATTTTGTTAGGTTTAAATAAATTCATGATCATCCTAGCTTCTTGAACCAGTGTTTCCTTAACCATGACTTAGTGTACCTCTTCATTCCTATTAATAATTTTGACCTAATATCTGTTTTTGCTTGGTGGTGCTAGAATGACAACGGCTTTTTATTATTATTATTATTATTATTTGTGGGTAAATATTTTTTCATAAATTTCCAGTCTTTATGTGTTCTTTGGTTTTAAGTCAGTCTTTTATAACCAACACTTTAGTTGAATTTTATTTTTATTACCTTATTCTGTAATCTTTTTCTGTTAAGAGATGGTTATAATCAGTATTTATGGCACTTACTAAGAATTTATATTTATTTTACCATCTTATTTTATGTTTCCATTTAACTTCCATTTTTTTCTTTGTTTTTTTCTTCTTCTCTTGCCTTCTTTTGGCTTGATGGAGTTTTCAGTAATTATTATAAGAATCCTGTGGTAGTTCAGAGCTATGCATTTGTATAACATTCTATTAGAAATTATCCTTGACATGTTAGTGGAAATATTTGTCTGTAATTTTTTCCTAAAACATTATTCAGTGTATTTATTCTCTTCCTTTTTTAAAAAAAATTTTTTATTCATTTATTTGACAGACAGAGATCACAAGTAGGCAGAGAGGCAGGCAGAGAGAGAGGAGGAAGCAGGCTCCCCGCTGAGCAGAGAGTCTGATGGCGGAGCTCCATCCCAGGACCCTGGGATCATGACCTGAGCCAAAGGCAGAGGCTTTAACCTACTGAGCCACCCAGGCACCCCTCTTTATTCTCTTCTGAAGCAGGACAAAGGCCCTGAAATTTTAAGCCTTTGAAAACTGTTCCCTTCTGATCTTCCCTACTCTCTTCTTGGTTATTATATTTAAAATTTTAGTTCCACATAAAAAAAAAAAATCCATATTAACTACTCAGAAGTTTTTGTAGGTAATAGTTATTTAAATTTATAAACATTATTAAATGCATTTTATTCATTGCTTTTGGGCTCACTTTCTTCTTCCTATAGTATGTCCATTAACCACTCCTTTTTGGGGTGTGTGTGTGTGAAAATTTCTTAGACTTAGTATTTTTGAAAGTCCTTATTTTGTTCTTACTTTTATATGATAGTTTAGATTGATTCTGAATTTTATGTTTCTTGTTATTTTTCCTCCGATGTTCTAAGATACTGTCTTCTGTCAATTACCATTGCCGGTGAGAAGTTTTGCCAAAGTTGTCATCCTTTTCTATATAGCCTATTTTTTCTCTGTGAGAATTTATGGGTTTTTTATTCATTTATTCATTATCCTTCAACTATTTATTGATTGACAGTGAGTGCTCTAAGCACTGGGTATTCATCAGTATACAAACTAGTAAAAAATCCCTGCACTCATAGATCTTACAATATATTAGCTAAGGTAAAGCCAGCCACTGTAATAAATTAAACCCCTGATTATCACTGGCTTAATGCTGTGAGATTTTATTTTTTATTTTTCACACTGTATTTTATGGATGTTCCTACTTAGGGATCTCCCAAGGTACAGGCTTCTACTTTGAGACTCTGTCATCTTTAACAGTTAGTTCTGATGCTGTCCTGTGGTCACCAATGTTCTAGCAGCCAGGGAGGGAAAAGAGCATGGAGGATCGTATGGGAGGTTTTTAAGGACTAGGCCTGGAGGTGGCACTCACCACTTTGGCCCATATTCTCATGGTTAGGATGCAGTCACTTGTTCACATTTAACTTCAAGGGTGCCTGGTAAAAGTAGTTCAGCTGTGGGCCTAGGAGGAAGAGAAAACACATTTAGAAATCAGCTAGCAGTTTCTGCCATATTATAAGGAAAACACGTGGTTTGCTAGATAGTATTAGTGCTAAGGAGGAAGTAAATCAAGGAGCAGGCTAGGGAGTGTTGTGGGAGGTGGGATCCCAATTGTATGTAGGTGGGTGGTGAAATCCTTACTTAGAGGATACATTTGAGTATACACCTACAAGAAGTGAGGGAGTGGTACCATGTGGAGATCTGAGGGAAGAATATTTTAGGCATAGCAAATAGCAAATGCAAATGTTTTGAGGTTGGGGGCAAGCCTGGCCTGGCTAGAGCAACCAGGAAAGCAGTGTAGCCCCAGGAGAGTGAACAAAGGGCTGGGGTAAAAATTAGGTCAGTGACATAAGTGATACTGTAGGGCTGTATGAGCCATCAGTGGGTTTGAATAGATGGCATGATCTGACTTAGGTTTTAGTGGGATAGCTCTGGTCGCTAGGTTGAGAATCACTTGAAGGATAGGGGTAGGAAGCAGAATGAGACCAGTTAGAGGTTACTTTAATAATCTAGGTGAGAAATGGTGATGGTTTGGACTAGAGTGTTAACAGTGAAGGTGGCATGAAGCTATCAGATTCTGAATATATTTTGGAGGTATTGCTGGCTTAAGATTAGCTAATGGATAGGATGTGGGATGTAAAACAAAACAAACAAACAAACAAACAAAAAAACAGAGTCAGGAATGGTTGTTTGGCTTTGATAACTGGAAGAGTGGAATGTCATTTACTGAGGTTGGGAAAATGATCAGAAGATAATTAGGAACTCAGTTTCAACATGTAAAATTGGAGATGCTTTCATGACACTTAGATGGGCATATGAAATAGCCAAGGAGAGAGGACCAGGCTGAAAATATGTATTTGTGAATCATAAACACAAAGATAGTACTTGAAGCCACAAGGCTGGATGAAATAACAAAGTAAATATACGTGGTGGAAAAGAAAAGAGATTCCAGTTCTAAGCTTTGGGACATTTTGCTATTTTGAGGTTAGTAAGATGAAGAGGTGCTAGCAAAAGACATTAAGGAGGAGGTAAAAGAAGGTCTAGGACAGTGGGAGGTCCTAGGACCCAAATGCAGACAATATCTCAAGAATGAGTCAATGATAGGATGCCTCAGTGGCTCAGTTGGTTAAGTATCTGCCTTTGGCTCAGATCATGATCCCGGGGTCCTGGGATCAAGCCCTGCATCCGGTTTCCTGCTCGGCCGGAAGTCTGCTTCTCCCTCTGCCTTCCGATATCCCCGCTTATACTCTCTCTAGCTGTCAAATAAATAAATAAAATCTTAAAAACAAAACAAAACGAGTCAGTGATGAAATGTATAAAATGCAGTTAATAGGTGAACCAAGATAAGGACTAGGAATCGGCAATTGGATTTAACAGCATGAAGGTCATTAGTGACCTTGATAGAAGGAATGGCAGGTTGTGTTTTCCAGGAGACAGACTCGGAGGTGGAGATAATAAGCAAGAGGTTTGTTAGGAAGTGCTTTTGGAATTGCCATCTGTGGAAGGGGAGGGAGGGAAGCAGGAATTTGGGAAATTGGTCTGTGATGCCTTCTAGAGAAGGTTGCAACAAATCCCATGGGGAGCTCTAACATTGCGGTGGGGTGAGGTGTCTGGATCTGCACAAACCTCTTGTTGACTTGTCATTGAAAGTGGGCTGTCCTGGAAAGGGGCCTGGTTTCAGACAAGGTGATACCTTAGCCAGTGCAAGCTGAGGAATGGTCCTAGTTGAGAGCTCTCTCCTGGTGCTTTTCCAACAGCTGGGGAGTAAGTTCTTTGTGAGGCTTTGGCTGGCACATCGCAGAGTCCATTAGAAGCAGTTTAGATGAAGTAGGGAGGGCAAAAACCTGATGAGAGTGGGTTCAAAAAAGAATGGGAAGACAGAAGTCAGAGACAATGAGCACAGATGAGTCTTTCCTCTTCATTCCTGATGCTTGCTAGGATGTGTCTAGATGTGGATTTATTTTTATTTTTCTCGCTTGGCATCCAGAGTGTAGTTTCAATCTCAAGATTCATGTCATTTTTCAATACTGGCACTTCCAACATTGCTTTTTATCCATTTCTTTCTTTCTTTCTTTTTTTTTTTCCCCTGGAACTTCTTTTATACACATGTTGGGATCTTTCAATCTATGTTTTATATGTTTTGTTACTTCATCTTTTTATTTATATTTCTTTTTGTTATCTTCTGGGAACTTCCTCAATATTATCTTCTAAGTCACTGATTCCCTTATACTATATCTAGTTTAGATTTTATTCTGTATGCTGACCTTATAAATTTTTTTCAAAGAATATATTTTGTTCCAAGGGATCTGATTTTTTTGTCTTTATTTCTGACAGCTTTGTTTCATATTTTCTTATATTTTTTAAAAAGAACATTATTTCCTTCTCTCTCTTAACTCCTGGGTCCTTGGTAGAGTCTTTTTTTTTTTTTTAAGATTTTATTTATTTATTTGAAAGAGAGAAATCACACACATGGGCAGGGGGAAGGGCAGAGGGAGAAGTAGACTCCCCGCTGAGCAGGGAGCCAGAATGGTCTCAATCCTAGGACCCTCAGATCATGCCCTGAGCCAAAAACAGATGCTTAACCAACTGAGCTACCCAGGTGCCCCTTTTGGTGGAGTCTTAACCTACTTATTTTAAATTCTTTTTCATATTCTTTTATCATTTTCCTTTCCTATGGAGTGACTTACTATTCTAGCTGTTGATTTTATTGACTATGTTTCCTAGTGTTAGTTTTGGACATGTGTTCTATAATTTTTAAGTTATTTTATAAAAATTTTCAAGGTTATGTGGAGGAGAAGTTTTCTTATATTTTTATATTTTATTTACTTCTATACCCACCACATTCTGATTCACAGTATTGTTGCTGACACAATGTTTCCCATTCCAGAACCATGTCTTGTATTGGTTCCTTGGAACTTCTGCCCTTGTAATACTGATGATATTTCAAATCCTGTCTCTGAGCCAGTGGCTGGTTTGGCTAGGTCCTAGTAGTTCTACATGTGTATCTTTTGCGTCCCCAGTTATAGAGCTTTTGATTAGCCCATACTCCGAGCAATGGTTTGGGAGTTTTGTTTTCTGCCTCCTCTTATCTGGTGGCTTTTTTTTTTTTTTTTTTTTTTTTTTGGCAGAGCCTGGCCCTGATCCTGTATCCGACATGGGAATTGTGCAGAGATAAGGGTATCCCACTGCAGCTGAACTCCACATAGCTTCTGCCTGCATCCAGGAGTTAGGACAGCACCTTCAGCTTCCATCCCATTACCACTGTGCATTTATTTTCTGTTTCTGGTTCTTGAAGATCCCTACTTTATTTTTGCCTGTCTCATACCTTAGGGAAAAGCCTTCAACCAGATATTGGTGAGAAAAGATAAGTGTTCTGGCATTTATTGTTCTATGTGTTACTCCTCTTAGAGATTTTTTTTTTCCCTAGTGAGATATAAATGCTAGATATGGTACTGTATGTATCAGCGTCGTGGTAATTATAGATATTTTTTGTCTCTTTTGATGATTCTTCATGTTTCTTTTTGTTGTTGTTGTTTTTTTACAAATGCATACTTTATCACATTTCCAGAGTCATAGTTTCCTTAAGAGAAAGTTTTTTTTAATCGGCAAAACCAAACATCAGAGAACTGGCAATGTTTTAAACAAGAGTCACAAAACTATAATCATTTTCTTAGTTTATTTAGTCCCATGTTACTAATTTTTGTTCAGTTTATTTATTTTTATTTTTTAAAAATATTTTATTTATTTATTTGATAGAGAGAGCCAGCACAAGCAGGGGAAGTGGCAGGCAGAGGGAGAGGGAGAAGCAGGCCTCCCACTGAGCTAGGGAGCCTGATGCAGGGGCTCCATCCCAAGACCCTGGGACCAACAATCCCAGCTGAAAGAAGATGCCTAACTGACTGAGGGACCCAGGTGCCCCCAGTTTATTTTTTTTTAAAGACTTTATTATTCATTTGAGATAGAGAACAGTGATGAGGGAGAGGCGGAGGGGGAGGAAGAAGCGGGTTTCCTGCTGAGCAAGGACCCATGAAGGACACCATCCCAGGACCCTGGGATCATGACCTGAGCCAAAGGCAGACATTCAACCAACTAAGCCAGCCAAGCATCCTGGACATATAACGTTTTAATAATTACGTGTTAAATGATGGATTCTTCATGTTTCTAAAGTTATCCCATATAACAGATAAAGTATTATACTTCTATCCCTTATCTTCATTTCCTCTTTTTTTCTTTAAAAAAAAAAAATCCGTTATAGAATCTGCATATATTCGAAGACTCGAGAGTAGAATTAATTACTAAGCCTTCCCCTGCATGCCATGGCCCTGAAATTCCTTCATTTCTGGTCTGATAATGTTGACCAATATGGCCTTGAGACACTCTCCTTCTTTCTTACTGGACTTTTTATTTCTGTGCTAGTCCCACTTTCCACAAATTAACTCTTTGTCCTGTTTCTCAGAAAACTCACTCTGTCTTTTGGCTTTACATATTATCTGTTTCTTAAAGACTTTCAGATCTACATCTCTAACATGGAGAGACAGAAGTAGAAGGGACAGATATGGAAATGAGGGCTTTCATTGGCCAGGTTTAGGAGCTATGCTGAATGTTTTCATATATTTATTCATTCATTTGATCTTCTAGCAACACTATGAAGCATAAGAATGATTATTATCCATTATTTTACAGATAAAAGAGCTCAAGCTTATAGAATTAAGTAAGTAGCTAACCTCATTTATCTGGGATGGAGGTGGCTGTCAGGACTCAGGACTTTCATTTTTAAAACAGCAGAGTACTTGGCAAACTGGGATGAATTTGTCCGCTGAGGTCCAAGGTCAATGACTAGGAAGTGACAAAGTGCTTGGCTTTAATCCAGGCTTGCTCGAGCCTGAGATCTTTGCTCTTCACCACCATGTTATATTGTCTCCATTAGAACAAGGTAGGAAAAAAAGGGACTGATTCAAAGAGGAGGTAGAAAGTAAAGGCATGAAAGAATTCATCAAAGTATACTGTTTCCTGGAAAGAATTTTGTTAGGGTAAATTGTGCTTTAGGAGTCAGAAGTCCCGAATTCTGGTTCCAATTCATCAACAAACCCAGTGTTAAGTTGTACATCCCCAGACTGTCATGTCCTTTCCAATAAAATGATGAGCTAACAAGAAGGCAACTCTTAAGATTGTTTCCAGTTTTAAAATAAACTCCAAAACCATTTCATAGCCCATAAGTATTTTTACAAGATAATCGAGAAAGAAGAAATCTGAAAGTAGATGCCAGGATTTACAGTATTTTAGGATTTTGCTCAAATTTCTAGGGTAACATCTCTGATATCAACTAGTATTTCTGAGCACAGCCAATTTCCATTTAAAGAGTTTAACAGTTTTGGCCTTTAATCTATTTTATTTAATTTGTGGTAATTAGCTTTATGGTGTTTTCATTGTTGTCTTTAACTGTTTATATAATGTCCCAAACATCTCAGCAGGAGCTGTTTTTTAAATCTGGTTTTCACTCTTTATTGTTATTTATAAAATATTAATGTCTTCTATTTAAGGCATGTGTGATTAATAGCTGAGAGAATGTACTTTTATAACAGCACAGTTTTAATCTGTGAAAATCATAAGAAAACAGAGTCACAACATACCACAATTATTATTGAAGGCATAGCTGCATTTATTGACATGTGAATCTTCCTAAGATATTTTGAAAGCATTTTTGATACAATAGAGTACTTAAGAAATAAGGCACTCTGACCTTTTTTTTGTTGTTGTTCCTGGACACATGTTATCTGATATGTTTCCAACTCAAATTTCACCAAAATAAAATTTATAGGATGTAGCTTCCAGTATTTTTAACATTTCATTCAAGAAAAGCCATACTTTCCATATTACCTCCTCCTCCACCCCTTTCTGTCATTGTCCTGAGGTTGAATTGAAAGACTGAATGGGAATTTGCGGCAAGAAAAATGTGGAATAGTGCAGGCTTTTCGGAAACTAGTTTGCATGTGTGCGTGTGTGTTTGTGTGTATGATTACTGCACAATCTGGGCCAAAGCATTTAGCTCCTTTTCTCATTTGGATAATTGGGATCTTTCTAACAAGGTAACTAGGTGCATAAAATTAAACAATTCCATACATCACCCAGTCCTCATCACAACAAGGGCACTCCTTAATCCCCATCCTAGCTGGGAAACGTGGAAAAATTGGTCAAACTTCTCTGAACCTCAGTTTCTCCAGGCAGTGAAATGAAATCAAACTACTTCCTGCAGCTGCTGGAAGCAGTAAATACGATAATGTATAAAGGCACTCCCCCACCCCTTGCCTAAGAAACTCCTATTTCACACTTTAACCATCAATTCACAAAAGCTACTTTTTTGAGAAAGCCTTTACTAATGGCCAGCCCATGGGACTTTGGCCAGCCTCCCCTACCATATTTGGTTGCAGCACCATGAAATTTCCCTGCGTAAATGCACATCATCATTTGTGTTTCTTTGTTGATCATTTATTAAGGTTAGTATGAGCCACTAGATACCATCAACTCCATTAAAAAAAATCAAGTCCATTAGCCACATTGCAAAAAATTATGACACATTACATGGAAAGTTTAGTAGTAGTGAAATTCCTGAGATGATATTAATAACTTTGAAAACTAAGCATATTATAATGATTGAGGACTTCTTGCAGGAATTCAAATCAACTGGTTTTTATGAGGTTCTTATTGCTTGGCTAGCCATGTGCTTCGTCTTATGGAAGACACAAATGAAAGAAAAAAAAAAAACAACTAGTTCCTTTCCTAGTCAGGCTTAGAGAGGCAGAGCTATTGTTGGGTTTTAGCAAAGCTCTATGCTTTATTTTTCTTTTCAGAAAGAGAAGAGGATAAATAAAACTATCATAATGATGAGAGTAGTGTTTTCAGAGTTTTAGTAGGTTATTTTGAAAAACTAATAATTAAAACTTAAAATTTGGGGCACCTGGGTGTCTCAGTCAGTTAAATGGTTGCCTTCAGCTCGGGTCGTGATTTCTTGGTCCTGGCATCAAGCCCTGCCTCGGGCTCCTTGGTCAGTGGGAGTGCTTCTTCCTCTTCTTCTATCCCCACACCCCATTCCCGTGCTCTCTCTTTTCTGAAATAAATAAATAAAATCTTAAAAAGCCCTTAAAATGTATTCTTAAATAAATTTAAATTGATGTGGGGCACCTGGGTGGCTCAGTGGGTTAAGCCTCTGCCTTCGGCTCAGGTCATGGTCTCAGGGTCCTAGGATCGAGCCCCACATCGGGCTCTCTGCTCAGCAGCGAGCCTGCTTCCCCCACTCTCTCTCTGTCTGCCTCTCTGCCTACTTGTGATCTCTGTCTGTCAAATAAATAAAATCTATAAAAAAAATTTAAATTGATGTATAACATGTAATCAGAAACATGCACAATTTCTAAGTGCACAGCTCAAGGAACATTCACAAAGTAAACCCACCCATGTAACTACCATCTGATAAATAAACATAACCAGTACCCTAGAGGCTTTCTTTGTGTCCCATCTGACACTATACCCTTTCACCAAAGGTCACCATTATTCTGTTTTCTGTTATCATTAATGTTTTACCTGTTTTCAACTTTATATTCATGGGAGCATACAGTATGTCCTCTTTTATGCTTTCTTTCAAGATTATGTGTGTGAGAATCAGTTATGTCTATGTGTACAGCAGTTCATTCTCACTGCTGAGAAACATTCAATTGTATGCCTCTGTTGTGATTTATCTATTCTACTGTCTGTGGACAGTTGAGTTGCTCCCAGCTTTCACCTGTTACAGAATAATGCTGCAGTGATCATTCTCTTTCGTGGCTTTCAGTACACAGTGTAAAGTGTTTCTGGTCGTCGTGGGAGGGGTGAGCCATACCTAGATACAGATTTAGGGTTTTTTTTTTTTTTAAAGATTTTATTTATTTATTTGACAGACAGAGATCACAAGTAGGCAGAGAGGCAGGCAGAGAGAGAGGAGGAAGCAGGCTCCCCGCTGAGCAGAGAGCCTGATGCGGGGCTCGATCCCAGGACCCTGGGATCATGACCTGAGCCGAAAGCAGAGGCTTTAACCCACTGAGCCACCCAGGCGCCCCCAGATTTAGGTTTTGAAGACACTGCCAAATAGTTTCCCAAAGATTATCAATTTACACTCCCCGCAGGCAGTAAATGAATATTTCAGTAGCTCCATATCCTTGCCAACACTTAGGATTTTGTTAAAGCCATTCATTTGGGGATGTGGTACTTGTGGTTTTACTTTGTGTTTCCTTAATGACTGACGAGTTTAGAGCATCTTTTCTCATGCTGATTTCTTATTTGAAAATCCCCTTTACAATCATTTGCCTACTTTTATAATAGATTGTCCATTTTTTTCTTTGATTTGTAAAAGTTATTTATTTTGTATGTGTTATTTTTGTGCTTATAATTTTGGAAAGTACGGGGACTAAATGTTGGTATTTCAGTTCCCTCTAGTAGTTGATCTCTTTACTGAGATACGCTCTAACTGACATCGCTGGCTTCCCTTTCCCCTCAAGTTACTCAGGTTAAGCACTATGGAATGATAGTCTTATCTTGCCAATGCAAGATGTTGGTAAGATTTGATTCTCAGTGGCCTTCAGTGTACATGTTCATGTATTGCCAGATCCTGTTTTATATACCTGTATATCAAAACTCAAAGGTGAGATCTCAGAAAGACTCTATAGCTTATTGAATATGGCTCAGAAGGACCAGTTGTACACATTGAGGTCAAATGGGAAAGAATGTGTATGGTTTAGCTAAAAAGTATTTTAAAGTATCATGTGCAATGCCTTCCCAGTTTAGCATCTCCTTTCTCATGACTTCAGAATCGAGATGGAATTAATAGCTTTCTTTTGTGACTTAAAATTTTAACTATTTTACATAAAACTAGGAATATTTGGGATCTCTTCATTAGTGTTAGTGTCCATGCAAGCACACAAGGAAATAGAGCATAGCATCTGTTTTATGAAGTTGAAACTTATATCCAGAAGGCCCTGTGAAGTCATCGACTGGGTATTTCTGATCTGGTAGTGTTGGGGTTGGAGTTGGTGCAGTGACAGCCATACTGGGAGAAGCTCAGAGACCTTCCTCATTCAGAACAGGCTTTCATCTGTTGTCCTCATTGACTTCTGAGGAAGAGTTCCTTTAAACATAGGTTGAAGCTCCTCTTTTAAAAATTGTGTGTCTATTTTAAGTCCTTAACTTATAGACAGGAGTTCAGAAAGGAGGTGGAATTCAGTGAGGTTAAGTGGTTTGGCCCAGATCACACACTTGGGCAATGGCAGAATCAGGACTGAAATCCAGCTTTGCTCTCTCCACAGTACTCTGAGACTCTGATGTTTGTGTCAGCTGGAGCAATATCCTAATGATTCAATTATGTCTTTTTCCTTCCCACTTCCTGGCTCTGAGAAGTGTATTCACCCAAATTAATTAGAGAATCAGAGGGAGGTTTCCGTGCCGGGAAAGGAGTGTGCTTGCCACTGTTAACACACGTTCCCCAGGATCCCAACTTAGCTGATATTAATGATCATGCATTCATAAAGTATCTTCTTTCCAACTCATTTTATGGCCATCTGACTAATTTGGTTCATAATTTTCTACTGTTGTAAGTTTTTTATTCTATTGTCTGGTATACTTTTTTATCCATTATGGATGCCTAGTATTGGCTCTGTTACATTGGACCTAGTGAGGACTTGTTCCGTTCTGTACTTCTTTCTCTTTTCTCCTTCCTTTTGTTTGGTGCCAGGATATCTGGTGTCCGGTCAGAGGAACAAGGAGTCTTGACAGAGAGAAGCAAATCTGGGAAATGACCTGAAGGTCCTTGTTGACTTGAAAGAGAAAAAGTGGAGGAGGGTTCACACTTATGAGAAGACAAGTGACAGGACAAAATGTGAGAGGGCAACAGTCATGCCAAGGGTTGAGAGGTACACTGGGAGGGTTGTAACCAGGGACATGATGGAAAGAGGTCAGTCCTAGGCCACTTTCTTGGATATTCTGCTCCCAAGTTCCAAAGAACAGAGAAAAGTGGAGAGGGACAGGGTGGAGATGGGAACTCTTAACCATGCAGTTTTTGAAATTTGGAGCCAGTTAGAATTATATACATTACAAAAGCAATGTAAAAATAGATTTTAGGAAGTAATGGGGCCTTTGAGGTCTTCTTGCCCAATAGTTTTATTTTGCAAATGAAGAAAGTAAAGGCTAAGAAAAGTCAAAGCAAGTCCCTTGGCTCAGTTCCTGGTGGAGCTGTGGGATATTAGTCCTATATTTTTCATTCATATTTACTCAGTTGCAAGAGAGAGAAAAGCCCAAAGAGCTACATTTTATTCTAAATACATTTGGAAGTCATGGAAAGGAAATGATACACTCTGATATACATTTAAGAAGACAACTCCTGCTGTGTGGAGAAGGAATTGGAATAGGATAAGAGTGGGAATTAAGATAGCAGTTAGGAGGCTGTATCAGCATTCCAAGAACAAAATTATTGTGGCTGGGAGAGGGAAGTTGAGGAGAAGGAGATATATTTTGAAGTTAAAAATTTAGAAGACTAGCTGGATTGGATGTGATAAGTAAAATGTAGAAGGAGTCAACGTTTTATGACTTGGGCAACTGGATGGATATAGGTGCAATTTCTAACATGGAGAGATGAGAAGGGAGTAACATGTGATTGAAGGTCAGCCTACTCTTATGCACCCTCTATCAACTATTGAAACTGCCTGTTTAGATCCTTGGATCATGACATGTTTTCTCAAGTCCTGCTGAATGCCATAGGGCAGTTTTTTGGCACCAGGATCCTTAATTATACAGGGTGCCATGACAAAGTCTTATCAGTCATCTGCTTTGTAAGGACAAGCTAAAGAGATAAAGAAGGGAAATACCATTTCCACTTTTTTTTTTTTAAAGATTTTATTTATTTATTTGACAGAGAGAGATCACAAGTAGGCAGAGAGGCAGGCAGAGAGAGAGAGGAAGGGAAGCAGGCCCCCCGCTGAGCAGAGAGCCTGACACGGGACTCGATCCCAAGACCCTGAGATCATGACCTGAGCCGAAGGCAGCAGGTTAACCCACTCAGCCACCCAGGCGCCCCCATTTCCACTTTTGTTTGCTTTTTATCCACATGGGAATAGAATTAGAAACCCTTAGCCTTCCTATAACCCGATAGGGAGGCTTGAGTTGCACTTACTGGAGGAGAAGGGGAGGAAGGATATTTTCACAGATATGTCTGAAAAGACCTGAGAAGGTAGGCCATCCCTGTCCAGCATGCTGTTGCCATAATTACTCATTCCACAAACAAGTTTTTAAATCCTTCTTAACGCCAGGTCCTCTTAAAGGTACTGGGACTACAGCAGGGAAGAAAACAAAGTCCTTTCTTATGGAAGTCACATTCCAGAACACTACTTATGTCAGTGCCTGCTTCAAAATATTTCAGTGGTTTGTTGCCCATTTCAGCAACCTAGAGTCCAGCCCTGTGCTTAACTCAGAGCTACTGCTTGCTGTCCCCCAAACCATGTACATTCTGTTCTCACCTTGCATTTGCTTCTCTTTTCCTCTTAAATCAGCCAATCTGACCAACTAAGGACTGATACTCAGTACCACACAGGTGTGCTGGCCAGCATCCAATTCTAACTAGTTGATGCCTATACTGAACCAGTCAATCGAAATGGTGCTGTTATCCCTACACCTAACCTTCCATTTCACCCAGTCTCCCTTAACACTTTTCTTTGGTCACTTTCTCAGCCTCCAAGGATCCCATCTTCATTTGAACTCATGGCACTCATGGGTTTATATACTTACTTACAAAACTCGTGAATTTTCCCCCCTAATTTAAATGATCTCTACACCCAGTGTGAGGCTCAAACTCATGATCCCAAGGTCAAGAGTTGGATGCTCTACCAACTGAGCCAGCCCTAGCTCCCAGACTTTTTTTTTTTTTATGACATCTGGTATATAGTTGTTTGCATTTTATTTAAAATTTTGACTTACGTGTTTGTCTTTTCTTCCAAAATAGATGGTATACCCCTTGTACAACCCAGATACTAGATTTGTATTAATTAATTGACCAACATATCAGGAGGGACTCAGCATTTCCTAACTGTCTGCCGGGGATGTAAAGCGGTGAGGAACCCCATCTGCCGATACTCCTTGTCAGTGTGCTGCCTATCTTTGATTCCACCCTCTAGGGCTTCTTCCATCCCAGCTCCTATCTCAGCATCCCCTATCACCTTGGGTTTGTGGGGGCATCACCATGCCAGCACCCGTTAGGATGCTTGGCTAGGTTTGTGCATTAAAAGGGCTGTGGGATATCTCGCTTGCCAGCCAATTTAATGCAGGCTGACACTCCTGGCAACCTGAATTAAGGTGGAGGAGCCAAATACCCCAGAGAAGAGTCCATTTCTATGGCGATTAGAACAAGAAAATGACAGAGCAGAAAACACCTTTATTTTCTTCTTATATTTAAATGAAAAGAAGACAGTAATTAAGCCAGACCAGAAGAGGAATTCTGATTTTTAATTGCTAAGGGAGGTGCAGTATTTTAATTTGTCCCGGTTCATTTGTAGAGCCAGGCAGATGAGGTATGTGGTCTGTGCTCTTGCTATGGTATAATGCTGACAGTTTGAGAATTAACTGTTTTTGGATGTTCCAGATTTGTTATTTTAAAACTGTAATTCTAATGTGTTCCCCCCTCTGGGTAGATGCTGAGGAAAAGTGTTAGAGCCTTTTATCTAAGAATATATGGCTTTAGAGTCATGACTTCCATAGACCCATGATGGTTTATGGATTTTATTTTTAAAGATGTGGGGCTTGATCCCAGGACTCTGGGGTCATGACCTGAACCGAAAGCAAATGTTTAATGACTGAGATACCCAGGTACTCCGTGGCTTGTGAATTTACTTATAATCTCCAAATTATTTAACACGGCTTTCACCTTTTACCTAGAGTTTTAGAACAAAAGACTCCATGGGACTCTATAAGACATTTAATTTTGCTATTTCTAATTATAAAGCAATGTGAGCACACAGTAGTACTCAGTTACTGGTGTAACTGATTCCTTGTCTGTAGGGGCAACATTTGATGCATTTTGGATAATCCTTTGGAAGTAATGATAATTTCAAATGTAAGAGGAAGGGCTCAGCTCAAAAAACACATGAATCAGCTCTTTATTGAGCAATGCCAGAATGGGATGCACTGAACTGGAAACTATGAAGGTCAAGGCAAAAGGCAGGGGTTTGCTCTTCCAGCTAACCATACCTGGAGCCCCTGGTATGAAGTATAGTTTGGTTTTCAAGGCCTCGGAGTTTAGTTGGGAATATAGGACTTCTATTTATATCTATCACTCTGTTTTTGTTGTTTTTTGTTTTTTTGTTTTTGGTTCCTTACACAGAAGTATATAAGTTTCAAGTGAGAGACATGGACAACATGACTACTGTGTTTACAAGAACAGACCCCTAGAGGCAGGGGTGATCATGGAGGAGGTAGGATTTGAACCTATGCTGTAAGGATGGGTAGGACATATATTTTTTAAAAAAAATGTGAGAACAGGGCATTCTGGGTAGAAGGCTAACTTCAACCTAAGCTCAAGTGCATAAGCCCAAGGAAAGGATGTGTAAGGTATATGCCAGGTATTGAATATTATATGGAAAATAGTGAGAAATCAGAGGGGCCTGCATAGGCCCTGGGTCTAAAGACAGGGATTGGAGTTCTGTTTGTGCCACAAAATAGCAGCTTACGTTGACAAGCTGTTTCACATTTCTAAGCTCCAGTTTCCACATCTGTCAAAAGTCGGACGATAGTTCCTGTCAGGTTGTTCTGAACCAGTAAGGTAATATGTATACAAGCAACTTGGTAAACCATAGAGCTCCACCCAATGCTAGCTGTTGTTATCACTGTCTTTTGGAGGGGAAGGCATGGAAGATTTTAGAGCAGAGGAGTGATGTATAACAAGTGTTAATAATTAATCCAATTTTTTTTTATGAGTGGATGAAAGAAATAGCTAAAAATAAGTATTTATTATCAACATTATTTACTGTAATTGTGTTTAGGGACTTGGAGCCCAGCTTTCAAAAAGAAGGATCACCCTAATTGTCCATCATGGTTGCTACAGAGGCTATGTCTGATGAAGCAGAATGTGAGTACCACACTTCTGAAACAACTCAGTGCATAGTGCAAGGCTCTAACAGCATTGAGGAAACTTTTAGTTATTAATCCTTGGAGCACTAAAGTTATTGGTGTACCTTGTAAGAGTTCATCTCATTCCCTTCATTTAAATATAACCAACTTTTGAGAGATCTATAGCAACTTTTAATTTAGTGTGCTGTCCAATATGGTGTCTACTAGCCACATATGGCAATTCAGTGCTTAAAGTGGGACCAGAAACCAAGGATCTGAATATTTAATTCTAACTCATTTTAATTTCAATACAAAAAGGTGGTAATTCAGTCATTGGAAAATGTTTAACCATGTTTGGGACATGTGAATATATTTTTGCAAGTCAGTACTTCATAAAATCTAAATACAGATCAAGTATTTTTGATTAAAAGCCAGCATCTGAATTGAGAAGTATGCAAGGGCAAAATACATACGAGATTTTGAAGACAGAACAAAAAAAAATGTAAAGCATCTCATTAATTTTTAATGTTGATTAATGTTGAAATGATAATATTTGGATATAGTTTAAATAAAATCTATAACAATTACTGTATATTATTAGAATTAATTTCATCTCTTTTCACTTTTAAAAATGTGACTACTAGAAAATTTTAAATTAAATATGTGCCTTGCATTGTATTTCTTTTAGAGCTGATCTAGGCTTGGCAACTCTTCAGGTAATCTTAAATTTAGGCTTAGATAGCCTGATTGAGAAACATGGAGTGCTGAATAGAGGTTTGGGATTACCAAGATTTTCTGATTAAGCAATTTCCTCTTGGCTCTTGGTACAAGCTCGTGGGCTTCTGTTCTAGGCTACAAATAGAGTGCCATGTGGATTACTGTAATTCTCTATTTGGATAATACAGCACTTTTTTAGATGGAAAGGGCAGAAAGGAAAAATGTTCTCTAGTTCCATTTTGCCTTTGGGTCATGCCCATAATTACTTAAATTATATTTGAAGGCTTGATCCTGAGAGCTGGGAATTCACCTGTATCTCCTTAACACTGTATCCCACTCCGAGAGACACTAACATAGAGGTTTTTTTTTTTTTTTTTTTTTAGAGGGAAGGTGCACTGTAAAATCTCCCTGAGGTAGGTAGGCAACCTATTAATCACTTATTACTACAAAGACAGTAAGCCACTTTGCTAAAGAAGGAATAAAGAAAGTGGGGGAGTGAGGAAAAATGTGTAAGAGACAACAGAATGCTGTTCCATTGGAAGTGAAGTGTTGGGTCTTAATGCAGAATGTGTTGTAGAAATGATTGTCGAATGTAGGTTTTAGGAGATGATAGTCATATGCCATTTGGAATTTGGGTTTCACATTTTGGGTCTTTGAACTCCTTTTGAAAATAAATTAGACAAATTATATTTTCTTCCCTTATATGTAATGAAGTTGAATATAAACTATTCTTTTTTGAGGTTCTTCCTCGAAGGGTTTCCTTTCCATTTCCTAGTTTCCACAATTCTTTGCCCTGGAATGAATTAAACCATCTTTGTTCCAGCTTCCCTCTCTTGCTCCTTGCCCCTAAGCATCTCCCCTCTCCTAACCTAACCCTGCCCTTCCTCTGAACCTGCTTTGAGAAGGAGATCTTTCAGCACACACAGTAATAGTCAGTCCTATGTTAGTTTGATTTTTACTCATTTGCTGTGTGTTTTTTATTTTTAGCCAAGGAATATTTCCTACAAAATGAAAACTTAGGAAGAGCTCAAATATGCAAAACAGATAAGGTCTGAGCTGCTCTGACTGGAAGAAGGAAGAGCCCTGAAGGCACATGAAATTGATGAAGCACAATTTTTAAAATCACTACCTTAGTCTGGATTTGATTCACTGTTTTATTTCTCTTGGGATACTTCTGTTTTAAACCTTGTCTCTAATAATACAATGCAAAGTCTTATATCTTAAAAGGGGAATTCATATATTCGTGTGCTGGCAGGAGGGGCTGTTGGTGACTTATGCTGGCCTCTGTCACAGTGTATGGATCATATTGAATGTCATGGCATTTATTGACTTTTTTTTTTCTGACATTAGGCTCTAAGTACCTGGAAGGTGGACATACCTAATATCCTATGTATTTCAGCACATTTAGCACTAGGTTAGCACCAAATTAAACACATTTAGCATCTGGGACTTACTAGTTGCTTAAGGAACATATGCTAAACTAAATCTCATTGAATTTGAGGTATGGCTTTTCTAACATCTGTGAAATCAAGCACACAGGCACTTGCTTTGACTATATAGGCAAGGAAGTCCTTAGCCACGTAGCCATATATCTTTGTTCACGATATCTCCTTAGTAAATTTTTGTGAAGTCTCTGGAGAATGCAACCAGTTTGTAGGAAGTTTAGAAAGCCTCTTAGTAAGGCCAGTTATTTTTGTTATGGTTACAAAAAAACACATGTTTGCAAGCCCCTCGGTCTTTCTAGGGAGAAAAAATTTGCTCAATGATACAGTCAAGAGATGGCCAATCCTTGTTCCCTGGTACAGCTTCCATAATTAGGTCTTCTGGGATCTTCACTTTAGAGATTTACCAGAATAATTACACAGATCCTCTAAAGCATTTAGGGAAATCTGAAGTTTTATGAACTACCAATCATAATACTATTAAACTGATGATATACAAAGACTGAGTTTGGTTTTTTTTTTTTTTTTAATATAAAATAGTGGTGCCTGGGTGGCTCGGTAGTTAAGCATCTGCCTTTGGCACAGGTCATGATCCCAGAGTCTTGAGATTGAGCCCTGCATCAGGCTCCCTGCTCAATGGGAAGCTTGCCTCCCTCACTGCTGCTTGTGTTCTCTCTTTCTCTCTCTTGCTGTCTCTCTCTCTCTGTCAAATAAATAATTAAAAATCTTTAAAAAATATATAAAATAAATAAGAAAACATTTTAGCTTAGTGAAATCATTTGGCATTAGAAATTCATTATCTTTCCCCATGGAAATGTTAATATTTGTGCTCATGTTTTATGTAAGTAGTATAAGTATTTCAGTCTTTTCATGAACTTTATCATAAAATACTTGTTATTGTTTATAATGATTTTTTATTGCTTTGGGGGGGTATTAGTAACTTGAAGAATCCAAAGTTTAATGAAATTTTATTATTTGCAAATCAATTAGTTTTAGATAAAAAGACCTGTAATAAGACCAGATTTATTCAAATAAGTTTAGAAAGTTGAAATTTATCTTTGTGCTACTGAAGAAATGAGGATTGACTAATGAAATTAATAATATAAACATTGTTAGAGAAAAGTTGAGCTCAATGATAGTAATAATACAATAACTACAGTAATAATTGCTCACATTTTTTGAAAACTTATTATGTGCCAGGCACTGTGCTAAGTGCTTTGTAACCAAGTCCAACTGAATCCTCACAACCTCATTCAAGATCCCCTATTATTATCACCCTCATTTTACAAATGAGAAAAAGAAAGCTGAAGACAATAAGATAAGACTCATGAGCAAATTGTAATTCAAGAGCAAAATAGTGTGACTCGGGAGTGAGAGCTCTTAAAAGTCATTTTCTATGCTATGGATACATATTTGCAAATAAACAAAGCCTTAATTATAGATTTTTTTTTAAGAGAAGGAGCAGACCTTGACAGCTTCCTCTTAATAATTGAAGTTCCAATGTGTACTTCAATGTATAAAAGCTGCATGCTTGTGTGCTTACCATATGATGAACAAAGAAACAGAAACTTCAAAGAATATTAATTAGATGGATTCTTAACATCAAAGTTAATTTCTCATAATTTTAGACTCCTTTGTTGAATATATAGTCAATTCAAAGTAAAAAATAACACATGCTAGTTTTGCCTTTTCTTTCTTTCTGTCTTTCTTTTTTTTTTTTTTTCTTTTTTCTTTTCTTTTCTGGGAGAAACTGGCACTGGCCATTTGCCTTTCCTAAGGCACTGAGATGTGAATTCTCTTGTTCTACCTTGAGAAGTTAACTTTTTGGTTCAAAGGCTAATTTTCAGTTACTGGAGAAAGTCCGAACAGCTGCCTCAGCATCTTAAATGCCAATGAGGGTTCAGGCTTAAATGCCAACTTGGAGTCAGCATGTCAACATGCGTTCAGCCGGAGCCATTTTAAGATCTGTGAGAAATCCCTCTCTTCGGGTGGCGGCTGCCTTTCTCTGCCCCTTTAAGAACAGTCCCAGGCCTTGTCCTGTTCAAGAACTTCACAGCCTGACTGTGTGGGTTCAGTCTGGCAGTCTCTTGATGAGTCAGTCTACTTACTGGCTCCAAGAGGGCCATTAGCATTGCCAGAGTGTCCACTGGCTCCCCCACAGTTCCCAGATGACAGGTGGCTCTTGCTGATGGAGGAAATCAGACACACTGGACATCAAAGAGCCCAGAGAGAAGTAAGATGCTGCCTTGGGAATTTAACTCCTCTAAGGCCAATTAAGAAGGAAAAGAATCAGAACAGCTTTATCAGAACATTAGATTACAATAAGGGCTCAGGATTGACAGCTTGAGATGAAAGTGCTGTGGTCTGTTTGGGCTGCTGCAAAAAAATGTCATAATCTGAGTGGCTTATAAGCCCCAGGAATTTGTTTCTCCTAGTTCTGGAGACTGTGAAGTGCAAGATAATGGTGCCAGTGATTTGGTGTCTGGTGAGACCTGCTTCCTCACTGACAAATGTCTTCTCACTGAAGGCTCACAGGATGGAAGGGATTACCTCGCTCTCTGGAGGCTCCTTCAAAGAGCTCTAATCTCAGTCATGAGGACTCCACCCTCATAACCCTCCTCGTAATACCATCACACCAGGCATTAGGTTTCAACATATGAATTTTGGGGGAATACCTGTCTTCAGTCCATAGTAGGAAGTGGCAATGAAAGGCAAATATTTCACTAGAGTTACTAGGCAAACCTCAGAAGAGCCTCCAGTACTCACAAGGAGTAGTACATGGCATCAGGAATAACAGCAGATACGTAGAAAAAAAGCAGGAAGTAACTCAGGACCAGCTCCTGGAAGGGCTTCCAGCATGGCTGGCTTCAGGAGGGCCCTCTGCGTACAAAAGCTTTGCCTATAAAGATTAGATCTTCATTTGGAATGAAGACATGATAGTTTTTATAAAGCTACATTTTCACCCCAAACCAGTGACTTCATCATTTCATATATGAATAAGTGATACTGTTTGTCATATGCATGACTCATAGCAATACTATAATTATAAGTAACTGTAAGGGAGGTAGTCAGAAGAAGGGAATTAAAGGAGGAAAGATGTCACGAGAGGAAGAAACAGAGAAGACATAGCATCACAGCCCGGAATATGTTACTTCTTTTCTTCTGGGGAGCATATGGTCTGGTTAGAGGCCCCTCAAAGTAGACTTAGATTTTAGTTGAAAGTTGACAAGACAGTTTTCATTCCTAAACACCTGTCTCTTCCATGTGAGGACCGTGCATCATATGGCTTTGAGTGATGACATTTATATGAACCATTTTATGATTGACATGTGACTTTGTGCTCAAATCTGTACAAGGAGCATGTATACTTCTTGAAGCACGTGCCTGAAGTCTTGACAAGAACTTTTAATAGAGGAAAAAAAAATCCACCAATCTATATCCTTGGAAATATGTAGATATCTCTTAATGTGGGGAGTTACAGAGGCAAATGTGGGCGGACAGGGAGATTTGAGCTTGTCGATGACTTACATACTTTCCATAGGAGAGAGTGGAAGGAGGGAAGAAGCTAGGAAGCAAGAAAAGATGTTGTTCTTTCTAGAATGATTGCAGAGCTGCAATTCCACTGCCCAGTGACGAGACACCTTAGGAGATGCTTTTTTTCCTAACCCAGCATTTTTAGGGGGGAGGTTGGCAAAAGAGTCCAGTTGTCTCCTTCCTTTATTGGGAGGGTCTCCCCCAGGCTTCAGTCCTCAGCATGACATTACCCCCAAAGTAACAGCTGCCTGTGGCCCCTGAGTTTATGTGGAGAAAAGCTAGGGGAAATTTTGTGAATGAATGAGGGAGAGCTTGTCCCCAATATTTTGTTTTGAAAATTTCAAACATACAGCAAGCTTGAAAGAATTTTAAATTAACACCCATAGACCTACCACCCAGTTTTTACCATGAATATTTTCTGTAATTGTTTATTTCATATCCTTCCATCAACATGCATATTATTACTCAGAACTCATTATTTGTTTATATTTTTCCTTCTATTGATATAAAATGTATGATAAAATGCCAAAATCTTTAGTATATATTCAGAGTTATAATAATTACATATGCCTGTGTGATTGATTCACTGTGCATCCCTTTTCAGTCCATGCCATCCCTGACCAGAAAAATCACTGCTTCTTTCTATCTCCTGTATATTTGCTGTGTTTGCACCAGAACTTCATATTAAGTGGAACTATAAAATATTGTGTGTGTGTGTGTGTGTGTGTGTGTGTGTGTGTATGCTTATTTTGCATAATGATTTTAAATTCATCCATTTGTGTATGGCAGTAGCTTGCTTCTTTTTTATTGCTGAGCGGTATTTCATTTGTGAATATACCACAGTGTGTTTACTGTTCTCTTGTTGATATACATCTGAGCTGTTTCGAGTTTAGAGCTATTATGAAGAAAGCTTCTATGAACATTCTTGTACAATGCTTTTGCAAAAATATGTTTCATTCTCTTTGATAAATACCTAAGAGTGGGATTGCCAGTTCCCAGGTTAGGTGTATATTAAGTTTTATAAGAAATTGCTATAATGTTTCCAAGCTGATTATATTGCATTTCTACCAATGACACATGACTATTCCAGTACCTCCACAGCATCCCTAATTTGGGCTGTTATCAGTCTTTTTAATGTTAGCCATTCTGGTGGGAATGTGGTGGTATCTGTCATGATCTGAATGTTCTGGTCTCCCCAAAATTGCAATGTTGAAATTCCAACCCCAAAGGTGATGGTATTAGGAGGTAGGGCCTTTGGGAGGTGATTAGGTCATGAGAATGGATCACTCACTTAGGGGATTAGGGCTCTTATAAAAGGGGCCCCAGAGAGCTTCCTAGTCCCTTCCACCTTGTGAGGATACAACTAGATGTCTGGGACCTGGAAGAGGACCCTCAACTGACCATGTTGGCATCTTGATCCTGTACCTCATGCCTCAGAATTGTGAGCAGTAAATGTCTGTTGTTTGTAAGTCACCCAGCCTGTGGTGTTTTGCTGTGGTAGCCCAAAGGGACTAAGACAGTATTTCATTATGATTTTGATTTATATGAAGATGAAATTTTAATTAATTAATTTTTATATTTTATTTATTTACTTGAAAGTGAGAGATAGGGGGGAGGGAGAGAGAGAAAGCATGAGCAGAGGGGACAGAGGGGCCTAGGGAGAGGAATGAGCAGACTCCCTGCTGAGCCCAACGCTGAACCTGATCCTAGGACCCTGAGATCGAAGACCTGAGCCGAAGGCAGACGCTTAACTGACTGAACCACCCAGGTGCCCAAGATGAATTTTTTAATTGCTTAAAATATGAGGAGGAGAAGAAGAGAGATCTTAAGAATACTAAAGAAGGTATAGTTATAGGAATGGGAGCACACTGGCTATATTGAATTAGAATCAATAATTTGGTAATATATTTAAATTTTACTGAGTTTGGGGTAAGGAGAGGAAGCCAAGAAACACTTATAAATGTCAGAATCAGCTACTAATGAAGGAAATTAGGAGAAAAACTTAGACAAGACCAATAATGATATAGTCTATTCTATAGAATTCTATATGTTACTCTAAATAAAAAGAATAAGAATCTTAAGAAAATATGAATAAGAGTTATTATAATGTTACCCACTTATAACTGTGTATTTTTTATTTCAATGCTATTTCTACCTAATAAACCTATTGAGTTTATTTTGCAATTTTAACTAGTTGTAAGGTAAATATTTGTAAAGGAATGTACAGCCATATGAATTAGTCATCAGGTATAGAGAACACATTGAGATTGGTTAATAGTTTTTGTGCCCAAGTCATGTTATGTCTTCTGTACAGTAATATTTAAAGAACTTTAAAAGCTGGAGGGGATTTGAATTTTGTGTACTTTAATTAGTTCCCTTAGACTTTAATTAGGATAATCTACCTTTCAGTATCACCATTGTATGCTAATGTTTTTTTTAAAGTAAACTATTACATTGAAAGAGAATTACATCTTTTGCATCCACTGTTAACTTCCACTTGGAACACTTAACCATTTATAATGTTCTGCAAGAATCATCACTGCCCAAATTTTAATCTCACAGTTTTGCCATTTGTAATTAAGAAAGTACATTAATTACATTAAAAAAATAAAACATTTGTGTTTTTGTTTTAGGTCCTGTATTCGAGATCAAGCAAGATTTTTTTCAAGAAGCAAAAACTCTCATTGCCCAACATTATGAGAAAATAAATGAGGTTAATGCTTTTAATCTAACTTATTTTCCAGGAAACTAATAACTGTTTTTGTATACAACAATGGTTGTTCCAAATGGTTGCATGAACCCTAGTAGACTCTGAATAGAAGAGAAAAATGAAATCTTTACTAGCTATAAAAATGAATTTTAAATTTCATTTAAAAATAATATTTTTATAGCTATAAAGATTATTTAATTACATGTATATTTGCACATTTAATCCTAATCCAATTTTTCATTTTTTCTTTTGATGAATTATAACAGAAATGTTTGAATTATATATCTCAAATAAATATCCATCTTTAAACGCTATTAGATAAAACTAAACTAGGAACTATGCCGTGAGGTGTGTGCCCCCAGCATGACATGCTTCCTTGTTTCTTCTTCCATATCACCGTGCATTAGAGCCATTTACCAGTCTGATCATTCCTTGAGGACAGTGACTCTTTTTTGGTTGTTGTATCTCCAGCAAAAATCTTTGCAGCTGGCTCAATAAATATTCACTGAATGGCATAGATTTGGAAGATGAGAAGGAGTGTGAGGTACTGGGTCTGCAAAGAGATAAGAGAGTCAGCACAGGATGAAATTTTAATAATAAGCATCTCCGGGGGAGGTGGGAAATTTTGGGGAGCAGCAGCTATTGTGACAAATGGGTCTTTGGAAGACAGGTGAGGGAAAGTGATCTTAAGATGGCTTTGTGTGTGCCACACTGTACTATCCCCCTTTTTTTAAAAAAAATTTTTTTTAAAGATTTTGTTTTTTATTTATTTGACAGAGATCACAAATAGGCAGAGAGGCAGGCAGAGAGAGAGAGAGAGAGAGAGAGAGAGAGGCGGGGCTTGATCCCAGGACTCTGGGATCACGACCTGAGCCGAAGGCAGAGGCTTTAACCCTCTGAGCCACCCAGGCCCCCCTACTATCCCCTTTTGAATACTTTTTTTTTTTTTTTTTTTTTTTTAAGGATCTTATTTGTTTATTTGAGAAAGAAAGAGAAAGAGCATAAGCACAGGAAGTTTAGGGTCAGAGGGAGAAGCAGACTCCCTGCTGAGCTCCCCAATGCATATATTTTTAAAAGATTTTATATATTTATTTGAGAGAGGAAGAATGAGACAGAGAGAGCATGAGAAGGGAGAGAGAGGGTCAGAGGGAGAAGCAGACTCCCCATTAAGCAGGGAGCCTGATGCAGGACTTGATTCTGGGACTCCAGGATCATGACCTAAGCCGAAGGCTGTGGCTTAACCAACTGAGCCACCCAGGTGTCCCTCAATACATTTTTTTTAAAAAACCTGTATCTTGGATAACGATTTTAAATACTTTTCAATGCTTATGGTGTGTGTGGGAATGTTGTAATTGTTACATATATTTCATTTGAATGGTCCTCTAGGCTGAAGCTGGTCATAGGTGGTTTTAATTTACAATGAACATTGTTAACACTGCTTAACTAACTTTTTCCCCTAATCAATTGAAAATAATTTTAAATTATATTGATTTCACTAGTAGACACATGGAATGAAAACTTCACAGTTTAAATAGTTCAATAGTTGTACTTTAGAACCTTGACTTTTTAAAGAGTTTTATCCAGTCATAAGAGTGTACTTATCCATCTTTGGTTGCTTGGCAAAACAGTACTAGAATATTAAAATCTCCTTACTGGTGTCTTAAGTTGGCAACTTTTTTTGGGGGGAGGGGAGTGATGAGGGCAGGGAACTATAACACTACCTATGGGGCAAGAGAATGTCTAGAATAGAAAAATTATAATTGTTTGGATAATTACCTATCAGAGACCTGGGACTGTATTATTTTTCTTTTGCTCAAGCTAGTCAAAATTAAGAAGGAATTAAGTGATTGAAAGGATCTAAAATATATACCTGATTATTAATATACTTTTCTTGAGAAACTACTTCCATGTATGAGCTGTAATTTCTTATATTCAACAGAGAAAGAGGTTTGAGAGTGTTAGCATTTTATGGACATTCAAAAATTCTTAAAGGATGCTTGAAAATTATTAAATTCTTGTATGCTTACTATTTAAAAACTTTAAAGCTGCATTTGAAAATATCATATGTGAAAAGAGAATTATTATTGGAGAATTTACATTTTTTTCTCTTTTGAAGTGGAATATAACCCTCATTCTTGTTAAGGGCTTTTGGAGAACTATAAAGGATAACCTCTGCTTTACCTGATTATTGTCATGTGCTTTATAGTAAATATCTTATATAGTAAGGTACTTTATAAAATGCATTTGGTAGATAGAATTTTCTTAGCTTATTAATAAAATGTATTATTTACTTTTATTATATGATTAATATTAATATTAAATTTTATTAAATTTACTTTTGTTTTACTCACAGAATAAAGTTCAAAGTACTTCTATAAATGTTTTTAAAAATAAACATCAAAACCCCAAATCTGGCAAATTCATACCTTTGGAGATTAAAAAAAAGGAGGCACTTGATGTGGTCCAAGAATTTCGGACAGCACACAAAAGTATTTGTTTTCCCAAATACCTGTTCAAAAGTGGACATTTTAAGGAGCCCTCACAACGAACTTCTTTTAAGGAGCCAGACATTTTTAGTGTCAAGGAAAAATTCAAGGACTGTATGGATCTAATCACGAAAGGTAAGTTTTTGGTGTAACAAAGAAGTTCAGTAAGCCAACTGGCAAAACAGTTTGCTTCTGGTGTGCTTTTAATGAAATTTCCTTTTTGAAACAAAAGCCCACACTTTAAATCTTAGCGGTGGAAGGTGAGGAGGCATGATTAAAAGGGTTACTAAGACTCTGGGGCCACCAGAAATTGAGAGGAGAGTACGCTAATGGGAATGAGGAATTTATGGGGACAAAATTGCTTAGCCACGTCTTCCAACAGAGTAGTAGTTCTTCTAATATAAGACCTCAGACTGTAGTTCAGAGTTAATAAAGCAGTGAGAGGTTTATGGCTTTGAATTCTATTGTTGAGTAGGATAAATAGGATAGGCAAACTATCTGTGAATGTGTTCCCCCAAAAAGATTTTTGGGAGCTATAGAATTCCTATAAGACAAATTATAATAAAGATTTACTTTTTATCAGGAACTTGGTAAGATGGAACCCGGAAGTCTATTTGAACAAAGTGATACCATTTTCTGGAGACTAATGGCTGGAATAAATGACTTCTTATGACACATTTCTGTTTAAGCCTTCATAACTTCACCTCCACTTTTCCTCTTTTGTTATTGCTTGTTATGTTATTCTTTCATGTGAATATTTTTCTTTCAATGAGTGAATATTTTTCATTCAATTCTATGTTAGAAGTTGGATAAACAGAGATTAAAGGGCTCATAAAGTAAAGGTGGAGATGAATGCCTGGGTAATTTCTTATTTATTTATTTATTTATTCATTCATTCATTTATTTATATTAACATATAATGTATTATTTGTTTCAAGGGTACAGGTCTGTGATTCATCAGTCTTACACAATTCATAGCGCTCACCAGTGTCCATCCTTCAGCCACCCCATCCCTCCCAGCCCCCTCCACTCCAGCAACCCTCAGTTTGTTTCCTGAAATTAAATCTCTTATGGTTTGTGTTTTCCCTCCCTTCCCCTATGATCCTGCTTTGTTTCTCAAACTCCTCTATCAGTGAGGTCATATGAAACTTGTCTTTGTCTGATTGATTTATTTCATCTAGCATAATACCCTCTAGTTCCATCCAAATTGTTGCAAATAGCAAGATTTTGGGTTTTTTGATGGCTACATTTTATATATGTGTATATATATATATATATATATATATATATATATATATATGGATATATATGGATATAGAATATATGGATATATATCACATCTTCTTTATTCATTCATCTGTTGATGGACATCTAGGCTCTTTCCATAGTTTGGCTATTGTGGGCATTGTTGCTATAAACATTGGGTTGCACATGCCCCTTCAGATCACTACATTTGTATCTTTAGGGTAAATACCTTGTGGTGCAATTGCTGGGTCATAGGGTATGTCTATTTTCAACTTTTTGAGGAATCTCCATGCTGTTTTCCAAAGTGGCTGCACCAGCTTGTATTCCCACCAACAGTATTAGGAGGGTTCCCCTTTCTCTACATCCTTACCAATGCCTGTCATTTCCTGACTGGTTAATTTTAGCCATTTTGACTGGTGTGAAGTGGTATTTCACTGTGGATTTGATTTGTATTTCCCTTATGCTGAGTGATGTTGAGCACTTTTTCATGTGTCTGTTGGCCATTTGGATGTCTCATTTGCAGAAATGTCTGTTCATGTCTTCTGCCCATTTCTTGATTGGACTATTTGTTCTTTGGGAGTTGAGTTTGATTAGTTCTTTATAGATATTTGGATACTAGCCCTTTATCTGATATGTCATTTGCAAATATTTTCTCCCATTCTGTCGGCTGTCTTTTGGTTTTGTTGACTGTTTCCTTTGCTGTGCAAAAGCATTTGATCTTGATGAAGTCCCAATAGTTAATTTTTGGCCTTGTTTCCCTTGCCTTTGGTGATATTTCTAGGAAGAAGATCCTGTGACTGAGGTTGTAGAGGTAGCTGCCTGTGCTCTCCTCAAGGATTTTGATAGATTCCTGTCTCATATTGAGGTCTATCATCCATTTTGAGTCTATTTTTGTGTGTGGTATAAGGAAATGGTCCAGTTTCATTCTTTTGTATGTGGCTATCAGATTTTCCCAACACCATTTGTTGAATAAACTGTCTTTTTTCCATTGGACAGTCTTTCCTGTTTTGTTGAAGATTAGTTGACCATAGAGTTGAGGGGCCATTTCTGGGCTCTCTATTCTGTTCCATTGATCTCTGTATCTGTTTTTTTCAGTACCATACTGTCTTGATGATTACAGCTTTGTAATAGAGCTTGAAGTCTGGCATTGTGATGCTGTCAGCTTTGCTTTTCTTTTTCAACATCCAGTTGTGACAATTGCTGTACTAGAGATAAGTACAAAGCATTATGGAGATATTGAAGAGTAACTAACCTAGTGCCAGAATGAAAGTTTGTCAAGAGAGATCTCATTAGGGGCTGTCTGGGTGACTCACATCTCTGCATCTCTGCATCATGATCTCTGGGTCCTGAGATTGAGCCCTGCATTGGGCTCCCAGCTCGTGCGGGAGTCTGCTTCTCCCTCTCTTCCTGTCTCTCCCCCAACTCGTGCTCTCACTGTATATCTCTCTGTCTCAAATGAATAAATAAAATCTAAAAAGACAAAAAAAAAAAAAGAGCTCTCATTAGGAAGGGATTTAAGGAGAAGTTTGTTAAATGCAGGGTGGGAAAAGAAGAGGCCATTTTGAGCTATGGGAGAAAAATATTAAAGCTCTGACGGAAGAAAAATTGTGATGCATTTTGGGAAAGGAGAGATGTGATAAGAAGTGAGGTTAGGAAGGTGAGAAAGGCTAGAAGAGAGTATAATTAACAGGCCAAGGATCTGAACCCATATATAAGAGAAAGCCATTGGTGATTTCAAGATGAGGGCAAGGAAGAAGGTAGAGAGGGGTTTACAGCAGCATTTCTCAAAGTATAGTCCTCTGAACACTAGTTCTGAGGGATTCTGCTCAGCAAAAGGGATCTCTGGTTAGACGAGTTTAAGAAAATACATTTACTGGTTGAGATTCATATTAAGCATTAACATATTGAAAGCTCTGTGAAATGCTGCAGAAAAGAACTCTGTTTGTTGTTTTTAACTGGCTATCACCAAATCACTTGACCAAAGAATTCTTAAAGAAAGATTTTGAGGTGGCTAGATGGAAAACTGGGTAGATAGACATCATTAAGCTGAGACCAGAATTCAGAGGGACAACTGGATTTTAAGCAGTTGGAGAAGGGGATGGGAAAATCAATGAATTCAGTCTTAGATCTGCTAAGTAGGCATGCATATGGAGACAGTCATCAGGAAGCTGGAAGAGAGAGCTAGGTGAAGGTTAAAGATTGATATTGGGGGTCACTATCCTGCCATACCTGTGGGGCTCTTGTGTTTGTTCAGCCAACATTTACTTACAATGTGAGATGTATAGATACAAAAGATATGCTACTTGTCCTCAAGAAGTTCAAACTTGACATATGTAATTTATATGCGGTTGGATGAAGAAGGATAAACAGACAATTATAATATAGTGTGGCCTATACTGTAATAAAAACAAGCTTTACTGCTTTGAAATCAGTAGGAAGGATACCTAATTCAGAGATGTATTCCTGGGAGATTGAAAGTCTTTGGTACATTTTGGAGGATGAATAAGTTTACTGAAGAAAGAAAAATATTTCTATCTAGTCAGATAGTCTAACCTCTACATGATAATGGATATCTGAGTAAGTGATAGTGGTGTATTTGTGGGAGCTAAAATGATTTTACATAACTGAAATCAGGATTGAAGAGTAATTAGAGATGAGACTAGATATTGGAGAACTTTTAATTTTAGCCTAAAAGCAATGGAAACCCTTCAGATGTTTTAATAAGAGATTGTAGTGGTCATATTGGCATTTTAGAACATTTCTGGGAGCAGAGATGAGGTGTGATGAATTTTGGAGGCACAGAGTCTACCAATGAGGGAACAAACTTAGATGAGAAAGGATGACTTGAATTAAGGTAGCACCCCTGGGGACAGAACCGAGGGGAAAGATTTTAGAGATATTTGAGAAGTAGAGTTATCTAGATTTGGTCAACAATGGATGGAACATAAAACACAGGGAAAGATATTTGGGATTCATTGGCATAGTGGTTTGTCCTAGGGGCAGCATGGAAACAGATGCGACATATTAAAGGTTTGGTGATGTATCTTATGTAATGGTAAAACTGCCACCAGCAACCAGTTGGAATCTAGAGCACATACGTACTGAGCTTTGTTGTTCTAGGTGATGATGTTGGGATACAGTGTTATTGAAATATGCTGGTGGTTTTGGCTGCTTTTTGGAAATTATTATAAAAAAAGAGATGAACTAACAAATATATTGGCTGGTTTGCAAGCAGAAGAGAAAGTGCATAGTTATACCAGGTATCTGGGTGCTTGGTTTTGAGCAAATGTCTAAGACTTATTGCAGCAAAGATCAGATTAAGGATATGCCCTTCCTAACCCAGCGCATTATCTCATCTCACCTTCAGGCACTTACCATTAAGTTGAAGGACTAAGGTAAGGGGTTAGGAAGTGAAGATACAAGAGAAATTTTAAAGTTATGCTTAAAAAAAATATTGAATGTGGTTATTGGTATGAAGAATTAATTAAAAGAAAATAGATTAAAAAATCTACCAAATATTTTAGACGACTTTATTGCCAAAGAAACCATGAATCTTGATTTAATTGAATATTTGAAAGTAAAATAAGGTGGCTTTATCTGGAAGTGACCCACAAAAGCTGTACAGTTCCAAAGAAGATAGTAGCAAGATGTGGCCAACAAACAAGGAAAAAAACACTTCCCAGAGCAGATCCAGGGCCACTAAGAAAAAATGAATAAGGGAGTTTACTCTCAGAACAGAATCATTGTATACTCAAAGAACTTTCCTACTTCCAGGGTGAAGGGCTTCTCAGTGCCTCCCCAGCGGATTCTATAACTTATTCCGTACGGTGATTCTCTTTTCCTTTCACTAATGGAGTTTTCCCCAAGGTTAGCATATACCTACCCCACTACTCGTTTCCCACTAATGGATATTATGTTCTTGTGGGGAAAGTGGAAATAATTTTTACGTTTGGTACACATTTTTATTTGAGCAGAAGGAGCCACACCTGCACCTGATGAGGTAGACTGCAAACAGCCAGAGATGCTGGGCTCTGAGCTGGGTGTAGTACTTTGGTTGAACTTTAGGCTCTCCTTTGGGGAGAGGAAGAGTGTGATTTGTCAGGAAATAAGAATGGATAGATATTTGATGTCTAATAGGGCTGACTGTGGCAAAGACTTTCTAATTTATCAAACTTATTATTATATCCTTTCTTCCTAGGCACTTGGCAGCTAGTCTGCGTAGAGCTATGTGACTGGGGTTTAGCTCAGTGGGTTATAGCTGGAAGCGATGCCCATCCAAAAAATGTCTCATGTTCTCCTCTCGATGTGGTTCCCATATTTGCAATTATGAAGACTCTTTTCCAATACTCTTAAGACAGCTACAGTTCCACTTACAGGAGAATGGTAAAAGTGCTTTTAATAACGGTTGATTGAAATTTTTTTGTTGGGATATTCAGGATACATACAAAGTCAGTATGGGGAATGCAAAAAAGTGAGAAAAGTGGTGGTGACTTGCTCCCTCATGGAACTTGTAGTGTAGCTGGAGGAACAGGTATCAAATAATCACTTATATGCAGTTGAGAATAGATGACAAATGAATGAGACCTGGACTGGGGTCAGCAAAGGCTTTCCCAAGGAAATAACATTTGTAAGCTATGAAAGATGTGGAAGAATTACTCAGTCAAGAAGTATTGCCTGCTTGGAGTTCTAGGCCATGGGAAAACCATTTGCATTGGCCCAAAGGAGGGAAGCACAGAAGTGATATCAAAGAAGTGCAAAAAGAACTAATGTGGCTGCAGTTCTGAGACGGAGCAAGAGAGGGGTAAACTGTAGCTATCTAAAGAACAGAACCTATAGTCAATGCTGTGCTAGCAGATGTTTAATAACTGTGGACAAGAGGGAGGAAGCCTGATAGATAGCTTTGCCAGTTTCAGTGGTGTAAATACTCTAAAGTAGCCAATTTCAAGCTACTGATGTTATATCACTTATTATGTGAGTTGGGAAGAGATGCACTTGGTTTGCTCTGAGAGTTGTGGCAAACACATTTCATACACCACTTGAAATTCCCCCAAACGTACTTCTTATTTCAGCTTCGGATATAGAGGCTGCTTTCTCCTCCAGGGTTCCCTGATGCCTTCCTGGCTTGGGACACCAATGGGAATGGGCTCATCACTGACACATGAGCAACCAGGAAGGGAGGATAAGAGCCAATGAATAAATTTCTTCCTTTCTTTGCCTGGGCAAAAGGGTCTCAGTGACACTATATGAAGCTTCTCAGAATGTCCCAAACAATTTCTGATAGTGATGGTCAACTCAAAAAGAATTCTTAGATTAGTCCTTTCTTTCTCACTTTCTTTTTTCCTTAAAATATTCTCCTAAAAATATTTTGATGGTGAGTTGTCAGTACTTTCTGAAAGACTGGGTGTGGAGTGTGAGGGAGAGAAAAAGTCAAGGAAAGATGATTCTTAGACTTTAGACCTGATGAACTGGAAGATAGGAATTGCCATTTTCTGAGACAGGGAGGAGAGGAACAGGCAGTTTTCAATGGGCAGAAACCTAGAGTTGAGATTTGGATACATGTTTAGTGTGCCAATCATGCATACAAATGAAAGTGTCCAATAGGTAGTATGTAATGTAAGTGTGGGCTCAAAGGAAAGAAAGGTTGGAGTCATTCAGGTACAGATCAATATTGTCTAATAGAAATATAATATGAACCACAAATGTGACCAAGAATTTTCTAGTGGCCACATTAAAAAGATAAAAAGAAACAGGCAATGGGCACCTGGTTGTCTCAGTCAAAAGAGCATGTGATTTTTGATCTGGGATTTGTGAGTTCAAGCCTGTTATTGAGTATAGAGATTACTTAAATAAATAAGTAAATTTTAAAAAAGAAACAGGAAAATTAATTTAATTTAAATATTTAAAAAAAAGATTTTATTTGAGAGAAAGAGAGAGAGGGGGAGAACAAGTGGTGGGGAGGGGCAGAGAGATAGAGAAGAGGGGAAGCAGGCTCACTGCTGAGCAGGGAGCCCATGTGGGGCTCGATTCCAAGACCCAGAACTCATGACCTGAGCTGAAGGCAGACATTTAACTGGCTGCAAGCCTTTCAAATGCCCCGGAAAATTAATTTTAATAGTAGATTTATTTAACTTAATATATAGAAAATAGCCAATATAAAATTGTTAGTATTTTAGTTTTCTCATACTAAGTCCCTCAAATCCAGTATATATTTTAGAAATTGGACTAGCCACATGTTCACCACTCAAAGTGTTATGCCCAAGTTTTTGTGTCCAAGAGACCACCAAGGAGCCAACACTGATGCGATCACATGAGGGTTTATTTGACAAGCTTAAGCTTGGGCCCAAGTATACCTGACACAGCAGAGTAGGGACTTGGACCCCAAGCTTAGTTAAGGCAACGGTGTTTATGGGTTCCTGTTACTAAAGCAGGGTGGGGGTTTCTGGAACCAAAGAAAGGTGGGGCTTCCTGTTACTAAAGCAGGGTGGGGGGTCCTTGTAACTAAAGTAAAGTAGGGGAAAGTTCAGCCCTTGGACACAGGGGTCTGAGATGGCTGCCAGAGCTAAGATGGCTGTACTTATGCTAAGGCTAAACCTGAGGTGGGATGGCCTTAATTTTTCTCAGCCTCCACACAAAGCTGTGGTTGGTGAATGGCTACCATATTGAACAGAATAGATAACAATTTTATTTACAATCATTGACTTCGATAAGATTGTGTAAAAAATAAATGTAGGTGGAAAGAAAAAAATCCAAGGACTAAGTTCTGGAAGTTTCCAACATTTAGAGGACAAAAAGAGGAGTACCCAGCAAAGGAAGTGGAAATAAACAGTTCGGGGGGAGTCAGGAGTGTGTGAGATGTTACTCATATTTCCTTTTTAAAAATTTTTTTTAAGGATTTCTTTATTTTAGAGAGAGAGAGAGAGCATGCCCTTGCATGCATGTGAATAGGGGGAGGGGCAGAGATAGAAGGAGAATCTCAAGCTGACTTCCAGATGAGTGTGGAACCCAATGCAGAGCTCAATCTCACGACCCTGAGATCGTGAAGTGAGCTGAACCCAAAAGTTAGATGCTTAATCAGCTGTGTTAGAGCCATGCAGGCACCCTGTATTACTCATATTTCAGTCAAGCAGGAGGAATCCCTTAGACAACAAGGAACGCTCACCCAATGTCCTAGAAGGAAGACAGGGCCATGGACACAGACACAGGATGATTATTGGTAGATCAGATGGGCAGGATTACTACTATTTTTATTTTTTCCCAGTGAAATTAGAAGTGAGGTCTTTACTTGAGGTTGGGATGGGAAGTATTGAGTTTTGAGGAATGAGGAAAAGGGTGAAATAATCATAATCTGGGTGTGGGAGTGCTTGGATTATGAAATGATAATTTGTTGTGAAAGATACACCTGCTCCTTTTTTTTTTTTTTAATAAGACAAAAGAGAAATTGTTGAGAAGTGTCAGTAAGGATAAAGGAAGAATTTGAATTTATCCCTAGCCCTAAAGTATGGAAGGTAAGAAGAGAAGCATAGATACCCCTTGAGAGTACTGTTGAAGAAATTGTGCCCTTAGGAAACTAAGGGTGGTTAGAATGAGAACATAGAACATAGCTAGTATATCACTTTAGTTGATGAAAGATCTGGGGTTTCTTAGGGTTCACTGAAGAATTTGGGGAGGTGATTTAAGGAAGGATGAAAGAGTGTAGGTCTGTGGAAATTAAGGCAGCAAAGAGAGTGAGAAGTCTAGTTCTAAGGGTCTTTAATAGAAGGTGAGTAACTTGTCCTAATGATAGTCTCATTTTGGGGATTATTTTCTTTGGTGGTTTGTAATCAGGAGACCAAGGATCTTGGGGTAGGGGATGTGAGAAAAAAGTTTAAGGTTTTATGAATAGTATGAGGAGGACTTCAGTCATCCTGAAAATCCTATTATAGGCTTTGTTGGAGTCAGAGACATTTTACTGGGAGCCTTTGCATGTGTCCCACCAGATAGCTGTGAAGTGCTGATCTTAGAGTTTATATTTGAATTAAAATTGGAATTCATTTCTCAAAGTTCTTATCTCAAAAAGTATATATTAAGTCTGTAACTTGGATCTATTTTTTAAACATATTCCCAATATTCACTTCAGTGTGAATGGAAGCATGATCTAAGATATCAGTGGTATTAATTCCAGAACTTGATTAAAGTTTGTGAGATTAGAAAGAAAAGTGAGTCCTGTGTGTATGATATATGTACCTCTTGCTCACGCTGCCCTGACGAATCAGTTGCATTATCTTCCATAAGCTAAACATCTATATGAGAATAGGCCAAACATTCCTTGAATTTGATCCAAGGATATCAACTTTAAAAATACACTGTAATAATTATAATGCCAGATATTTTTAGTAAATATGTTCTTTGTGCTTACCTATAATACATGTCCATGTTTTTCTTAATAGAGCAAAATCAGAAAAAAATATTAAATGATTTCTTCTTTGAGTATATAGATGTCCACAGTACTGCTTAACCTGTTTCTGTTGTCAAGATGCCAAAAATTTATGGATCTTGATAATTAGAAATCAAACATAAAAATCTGTTTCTGGAATATATATTAAATATTATATTATAGTTACTGCATAATATATAGTATTCATCTCTTTATGTATTCCCTTAGGAACAAAAATTACTTAGGTGTAATTTTGAGTCATTTAAATTTAAAAACATTTTTATTAAACACAGTGAGATTTCCTGATATTCATGTCCAGCAAATATATTTAGGGCCAATATTGCATTATTCCTTAACCAGTTTAAAAAGGAGTAGACGTACGTGTGTGCATGTGTTTGTGTGTGTTTGCTCATGTAAATGTATTCTTTGGTCTCCAAACACAAAACTTCCTTTAAATATAAAATGAAGGCATAGTGAATTTTAATGATGCTTTAAAATAACTACATAGTTAGAAAGCACTGGAGAAATCTATCAGGAAAAATGACTTTGTTATGTTTATTTATTTATTTTTAACCCAGTAGTGAAAACTTACCAAACAGTTTTTGTGATCAACAATGGATATAAAATCTTCTATTTTATATTTTAGTGATTTTATGTTTATTTATTTTTATGTTTATTGATTTATTTTTAACCCAGTGGTGAAAACTTACCAACCAGTTTTTGCGATCAACAATGGATATAAAATCTTCTATTTTATTTTATTTTAAAGATTTTATTTATTTATTTGACGGACAGAGATCACAAGTAGGCAGAGAGGCAAGTGGAGAGAGATGGAGAAGCAGGCTCCCCGCTGAGCAGAGAGCCCGATGTGGGACTCGATCCCAGGACTCTGGGATCATGACCTGAGTCAAAGGCAGAGGCTTTAACCCACTGAGCCACCCAGGCACCCAAAATCTTCTATTTTATATTTTAGTGATTTTAAGTGTACATATGATATTAACAAATACACTAAAATTATTTTTTTACTCATTCCCACAAAATTATTTGGATGAATTTAAGACCAAGTTCCATAACAATTTATAAGAAACATGGAAGCTAAAGATTTTTTTTAATGAGGTTGTAAATTATATTGAATTTGATATTACAAAATAATATAGTTTTTGGAGCTTTAGAACTTGAAGCATACTAATCTTCGTCTATGTATAAAAACAGACTTTACTTGAGAAATTTCTAAATGAGGGAATAAATTTGGGATAATCACAGAATTTTGCAACTGCTTCTCTGCTTCTTTTCATTTCTTTCTGGTTAGATTGGTATGTTTCTTCCCATTTCTTGCTAGTAATTTTCTTTTGCTTACCTCTGCTCTTGAAAAAAGAAGTTAGACAGAATTAAGATTAGCAAATTATATATCTGAGTGACAAATGTCTTGAACACAGTTCTTTCTTCCTTACACTTTTTCTTTTTTTATGCTGACCTGGTAAATTCTGAAATAGAAAGATGCAGGGCAGGGACTCTAAGACAGGAGACTCATTGCTTCTTTAATAACATGGTTTACTATATTGAAATAGTCATAAAGTTCATTAACTTTTAATAAAGTAATAGTATCTTAAATATAAAAATTATTAAACATTATAAAGGATTTAAAGACAATTAAAAGACATTCTTTTTACCATCTGCCTTCTATTATTTTATTAGTCCAGAGGATAATTTAGGGAATAACAGAAATCTTAGGATAGAGTACTGACTTGTAGTGGTTTTATGATTAAGTATATTTGTTCCATGTTTTGCTTTTGACAAAGAACACAAACAGAGAAGAACTGAGGCTAGTAAAATATTTTACAGTGGGCTAGGGTTCTTCCTAAGTCATTTGTACATAAGTTTTTTTTTTTTTTTAATTTCATTTGTTTATTTGACAGAGAGAGATCACAAGTAGGCAGAGCAGCAGGCAGAGAGAGAGGGGAAAGCAGGCTCCCCGCTGAGCAGAGAGCCCAATGCAGGGCTCCATCCCAGGACCCCAGGATCATGACCTGAGCCGAAGGCAGAGGCCTTAACCCACTGAGCTACCCAGGTGCCCCAAGCTTTTTGTACAAATAAATAATACAAACTTCTCTGAGGATCTAAAATGAGAGCAGCTGCCTCCTAGAAATGGTTTCCTATTTGCAGTGAAAACTTTCAGTGGACCTTTGTTGCTTTTGGCTTCTCAGCATCCTTCAACTTACCTCTGGTAACAGTGCTCAGATTTGACTTTGGAGAAATACTCCCTCCCACTTTGAGTTTGTATAGTTTGGAAAGGGCTGTCACTGTCACACACTCCCCCAACCCCCCACCCCCCACCTCTCCAAGTCCCAGCCTTGGCATGTGATTCAGGCACAGCCAAAGGGATGAGCTTATTCTCCTCATCACAGTGGTTGGCGGAGTGATTGGGTTTAAACCAGCAAGGATGATGTGAGCTTGGAGAACACAGCATGGAATTCTGAAATAGAGTCAATGTGGAAGAGTTAGCTGAATTATGCAAATGAATAAGACCTAATGATACTGTTTACACCTCTGACCCAAGCTTTGCTAGGGACAGACTTTCCTTGGATCTTCCAGTTTATGGGAATTGATGAACTCGCCCCGTTGGAGAAGGTGGTGTAGTTTAGTGGTTCAGAACCTGGCAGTTTAACTCCGTAGATTCAAGTCTCAGTTTTCACACTCCTCAGTTTCCTCTATTTCTTTAAGGTAATTTGGTTTTCTGTTGGTTTTCTCTGGTAGTCTCATGGAAACACCTTTATCCGGTTATTATAGGAAAAAATCCACTTAAGGTGTGTGTAACAGGCTGAATCAAAGATAAAGATATCGCATCCTAATTCCTAAAACCTATAAATGTTCTCTCCCTTATTTGGAAAAAAGGATCTCTGTAGATGTGATTAGGTGAAGGATCTTGAACTGAAGAGATTATCCCACATTATCCCAGTGGGCCCTAAGTGCCACACAAGTATCTTTATAAGAGAAAGCCAGAGGGAGACTATGGACACACAGAAAAGGAGACATGGAGGCAGGATTGGAATGATGTGTCCACAGGCCCAGGGTTGCTGGCAGCTCCCAGAAGCTGGGACAGGCAAGGACTGGATTTGCCTGTAGAGACTTTGAAAGAGGGCAGTTCTGTTGACACCTTGATTTTGGACATCCGGCCTCCAAAACTGTGAGAGGATAAATTTCTGTTATTTTAAGCCACCAGGTTTTGGTAATTTGTTTCAAGAGTCATATAAAACTAAGATAGTGTCCTTTCAAAAGTAAGTTTCAATTCTAGACATCATGTAAAAAAACGATTTTTTTTTGTTATAATGAGTGCTGAAGTGTGATCAATAGGCCTATTGTTTCAATTTTCATTTCCTCATTCATATGTTTATTAGGAAGTTTTGTTAAGCTCCTCATTAATAATCAGATAATCAAATAATGTGTACCGTGATCCCTGCCCTCATGAAGCTTTCAGTTTAGCACAAATTACTTTGCCTTTCTCTCTTAAAGAAAAAAAAGATATTGCAGGGTTTTCTTCGTGGGAGGGGGATACCAGGGTTATGAGTAATATTGCTTTTTTCCCCTCCTGAATTTAGAGCTGATTGAATTGAGAAGACACAGGAATTGGGCAAATGGAGATTAAAATATTCATTTTGGTACAGAGAAAGCTGATGAGAGAGTATGACTCTGGATAAGTAGCCCTGTGGCTTGTTAATACTCTCCCAGAATTACACTCACCCTCCTAGCCATAGGCAGAACTTGCCAGCAGCAGCCCTTCCTCCTCTGCTCTCTAAACCTTGTAGTACTGAGGAGAGTATATTTGTTCGTTCCTTACTGACAGGCTGGAGACACCAAAAGGACAAAGCCCAGCTTGACTCTTCCAGTCAGAGTGAGAAGGGGGCGGGGTGAGGCAGGCCTGGTCCTCTCTCAAATCAAAGCCATGAGCCTTTCTGTCTAGTCATATCCTCATCTCTCTTGTATTTCTGAACTAAGGGAAAACATAAATATATGTGTGCTCCCCGGTGATATAGTTTCTTATTATTATCAAAGACCACCGTGTTACCACTGGCAATATTTGCTTGTAGTCTGAGGCTTATATACATTTTGGAGGGTTTGGAAAAGAAGCAGCTATAAACTGGTTATTAGGGTAATTAAATCTTTTACTGGGTGGCATGTAATTTCCTCCTAGCAATGTTGGGCCCTTTGGGACATTAAAAAAAATGTAAGCCATGGAACACTTCCTTCCTCTTAGTGATTTATATGTAAGCCAAGGGACCCATAATTATTTCTGTCCTACTGTGTGGAAGTTAGTCAATGCTAACCACTAACATGTGTATTACTTTGTCCTTCAGGCACAGATCTGATCACTTGCTAATTAGTAAAATTAAGTAAAGTTAATTGTAAACATTTGAGTCTGAAACTTCTTATTAAGATGTTAAGATCTTGGTTGTTTTCTGTGACAATACCTTTCTGAGATTGATATGTTTTTATATAAAAGAAATAAGTAGAGGCTAACTTAATTGACTTCTCTTTTTACTAATTTTGAAGTGGAGGTTTTTTTTTTTTTTTTTCAGTGACTTTTACACAAGCTGAAGAATACTATTAAGGCAGTAACCCCCTTTTCAGTAAGAGACAGACTTTTGTCATTTTGAGGCTACATTATTAACATGTTCCCCTAACTTGTCTCCCTACTTCTGGTCTAAATCTGACTCAATCTTTAAACAAACTTAGAGTGATTTTTATGAAATGCAAATCCTACACTCTCTTTTTTTCTAAAATCCTTCTATGTGTCTCCAGGGCCTATAAGATAATTATATATTTTTATAACAAATTAATAAAATAATAATAAATTATTATAATAATAAATAATAATAATAAAATAATAAATTATAAAATATGTAATAAAAATTATATATTTTATGCATCTCAACTATGAATTTTTTCTTTCTTTCTTTCTTTTTTTTTCCCCTACTTTTCATTCCTACTCAGAATGGGGCTTAAACTTATGACCCTGAGATCAAGACCTGAGCTGAGGTCAAGAGTCAGATGCTTAGGGGTGGCTGGGTGGCTCAGTTGGTTAAGCATCTACCTTTGGCTCACGGCATGTTCTCAGAGTCCTGGGATGGAGTCCCACATCTGGCTCCCTGCTCAGCAGGGAGTCTCCCTTCTCCCTTTGCCTCTGCCTCTCCCTGCTTGTGATTGCATGCTCTCTCTTTCACTCTCTCTGTCAGATAAATAAACAAAACCTTAAAAAAAAAAGTCAGATGCTTAACAGACTGAGCTACCCAGGTGCCCCTAACTATGAATATTTTTAAGACGTTTGATCAATCAGGATAGAAGGAAGACTGAATTATCTTTCTGTTCTTATAATGGAAAATATGAAATTTTTGTTGTATGAAGATGTAATCAAAGAGTACAGAGCCAAAAAAAGAAGGCAAAAAGTACTACAGAGGTATTTCTGGTAGTTAACAAAAATACTGTTACTTGTCTGAATTTTGTAATGTTGTGATTACCTGTCTGCTTTTAAGAACTTGTTATTTATGGTGACAACCTTCTCTAATTATAAATATTCACATTCACATCTCATTTTGTATTTATGCTTTTACAACTACTTTCTTTGGTATGTCCCCACAAGTTTTATCAGTTTAAGTACCTGAAATATCTGAATTCACTACCAGTGGAGAGCCAAAGTTAAGCAGGAAAATCAGAAGCTATTGTCATAAAATAGAAATAGTGAGATGGTGACTTGAGGCTTTAGGTTTGTTTTGAAGGTAAATTCTTCAACAGGATTTGCTGATGAGTTGGTTATTGGATGTTACTGGAGAGAGAGAAGTGTCAAAGATGACTAGTTCATCCGCAAATGCTGTTGAAGGTTCTACTTCAAATCAAAGTCGAAACCTAAATGCTTTTGTCCCAAGTTCCTGAGGGTAGAGTTGCCATTTACCAAGGTGGGGAAGTCTATAGGAGGAACAGATTTGACTCTCATGACCAGAAATTCAACTTTAGTTATATAAAGTCTGAGATGTTATTAAACATCTAGGTAGAGAAATTGAGTAGAAAGTTGGTATCTGGGTTTGGAGTTCATGGGATAGAAATAGGTTCAGATATCACTTTGGGATACCTCAGGTTATAGACAGCATTTAATGTCCCAAGCCAAATGATATGGTCCTGGGAGTGAGTTAAGAAGCCCAAGAACAAAGCCCTGGAGTATTTAGAGGTTAGGGAAACGAGAAGAAACTAGCAAAGATGAATGAGAAAGGAGCAGGAGGTGAAGAAGGAAAAAGCAAGCAAACCCCCAAAAGGAGACTGAGATGTGCTGAAAACTGAGTGAAGAGAATGTTTCAAGAAGGGAGTGATTGGTTAACTGCGTCAAATTCTGCTTATAGGTCAAGTAAGATGAGGACTGAAAATTGACATTGGATTAGCCAGGTGAATGTGAAGGTCAGTGGTGACATCAATACCCATTTTAGAAGAGTGGTCAACTCCAAAGAGAATGGAAAGGGGCCCCTGGGTGGCTCAGTTGGTTGAACTTCTGCCTTCTCAGATTGTGATCCCGGGATCCTGGGATGGAGAGCCACATTGGGCTCCCTGCTAGGCAGAGAATCTGCTTCTCCCTCTCCCTCTGCTGCTCCTCTGCTTGTGCTCTCTCTCTTTCTCTCTGTCAAATAAATAAATAAAATCTTAAAAAAAAAGGGGGGGGAGAGAGAAGTGAGACAAGCATAAGAACTACTTCAAGAAGTAATATTATAAAGGAGAACACAGAAGCTAGGTGCTTGTCAGGGGAGGTGAGATCAAGGGATAGTGGTATTTTTGTTTGTTTGTTTTAAGATGAGAGAGATAATCCTAATGAGAATATTCAAGAGGAAATGGAAAGGTTATAATAAAAGAAGGGGGAGAATCCTTGAGGCAGTGTCCTTGAGAAGGTGAGAGTGAAGGAGATCTGTTGGTCAAGTAGAAGGGTTGGCCTTACATTGGATCATGGATGCTTTCACCTGCAATAAGGAAAGGGCAGTGGGCATTACAGGTACAGGTGCTATTAGGAGGGGAGTTTGGTGTCTTTTTATTGCTTTTGTTTTCTCAGTGAAATTAGAAGCAAAGATACCAGCTGAAAGTAAGGTCAACAGAAGTGTTGAAGGTTTGAGGTGAGAGTAGAAAATGTGAAATAGAGAGGGAAGAGTGAATGGACTAAGGAGTTGTGCTGCGATTCCTGGATATATTAGGCCCCCTGGAGTTCTTGTTCATGAATGTGGTATGGGGCCAGTCATCTTTTTTGTTTTCTCCTTTCACATTGGTCATGCTGGGTGCAAATACCACAGAATGGGTGGAGACTTTGATTCAAGTAGGGTTTTGTGTTTTCTCAGATGAAGATGACAAAATATGGGAGGGGCAGTGGAGTTGAGGGTCTGTGAGAGATAGTGAGCATAAGAATGGGTTTTGGGATTTCAGCTGGCTAAGGTAATGGAGGTGGCAGGGGAGAATGAGAGGATAGAAGCATCATAGCAGATAACAGATCTGTTAATAACAGATAACAGAATAACAGAATATTCTGAATAACAGATCCTAGTAGGAGCCAAAAATTGTTGGCAATGGGGAATAACCTGAAAAAATAGAAGTTGATTGGTCGTGAGGAGGACCAAGGTGTGAACAGGAACACAATGGCTCCTTGAGGGTAGACAGTAGTTTCAGATTTTATAACCCATACATCCTAACAGATGCTCAATAAATGTTTCTGAATGAATTCAGAGAAAAAGTTGACTATCGGCATGGAGGTGAAATAGATCATTCTCAGTCAAATTTTAATTAGCAACAGCTTTTTTTCTTACACATTTGTGGGGTGCACATGACAAAGACCCCCTCAGACTAGCTCAAGTAATGCGAATGTATTTCAAGTCTCAGACCTTGCTATGCAGCTGGGCCTCTTGAGAACAAAGTCCAGCAGGAACTGAGGTACACTCTCAGTCTGTCAAGAAATGCTTGGTCTCTCCTCCTCCTTCTCCCAGTGGGACTGCTTTCCTCTGCCTTTCCTCACAGATAAATCTCTTATTCCTTCTCACAGACAAACATGGTTGCCTCAGGCCAAAGTCCACATGAACTTTTGACCCCGCACCACACATCTAACTCATTTTCTTAAAGCTCATATTTCTGGGAGAGAGGTATGATAGGTCTAGGTTGGGTTAGGTGATCCCAAAGCCACAGTCAGGACAGAAGTGACCATGATAAGGTACTATTATGGCCATTTAGGCCCAACCTCTTAGTAAAAATGGCAGACAAGAGAGTGATTTGGGGGATTGGGCCTTCATGGGATGGACAACCCCAAATAAGTCATCTTTTTCTGAGGGAGGGGAACAGGTAGAAAAAGCAGGACTTGCTGTATTGAGCAAAAGTATTCTTGCAGTTATTATAATACATTTTTTAGCTACTGGAATGTTATCTTTGGTTTTAACAGAAGTTCAGTAGAAGATAATCCTATTATTTAGTTATTATTGTTTATTTTGCTGGTTATGGTGACTACTAACAAGCCTTAACCACTGAAGAGCTTTATAAACTTCTTTTCATTTCTTCTGATAAGGCCATGTATTTATCCCTTGACTTAGTCAGTTAATTTGTACCAGAATATACTAGGACAAGTTATTTTTCCGGCCATCTAGTTTTAAAATAAAAAATCTTTCTTCATCACTTTCCTACTGCAGAGGTATTGACTAAGCAGACTCTGTAAAGGGGAGCTTGGGTTGTAGCGTGACAGGATGAGTAGACATTGTTCTTATTATCATTTTAGAGGGATGTTAGCTACTCCTCCAAACTATAGCTCCAAGAATATCTCTGATCAGATTGGTTTGCCTGTGTACTGATCTGTATAGTCCCTGCTAGAAAGTAAGCCTTTAGTGGGCAGGGAACTTATCTATCTTGTTTGCATTTATATCCTCAGTGCCCAGACAGCAGAATGATGAGCTCATTTAGAGCCCGAGAGATGGTGTGTCAGATAATGGTGTGATGGGTGTGTGAGTGTGAGTGTGTCTTTAAATTATTAACCAGCTTTAGGCAAGCCTGGTGTCTTTTTTCCAGCTCTTCTATGTACTATTGAGTGGATACTCATGTTGCAAGGTGCTGATCCCTGTGTTACACCTTAGGAAGACCCAATGTGTATAGTGTGTGTGTTTGTGAAGTGTGACAGTCACTGTACAGAATAAAGAGATCGATCCTAATCACTGTCCGGTGTGAAACAGCTGTTGCCTGAGATATTCAGTGCCCAAGGCAGTTATTCATTTCTCTGGTCTGCATGGATGCTTCCAAAATGATTCTGTCACAGCATGTGTGTTCTGGCATTCGCTCTGAACACTGGGAAACCTGGAGCCAAGGATCTATTAGTGCCTGAAGTGTAGAATGTGTGACATTGAGCATCTCCTCTCTGAGCTGGCACTGCTCTGAAACAGCCTGAAAACCAGGGGAACAAATCTGCTGCCAAATCCATCTGGTTTTGATCCCACTGCACTTAATGAATCAAAACATTATTTTAGAAACACTTTATTATTTTTTTTTAACTATTCCAGAGGTTCAGTGAATACTCTGACTATACTTAGGATGGATCTAAGAAGTGTTTCATGCAGTCACTGTAGAGACATTCATGAAGACATGTAACGTGTTATCGTCACATATTTAACAGGTGCTCATAAGTACTTCAATGTGATTAAGTTGATGGCAGTTTCTGCTTAAGTTCTTGGTTTCCCGCCAAACTCAACCTCTAAGAGCATGGTCTTTAAGTAGCTTTTAAAAACAGACTGAGATATGTGGTCATAGCATTATAAATAAATGACGTTTGCTTTTTTATTTCTCAGCGAAAGTTTGGAAATCTCTACCTCAACAAGCTTATTTTTGGTTTTAAGAAACTGAAAATGTTTCCACTGTTCTTCTATTGGAAACCAATTAATGGAGGAGAGGAAAAAGGAGCTAAATAATAGCATATATTGGGCACCTACTATTTACTAGACGCTATTAAGCCATGCACTATCCAAAGTCTTACAAGATAGGCATGTCATTTAGTTGCATTCTGTAGATAAGAAAACAGGCTCGGAGGGAGACATGCCCAAGCTGCTGTCATGGATAGCAAATGGTAGAACCAGTATTCTGACTCTAAAGTTTGCATTTTTTCTACTCAATGTGCACGGTGCTACATCCTCTTTCTCACTGGCATTAGTAGCAATTCAGGGTTCTTGGGGGAGGAATGAGGGTCTCCCAAATGCTTTGGGAATGTGGAAGTAGTGCTACATCTCCTAATTTATTGTATACCATGAGTAACTCACTTTTCTTTATATCTCAGTTTGCCTCATAAAATGGATCTAATCCTTGCTGCTTTGGAGGGCTATTCTGATTTCATGCAGAACTATGATCTTTCAAAAGACGGGTGACATTTTAAGTGCCCGAATTCATCTTAGGTAATAGTGAAAATGATGCCATTGTCATTTATGTCCTGTAGCAATTGAAGGCTTTCCTCATTCTTCCAAAGAGGTTCCCAAGGGGCAGCAACGTTTTTCATAGGTCCTCACAGAGGCATCCTGTAGATGAAGACAGAGAATACTGGGCAGTAACCATGAGGTAATTCAGCCCTGACTGTTTGGATCAGGAGTGAAATATTCCAGTACTGTTGCTGCATTCACCTTCCTGTCTTACCAAAGCCACAGAGACCTGATGCATTTTTGAAATTTCACCAGAAAGAGAAGTGACAGCTGAGGGGGTGAGGGGGTATTGTGCAAAGTATTGGAGAGCTCAAGAAATCCCAGGAAATGAATCTATTTTTGCTTATAAAAATGAAAAGCCAGTTCGTGTTAAACAGATATTTTAAAGGTTAGGGTATTAGCTTTGGGATGAGCTTTGGCAATTGCTTCTTTCTTTTATTTTATTTTTTTTTCTTTTTGTGAAAATGGTGACTGTTTTTAAATCTACCCAGAAAACTCTTTTTAATAATACCACATTCATTAATGAAAGCACAGATGGATTCCTTGAGTGGGAGGAGCAGCAAAAATATGGGAAGGATTGACTGTCTCTGTAAAGGAGGTGAGGGCATGATTACTTTGCAGGGCCAACATTAAGGTGCTACCCAAAATGGCTATAAATAGAAGTAGAATTTTTATGTGAGTAGTTAGAACCTAGCAATGACACTTTAATGTTTGGAATTCTAGGACCCAGTGCTAGAACTATCAGACATTTCTTTGCCTGGCTTTTAAGTGAAGTCTGATTTTAATTTGCACATAGCACCTTTGTCTTGTTTAGAGAAAAAAAAAATCCTAATAGCTGAAACCCCAGTTTGCTGAAATCTGCCTTTTACAGCTGATTTTATTTATTTACAGACATAATTACATTTAGAAAATGTTTTATGACATCAGCACTAAAATCAAACGAGTGTATACCTTTTCTAATCATATATTTCCTACAGAAATTTTATTTCATTTTTATATTTTTGACACTTATATCTTCAAGAGGCTTGGGAGGGGCCAAGAGGGAGAGGGAGAATCTTAAGCAGGCTCCATGCCCAGTGTGGATCCTTACACGTGGCTAGATTTCACAATCCTGAGATCGTGATCTGAGCTGAAATCAAGAGTTAGAGCTTAACTGACTGAGCCACCCAGACACCTCTATTCTCTACAGAAATTTTAATTGTCCAGATCTATAGATTTGGGTCTCTCTGTCCCTTGACAAAGGAATGTTTTCAAGTCTTGATTTTTCACTGTAACTATAGGTTGCACTCTTTCTCTGGTTGGCCTCCAAAGTTTATTCTCTTAAACCTAGAGGGAATGTCACAGATTTTAGAAATTCTATTTCTAAAATTTAGAAATTTAAATTTCTAAAATTCTATTTTTAAAATTTCACAGATTTTAGAAATTCACAGATCATAGAAATTCTAGGGAATTTCCTAGATTTGTTCCTATGTTCATAGCCCTGATATAAACATCCTGTGCATGAGGAAATATTTGCACTGCTTCAAGGAGTAGCCTCTGTGGTTGGAGCAGGTAAGACAAGAAGACCTCACAGTTGTGCTTCTATGCCCTGAAAGTAGTCCAGAATGCTGGTCTGTAATGGATGGCAATGGAAGTCTAATCTGCATGTGCTTGGGGAAAGAATCTGAGAACCAGAAGAAAATTTAAAAAAACAAGGTCTGATTCTCCTGCTACATGATCCTGGCCAAATTGTTTCACACATTGGAGCCTCAGTTTCCTATTCTGTTAAATGGCAGTGATAAAAATGACCACCGACTAGAAAAATGACCACCCACTAAAAATGACCAAGGACCAAATAAGATATCCATGTGAAAATACAAATGATAAAATACCAGACATGTTATTAAAGGCTCAGTGAAGGACTCATATAGGAAAAGAACATATACGCCGTTGTGGAAGAGCCGATGGTTGTCTTATCCTTGCAAAGCAATTACAAAACACTGTTGCAAAAAGAAAATTTTCTTGGAAATATGAATGAGTTGACTGTATTCCTTCCCTTCCTTTAATTCCCCTCAGTCAACAGATTATTTTCAATTATCATACTTGGTAGGGAATCTAAAGCTTAGTATGAAACGTTTACCTGGTGGTTATTTGAAAACCAATGTTCTAGTTTTACATAAATGTCTTCGAGCTATGTTGATGCCAAGACACATTGGTGCCCAAGTGTGTCATCTAGTTTTAGAGTTTCGTGTATTATGTGGGTTTTAAGAGTTAATAAAACGTTAACTACTTAATAAACTGCTGGGGAGCAACTGTGACAAATGTTGTTGGCATCAAATGTACTGGGAAATAGGGTTTTTAGCAGAAGTGTCTTAATTAGGAGTGGGGCCAGATTCCATCCTCTATTTCACCTTGGTTTCTGCTTCTGGGATGAGTCACAAAACTGGTCAGCTTTACAGCCTCAAGCCTCGTGACTGGTGCAAATGAGTCAGATTCTTGTTCTGTCTGGTGGTTTAATACCATTGGTAAGTCTATGTAGATAAGCAGCAAAAAGACTGCCAAATCCATTTGAGGACAAACAGTGTATCATGGTTTGGTGAGCCATCCTCTGTCCTTTCACGTAGACTTAGGCACTGGAAAAATATGAGTCCTAATGCAAGGTGAGAAAGTATGTCAAGGTGTTTGAAATATTTTACCTAAAACAAGTAATGGTATAAAATGGGAGGAAAGGTAAGAGCTGGTGAGAAAACAAAGAAAGAAATAATCATTTACAAATAGCTGTTTATCTCACTTGAAAATGATCCTAATCAGGAATTTGCATTTCTTTAAAGCCTTTTTGTTAGTGATAATATCCCTATCCCTATTTCTCAAAAGGCAATTATCACATAAAATGGCTTATAATAGAAATGTTATTGCTTTCCTAGCGTTCAGCATGTAAGATTTTTATTGGTATACTTGTCTTTTTTTTTCCTAAGCACCTGCAATTATATTTACATTCTGACAAAATATAGTGGAGGTGGCACTTAAATCTCTAAGTTCCTTTCTATAGTCCTAAGCAATTTTACGGTCTTTTCAGCTATCCCTATTTTCTGTAACAATTTCAAGTGCAGTTAAGGCACAGAACTATCATTTGTAAAGTTTCTGCAAAGAGAATATATTTTGGGTATTGGTGCTAGATAACCTTACAATAACTTAGTTTATAATTAGCGTGGCAGCTCTAGGATTAGCTCAGGATCAGACCCTTAGTGAGGCTATAAGATCTGAGGAAAAATTCTGACTAAGGAAAGAAGAAAGAGGTGAGGTGCTGGCAGTTGTCATCGGTAATGTTGAGTTGTTGCCAGGATGGGATGTTGATGGTAGCACAGTGAGTTACCTAAGAGATGATAGGTTGTGAGAACCAAGAAGAAGGAAGATCACAAACACCACACAAAGTCTCTTCTACATTAAAATATAGCACTCTCTATTCTCCTAGGAATAGGCAATAAACTCATCTTAGATTTCTACTAAGAAAAAGAAATGAAATGTATACAAAGTATCCTAATTTGCATTCATCTAGCAATCATGAATTTATGAAGCATCTTCACAGAGTCTCTGAAAGGTTTGAGATTTCCCTATTTACAAGCTAAAAAGTTAGCCTGCCGCAGCTTCATGGATAGGAAGGAGAGAGAATCAGGGCCTGTCAGAGACAAGGACTTTGTTACTCATGGTACAGCACTCAGGCTGAGCTTCCTGTCCATAGCACTTCCTGTGGCCCCCAAGTCCCATGGCGGCCATGTGGAGGGCTCTCAGATGGATGCTGTTCATGTGGTGGGTTTGTGTTTCAGTCGAGAGATGTGAGCTTAGGGGAATCTATGGCCTTATAGAAAGCATGCTCTTTGGCCCAAGAAAGGCATTACTTCCTTAAGGCTGGCTTGCTGCAAACACAGCCCTGAGTCTGGGTAAAGAGCAAAGAACTGCTAGAATCTGGCATTCTTGGCACCCAATACAGTATTCAGGGGTGCTTAGGATCCATGGTGGATTGCCTCTTCTAACCCTTAGGAACTTGAGATAATTATCTTACAAACAATATGCGTCTTTTGCAATATGTATAAATTCTTTGCATATATATTTGTAGTTGCAAAGCATTATTATTCTCTTTTTAGCAAATTAGGAATTTGAGACTCAATGTGTTTAAATAAGAAGCTGAAGTCACAAATAAATGGCACAGCAAGACCTACAACACAGTGTTTTTAATTCATAGCCTAATGTTACTATCATTAGACTGGTTTTGCATTACTGTTAAAGACTTTTCAGGCTATGTTGGCTTTGTGTTTTAGTGAGGGCTTTTCCATTATTTTATTTACTGCTGTGTACATTGCAGGAAATGACTACTCTTTTTGTTCATCTATTGCTGCATTTTGATTTTACCAGACGAAAGTGTTCCTGCATCTTTTCCTCCCTTTAGCCTAGATAAATCTGTTTATTTCTAAAGGCCTGTAGCTTCCCCAAAGTTCTAGGAAATAAGTTCAAAACAATGAAATTGACTGTTCATAGAATTGCAGAATTACAGAGATAAAATGTACATCAGATGCAATTTAGTCTAACCACCCATCTCCATTTTACAAATAAGAAAGCAGAGGTCCAGAGAGCCCCAGTGAATTACCACCCAAGGTCAAAGGTCTTATTAGTGATAGATAAAAGAGCCAGTACCCAAGTTTTTTTTTTGTATCTAAAGTACAGTGTTTTTGTCACTGCACTACATTGTGTTCTGAAGGAAAAGGAATTCAAGGACATTGATAGAAGGTAGTACCTTCTCAGTACGTGTCTAAAGTTCTGTTTGGTAACGGTAGTACTTCTGTTTTTCATGTGCAGGAAAATCACCCCAGGTATTGCAGTGACAACAGAATTATAATTCCTTTAAATTATGGCTTACAAACTTAAATGCCCTTCTAAGATCAGCGGGTGACTGTGAAATAGCCAGTATAATCAATGGGAGGAATGGAGTCTATGGCAAGCTAGAGAAAGCACACCCATCCAGGCACATTCTGATTCAACATCTTGAATATTATATTGTGCTCCCCCCCTCACCCCCCCACCACCGGGTATGTCTGCATCAGGATTTGATCTTCCAGCTGCCATTTTATAACACCTGACTTGAATAACGTTGTTGTAAAAGATTTGCTGTATCTTTCAGTGTGATCTTGTCACAGTCTTTTAGAGCTAAGTAAGGTATTGTCAGCTGCTCTAACCCACTATTATGCTTAAAGAGAAACAAAAGAGATTCAGTGACTTTATTGATTCAAGTCAATAAAGCTTGTTTGTCACATCGACCGTGACTAGAACCAAATTTCTAAGACTTCTAGTCCAGTCTTCTTTCTACTTCATCTTGAAACATTTTTTTAAAAAGATTTTATTTATTTATTTGAAAGAGAGAGAGAGAGAGAGCAGGGGGAGGAGCAGAGGGAGAGGGACAAGCAGACTCCATGCTGAGGGTGAAGCCCAACATTGGGCTCGATCCCATGACCATGATGTCATGACCTGAGCCGAAACGGAGAGACGGACGCTTAACTGAGTGAGTCAACCAGATGCCCCATCTTGAAATGTCTTTTTTAAAAGGGTATTCAGTTTTTTAATAAAAGTGATGAGGGAATCACATTTAACATGGAGCAATACATTTTTCAGATAATCTCTCAGGAATCAATTAATAAAATTATTGGATGTATTACCATAGGCTCATGCTCAGTGACATGAAGCCTACTAAGACTTAGATATGTTTACTTTTTCGTTTCTGTCTTCTCTAGTTGGGAAAGTCAAAACTACTATTACAGAATAAACAAATGCTAGGATCTTTGGCTCTGACTTTAAGAAAACTTCAGAAAAGAAGTGAGATTACTGAGGCCTTGAAAGCTTCAACTGCCCATATTCTAATAATTATGTTTATTAGCATATTTAAGAGGACCCCCCGCCATCACCACAGCCAAAGGAATATTATGATATTTGCTAGAGGATGCCAATACTAGAATTAAGTGTGTGCGTATGAGTGTGTGTGTGTGTGTGTGTGAGAGAGAGAGAGAGATTGAATTTGAATCTATGCTACTCATTCTTCATGTTAAACCATAATTTTTGACCACTGATATCTTAAATATCTGGTTGATCCCTAATCTGAAATTTGTGGCAAGTGCTGACATAGATATAAAAGGTATGCCAACTAAAGTTGGGGTGAGGTAGAGATGTACCTTCTGATTGAGGTATTATAAGAAATATCAGTCTTGAAAACTAAACTCTTCCTCTAATAACTTCGATTTGTGTTTTGTTTTTATCAGTATTTGGATCCTGTTTTCATACTCTGTGATGCTGTGGTCAGTTTTACCCTGATCCTTTTATTCTGGCAGGGATTCCTCTCCTGTGCCTGTTTTGCATCTTGGATGGCATCTCTAGCAAGATTTATAACTTGGGTCTTTTTCTTTCCCTCCGTTTCAGATGCTCTATCTGCAGAACTCTCCCTTCTTTGGTACTTTGAAATTAATCCTGATCTGGGGACGGGGGTCAAAGTTTTTCTATAAAAGTTCAGATAGTACAAATCTTTGGCTTCATGGACCATATTGCACCTGTCACAATTACTGATCTCTGAATTTGTAGCATGAAAGTGACCATGACAATAGGTAAACAGGTGAGAGTGGCTGTGTTCCAATAAAACTTTATTTACAGAAATAGGTGATGGGCTGAATCTGGCCCTGGCGTGATTTGCCAGTCCCTACTCTAATCCATTGCTGTTATAATAGGGAGTGCTTACTCCAAGTGTTGAGCAAGATGAGATCTGATTGTATAGGAAGAAGCTTCTGTTTGTATTTTACTCTATCTTCTAACTAAAATGTCTATTTTTGTTTTATAAGTACATGTTAATAAAGTTGGATACAAATGTAATTTATAGATAACTTTACATATATTGGAACCCCTGCTCAAAAAATAGTAGTATACAAAAAATATTGGAAAATTCGAGACTTCTACACTCAATTTTTTATGTTCCTCCCAAATACCATGCATTTGGGAGAAGATACCTTTGTTGTGCTTATACACGATAAAGGTATTCTCAGCCTAAGGTATGTGGATTTGTGAAATAGAGGGTTCTGGAGAATGTTAGGATCTTATGAATTCTCTCTCTCATATTCTAACATTTTAATCAGAGCTACCTCAGCTACTCAATAGTTAAGCATTAGTCTGATTTTCCCGTTAACAGTAGTCATTTTCCCCTTGGCATACTCAAGAATACTCTGAATTATTACTTTCTAAATATTGTTAAAATTACTTCTTATTCTGTATATTCTTGTTCTCTAGTTCTGATGATGGCTCAGACCATATATTTTGTCATTTTGTTAACCCCACAGCATCTGACAGAAAGTCTGATACACAGAAAGCAACATGTTTATAACTAAAGCGTAAAACAAAACATAATTGACTAAGGGCCTTATCAGTCTCTTTAGAGACCACAGTGAGAGGCGTTGGCCTACTGTCTAAACTAATACTTGTCTGTTTTTTTCAGGGAGCTGTGATAGTTACAAAGTTCTGGCATGTATTTTGTGATCCATTTCTTCCACTTCCTCTGCCCACCTAGTTCTTTCTTTCTTTCTTTTTTTTTTTTTTAAGATTTTATTTATTTATTTGACAGAGTTCACAAGTAGACAGAGAGGGAGGCAGAGAGAGAGAGGGAAGCAGGCTCCCTGCTGAGCAGAGAGCCCGATGCGGGACTCGATCCCAGGATGCTGAGATCATGACCTGAGCTGAAGGCAGCGGTTTAACCCACTGACCCACCCAGGCATCCTGCCCACCTAGTTCTAAACATGCCACTGGGGAGTGTTAATTTTAACATGAATTGCAATTGATTCATTGTGAGAATGTTTTTGTTAATATCATGAGGATGTTTGATACAATGACAATATTTTGGGGCACTAATAAATCCAGGGTCAGAATATCCATTATAGGTAGTTAACAGAGGTAAACAATCAAAACCTTTCACACGGCATCACATTATTGCTTTCTAGTAGCCTTTTAGCTTATAATTAAGAAGTTGTATTTTTTCAGTTTTGTCGCTCTTACACATTTAATTGTGCATGTGTTTAGAGAAAAAGTTGCAGATGTAAAATATAATAAATACAGACAATTTTCCCTGTTTAGTGTGGCCTTGCCAAGTTAGAGTTTAGGTTAAGTTGAGCACACAAAGCTGATCATGCTAGTGTTCTGTGGTGATCAGCTTTTCTTGGGTGTATTGTCCATTTTGTGGAGATTGGCTCTGTTTCTGAATAGCCAGTTTCAGGGTTAGTCTGCATTTCTGTTGGAATTTTGGAAACTAGAATAGACCCTCTGGACTTTTTGCAGGGCTTGCAACATTTCAGTGTTGTTAGTCATCTTTTATTTCTCTGTTAGGGGCTATATGGAAAAGTTACTCTCTTAACTTCCTAGCAATGAATCATCTTTCAGATAGCCATACTGTAGCCATCACCTCCCTCTTCCTATGAGGGGACAAAATCTTTTAAACCGTGTTCAGAGCAAGCCTAAATGTGTCATTACTTAAGATTCCATCTGTATTTGCTTATTTCTCTTTTTGCTTTCTTCTCATGCTTAGCAGGCTCTCAGATTCTATTTGTAATGAAACAAACCAGACATTTAAACTGGAGGAGGCGTCTTGTGCAGTTGGAAAGACAAGGAGAGGAAGAGGACACATTTTTTCTCAATGCTTGATATGTGTGAAGTGCTTATTCTAGACACTTCTCTTGTGTGAAAAGCTTCCTTTTTCTGTGTGTGTCTTAACATGTTTGTTATTTATTTGTTTATTTAATTTTGTGGTTGACAACTAGACAGATTATGTTATTAAAAATATACATGTGAGGGGCGCCTGGGTGGCTCCGTGGTTTAAGCCTCTGCCTTCGGCTCAGGTCATGATCTCAGGGTCCTGGGATCGAGCCCCGCGTCGGGCTCTCTGCTCAGCAGGGTGCCTGCTTCCCCCCTCTCTCTCTGCCTGCCTCTCTGCCTACTTGTGATCTCTCTCTATCAAATAAATAAATAAAAATCTTAAAAAAAAAAAAGAAACATGGTTTTCCTTCCATTTGAAAAAAAAAATGTATACATGTGGTATTTGCGTGGGCATATGCCAAGGTGCTGTGGGTATGTGTTGAGTAAGGGAGTCATCAGAAAGAATGCAGAAATAGGAAGCCATCAGGTGTGTTGGTGCATCACAAAAATTGGTAGGAAAATACCTGTCATTATTTGTAGATGCCAGTCCATCTATTGTTCAGTATATGATCAGTCTTCACGCATTTATATTTATGGCAGATATAAGTCATTCTACCTCTGTTTAAATAGAGTGACTTTCACACAGAAACATGTGTCAAGATACATACATAGACATTCACTTAGTATTTATACTGGATTAGATCAGGTGACTGGATTGAGGATTTGAGGTTTGTTATGTTAGAGCATATGGGCAAGTGGTAGGCTAGAAAAGATGTAGGGTGTTTTCAATTTCTTTCTAATTATAGAATCTTATCTATATCAATAAAAGTTTATATTCAACTTTGTAAGAAGTGTATGTGGTGAGCAAAATAATTGTAGGCACCCATGCATCTGTAAAGTATAAATTAGATTTTGATAAAAAGTAAATTGATTCTTGATAAAGTTCTGAATGTTAATGGGACAAACATTCCCATCTGACTCTAACTATTTTCTATTCTTGTAGTATCTTTTTCAGCGATATAGGCTGACTTTTTTTTTTTTTTTTTGGCACCCACATATAGCAAATAACTGTGAAACATTTCAAACCTCAAAGTGACACTAAAACTGTGAAGTATGAAATGGAAGTGCCAGAGCGTGTGAGACACATTGCACAGCACTGCTCAGTAATTCAGTGTGTGCATGCAAGAGAAATGACAACACCACTGCAAGATGCAACATGATTAATGCTACAAAAATTAATAAATAATGCACTCTCCATTTGGAAACACTCCCTAATGCCTCAAAGTTACCACCTTCTATGTTTAGCAGGCCTGCCCTGGTAATCACACTCCTCTCACCCCAGGAATATCTGCTGTGAGGAGTAAGATTATAAATGAATATCCTTGCCCTGTCAAGGTTACTAAATGGTTATGATTAAGGGCGGTGGTATTTTAGGCTTTTCCATGAATGCTTGTATTTTTCTTCCTAACATGTGAATTTCGTTAGCTTTACATTGGTTTGTCTGTATATCTGTCCCCTACTCCTGATGATTGCTCCCTTTCCAGACTTCTTCAGACAGTGTTCTAGGTAGGGTCAAATAGGATCTGTGAGTCCTTAAAATCGAATTCAGGGCCTATATTAGAGTGTCCTTAGTTATTTACTTGCTTCTGAGGCTCAGTTCGTGAATTTTTATGCCTCACTTTTTGGAAACCTGTTCAGCGAGATTTGGGATTATTAGCAAAGCCTCCTATATTCTCTAGGTTAGACACAATGGGAAGGAGAGATAGTTTCTCCCTGGCGATGATGTCCTCCTTAGTGGTAGAGGAGTCCTGTTAGATAAGTCAAATGCGGGGGAATTGATGCTTTGTCTCTCTGAAAAGCAAAAGAGCCCATATAAACATTAATGACAGCAGCAACAGACCTCTGTTTTCTGAGTGCTTATACACTCGGTGCATTCTGTGCAGATAGTTTATAACTTATTTGATGCATTAGAATTTAATTTATAATGTTCAGGTGTATGATTCCCTAATTTTGAAAATGAGGAAACTGTGGCTCTGAGAGGCTAAGTGGCTTACCCCAGGCCAGTGGTGGAGCAGCTGCCTCAGGCTCTTGGCTCACTGTTCCTCTGTGCTTCTGCCTCTAAGTATCTCACACTCTCTGGTATGATACATTTCCTGAAGGAGTGAGTTTTTAACAAGTTTTCAAAAACTCTTGAGAGATATTGCAACAGAACGGTTAGTACTAAAGAGTTTGGTGTGTGCCCAGCTGTAAGCTAAAAGAATTTAATGTTGAGGTTTCCTAAGTCAGTACCCAGTGATGGACTTTGTTGGAACACGAGGAGGGAGCATGGGGAACAGGTATGAGGGGTGGTGACCTGAGAGAGCTGGATAGAAGACTCACCCATCTTCCAGTCTGTTTCTTAATTCCCTTAATGTGGGTTATCAGTGAAAGAAAGGTGTCAACCCTGCTCTTGTTAAGTTTTATATCTTTATCTACCTATCTGCCTGTCTGTCCCTCTGTACGTCCATCCGTCCACATCTATCTTGATACGAAACAATGTGAGATTTCTGGATCAGAGACGGACTTTCAATTACTCGGAGAACATCTCACCTCAGTTTCCCCAGGCCTCATGTACATTGGATTTATGAATTTTAGGGCTTATTTGGAGGGACATTTGCTTTTCCTTCCCTAGAGAGGCAGGGTGGGCGTCCCCCAGCCCGCCCCAGCCCAAGAGAATAAAAAGGTACGAAAGTGCTTTATCAATGTTAACTAAATCCATTCTTTGAGAAGGAGGTGAGGTGAAGTTCCTTGTATCTATTACTCTTTGGAATGTAAATAAATGGCTCCAGGGGAGGTGCCTCTTAATCTCTCCTGAACCTCTATCTTTAACTTCCCCAGCTTGTTTGCCATTCAAATATCCTTTAACCCAGGTGCCAGAATCTGTTGCTCAGAAAGCCCTGACGTGCACAAACAGAAAAATATTCATGGAGAATTATCTCCTGACACCTGTTTTAATTCTGTTTAAGGGAAAGATCAAGATGGGCTGATGAGAAATATACACCAGTCTTTGTCAAAACATCAGGTGGACCAGAGCCCAGTAAGCCCAAGCAAAGGCTCCGATTTGCAAGTCTTTTCAGTGGAGCCACCTCTTTGGTTTTTGTTGCTGTTTGGGTTTTTTTTTTAGCCATTTGTTTTATTTTTTGTAGGAGAGGGTGACCCAAAAAGATCAATAGAAACACATTTCTTTTGGGCGATTTTGTTAAGCCTTTGGCTATGATGTTTACTTGGTAGAGATTCAGCTGTTTCACTGGGGGATATCTGGAATTATTTTGCTTTTGGGGAAAGAGTGTATGCTACCTAATTTGCCAAAGGCTTAATGAGTACTATTGTATTTTATGACTGGGTAAGAGAGAAATGAATGCTTGATAGGAAAGTTTTAGGCATAAGAATGTTTCTTTAGCATAATATTACTTTGTGTTTTGTTTTCAATATTTGTGGTATTCCTAAAAGTTTGCATACTTGGTATGTAGTATTTTGGTAGCACTTTATGGCACAGGTAGCCTCCACTTTATAACATGTTATATGTCTACGTGTGCCTCATCTCCTGTATGGATTATAATCAATGTCACGTTATTGTAACATTACAACCACTAATTTTATTGAACATTTACTATATACCAGGCATCGTGCTGAAGTACTTTGTATGTATTATTCACCGAATCCTCATGGTAACCTACTGTCATCATATACATTTTTATAAATTGCGGAAGGTGAATTCAGAGACATGATATAGCTTCCTGAGGGTCATACTGATGATAAAGTTCAAATTTGTTTCCCCTCAGGTCTCTCTGTCCTCTTAACTACTTCTCTCTGTGATCCCTTAAAAATAACGCAGCATACCCACCTAAAGGATGAGATTCAGATTCCTGAAACATCATATCAGTTAACATAATAATTTGTACCTGGTAGATATTGAATTGATTATACTTCAGTAAATTGTCCTAAACTTTATTGGAGTTGTGTAATCTTTGTCTCCTTTTTCATTATTATTATTACATTGTATTTTTAGATTTCTGTAAATAGTTACCTATTTGTTGTTTTAGTACATTTTGTACTCCTGTTTTACACATTGAGGTCTCATAGTGGAGTTACATTTTACTGAGAAAACATGTACTAATTTCCAGTATTCTTCTGACATCATAGAGAATTTTATATTCTTTTGCATTTAATTCAATCTGCTCTTGGTTCCTGGCTGTTCATTCAGCATTTATTGAGTACCTAATACATGCTAGGCTAGGCACTTGAGGTATTTGTTCAATTAATGAATGGATATCTTTACTGTGGGATTAATAAAATATACACTTTTAGAAAGTGGTGATGACATTTTCTCCTTTTCTTATAACCATCATGGTATCAGGCACATGGCTGAAGGAGATGGTCAATTACCATTTGTTGGTTGAATGGTATTATGTTGAGAATAGTAATACCTACAGGAGGGTGGAGTACAAAAATAGAGTGAAATCTGAAGTATTCAGATAACTCGTCTAGCATATTTCCCTGACTAAAAATTCTTTGTACCTGTACCTAGTAAATGCATTGATAAATTAGTTCATTTATTCAGTTAATATTTTTTAAAAGATTTTATTTATTTATTTGAGAGAGAGACAGTGGTTGAGAGAACATGAATGGCATAGGTCAGAAAGAGAGGGACAAGTAGACTCCCTGCTGAGCAGGAGTCCCCAACACGGGAGCTTGATCCCAGAACCCCAAAATCATGATCTGAGCTGAAGGCAGACACTTAACTGACGGAGCCACCCAGGCGCCCCTATATAATTAATATTATTGAGGTTCTTATAATGCTATGTGTGAGTTAGAAAGGGAAAAAAATGTCTCCAATAATAAATAGCTCATAACGTACAGGAAAAAAGTTTGTTTATTCATTCATTCATTCATTCATTCATTCAGTATTTATTAAGCATCTATTATATGCCAGCCACTCTTCTTAACACTGATGGTGTAGTTGTGAAAATGGAGCTTACGTTCAGCTGGGGGAAGACTGGCCAAAAGCATAAAAACAGATAAGATAATCACAAAACACAAAGATCACAATGAAGGAAAGAGAGTGATATAATAGACTGTGGGGACACATTTAGATGCAAATGTCATGAAGGTGTTTCTGAGGAACTCATATTTGATCTCTGATCTCAAGGAGAAGACAAGTGGTACGCTGGTAACTGGCACTCTGGGGAAAAACAAAACAAAACAGTATAACATGTCTGGTTTTTCATGGTTTAAATATGGTTTAAATATTAAACATGGTTTAAATATTGCTGCTGTAGCTAATTGCAGGCTACCAAGAGTTTAACATCTGGATCGCAAAAGTTTCTAAAAATTTAACAACTGACAACTGAAAGCTGGTAGAAGCCAGCTGTAGCTCATCACTGGTAGTAATATGAAGAGAAATCCAGGCAGTGAAAAAAGCCCTGAGAGGGGACAGGAATTGACCTATTGAAGGTCTTGAAGGGAAACCACTGTGGATGTAGAGCAATGGCAGAGAAAATAAGAATAGTGATGTGAAAGAATGTGAGAGAAATTACGAGGAGTTGGATGATGTACAGTCCATAGGTCATGGCGAAGAACTGGTTTTTGGTTTAAGAGTGGTGGACAGTGATGTTTGGTTTTAAGGCAAGTGTTATGATCAGATTTACATTTTAACAAAATATGTTGACCTCTATGTGTAAAATGAAGTAATAGAGGCTAGAGGGAGATAGATTAACTACTATTTTTCAGTCCAGGCAAAAGATAATGTTGGCTTAGATAGGGTTATTATTCAACACATATGCATTCTCTTCCTCTTCCACCTTGGATTGGAGGCTGCTTCCCTGACCCACTGATTGTGAGACAGGCCCTCTGCTTGCTTTAGCCAACAGAAGGTAAGAAGTCATGATGCAAGCAATACCTTTAAATACATTAGTGGTTTAACTTGTCTCATACTCAGTCTGCCATGAAAAGACTGTGCCCCAGGTAGATGCACCCTCCAGCCCGGCCAATCTAAGCCAGCTGACTCAGAGATGCTCTGGCCAAGTTGAGTTACTGTGAGCCAGAGAACTCTAAACTTGTAATCCACTGATTTTTGGTTTGGTTTTTAATGCAGCATTAAAGTGACAATTGTTGTGGTATTAATGGAATTGGAGAGAAATGGGCAAACTGAGGATACATCTTAGTGATATGTAATGAGTTTCTGATTTGAATGGGTTTCTGATTTGTAAGACAATATCATTTACAGACACGGGAAATAAAAGGAAGAACAGTTTGGGGGAGAAAATCAAAAGCTCTGTTAAAAATATTTGAGATACTTAATGCAGGTTTACATGTAAGATATATACACGAGTGAAATTTTGAGGACGGGTGTGGTATAGAGAATAATGTTTCGGTCATTGGTGTGTGGACATAATTCGTCCAAGGAGCTGGATGAAGTCTTCTAAGGGACAAGTGATATTGACCCAAGTGTAAACCCAAGGCACTCCATTCTCTAGAGGTTTGATAAAAGGGACGGAGTCAGCAAAGGAGATTGAACATGAACAGCCTAGTTTTTGTAGGAGCAAAACCAGAAGAAAGCATCACATAATCTCTTCATAGGAGAGTCACCACTGCCATTGTGTACTGCTGAAGGCCCAGTAAAAAGCGGACAGATTTATCCAGTGGGCATGATAGCACAGAAGTCATTGTGTCCTTGATATGGTGACCATACAAACCATATTGGGAATGGACCAGAGGGTAAGTGGAGTGAGGACGTGTAAACCGTATGTATAGATAGTCAGTTTTAACATTTTCCTACAAAACAAGGAGAAGGTTTTGTTTTGTTTTTAAGTGATAGCTGTGATGATGACTGAGTGAGAGGTAATCAAAGTTAAAGCCTTTTATTTGACCTTGGTCAGTTCGTTTACCCATCCCACTTACTGTTTATTTCAAATTGTTGCCATTCTCCTGAAGATTCCTTCTGTACTTCTATACTAAACTTCTATACCCCTCTCCCAGTAAATGACCTCGCCTTCTACTTCATGTAGAAAATAAATGTCTTGATGGTGAACCCTCTAAAAACTTATTCATAACAACCTAAAATCTTATCCACCTTCATTTAGAAGAAAATACCTATTTTCTCTAGATTATGGCTAAATTCTATCTCATCCCTTCCCTTCCTGCCAGGAACTTATCTCATCTCTTACATATATTTCTTTATTTTATGTCTCTGCCTTGTCCTTTCCAATAATATATAAGCATCCTAGAGTCTCTCCATCTTAAAAATATATTGACACCAAAACATTCTTTCTCAAACTTATGTCTCTGTGATGGTCATTTCACCCCTCTCCTCCCTCTCAAACTGCATTTTTCAAAGGGAGAATCTACATTTATTATCTCTAATAACTTTATTTCAAATCAGTGAAATCTTGCTTCTACTTCCATCTTTCCTTTTAACTGTCCACCAATAGCCTCATAATTCCTTGTCTTAAATGTATGAGATAATGGAAATAAGTTTTTATAACACTGCATTTGGGATTACTCAATTATTTGTATAATTAATTATTCAGTTAATTGAATTCCCTAGGACATAGCCTTCATAATCCTCGCATTATATCTTGCATCCCTGGTGCCTAGCTGATTGCCTGTCACGTTAGAGGCATTTGGTAAATATTTGTTGAATTAATGATTGAATAAGTGGATGTTGTATAAAAACACAACCCCTGTCCTCAAGAGACCACGAAAGAGTTCACAATCTAGGGAGGAATTGGCATTCTATATAACACACATGTGCTAGAAATTCCAACAGTAGAAAATCATATGACATCCACCCAGCCCACACACTAGAATGTGAAATGTCAGTAAATTGCAATCTGTCATTCTTGACTAATGAATCTGTCTATAAATTTGCAACATTAAGTTTTAAGTTTTATTATAGTTCATATGAAATTGAGTATAATTTAAATAGTGGATCTTAAAAAAGAGAAAGTTGAGAAAAATATTTTACAATTACTCAATTTACAAAATCCAAAATCTCATTTTTTGAATGAATAGGATCTGGAAATAACCCGTGTGAAGCACTTTCTTAGTGTTATTAAGTCTCTGTGTTGAAGATACCTTAAAATTTTTCTAGCCCAACTATTTTCACGATATAAAATTTCTTAAGGTTTTCTTGGAAGTTCCTGTCCAGTCTCTACCAGGAAACACCAGGGGAATACATTCCCTTGTACAGTATCCAGTTTCTGAATTATTAAAGTTCTAAATTCTAAAAACAAAACAAAACAAAACAAAAATACCTAGCTCCTGGTAACTTCCATTGATCTAGCTTATGTATTTAAGATTGGCTGCTTTTAGCCACCTGAATTAGAGCTTCTGGGCTTGCTTGTTCATTTTTGTGGAAGAGGAAGAAATAGGGATTCTTCATGAAATTTAGGGGAGAAATGAGGATCAGTTGAAGGAGAACGTACATAGTGTCTACCATATCTGAGAAAAAAATTGAAAGAAATTAATCCTTTATATTGACAAACAGAAATTAGCAATATTAAAATTTTATGTAATTGAATAAGATGTTCAATATTTTATTTATTGATTCATATAACAAATGTTTGATGAACGTGTTCAATATTGAAATGAAGTGCCAAGGATTCAAGGGGATAAATTCAGTTCACATCATTAAGAAAGTTTACAGACTAATAATGAGAGGGTGGGCCAAGTAAACAATGAGTGTTGCAAATTGTTTCAATGTTTCAATGTTAAGATAGACGGAGGAGCTGAGTCTTGAAATATATATGGCTAGCAAAATGGAGGAAAGTATATCAGGCATTCCTTCATTAGACACATTTTTAAAATCAAACACTTGAGAATCCAAAATGGAAAAACAACAACAACAACAACAACACAGAAGAACAAATCTAAACTTAGGACAGAGTCCAGCTTCTGTTCCTGGTAGTTACTGCATGTTCCTGGTGGCTCATGGCTACCATTGGACCTTGCATGGGCAAGGAAGGCACACAGAAAATAACTATAGCACTTGCAAGATGGGAAGTCAGGTCAGAGACCTCCCCAAATCTGAGACTCCTCAAAAGGTGATGCTGTTAATGAAAGACTAAACCAGGAAAATAAAAAGCCTTGCTTTGTAAGAAGGAAATGACAGAGAAAGAGGACAATTTCAGCCTTGGCTCTGAGGGAGGGAAAAATCAAGAAATTTCCCCTTATGATTTGTAACCACAAATAAGCTCACATGGGACTGAATCAAAATCCATATTACCAGTATTTCAGAAATCCCTAAGTGAGAGATTAGTTTAACATTATTATGAATTGAATTTTCTCTCAGCAGCCTGGAGGAAAAACAAATCATTTCTTGAGGAATGGATCTTAATCCCAGGTTGCAAATAATTCCCATTCCTACAGAATATGAGTTTACAATTCCAAAAAATTTTAAATGCATGAAGAAATAGTCACTCTGAGTGATAAATTTAGCTCTCCAGTTCTCTCAAAATGCAATTGGATTTAAAAAGACCATAGTTAATAAAATTGTCTGATAGAATAGAATAAAAAATAAGTAGGCTTAATATGTTTAAAAAGTATAAAAATATGAATGAACTAGAGACAATAAAAATGTTCAAGAAGATTTGATAAAGCAGTTAACTTCTAGAAATAAATATATACTAACAAATAAGTTTAGTATGTTTTTAAATATAGATTTAATAGAGCTAAAGATAGAATTAGTAAACTAGACAGGGTACCCTAAGAAAGGAATTTACAAAAGGAAGAACAAAGAGATGGACACTATGAAAGATTAAGAGCTCTAGAGTATATATTGAGACCTTAATACAAATCTAATCAGCGTTTTCTTTTTTTTTTTTTTAAGATATTATTTATTTATTTGACAGACAGAGATCACAAGTAGGCAGAGAAGCAGGCAGAGAGAGAGAGGAGGAAGCAGGCTCCCTGCTAAGCAGAGAGCCCAATGCGGGACTCAATCCCAGGACCCTGAGATCATGACCTGAGCTGAAGGCAGCAGCTTAACCCACTGAGCCATCCAGGCGCCCTAATTAGAGTTTTCTAATAAAGAAACACTAGAGAAGGGGGAGAATAGTAATTATCGAAGAGATCATGACCACTGCTCCTTGGAGGCATGATTCCAGGTCTGGGACAGGGGAAGGACAAAGTGAGCCTAGAACTCTTACTGTGGCAGAAAGGAAGGAATGTTCAAAGACTAATGGAGATATGTCAAATTGTACAGAAACTGACTGGCTGATTTTGACATTATGAGCATCAAAAAAGAATGATGATGGGAGTAGGTTATAACATATTGAATAAAAATAGAATTAATGTGTCCCAAAAAGAAAGAAAAAGACAAAGAAGAAAATCTCTCCTTTACAGATTAATGCTAGTTTATAAATAGAGAAGAAAACACAGAATTATTAAAAAAACACACATTATTTTGCAATTACCGCTGTAATAACTGACTTAGGCAAGAGTTATTAGTGGGTGCTGAACCATGTTTTTATGAAAGATGGTTGGGGAACAGCCAAAGTATCAGCCAGAAATTACTTAGTGATTACAAAGAGGAAAATGTGCATTTATAATGGAAATATTTGACAGTGGCCACCTTAATCAAATGATTAAATTTAGTAACACCTTTAAAAAAATTTTAAAGACTTTTTACTTATTCATTTGAGAGAGAGAGGGAGAGAGCACAGCAGCGGGAGAGGCAGAGGGAGAGGGAGATGCAGACTCCCCGCTGAGCTGGGAGCGGCATGTGGAGCTCAGTCCCAGGACCTGAAGATAGTCCTGAGCCAAAGGCAGATGATAAACCATCTGAGCCACCCAGGTGCCCCTAGTAACACCTTTTGGTGTGATGTAGTAGGACCACTTCTGTACTATTCCTGTCAAAAATATTTAATTTTAATTCAGTCATAAATAGTGGGAAGAATTCAGATTGCCTTCAAGAATGTCAAAAAAGATGAAAAAGGGTAGGAGGAATGTTCTAGTCAGTGCTGTCCTGTTGAAAGACAATGCAAACCATAGGTGTAATTTAAAGTCTTCTGGTGGCCACGTTAAAAAAGGTGAAGAGAAACATGAGATTAATTTCAATACTATATTTTATTTAATTCAATATATGAAAATATTATTTAAACAATTAATGTAGCATTTTAATTAGATATATTACATTTTATAGTAACTTTAGAAATTCAGAGTGTATTTATACATAGAGTATAGTGAATGTATAGGAGATATATTTGTTCTTAGGAGCTATGTGATGAAATATTTAAACAAGAAAAATCACTGTTTGTAGCTTACTTTCTAATGGTAAAGCAAAAAAAATAAATTATACATATATACATATATACATGTACAGACATATATGTGTGTGCATATACATATTAGTAAGTTTATAAAATTTTATGTAAACAACTACATTAAGTGTAATTTATTAAATCAATATAGAACAACAATGAGAGAATATACATTTTCAGACAGATATGGAGCTTAATGAAAATTGACTACACACTATCAGTAAACTTCAGAGAATTTGAAATTATACATCATATTCTCTGATTGCAGTGAAATTAAATTTAAAAAAAGACAATGATAATTTAAAGTCCCATAATTTGAAAATCAAAAATTACTTATGGAAAGTAAGGAGGACGGATTGGAGGGTATCATGTATGGAGGCAAGAATTCAAGGGAAGAGGCTATTAGTGTTCAGAGGACAGATGATAAAGGTCTGCTTTGAGGCAGTGTGTGGGAAGAGAAGGAAGGGATTTAATGACTGATTGTATGAAGGTTGAGGGGGGATTGAGTTTAAGTAACTTCCAGGTAGATGGATGGACGGTAGTGTCATTAATTGTGACAGAGAAATGTTAATTGGGATGTCTTTGGGACATGTGTATAAAGATTATTTGTTATTCAAATTTGGCATTTGAGAGTGGTCTGAGCAAGATACATAGATATTTGAGGCATCTACATTTAGATGATAAATTTAACCATGGGCATGGACCAGATCATTCAAGTAAATGGTCAGAAGACAGCCAAGGGAAGAGCCGTGGTGCATACACAGTAGCTGGAGGTAGTCAAAGCAAAATGAGTCCTCAAAGGAAACAGGTGAAAGAGTCAGAAGTGAAGGAAGTTGAATGATTGATTCCAGTTGAAGGAATGGTCAATTCCAGCTGAAAGCTGAGCAAAGTGTGGTAAATAGTGTAAAGGACCAGAATCCTTTGGTTGACAGTTCTAATGCCTTATGCTCTGTATGTTGGATTTCATTACAAAAGCCCCATATTGATTTTGCTTAATTTTGCTAAGCTTGTCCAGGGAGGACAATGTAGTGAAGGAGTTAATTGTGTGGACTCTGAGGACAGATTACCTGGATACAAAACTCTGTCGCTTACCAACCAGGTAAGCTTAGATGAATTACTTGACCTATGTGTACCTCGGATTTCTCTTTAAAATGAAAATAATGGTAGTGCCTACCTTATGGGTTTATTGAGAAGATTAAATAAATTAATGTATATAAAGTGTATAAAACAAACAAACCCACATTTATTATTTTACCTGCATTTTCTTTTCCCAGTCTCCTGTTTGTCTCTTATTTACCAATTATTCTAATTAGAGGTGATTTATAATTTAGATTCCAGAACTGATTTCTAGAGTTTGGTGTAATTGGTTTAGAGACTAGATTTTATGTAAAAGGAATAGTTAAGAACTCTGAGATGATATAATTTGCCTAAAGTCACACAATAATAGTCTGGTTCCCCATCCAAAGGTTTAGTAAACTAATTAGAAGTAGTGTTGAATTCTTTATATGCTTTAAGTGCCTTTCTAGAAATCTCCCTTTTCTTTAAGGGATACAACTATTCTTTTTTTTTTTTTTTTTAACTTTGGATGCAGTCCTAACATGAGTTAGTTAAATGTTACCATAGGGGGCTTTTAGTTTAACATTTAAATGGATTATGGCTAGAGTTTTTAACAGATTTTTTCAAAATAGGCATATAGGGGTACATATGTGGCTGGGTTGGTAGAGCATACAGCACTTGATCAGGGTTGTGAGTTCAAGCCCCATATTGTGTGTAAAGATTACTAAAAATAATAATAATAATCTTTAAAAAACAACAAAAATGCCATATCTTTTGCTTTATTAATTATTATAGTAACAAAAGCACACTTTAGCATCACTGTTAAATTCACTCCTCAGATCTCCGGATCACACATCTCATGACCTTTCCTTCTTAACCCTTTTTCTCCTTTGCTTTTCTGCAGTGATTTTTGCTGTTAGTCATCCTGTCCATTGAGAATGGCAGTCAAGTCTTATTAATTGGTATATCCTATGTCTCCCCTCTCTAGGAGTTAGCACAGTTTTCACTAAGTAGATGTTCCTGAATTAAATAAAATAAGATGCATATTGAGTGTCATGGTGATTAACAATGCAGCTCCAAAGACTGACTGCCTGGGTTTGCATATTGATTCTACCTCTTGCTAGCTATGTAACCTTGGGGAAGTTAATCTCTGATTCTCTGCTTCAGTGTTCTCATCTGTAAAATGGGGAGAAGAACAGAACCTAATTTATGGTGTACTTGCAAGAATAAAATCTGGTAACCCATGTATAGCAATTAGCACACAGCATATGACAAATATTTTCAAGATTCAAACTTAAAAATTCCTTCTCTACTTCTTCATCTTAATATGTCTCTCAGTCTGCCACATGTCTTTATATAAAGTGTGTCTTTTGAGAGTTCCCTAGTCATCCTCCAAAGTAATAAGCAAGTCAGAAATGACCCTCTTTCTCTGATTAGGCACCTGAGCCTCCTAAGCTGTTGGGCAATAGTGATGGAGGAACTTTTCACTCCTAGGGATACAGGTTGGAGCTCTGGCTCAGCACCTTTTAACTTACCAGAGTTTGGGTAGGCTACTTTCCTCCCGTGTAAAAAAGTAATCACTATGCTTCACCGAAAACAAACAAACGAAAATGCCAAAACTAGTTCTGAGGCTGTAGTGTGAGATGTTTGCAGGGAATGCTAAACAACCCTCCTGGTATATTATAAATAGTCCATACATTTTAACATTTTGTTTTCCTTTTCTCCAAATTTTTTATATTCTGTGTTATATATTTTAAATCTAAATTGACATAATGTGGTCAACTGTGCTCTTCTGTTTGTTAGTATTAGCACACCAAGCAGTTTGCAAATATTTCCAAAGCAGAGGGTTTCATTTCATAAGTTGCCTGTGTCATGAATATATCTTTAACATACCTGATTTGGTAGCGAGAAAGTGCTTCATAGATATCAACTTAATATTTTGTTCTGATGTTTTAAACTCTGTTAGCCCTATTATCTCTGCAAAATAGAAGGTAATAGGTACTTAAATATATTTATGTAAATTTCTATTTCGACTCTAAGAACTACTTTTTTTTTTTTTTAAGCAGAAGCTTGCCTTTTCTGGACTTCAGTCTTACTCAACAGGTTGATGAGTGTTCCTATTTACATTAACTAATGATTGCTAAATTATTTTAAAATAGCAGACTCTCCTATAAAAGCTAAGCCTTATGATGATAATGATGATAATAATGCTGATGTATATAAATGAGACTGTTGGTATTCATCGGTATGTGCTGTGCTATTGCAGACATTTCTTAGGGAGCTATCTCTGATATATGCAGTTCATTTACTCTATACCTTCAGTGCTAAATTTTAGTAATTGCAAAACATCTGAGGAGCATGGGGTGAGAAAAAACACTCAGATGTGTTTTTAGAGTATCTTTGTGTTAGTAATTTGTTTGAAAAATGTTGTTTCTCTTGTTATTAAAAAATCTGTGATTTGCAATTTAATTCAAAAAATGCACTTAGAACTTGAAAACAAATGGTATACAATTAAAACTTTTTTTCTTTAAATTCCAGAACAAGTTAAACTGGGTAAAATAGTGACAAATATTGAATCAGTGGGTAAAAAAATGGAGAAAGAAAAGCATCAGCACCATGGGAAGTCCAGGTAATGTGTAATTGGCTATATCCTATAGAAAATGTATAGTTTTATTCTACCGTGCCAGTGTTTCCTGACCAATTGTCATGGTTTCTCAAGTCTGTTAACACTCCATGCATGAGGCTAATTTATCCTTCTGCTTGAGTCCCTCAAAGCATATCAATTATCAAAATTTTAGTTTTCAGTTCAATTAACTTTTGAACTGGGGGAATGTCTGAGTAGTTAAGCAGACCATCTGGGTTTTACAGTGCATAAGCTCAAATCCAATTTGTGGCTTTCTTGAGAAAAATGCCATATTTTATGATAATAGTACATAAGTTTGGAATTTTAATAACTCATCTGTAGCAATTATGGAATAGATTTAAGTTATAATTTTTCTTTTGTAATTTAATAATTTAAAGTTAGTCTTTTTCCAACAGAAGGTGAGGCTGATCCTATAGAGCAGAGTTTCAGGACAGGCATTTTGAGCATTGCTTCTGCTTTCCAAAGGTGTGTGGAGATGGGGCAGTTACTTTTCTGAATTATTCCACTAAATGACATCATCTTCAAGATAACTTTATAGTTATGTACATAACTGTTAACCTTAGAGCTACAGAACCTTTAAAGGCCCTTGAACACATTTTATAGGAACACTATACATGTAGAAAGTAAATACTGCTCTGTTAAAATGTATTTTTCAGTGGGTTGTTTTACATTACTTCACAATGTAACCTTGTCAGAAATTTGGGGTAATTGGCACAATTGTAAATAATAAAAAATTGAGAAATTATTGCCTTGGCTCTTAAGAGTAACATGGACTTTCCAACATTTATCTGGCAAACTGTGCTTAACAGTAAGTGATTCATGCTCACAAGTAACCACTTCCGTGGCTTAAATATAATATGATATTCAAATTTGGGAGAATGGAATATATGTACAGTTCTAAGACTGAGGGTTTGGTAGGGGAAGATATTAATTGCATAGAAAAGAAATGCTTGTATTGGGAATTTACTCGTTTTTAAAAATTTACTTTTAGCCTTTACTTAAGCCAAGACCCAGGTTTGTCTAGCAGAGTGGTTAACTGCTAAAAGAACAGTTAACAGACCAATTTAACCAAATAGTTTAGAATTTCAAGTAAGCCATTAGTAGCTAGAAACGTTAACTGAACTAATCTGAAAACCTGCCGTTTTCAGTGTATTGAGATGGGGCCAAAAATTCAAGAAAGAATAATAATGACTTAAGGACATGTGGCGCACTCCTCGATAATAAATCCGATCAGGTAGAATATCTTTCAGTATGTCTTTCTCAGGAGAGTCGAGTATTTCTCGAAGAATTGTTTCTTCTGCAACTGGTGGAAGATAAAGGTTGCTTGACACCCTAACACCCCATTTTTAATGAAAACGTGTCCTCCTTAATGAGGAAGAGCAACACCCTTCGAAATTAAGAGCAAGTACATGTACTTCCAGTGACAGCCTGGGGCACATAAAGCCTGAACTTCAATCCACCAGGGTTGCTTTGTCTTTATTTATAGCTAGCTTATGGCAGTAACTTGTTTCCTACCTTAGCGGTTAGCTTCATTTCATTAGTGTTGGAAGTGGGGTGGGAATACAGAAGGGAAGACAAATCAGTGTTCTGGGACTTGGCGACTCAGGGTGTTAGAAAACCTGTGGTTAGCTAGGCCAATAAGATGTCATTAGAGTGAAATTTTTATTGCAGTCTAGTTCACCACATTCTAATGATAAAGGAAACTTAGCAATGAGGATATAAGCAACAGAAAGGAAAGCAGAATCAGTCAGAAATCCGGTAGGGGATTGTTGACAACGCAGAGACAGTCCCTAGCACTAATTAGCATGAATTGCTCAACTCTTTGTGAGACTTTTGGAAGATTTCTGTTCAATACAAATAGACCCCTGTAAGGGAAGCTGTGTATAAACTACTTACAATTCTCCTGAAGATGCTTGGGAAAATTCTAATATCTAAGGTGACATATAATATTTTTAGGTAGACCATAAAAAATATTAGCTCAATGAAAGAAATTTCTTCGGATAATACATGAAGAAATACAATCTTAATAAGTGTATGATTTCCTTTCCGCAGGATTCTCTATGTTTGATTTGTGGAGGGAAAACAAAATCAACTAGTTCTGCATTTCCAGATTTAAGTTTAAAGATGTGAAGTTCTTCAATGTACCTTTGAATTCTAACTTCAAAGATTCCCATACATTAGCATACTTTTTTATGACAATAATGATAAATGTGAGCACATTCTGAATGTTAATTTTCCATCAAGGAAGTTAATTTACTATGCACCTATTTATTAGAGCTATTTATTTTAGTATGTGATATTTGGTGCATTTGAAGCCATGACAACTGCAGTTCTGTAAATGCGCTCTGTAATCCAAGCAAATGAGCCTGGACTTCTTCCCCTAGTTTTGTGATCATTGAGAGTTTCTTATGTGTTACATGACTATTTATATTTAGGCTATTCTGATCAATTTAATAATAAAATGAGATTATAAAATACGGATAGAATCTCTCATTGCATTTCACATTTATTTTAAAATGACCCTGCCATTTTACCTAAATGCCTGAATGTTTGTAAAATATTTTGCTTAAGTGGATGAACTGTGGTCTACTTCTTTTAAAATCTTTAATTAATAGGAATCATTGAACAATGCAATTAATAGTCCTAATTTGGGGACTTAAATATTTAACCATGGGCAAGATGGAAGAGAGCAAAGAAAACTGATTGATCAGTGTATCATGGCCCCATTCTTGGTGACATACAAATAAATTCTAGAATTTGAAATGGAGTTTTGCAAAGCTGACTGTATACTCAAGCCTTTCATATTTTCCCTTGACAATATGATTTTGTCATACTAGCCATATCTCAGTTCTTCAGCCAACTGCATGGGTGTGACAACATGAGTAACAGCTAGACTAATGGATCCTATAAATCAGTCATTATTTACTATTTATAGAGTGTCTACTCTATGCCAGTGTAAAACTCCAAACAGAACAACCACAGACTTTTCCCTCATAGACTCTAGTTTTTTGATGGGCAAAATGTCTTAAAATCCTAAATATTTCTATAACATTTATATAACATTTGAATTAGCAATTCCATTTTAGGCATTTATAATAAGAAAGAATTGGACAGGTTCACAGATATGAATATTCATAGATTTTCATCCTTGTTTATAAATACCAAAAAAGTGAAGTAACCCAAACATCCAGCAAAAGAAGACTGGTAAATAAACCATCAGTATGTTAAATCTATACAGTGGAATGCTTTGTGATGGGTCAAAATGACAATGTACTTTTTTGTGCATTTACAAATAAAGATATTTATGATATTAACTGCAAAAAATAAGCTAAAAAATTCATGTACATTTATGTGCACATAAATATAGAGAAGGTATGATATATATTACACATGTTAATTATGACAAATGGAGTTAGTATAAAATAGTAATAAGTAGTTTAGTTCTTGAAGGCCTACTGCCTATATTCAAATCCTGCCTTCACCCCTTTCTCGCTGGGATAATTTGAGCTATATACTACCTAACCTTTGCTTAGTGTCTTCATTTATAAAATGAGTGTGATCATAGTAAAATCCAGAGTCTTGTTGTGAGGATTAAAGGTAATAAGACATAGACAGGGCTTAGAATAGTACCTAGCTCCTAGGAAGCATTTAAGGGTTTACAGTTATGACCAAAATATTAAGGTGGTGAATTAGGGATAATTCTTATTTTCTTCCTTTTTCTTATGTACATTTTCTAAAATTTCTATGTGGTCCATAGTTTTTGATTCAGCTGATTTGGCTGAAGCTGGCCAAGTCATGATAGGAAAACATGTTACTTAAAATCTTGCAAAACAGAGAAGTAGTAGATATGATGCTTGTTCATTTTTCTGATTTTGTTTTCATTTAGAAAGCAAATGTTCCTATTTGTTATCCATGTTCAGAGCCAGTAAAACTTGGTATTATTTTGTCTTCATTTAATAAATATTATGTATTTATCATGTATTATAATGTTATATAAATATATATTTTCAATAATGTTTGTAGAGAGCTTACTGCTCTTTTAGTGACTATAAATCACTCAAAGCTCTAACTTTATATTTTGGAAACAGATATTTGGTCTCACCATTTGCCACCCACATCATCAACATTGGCTTGCCCTTACAATCCATGACCTCCTCTTCCATGGGGCTTCTGAAAGAATATGGTGAGTCTCATTGCATAAGTGTTAATAGCAACACGGTGATTTTCATTATTTTTGCATTAATTTAAAATGCAGTGTCAAACAGCTAGTATTTCCTTTCAGTATTGTGTCAAAAGATAAAGAGATTTCAGAAACAACTACTAATAACTAATTTTCAGCTCTTTCATTTGAACTTGAGAGGTTGGATGTTTTTAATGTGTGTGACTATTAAAGGTTTTAGGAAATTATAAGGATAAAATCTTATAATTTTAAAAGTCTTTCTATATTTGATTTATTGTTGTTTAAAACATTCATAATTCTTCAAAAAAAAATATAGATAATTCTTTAAAGTCCCTTAAGTGTGATTGAGAAACTCTTTGGAATTTGGTGAGTTACTCGTAGGCCTAGGGGCTATTGATTCAAAGAAACTGTTTTGTAGTTTTCCTCTTTTTAACTTGCTACTCATGTTCTTGAGCTTCAGGCTGTCATTAAGAGAAAACTCTTCTTGTAGAGTGGGACTTTGATTTGGAAAAAAAAAATTTTAAATTTGCAGAATAAACTCCTTGAGTTCTTAAGGCACTCGCATAAAATTCCCTTTATCCAACTACAATTTTACCGGTGTTTCTCTGGGCTATTATAAAAGGAATTCAAGCATCAGATGGAGGCTCAAATAACACATTTTCATTAATCCAAGCAATATTCACCAAAACTTTTAATATTGTGAATATAATGTCAGAATCTTGAACACAGGAAAAATTTTAAAATTTTTGAATATTGAATTGATTCATGGTTTAAATTCTTTTAAGGCTTGATCAGATAGTTTGAGGCCCCAGGTAGTATAAACAATGGTGAGTCTCAATTGAGTCTAGAATCAAATATATATATGAAAAAGTAAATGCTCCCAAAAATTCTTCATAAAGCATAGGATGCAATGGGTGAAATAGTTTTAATAGATAATGATCTTGAATCTGATAACCCCAAGAGCTGAGGTTTGCAGCCCTTAATGACCTCATAAGTAAAAGTTCTGTGACATTTAGAGTTTATTCAGAATTATACTAAGCATTGATAAAAAGTCTCTCTTTTCAAATATCATCGAACTCAGATAAATCACGTTTATTTAGAAGCACCCTCACAGAGCTGCCTCTTATTAGCTCATTGAAGGGTCCAGTAAATTTCATGACTTTACTCTGAATGTAGAAATTTAAGTCTTTTTCCATATACATGGAGCTTACCATACAGGGGCTTGACCAGTGTTTGTTTAATGCTAAAGAAAAGACAGAAAATCTTTCTAAAACATTTGTTGAGAGCATCTCAGTTACTAGCTGTAGATTATTGTGAAATTGTGTGTGGAAGGCCAGCAGAATGGGGCAGTCACCTAAAGGATGTGTTCTGGGATTTGCTAAAGGTTCTGTCCATGCAAAAATGTTCTCTTGAAATATCTGAAATATTTACTAATGGAGCCATAGCTTTATAGAAGCTAAAAACTCCTTGTACTTACTACAGTGACAAAGCACATATTAGACATTAACAAGCATTTGTTGAATGAATGAATGAATGGATGAGGACAAATTAAAAGAAGTCACCCAAATGGAATATATTTCTATGTATCTGTGTATCTGTTTGTACGTAGTAAAAAAAAAAAAAAAAGATAACTGCTAAAAGAAAACTGATTTTGGGTAAGTAAAATACAAAAATAACATTGAATATAAACAGGCAAAAGAATGCTAATGGACAATTTTTTTTTTTATAATTCTAGTTTACACAGATTATGCATAGATTGCAGAGATACCATAAAAATAAGTAAAATGTTCTACATTTAGCTTATATGCTTTAAAACCAAATTGTTGGGCAGATTATTAGTTTTATGATATAAGTCTTTCAATACTCAAATAACTTCATGGGGAGTTGGAAGGTTAAACATGCTGAAAGTTAAAAATTTTAATAAAAATATTATTTCCAAATGCTATAGGGTAACTGTTTCTTTTTTACTTAAAGTGGAATGTACTTTTAATCAAGTAAGAATGGGAATTTCATCATTGCTTTGTTGTATATGAAGTATTGCTTTATTTTGCTTTGTTTTCAGCCAAACCACTCTTTTATAATAGCAACATTTTTAAAAATGAGAACAGAAATATTTGAAGCCTTGTGGCCAGCAACTTACTTTATGTAAATTGAAAAACATAGAAAAATATGGAAAATGTTGATTTTCTTTTTGAATAAGCTAGGTGTGGTCTTGGCTTTGTGTCTTGGGTGAAAAATAATGAATACTTCATGTATACTTTTTATAATTCATATTAATATTTTAGTTCATTTTACAGCTTATGTCTACAAATTTACCTCACAAAGCTTTTTCTCCACACCATTGTTAACACTATTTAGTAAGCTACAACTTCACTGAATGTCTGAAACAGTCACTGAGGTCTATTTAATAAGAGAATATAGCTTAAATTGTGAGAGAATGCAGCTCTTGTGGTTTTCTCAGGGGTGTTTGGTAATTTACTGGACTCTTAAATTAAAATTGCCCAATTCTTTCTTTAGAATAAATAAATAATTTTTATTAAAGGAAAAAGGAAAGGAAATTAGAACATGGGAGTTAAGACAAAGTCATGATTTCTATTCATTTGACCTATTTATATTATTATATATGATATATAATAATTATGTTACATATAAATATACTACTTGCAGCCTTGACTTTTAAAGTGGTGTAATAGTCCCCCTTTATCTGCAGGTTAAGATGTTCCAAGACCCCCAGTGGATGCTTAAAACTGCAGACTGTACCAAATCTTATATATATTATGTGTTTTCGTATACATATGTACCTATGGTGAAGTTTCATTTATGCACTGGGCACAACAAGAGATTAATAACTAATGATAACAGAACAATTATAACCCTATACTGTAATACAAATTACGTGACTGTGGTCTCTCTGTCTCAGAATATCTTATTGTACTCTATTCATCTTTCTCTTCTGATGATGTGAGAGAGAAAATGCCTTCTAATGCAAGGAAGTGAGGTAAACGATGTAGGCATCATGTTATAGCGTTAGGCTTCTGGAAGGAGGATTATCTGCTTCCAGATCTTGGTTAACTTATAGAAAACTGAAACCACAGAAGGTGAAAGTGCATATAAGGGATTTCCTACATAAGCACAGTAGTGCAGACACTGAAGTTACTCTAGTCACCCTAATGAGGTTAGAATTCTGGCTCTGCCAGTTTTTACCTGGAAAACCTCGTCCAAGTTACCTAATCACTCCAGGACTCAGTTTCCTTATTGATTAAATGGAGAAATAATCACAGTACCAACCTCAAAGGTTTTAGATTTTACTTGTAAAGTGTGTAACATACATCCTGGTGCTTAATAAAATTGAGCTTTCACTATTAGCTACAATTCCTTAGATGTAAATAATAAAACATTATAGACTTGAATGTGTTGTTCGGTAACCTTGCTTTGACCCTATCCTAAAGGATGTATTACTGGAAGCACAAGACACACCTCTTTACCACACTAACTTACACTATCATGGCACAGAACTCAGGAAGTGAGGTTCATTGTGGCATTTCTTGGATTCAACTATTTTTGTCATTGTCATTGTTGGAATCCTGTTCTAGACCTTGTATCTGCCTGTTTACTCTGCTATTTCAATAAATTTGATAAGTCACACTGAAACTGCTATTCCTCAGGTACCCCTTTCACCGGTAGTTTCAAAGCAGTTTCTCCATTTTTATGATGGGAATAGGCCCATGGTAGGAACTCTTTAATAGGATTTTTCAGTATAAAGTTCTGGGAAAAACAGAAATGTGTCCAAAAAGCCCACCTTGCTCTACATGAGATCCAACTTGGTTTTGTGGCTTGGTGTGAATTCCTTCAGTTCTCTGGGTTTTAATTTCATCATATGTAATCTTTGAGGAAAAAATGGAATTGCCTTCAATGAGAGGAATGAAAAGCTAGAAAATTGCCTTTTCCTCTATGGCTTCTTCTCAGATACTATAATCTGTCTCCAAAATCATTGGCCCAAGGAACTCTCTTTCTAACTTTGTATGCCTTTTTTGGTGATCTTATCCCTCACCCTTTTTGCTCTTGAAACTTGTTTACTCTTCTCCCTGAACTCATAGCCAGTAACCAGCAAAACTCCTAAATCTTTACTCTCTGCTAAGTGTTCACTTCACCTCTTGGTCTTACAGAAATCTGTGATCAGTCTGTAGCCCTGAGGACATTTTCTTCCTCTGCTGCTCTCTCAAGTGGTGATGAGCTCCTCTCCCATGCCTCACCCATATGGGCCTGGAGATGGGGAAGTGACCTCCTTATTCCTCACACTGTTTCCAGACCGTTCTCCCTTTCTCTTCTCTAACATACCCAGCTTTGAATCCTATGTCATCAAAGGATAACATCCATTATCTCTTCCTCTTATAGTAGTCTATTGATTTGTATCCATTCTCTCATTTCTTAAAGAATTTAGCCCCTGGATACTTGTGACTTTCTCTAGTGCTAGTTTTATAAGAACTGTGATTTTGGTGTCCAAGTAAATAAGCTCTCTGATTCGTTAACGTCTCCATTCCTTGAGCTCCTTTCATCCAATGATTTTGCCTTCCATCATACTATATATATTCTCCAGTAGTTATACCTTTGAAACATTTCCAAAACCTGACTTTGAAGATCACTACCATCCAACCAGATCATCTTTTAAACTCCAACAATATTTTTAGCTCCCACTAAGAGTCTCAGGGCCCTCAGAGCTCATAGAGGCCTAGGTGAAAATTTTTGAATTTCTTCCCCAGATATACTCATTCCCTTGGTAATTTCATCCAGTATTTGGCTTTAAGTATCATTTATAGGGTGGATGACTCCAAACATATCTCCAGCCTGGTTGTTCTCCTGACCTCCAGCTCACGTTCAATGCTTAATAAGCATTTCTATTTGATTTTTTAAATAGGCACCTCAAATCTAATGTGTCCAGTGCAGGAACTTTGTAGGTGTTGTTCTCTTTGTCTAGAAAGCTCCTTCCCTTTGATGTCACAAGCATCACTCCTTGACCACTTTTGAGTTTTTGTCCAAATGCCTTCTTTTTTTTTTTTTTTTTTTTTTCATTTTTTTTTTAAATTTATTTCCAGCATAACAGTATTCATTATTTTTGCACCACACCCCGTGCTCCATGCAATCCATGCCCTCTATAATACCCACCACCTGGTACCCCAACCTCCCACCCCCCGTCCCTTCAAAACCCTCAGATTGTTTTTCAGAGTCCATAGTCTCTCATGGTTCACCTCCCCTTCCAATTTCCCCCAACTCCCTTCTCCACTCTAAGTCCCCATGTCCTCCATGCTATTTGTTATGCTCCACAAATAAGTGAAACCATATGATAATTGACTCTCTCTGCTTGACTTATTTCACTCAGCATAATCTCTTCCAGTCCCGTCCATGTTGCTACAAAAGTTGGGTATTCATCCTTTCTGATGGAGGCATAATACTCTATCCCCAGGGGTACAGGTCTGTGAATCACCAGGTTTACACACTTCACAGCACTCACCAAAGCACATAAACTCCCCAATGTCCATAATCCCACCCCCTTCTCCCAAACCCCCTCCCCCCAGCAACCCTCAGTTTGTTTTGTGAGATTAAAAGTCACTTATGTTTTGTCTCCCTCCCAATCCCATCTTGTTTCCTTTATTCTTCTTCTACCCACTTAAGCCCCCATGTTGCATCACCACTTCCTCATAATAATCCAATCAAGAAATGGGCAGAGGACATGAACAGACATTTCTGCAAAGAAGACATCCAGATGGCCAACAGACACATGAAAAAGTGCTCCATATCACTCGGCATCAGGGAAATACAAATCAAAACCACAATGAGATATCACCTCACACCAGTCAGAATGGCTAAAATCAACAAGTCAGGAAATGACAGATGCTGGCAAGGATGTGGAGAAAGGGGAACCCTCCTCCACTGTTGGTGGGAATGCAAGCTGGTGCAGCCACTCTGGAAAACAGCATGGAGGTTCCTCAAAATGTTGAAAATAGAACTGCCCTATGACCCAGCAATTGCACTATTGGGTATTTACCCTAAGGATACAAACGTAGTGATCCAAAGGGGCACATGCACCCGAATGTTTATAGCAGCAATGTCCACAATAGCCAAACTATGGAAAGAACCTAGATGTCCATCAACAGATGAATGGATCAAGAAGATGTGGTATATATACACAATAGAATACTATGCAGCCATCAAAAGAAATGAAATCTTGCCATTTGCGACAACATGGATGGAACTAGAGCGTATCATGCTTAGCGAAATAAGTCAAGCAGAGAAAGACAACTATCATATGATGTCCAAATGCCTTCTTATCAGTGAGACCATTCTCTGCCAACTTATAGCAAGAGCCACACCTGCCAGCCCGGTTTACCTCTCCTGCCTTACTTTGATCTCTAACACTGGAGGTCTCCTGACATGTTGCTTCTTTTACTTACCTGATTTTGTCTGTCTACTCCTGCTAGAACGTCAGCTCCATGAAGGCAGATAGTTTTGACTAATTATTCACTACTAAATCTTCTGAATCCAGAATCATTCTTGGCATGTAGGAAGTGATCTGTGTGTGTTTGTGTTTCTGAGAACATGGTGAACAACTATGCAGAGAAAGACTTCTGGGTACAGAACACTTAAAAATGCTAGTTAAATATTAAAAGATGAGGTTAAAAACCTGGCTGAATGGCAGAAAAGCATAAAAATACTAAAACCAGGAAATATAAGAAAGTCTGATTCCATAATTATTTAATAGTATTTAGAGTAGTTTGTTTTTAGGAATCATATCTATTCTTGGTAGCTTAGAACTTTCTTAGTTAAAACAGACAACAAAACATTGGTAACACTTATCTCCCTTTTCCTATCAATTATATATATATATATATATACACACACACACACACACACAAAAACACATATGTATTTATTAGTCCTCAGGAATCCAGAATTAGATTAATAGAATTCCTTTTTGTCATGATGCATTATCATCACTTGTTTATGGATTGCCCTCTTTTATTTTTTTATAATATTGATAGCAATTAACATCTACTTAGGTGCCTTTCCCAAATCCTTTCCCTTTGCTTCCACCATAGATTGCTAGATTTGGAGGAGTTTTATTAAATTTTTGATACTAATTCTTTATTAGTTATACTGTGGCTAGTCTTTTAACTTTCTTTAAGGTGACTTTGATAAATAATATTGATTTAAATATAGTAAAATTTAACACAAATGTTACCTTCTTTGGGACAAAAAAGTGACTTTGAAGTACTTGCAGGTTTGTTCTTTTTCTATTTTGAATTTCTTACTATCATTATCCATTATTTCAATTTTGTCTTTTTTTTTCACTTTAATCTCACAAACCATGCCGTAATTGTTACTACTTTATAAAGATGATGTTTGTTTAGATTTACCTACTCCAGGTAGATAAAGAATTGAAAGAAATTTAAAATTTTTCAGAATGAAATACAGATGATATATCATTTTATATAGGCCTTTTTTTTCTTAATATATAATGTATTATTTGCCCCACGGGTACAGTTCTGTGAATCATCAGGCTTAACACATCTCACAGCACTCATCATAGCATATACCCTCCCCAAAGTCCATAACCCAGCCACCCTTCCCCTACCCCCACTGTCCCTCAAAACCTTCAATTTATTTCATGAGATTGAGTCTCTTATTGTTTGTCTTCCTCCCAATCCCATCTTGTTTCATTTTTTCCCTGCCTACTCCTCCTGACCCCCAACCATGCAAATTCCTCATATCAGAGAGATCATATGATAATTGTCTTCCTCCGGTTGACTTATTTTGCTTAGCCTAATACACTCTAGTTCTATCCACGTTGTTGCAAATGGCAGGATTTTGAGCTTTTTAGCTCAATATAGTTGAGCTAAACAACTATAGCTGCATAGTATTCCGATTATATATATATATATATATATATATATATATATATATATATATATCACCCCTTCTTTAGCCATTCATCTGTTGATGGACATCTAGGTTCTTTCCACAGTTTGGCAATTATGGACATTGCTGTTATAAACATTGGGTTGCATGTGCCCTTTGAATCACTAAATTTGTATATTTAGAGTAAATACCCAGTACTGTGATTTTTGGGTCATAGGGTAGCTCTGTTTTCAACTTTTTGAGGAACCTCCATACTGTTTTCAAGAGTAGCTGCATCAGCTTGCATTCCCACCAAAAGTGTAGGAGGGTTCCCCGTTCTCCACATCCTTGAAAACATCCGTTGGTTCCTAACTGATTAATTTTAGCCATTCTAACTGGTGTGAGGTGAGGTGGTATCTTGCTGAGGTTTTGATTTGTAGTTCCCTGATGCTGAGTGATGTTGAGCACTTTTTCATGTATCTGTTGGCCATTTGGACGTCTTCTTTGCAGAAATGTCTGTTCATGTCTTCTGCCCATTTCTTGATTGGAATATTTGTTCTTTTGGTGATGAGTTTGATAAATTCTTTATAGATTTTGGATACTAGCCTTTTATCTGATATATCATTTATGAATATCTTCTCCCATTCTGTCAGTTGTCTTTTGGTTTTGTTGACTGTTTCTTTTGTTGTGCAAAAGATTTTGATCTTGATGAAGTCCCAATAGTTCATTTTTGCCCTTGCTTCCCTTGCCTTTGGTGATGTTTCTGGGAAGAAAGTCCTGGGACTGAGGTTGAAGAGGTTGCTGCTTGTGTTCTCCTCAAGGATTTTGATGGATTCCTAAATCACATTGATATCTTTCATCCATTTTGAGTCTATTTTCATATGTGGTGTAAGGAAATGGTCCAGTTTCATTCTTCTGCATGTGCAATTTTCCCAACACCATTTGTTGAAGAGACTGTTTTCCATTGGACATTCTTTCCTGCTTTGTCGAAGATTAGTTGACCATTGACTTGAGGGTCTATTTCTGGACTCTCTATTCTGTTCCATTTATCTATGTGTCTGTTTTTGTGCTAGTACCATACTGTCTTGATGATAACAGCTTTGTAATGGAGCTTGGAATCTGGAATTGTGATGCCACCAACTTTGGTTTTCTTTTTCAACATTTCCTCTGGCTATTTGGGAACTTTTCTGGTTCCATATAAATTTTAGGACTCTATGTTCCATTTCTTTGAAAAAAAATGATGGTATTTTACTGGGATTGCATTATATTTGTAGATTGCTTTTGATAGCATAGACATTTTCACGATATTTGTTCTTCCAATCCATGAGCATGGAATGTTTTTCCATTTCTTTGTGTCTTCCTCAATTTCTTTCATGAGTACTTTATAGTTTTCTGAGTACAGATTCTTTGCCTCTTTGGTTAGGTTTATTCCTAGGTATCTTATGGTTTTGGGTGCCATGGTAAATGGGATTGACTCCTTACTTTCTCTTTTTTCTGTCTTACTGTTGGTGTATAGAAATGCAACTGATTTCTGTGCATTGATTTTATATCCTGACATTTTACTGAATTCCTGTGTGAGTTCTAGCAGATTTGGAGAGGAGTCTTCTGGGTTTTCCACATAAAGTATCATATCATCTGCAAAGAATGAGAGTTTGACTTCTTTGCTGATTCAGATGCCTTTTATTTCTTTTTGTTGTCTGATTGCTGAGGCTAGGACTTCCATTACTATGTTGAATAGCAGTGGTGAGAGTGGACATCCATGCCATGTTCCTGACCTTAGAGGAAAAGCTCTCAATTTTCCCCATTGAGAATGATATCCGATGTGGGTTTTTCATCAATGGCTTTGATGATATTGAGGTATGTACCCTCCATGTCTACACTGTGAAGAGTTTTGATCAAGAAAGGATGCTGTACTTTGTCAAATGCTTTTTCAGCATCTCTTGGAAGTATCATATGGTCCTTGTCCTTTCCTTTGTTAATGTATTGTATCACATTGATTGATTTGCAGATGTTGAACCACCCTTGCAGCCCAGGAATGAATCCTACTTGGTCATGGTGAATAATCCTTTTAATTTGTTGGATCCTATTGACTAGTATTTTGGTGAGAATTTTTGCATCTCTGTTCATAAAGCATATTGGTCTGCAATTCTTTTTGATGGTTTTTTTTTTTTCTGGTTTAGGGATCAAGTTAATGCTGGCCTCATAAAAGGAATGAAATGGAAATTTTCCTTCCATTTCCATGTTTTTTGGAACAATTTCAGGTGAATAGGTATTAATTCTTCTTTAAATGTTTGGTAGAATTCCCTTTGGAAACCATCTGGCCCTGGGCTCTGGTTTGTTGGGAGATTTTTGATAAATATCCTTACTAGTTTTGGGTCTGTTCAGGTTTTCTATTTCTCTCTAGTTCTGTTTTGGTAATTTACTTGTCTCTAAGGATGCATGCATTTCTTCAAGATTGTCAAATTTGCTGGTGTATAGTTGCTCATAATATGTTCTTACAATTGTATTTCTTTGTTGTTGGTTGTGATATCACCTCTTTCGTTCAGGATTATATTTATTTGGGTCCTTTCTCTTTCCTTTTTGTTAAGTCTGGCCAAGGGTTTATCAATCTTATTAATTCTTTCAAAGAACAAACTCCTAGTTTTGTTGATTTGTTCTACTGCTGGTGTATAGTTGCTCATAATATGTTCTTATAATTGTTTGTATTTCTTTGGTGTTTGTTGTGATCTCTCCTCTTTCATTCAGGATTATATTAATTTGGGTCCTTTCTCTTTCCTTTTTGTTAAGTCTGGCCAGGGGTTTATCAATCTTATTAATTCTTTCAAAGAACAAGCTTCTAGTTTCGTTGATTTGTTCTACTATTTCCTTGATGTATTCTTTAATCTTTATTATTTCTCTTCTGATAGCTATAGGCTTTCTTTGCTTTTCTTTCTCTGGCTCCTTTAGGTGTAGGTTTTGGTTCTGTACTTGAGAATTTTCTTGTTTCCTGAGAACGGCTTGTATACTTTCCTATATACTTTGCTATATACTTTCCTCTCAGGACCACCTTTGCTGTGACCCAAAGATTTTGAGCAGTTGTGTTTTAATTTTCATTTGTTCCTATGGTTTTTTTTTTCAATTCTTATTTAATTTCCTGGTTGACCCATTCATTCATTAGCCTCCATGTGTTTGAGTTCTTTCCAACTTTCCTCCTGTAATTGAGTTCTAGTTTCAGAGCATTGTGGTCTGAAAATATGCAGGGAATGATCCCAGTCTTTTGACTGGTTGAATCCTGGTTTGTGACCCAGGATGTGATCTGTTCTGGAGAATGTTCCATGTGCACTAGAGAAGAATGTGTATTCTGTTGTTTTGAGATGGAATGTTTTAAATATATCTGTGATGTCCATCTGGTCCAGTGTGTCATTTAAAGCCTTTGTTTCCTTGTTGATCTGTTGCTTAGATGATCTGTCCATTTCAGTAAGGGGGGGCAGCTAAAGTCCCCTACTATTATTATATTATTATTGATATGTTTCTTTGATTTTTTTATTAATTGATTTATATAATTGGCTTCTCCCATATTAGGGGCATAGATATTTATAATTGTTAGATTTTGTTGTTGGACTGACCCTTTAAGTATGATATAGTGTCCTTTCTCATCTCTTATTATAGTCTTGGCTTAAAATCTTATTTATCTGATGTAAGGAATGCCATCCCAGCTTTCTTTTGATATCTGTTAGCATGGTAAATTGTTTTTCACCCCCTCATTTAAAATCTGGAGGTGTCTTTGGGTCTAACATGTGTTTCTTGTAGACAGCAAATCCATGGGTCTTGTTTTTTTTATCTGTTCTGATATCCTGTGTCTTTTGATTGGGAAATTTAGCCCATTTACATTCAGGGTAACTATTGGAAGTTATGAATTTAATGCTATTGTATTGCCTGCAAGGTGACTGTTACTGTATATTGTCTCTGTTCCTTTCTGGTCTGTTACTTTTAGGCTCTCTCTTTGCATAGAGGACCCCTTTCAATATTTCCTGTAGGGCTGGTTTGGTGTTTGCAAATTCTTTTAGTTTTTGTTTGTCCTGGAAGGTTTTTTTTTTGTCTCTCCTTCTATATTCAATGACAGCCTAGCTGGATATAGTATTCTTGGTGACAGTTTTTCTCGTTTAGTACTCTGAATATATCATGCCAGTCCTTTCTGGCCTGCCAGGTCTCTGTGGATAGCTCTGCTACCCAACTAATATTCCTACCATTGTATATTACAGACCTCTTGTTGTGAGCTGCTTCTAGGATTTTCTCCTTGTCACTGAGACTTGTAAGTTTTACTATTAGGTGATGGGGTGTGGACTTTTTTTTTTTTTTAAATATTGAGGGGGGTTCTCTGTTCCTCCTGGATTTTGATGCTTGTTCCCTTTGCCAAATTAGGGAAATTCTCTCCTATAATTTGCTCCAATATACCTTCTTCCCCCCCTCTCTCTTTTTTCTTCTTCTGGGATCCCAATTATTCTAATACTGTTTTGTTCTGGTATTACTTATCTCTCGAATTCTCCCCTTGTGGTCCAGTAGTTGTTTGTCTCTCTTTTTCTCAGCTTCTTTATTCTCCATCATTTGGTCTTCTTTATCACTAATTCTCTCTTCTGCCTCATTTATCCTAGTAGTAAAAGTCTCCATTTTTTATTGCACCTCACTAGTAGCTTTTTTTATTTCAACGTGATTACATTTTAGTTCTTTTATTTCTCCAGAAAGGGATTTTATTTCTCCAGAAAGGGATTCTCTAATATCTTCCATGCTTTTTTGAGCCCAGCTAGCACCTTGATAATTGGCATTTTGAACTCTAGTTCTGACATCTTACTAATGTCCATATTGATTAGGTCCATAGCTTTTGGTACTGCTGCTTATTCTTTTTTATTGTGGTGAGTTTTTCTACCTTGTCATTTTATCCAGATAAGAATAAATGAATGAGAGAAGAAAATACTAAAAGGGTAAAATCCCCAGAAAAATATACACTAACCAAATCAGAAGAGACCCAAAACTGGGGGTAGTAGGAAGGGGAGGAAAAAAAAATGCACACACACACACACACACACATATACATATGTGTATGTGTATGTATATTATGTGTATGTGTATATATGTGAATGTATGTATATGGATATATATATATATATATATATATATATATATATATATATTAGACTGATGAATAGAACAGAGCCACACACTTGATTTTGGGAGTATTTTGGTCTGTTAGAAGAAACTACCTCCCAAAATTTTAAAGAAAGAAAAACTTATGTGTATATATATATATATATATATATATATATATATATACAAAAATAAGGGTAAACATGATGAAGGGATGGAATATGAATATAAAGATGAAAATTAAAAAAAGATTATAAAGAAGGAATTGATTTGATAAGTTGGTTGAAAAAAAAAAAAGAGGAAAGAATGTGATCAGGCTGGAGACTAGAGCAAAGCCATGTGCTATATTTAGGGTATAGTTTGATCTATTAGAAGAAATTGTATCCCAAAATTTTAAAGGAAAAAAAAACCAATATGTTTACAAAAAATAAGGATAAATACAGCGAAGGGATAAAATATGACTATAACAATGAAAATTTAAAAATATTTTTAAAAAGGTATTGATAAGATAAAATAGTTTAAAAATGTTAAAGTTGGAAGGAGGAAAAATTAAAAAAATAGAATAAGAAAAAACTAAAGTAAAAAATTAACTTTGAAAGACTAAGAGATCATGGGAAAAAGCCATGAATTCTATATGTTGCTTTCCCCTAGTTCTGGAATTCCACAGTTCTCATTGATTGGTGAACTTGGTTTTGGCTAAACGTTCTTGCTGATCTTCTCGGGGAGGGGCCTGTTGCAGTGAATCTCAAATATCTCTGTTGGAGGCGGAATTACGCCACTAAGTAATCTGCTCATGTTTGCTCTCGGTAGCTTTTATTCCCTGAACACTTTCCATAAAGCTTTGAAAGACAGGAATGAAAATGGTGGCCTCCCAATCTTTGGCCCCTCATAGGAGCCAAAAGCCCAGGGCCCCACTCCTCAATGCGCCCCCAGAGAAAAGCAGTCACTCCCGTCTCCCTGATCTCTGGCCACACTGTGTTCAACCAGCCATTGACCTAACATTTCTATCTCTGGTGCACAGCCCCATTTGGAGTCTCCTAACCCAGCAGATTCCTGTAGCACATGCCTATACTGCTCCTCCTGAAGGAGGAAGAAGGGGGGTCTCTCCAGATATGCCACTGTGAGGTCCCTGCTGGAAGAGCCATGACCCAACTATGCCTTGGATTGTGGTTTCAGGTAACCCTGAGCTGACAGCACACTCCTTGTCTCCATCTCTCTAGCTGGCTTCCCGCTAGAGCTCTGCCACATTCAGGCATCCCTGGTCTTTCTGTGACCCTGGGGGTCCTGAGACCACACTGTCCCTGCGAGGGCTCCACCCTCTGCTTAGCATCTGGAGTGACATTCCTCAGTGGAGCAGACTTCTAAAAGTTCCAATTTTGTGCTCCACTGCTCTCTCACTTGCTGGGAGCGCCCCTCCTGCTGTGGTCTATCTTCCAATGGCTTTGGATTCACTTCCCTGAACATCCTACCTTCTGGAAAGTGGTCAATTTTCTGTTTGTAGAATTGCTGCTATTCTTCTCTTCTGTCTCTTGTTGAATTTGTAGGTGTTCAAAATGGTTTGATAACTATCTAGCTGAACTCCTAGCACCTGATGATATTTTGGTCTCTGCGATCTTGCTTCTCCCCATACATCTTTTTAAAGTCAATAATATTTTATAATTTTCTGCATCTTTTTTAGATTTATTTCTATGCATTTGATGTGTTTGGTCCTATTTTAAATTTTATTTCAGCCCCTACTCCAATTTCTACAATATAGAAATACTATGATCTTTCTTACATGTTCCTTACATCTTGTGGACATTATAAATTAGTATAACTTCTAGTAGTTTATCTTGTTTATCTGTTAATCCTTTAGATTTTCTAAATACACAATCATGTTGTCTTTGAATGATGGCAGTCTTTTGTTCTTTTCTTCCTATTTTAGACCTTTTCTATTTGTTTTACCTTATTGCTTTTGTTAACCCCTCCTGCACAATGTAACACAGAAATGGTGAGCAGCTTTCTTTTCTCAGTTCCTATCTCAGAAGGAATTATTATATATATTAGCCTGAAGTATAATGTACAGTATTTGTTAAAACCTCTCTATATTATTTTTAAAAGTTCTGTAGCTTAGATAAGAGGTTTTACCATGAGTCAATGTTGAATTTTATCAGATGATTTTATTTTTATTTCTTAAGATGATTATATGATTCCTCACTTTTTTTCTCTTAGTGTAATTTGATTTTTTAGATGTTAATTTTTATTTTGATTTTAAGATGTTAAACAATTCTTCAACCTTGGAACATTTGATTTTTAGATGTTAAACAATTCTTCAACCTTGGAACAAACCTAACTTGAATTTAATTTGCTGATATTATGTTGTGCATTTTTAAATTTACATGGATTTTCCTTGTTTATAATGTTCTTGTCAGAATTTGGCAGTGAGGTAATGATATTATACAGTAAGTTGGAAATGATTCCCTCTTTGTTCATTTGTCTGGAAAAGTTTGTAAAATTGTGGCATTTTTTTTTTCTTAAATGTTGGAGGAATATTTGTATTGATGCTACCTGGTCTGAAGATTTCTTTATATGGAATTTTAAAATCACAGATTAAATGTCTTTAATAAAATTAAGACTGATGAAACTATTTTCCTCTTTTGTCAGATTTTGTAAGTTATGTTTACAGAAATATGTCTAAATTGTCAAAAGTATTGTCATAAAGTTGTCCATAACAACATTTATACTGATGTCTCCTTTTTAATTTTCTATATTAATTATTTAGGTTTTCTCTCTCTACTACCTTCCCTTCCTTTTTCTCTTGGGTCATTTGTGCTGAAAGTCTGTCAATGTTATTTATTATTATTATTTTTTTTTTTTTAAGAAACAACTCTTAGCTTTTCTATTTCCTGAATTTCTATTCATCATTGTATTTTCCCGCTCTTCATGTTGGTCAGCTCTGAGTGAACATTTTCTTTGAGATCCTAATATTTATTATTTGGTTTTCCTTCAGCATTTACTCATTACTGTGAACATTATTTAGAAGATTTTATTTATTTATTTGTCAGAGAGAGAGAGCAAGAGAGCAAGGACATAAGCAAGGGGAGTGGCAGAGGGAGAAGGAGAAGCAAAGAGCCCAAAGTAGGACTCCATCTAAGGACTCTGTGATCATGAAGTGAACTGAATGTAGACACTTAACTGACTGAGCCACCCTTGTGTCCCACAATGAACATTTTCTAAATATTGTATTATTATTCTCAGTTACTGTGACAGAATCTTCTCTCAATACAAGCAATGAGTTTTAGGAGAACAGCACTTCCCTTTTAAAAAGAGCCAAGAGAAATGTAGACATTTGTGAACTCAAAATATGTTTTATAAATAGCTTTTGTTCCCCTGTAAAGATAGCTTAAAATAAACAAAACCCTTGCCATTAGACTCTCATTGTGTTGCAATCACTGACTAAATGTTAGTTTTCATTTTTTTTCTATTATAAAAATACATAGGACTGTATTAAAGAACAATTTGGAAAAAAAAAAAAAAAAGAAGAAAAATCTTGTCTGTTAATGCCACTACCCTCTCACAGACATGCTTAACATGTCTTCCAATTTATTTTCTTCCAATTTTGTTCCTTTGCATCTTTTTAAAACTTAATGGCAATACTTAAATTTTTTTTCTAGCTAAGTCTAATATAATAGTTTTCTTTCATTAATTGGACATAAGCATCAATTTCATTTTCTCTCAACAATTAGAAGGGAATTCTCACCCATGTACCAGTGCATTAAACACTCCAGAGCTTCTTCACCTGCCTCCTTCATCAGAGGTTATTCAGGTACTAGTTTGCTTGGGTTACTGTAACAAAATACCATAGATTGTGTGGCTAAAACAGCAGAAATATTTTCTCACAGTTCTGGAGGCTGAAAGCCTGAGGTCAGGTGTCTGCATGTTCAGGTTCTGATGGCTTGCAGACAGCCGCCTTCTGTCTGTTTTGTCATATGGACTTTTCTGAGAGCACACAGAAAGAGATCTCTCTGGTTGAACTTAATGGGGGCACTATTCTCATCATGAGGGCCTCACCCTTGTGACCTCATCTAAACCTAATTGCCAAAGGCACCATCTCCAAATACTGTCACCTTGGGGGTATTTCAATATATGAATATGGGGGGAACACAATTCAGACCACAGCACTCAGTTTATCAAAGAAGGAAAAGCCATGTTCTTTGTTCCCGCCTTCTCACACTATGTGAAGCCAGCTGAAGTTAGGAAGGAAGAGGGGTAGGAAGGTATTTTCAACTCATTGTAGAAGTGGAAAATAGATGTTTAAAAATAATAAATCCTTTTTTTAAATATCGCAAATAAAATTTTTTTGTTCACCATTAAATGTCTGAATTTTAATCAGATTCTTGGACTGGTGGCTCATATCTATCAGCTCATTCAACTTTAGCACTGTTATCATCCCCAGTAGTTTTTCCAGAACTACTGCCTTCACTGTAAGGCTCCATGAGCTTTCCCAATTCAAACTTGGGCTTCTTGAGCATTTTTACTTTTCTGACATCCTGGAGTGGAAAAGTAGACTGAACAGTCTTCTCTGTGTCTTTTCTGATGCTGTCTAGAATCAACTTATTGACCATTTCTTTCAAGTCATTTGTCTACTCCTCTAAGGTCATGGATTTTCATCATCTTTTTTCTGAATTTGGAGGTCCTGTTGGTGCTGAGTGTAAGAGGTCTAATGAATCTCATTGTTAGTTAGTTAGTTTGTTTTTGGTAAAACCAACATGAGATAGATGAAACAAAATTAATTGTCTTGACATCAACATGAACTTCAGTCATGGTCTGCCATTTTCTGACCATGGAGCACATTTTGTTGTGGGTAAGATCCTTGCCATGGAAATCAATCAGGTAGTTTTTGCCCTGAACATCTTCAATAATTAGCTTGAATTTTCGAAATGCAGCTTCATCATTCCACAGATCAAGGGTCACTTCAAAAACATGACCCTTGAGGCCATCAGATGGGATTTGTGTTCCTTGAGTTCTTGTGAGTAGTGTTTTTCCAATATTTCTTATATTGACCATAGCTGGTGTTTTTCTATCATACAATCTTTCTTAGAAAATGGATCAATGACTTTCTTCTTCCATTTTTGCTGTCTTTCATAAGGTGCTTGTTCTTGCCCTAAGTTAATAAGTTCTAAATGTTCTAAATAGATTGTGTTTGTTTTTTTTTCATGAATCCACTATATTATAATAGGTATAGAGGTATAGAAGTATAGAGGTATAGAGGTATAGAGGGAGGGAGATGATGCTTGCCTTGTGTATATTTAGACTGTTGTTTCTTGCCTTTTTGATTCTGTGGTCACCTATCTCCCCCAGTTCTACTGTGATCATTAAGTACCTTCTCATACACATTTTCATTTATTGATGTAATGTCAGTTATTATTTTGTACCAAGGTGATTCCAAGAATTATTTGAAAAAGCTGAAACTTAAGATATTTAAAACATTTTTATTTTATTTTTTGCATCAGTGGCTTCTAAAAACATTAACTGAAGGATAGGTGCTTATAATAAAATACTAGAATAAATTTGTTCTTAATATAATAATATATTTTGTATCATTCCTTATTGGTAATAAGTTTCTTTTTACAAGTTGTGTCCTTGATTCTCATGGGATATTCAGGCATAGTTGATCTAACCTTTCCCATTGTTTAGATGAAGAAACTAAATATTAAAAAGTTTGCAAGGAGCTCAAATCTCACAAGTATCAGGTTTCTTATTTCTAGTTCTTATACTATTTTACTGTATTGCTTTATATATGTTCATATTGTCTTATATGTATCTATGACTATTTTGTATCTATTATATCTATGACATACAAAATTAGGATGATTTCTTCATTATCTTTTTTTTTTTTTTTTAAGTAAACACCACATCCAACATGGGGCTTGAACTCATGACCCCAAGATCAAGAGTTTCATGTTTCACTGAGTGAGCCAGCCAGGTTCCCCTAACATTTGATATTTTAAGACTATATTTCCTGATAAAACAGAGTGATTCAATATAGGGTGGGCTTATGCGTATTTTGTAGTACATAAAATGTTATGAACTAAAGGGTAGTGTCAATTTGTGTAATTTTTGAGTTTTTGTGATTTTGAGTTTGTGTGATTTTGAGTTTTTCCCATATAATCTAAATATGGTGTTTCTCACTATTGTATGTATTTTTAGAAGTACATTTTCCGGGGCGCCTGGGTGGCTCAGTGGGTTAAAGCCTTTACCTTCAGCTCAGGTCATGGTCCCAGGGTCTTGGGATTGAGCCCCACATCTGGCTCTCTGCTCAGCCCGGGGAGCCTGCTTCCCTTCTTCTCTCTGCCTGCCTCTCTGCCTACTTGTGATCTCTGTCAAATAAATAAATAAAATCTTAAAAAAAAAAAGAAGTACATTTTCCACCAGTCTTACAAGTTTATCAATAATGTTACTACATCATGTACAGTTTTAGAGAGTTAGCCTTTATGTTGAATTATAAATTATAAATTATAAATTAGCTTGTATTGCTGTTTCAGTATGTAACAACATATTAGGAAAGATAGCTTTCTTACATTATTTCCCACTGTTCACCTTAATAGACATTTCATAAAAATAGAAGTGTTTTACTGCCTCAAAATGTACCTTGCCTCATCTTCTTTAGGAAAATCTAAAAAGTATTTTTAATGTGCCCAATTCTAAATAATAAAAAATTTTCATGCTGGGAGAAATACATACTATGATATTAAAAATGTTCAGCAAATCTCTAAGAGATGCTTGAGGAATGTGAAAAAGCTCTTTTCATTCCATTACAAGAATACTTGTGTCTTGAATCCAGGTATCTCTCTCTGTTTATTGTGTGCTCTATCCGGAAAAGGAAAACCAACAGGGTTTAGTTAATTTCAGTTAAGCTAATTTCTGAAATTTCAAGAGATTAAATATATTGTCTATAAATATTGATGGTGGCAGGAAGATACATTACATAGCGGATTACAGATATTTTTTATTCAAAATAATCTTGAAATATAACATTTTAATGATCACAAGTAGGTAATTCATTTGTATATCTTGAAGCAAGATTGAAAGGGCATCTTTAGACCAATGATGTACAATAGAAATAAAATGTGAGACATACTTGTAATTTGAATTTTCTGGTAGCCACATTCAGTAAGAGAGACAGATGAAATAAATTTTAAACACATTTACTTTAACCTGATATATATAAAATTTATCATTTATATGTAATCAATTTGAAAGATTATTAGTATATTTTATATTCCTTTTATTTTCTTATCATCTTTGAAATCTGGTGTATGATTTAAAATACAGCACAGATCAGTTCATACTGGCCGCATTTCAAATGCACATAGCCACGCATTACTGCAGTAAGAACACAGCCTTGGATTTTGGGTTCTAGTGGACATCAATCTCTCATGCTTGGCACATAGTAAATGGACAATAAATGCTTGAAGAAAAAGAAGAAAAAAGGTAGCAAATTTAGGTCACACAAGTTAGTAGTCTAATCAGACTATATATATCTACTTACTAGATGGATCTGAATTGTCATACATTAGATGACATAATCTATCCACTTCTTTTAGATCTTATAAACTGCCCTGCCAAACATTACATTTTTTCAGTTAAAGTGAGTAGAAAGAGCGAAACTAGAATCAGAGTAGGAGGTTCTTGGCATCAAGATTATAGCTGAGGACAATTATGTTAAATTGCTTAGCATGCTGTGGAATTAATTGCCCATGATCTTATCATTATAAATATTTAATATTTAATTTATAAAACATCCTTTAAACATGCAAGCCTACATTCATATGTGTGAACATTTTGGTAAATAAGCTTCAGTCTGATAGTTTAAAAAGTTAATGGCATAATCACTTCAGATCTTCTCATTTCCCTTCTGCTCAGACCTCACCCACGGCTCAGGAACTTGCAGTAACAAATAGAAGCATAATCTCTTCTTTCCTCCATCCACACATACACATACACATACACAATACAACACATATGCAGAGATGTGCAAAAAACATACATGTATGGTAAGGGGTTGGCTTCATGGGCATGTGACCCTGCTGTCACACAGAACACCATCCTCAGAACAGAGTCAGCTCTGGGGATTAATGCTCTGTGATTGCCCTCTTGAACTTCTTAAGAACTTAACCTTTAAACTTGTGGTTTTGTAAGTGAGTCTGATAGGATAATAGAATAAGCATGGGAAGCTTGAAATCTGAGTTCACAAGTGGTCCCACCTCCTGTTTTCCGACCTGTCCTTCACCTCTAGGATGGAGTCTTGACCAACCACTCCCTTGTTCCAGCCTAGTGACTGCAGATACCCTCTGTCCCATTTGCGTTTGTAGGTCAGGGAGCATCTGGTGAATGAGTGCAGTCTGCACACCTGAGGACATGCCCTCACCCAGCAAGTGTTCCCATACTCAAGAGAGCATAACAATATATTGCAAATAAAAACCACTATGATAGACTGAGAGAGACCAATGAATAAATGAAAATCTCGTATGATGTGGTAGATAATTATAAAGTTAACCCTGTGTGAGCAGGGTGTGAACACAGATCATTAAATAGAATATTGTCAGCAATATTCTATTTTATAGATACAGTTATAAATGTGAAATATAATTATATCTATATCTGTAGTTATATCTACATTTTATAGATATAGTTATAAATGTGAAATTTGAAACAGAATATTGCTGACAATATTCTATTTTTTTTTTAATTAATTTTTTATTTTTTATAAACATATATTTTTATCCCCAGGGGTACAGGTCTGTGAATCACCAGGTTTACACACTTCACAGCACTCACCAAAGCACATACCCTCCCCAATGTCCATAATCCCACCCCCTTCTCCCAAACCCCCTCCCCACAGCAACCCTCAGTTTGTTTTGTGAGATTAAGAGTCACTTATGGTTTGTCTCCCTCCCAATCCCATCTTGTTTCATTGATTCTTCTCCTACCCATTTAAGCCCCCATGTTGCATCACCACTTCCTCATATCAGGGAGATCATATGATAGTTGTCTTTCTCTGCTTGACTTATTTCGCTAAGCATGATACGCTCTAGTTCCATCCATGTTGTCGCAAATGGCAAGATTTCATTTCTTTTGATGGCTGCATAGTATTCCATTGTGTATATATACCACATCTTCTTGATCCATTCATCTGTTGATGGACATCTAGGTTCTTTCCATAGTTTGGCTGTTGTGGACATTGCTGCTATAAACATTCGGGTGCATGTGCCCCTTTGGATCACTACGTTTGTATCCTTAGGGTAAATACCCAATAGTGCAATTGCTGGGTCATAGGGCAGTTCTATTTTCAACATTTTGAGGAACCTCCATGCTGTTTTCCAGAGTGGCTGCACCAGCTTGCATTCCCACCAACAGGAGGAGGGTTCCCCTTTCTCCGCATCCTCGCCAGCATCTGTCATTTCCTGACTTGTTGATTTTAGCCATTCTGACTGGTGTGAGGTGATATCTCATTGTGGTTTTGATTTGTATTTCCCTGATGCCCAGTGATATGGAGCACTTTTTCATGTGTCTGTTGGCCATCTGGATGTCTTCTTTGCAGAAATGTCTGTTCATGTCCTCTGCCCATTTCTTGATTGGATTATTTGTTCTTTGGGTGTTGAGTTTGCTAAGTTCTTTATAGATTCTGGACACTAGTCCTTTATCTGATATGTCGTTTGCAAATATCTTCTCCCATTCTGTCAGTTGTCTTTTGATTTTGTTAACTGTTTCCTTTGCTGTGCAAAAGCTTTTGATCTTGATGAAATCCCAATAGTTCATTTTTGCCCTTGTTTCCCTTGCCTTTGGCGTTTTTCCTAGGAAGATGTTGCTGCGGCAGAGGTCAAAGAGGTTGCTGCCTGTGTTCTCCTCAAGGATTTTGATGGATTCCTTTCGCACATTGAGGTCCTTCATCCATTTTGAGTCTATTTTTGTGCGTGGTGTAAGGAAATGGTCCAATTTCATTTTTCTGCATGTGGCTGTCCAATTTTCCCAGGACCATTTATTGAAGAGGCTGTCTTTTTGCCATTGGACATTCTTTCCTGCTTTGTCGAAGATTAGTTGACCATAGAGTTGAGGGTCTATTTCTGGGCTCTCTATTCTGTTCCATTGATCTATGTGTCTGTTTTTGTGCCAGTACCATGCTGTCTTGATGACGACAGCTTTGTAATAGAGCTTGAAGTCCGGAATTGTGATGCCACCAACGTTGGCTTTCTTTTTCAATATCCCTTTGGCTATTCGAGGTCTTTTCTGGTTCCATATAAATTTTAGCATTATTTGTTCCATTTCTTTGAAAAAGATGGATGGTACTTTGATAGGAATTGCATTAAATGTGTAGATTGCTTTAGGTAGCATAGACATTTTCAGAATATTTATTCTTCCAATCCAGGAGCATGGAACATTTTTCCATTTCTTTGTGTCTTCCTCAATTTCTTTCATGAGTACTTTATAGTTTTCTGAGTATAGATTCTGTGTCTCTTTGGTTAGGTTTATTCCTAGGTATCTTATGGTTTTGGGTGCAATTGTAAATGGGATTGACTCCTTAATTTCTCTTTCTTCTGTCTTGCTGTTGGTGTAGAGAAATGCAACTGATTTCTGTGCATTGATTTTATATCCTGACACTTTACTGAATTCCTGTATAAGTTCTAGCAGTTTTGGAGTGGAGTCTTTTGGGTTTTCCACATATAGTATCATATCATCTGCGAAGAGTGATAATTTGACTTCTTCTTTGCCGATTTGGATGCCTTTAATTTCCTTTTGTTGTCTGATTGCTGAGGCTAGGACCTCTAGTACTATGTTGAATAGCAGTGGTGATAATGGACATCCCTGCCGTGTTCCTGACCTTAGCGGAAAAGCTTTCAGTTTTTCTCCATTGAGAATGATATTTGCGGTGGGTTTTTCATAGATGGCTTTGATGATATTGAGGTATGTGCCCTCTATCCCTACACTTTGAAGAGTTTTGATCAGGAAGGGATGCTGTACTTTGTCAAATGCTTTTTCAGCATCTATTGAGAGTATCATATGGTTCTTGTTCTTTCTTTTATTGATGTGTTGTATCACATTGAGTGATGTGCGGATGTTGAACCAACCTTGCAGCCCTGGAATAAATCCCACTTGGTCGTGGTGAATAATCTTTTTAATGTACTGTTGAATCCTATTGGCTAGTATTTTGTTGAGTATTTTCGCATCTGTGTTCATCAAGGATATCGGTCTATAGCTCTCTTTTTTGGTGGGATCCTTGTCTGGTTTTGGGATCAAGGTGATGCTGGCCTCATAAAATGAGTTTGGAAGTTTTCCTTCCATTTCTATTTTTTGGAACAGTTTCAGGAGAATAGGATTTAGTTCTTCTTTAAATGTTTGGTAGAATTCCCCCGGGAAGCCGTCTGTCCCTGGGCTTTTGTTTGTTTGGAGATTGTTAATGACTGTTTCAATCTCCTTACTGGTTATGGGTCTGTTCAGGCTTTCTACTTCTTCCTGGTTCAGTTGTGGTAGTTTATATGTTTCTAGGAATGCATCCATTTCTTCCAGATTGTCAAATTTATTGGCGTAGAGTTGCTCATAGTATGTTCTTATAATAGTTTGTATTTCTTTGGTGTTAGTTGTGATCTCTCCTCTTTCATTCATGATTTTATTTATTTGGGTCCTTTCTCTTTTCTTTTTGATAAGTCGGGCCAGGGGTTTATCAATTTTATTAATTCTTTCAAAGAACCAGCTCCTAGTTTCGTTGATTTGTTCTATTGTTTTTTTGGTTTCTATTTCATTGATTTCTGCTCTGATCTTTATGATTTCTCTTCTCCTGCTGGGCTTAGGGTTTCTTTCTTGTTCTTTCTCCAGCTCCTTTAGGTGTAGGGTTAGGTTGTGTACCTGAGACCTTTCTTGTTTCTTGAGAAAGGCTTGTACCGCTATATATTTTCCTCTCAGGACTGCCTTTGTTGTGTCCCACAGATTTTGAACCGTTGTATTTTCATTATCATTTGTTTCCATGATTTTTTTCAATTCTTCTTTAATTTCCCGGTTGACCCATTCATTCTTTAGAAGGATGCTGTTTAGTCTCCATGTATTTGGGTTCTTTCCAAACTTCCTTTTGTGGTTGAGCTCTAGCTTTAGAGCACTGTGGTCTGAAAATATGCAGGGAATGATCCCAATCTTTTGATACCGGTTGAGTCCTGATTTAGGACCGAGGATGTGATCTATTCTGGAGAATGTTCCATGTGCACTAGAGAAGAATGTGTATTCTGTTGCTTTGGGATGAAATATTCTGAATATATCTGTGATGTCCATCTGGTCCAGTGTGTCGTTTAAGGCCTTTATTTCCTTGCTGATCTTTTGCTTGGATGATCTGTCCATTTCAGTGAGGGGAGTGTTAAAGTCCCCTACTATTATTGTATTATTGTTGATGTGTTTCTTTGATTTTGTTATTAATTGGTTTATATAGTTGGCTGCTCCCACGTTGGGGGCATAGATATTTAAAATTGTTAAATCTTCTTGTTGGACAGACCCTTTGAGTATGATATAGTGTCCTTCCTCATCTCTTATTATAGTCTTTGGCTTAAAATCTAATTGATCTGATATAAGGATTGCCACTCCTGCTTTCTTCTGATGTCCATTAGCATGGTAAATTCTTTTCCACCCCCTCACTTTAAATCTGGAGGTGTCTTCGGGCTTAAAATGAGTTTCTTGGAGGCAACATATAGATGGGTTTTGTTTTTTTTATCCATTCTGATACCCTGTGTCTTTTGACAGGGGCATTTAGCCCATTAACATTCAGGGTAACTATTGAGAGATATGAATTTAGTGCCATTGTATTGCCTGTAAGTTGACTGTTACTGTATATGGTCTCTGTTCCTTTCTGATCTACCACTTGTAGGCTCTCTCTTTGCTTAGAGGACCCCTTTCAATATTTCCTGTAGAGCTGGTTTGGTGTTTGCAAATTCTTTCAGTTTTTGTTTGTCCTGGAAGCTTTTAATCTCTCCTTCTATTTTCAATGATAGCCTAGCTGGATATAGTATTCTTGGCTGCATGTTTTTCTCGTTTAGTGCTCTGAAAATATCATGCCAGCTCTTTCTGGCCTGTCAGGTCTCTGTGGATAAGTCAGCTGCCAATCTAATATTTTTACCATTGTATGTTACAGAGTTCTTTTCCCGGGCTGCTTTCAGGATTTTCTCTTTGTCACTGAGACTTGTAAATTTTACTATTAGGTGACGGGGTGTGGGCCTATTCCTATTGATTTTGAGGGGCGTTCTCTGAACCTCCTGAATTTTGATGCTCGTTCCCTTTGCCATATTGGGGAAATTCTCCCCAATAATTCTCTCCAGTATACCTTCTGCTCCCCTCTCTCTTTCTTCTTCTTCTGGAATCCCAATTATTCTAATGTTGTTTCGTCTTATGGTGTCACTTATCTCTCGAATTCTCCCCTCGTGGTCCAGTAGCTGTTTGTCCCTCTTTTGCTCAGCTTCTTTATTCTCTGTCATTTGGTCTTCTATATCACTAATTCTTTCTTCTGCCTCATTTATCCTAGCAGTGAGAGCCTCCATTTTTGATTGCACCTCATTAATAGCTTTTTTGATTTCAACTTGGTTAGATTTTTAGTTCTTTTATTTCTCCAGAAATAGGGTTTCTCTAATATCTTCCATGCCTTTTTCGAGCCCGGCTAGAACCTTGAGAATTGTCATTCTGAACTCTAGATCTGACATATTACCAATGTCTGTATTGATTAGGTCCCTAGCCTTCGGTACTGCCTCTTGTTCTTTTTTTTGTGTTGAATTTTTCTGTCTTGTCATTTTGTCCAGATAAGAGTATATGAAGGGGCAAGTAAAATACTAAAAGGGTGGCAAGAACCCCTGGAAAAAATGCTTTAACCAAATTAGAAGAGATCCAAAATCGTGAGGGGCGAGAAAGGGGATAAAAAGAGGTTCAAAAAGGGAGAAAGAAAAAAAAAGAAAAAGAAAAAAAAAAAGAGAAGAAAAGAATTAAAAAAAAAGAAAACACCTAAGAAAAATGTAAAAAATAAAAATTAAAAAAAATATATATTAGATAAACTAGTAAAAAATCGTTAAAAAAGAAAAAGGTAACAGTTAAAAAAAAAATTTTTTTTTACCCGAAGGCGAGAGAAAAAAAAACAAAAAATGAAAAAGAAAAAAAAATTAAATTAACTGCAAGACTAAAAAAAAATCACAGGGAAAAAACCATGAGTTCCGTGCTTGGCTTTCTCCTCCTCTGGAATTCTGCTGCTCTCCTTGGTATTGAAACCGCACTTCTTGGTAGGTGAACTTGGTCTCAGCTGGATTTCTTGTTGATCTTCTGGGGGAGGGGCCTGTTGTAGTGATTCTCAAGTGTCTTTGCCCCAGGCGGAATTACACCGCCCTTACCTGGGGCCGGGGTGAGTAATCCGCTCGGCTTTGCTTTTAGGAGCTTTTGTTCCCTGAGCCTTTCCGTAGAGTTCCGGAGGACGGGAATACAAATGGCGGCCTCCTGGTCTCTGGCCCGGAGGAGCCGAGAGCCCAGGGCCCCACTCCTCAGTGCGCCCTCAGAGAACAGCGCCCAGTTACTCCCGTCTGCCTGACCTCCGGCCGCGCTCCGAGCTCACTGAGCCTGCGACCGGTTCAAGGTAACACCGAGCTGTGAGCTTACTGTCGGCTCTGTCTCTGTAGCCGGCTTTCCCGTTTCAATACCCGCAAGGTCTGCGACACTCAGACACCCCCGATCCTTCTGTGACCCTGCGGGACCTGAGGCCACGCTGAACCCGCGTGGGCTTCGCCCCGGTTTAGCCTCTGGAGCGATGTCCCTCAGTGGAACAGACTTTTAAAAGTCCTGATTTTGTGCACGGTTGCTCCGCCGCTTGCCGGGAGCCGGCCCCTCCCCCCGGGGTCTATCTTCCCGTCGCTTTGGATTCACCTCTCCGCCGGTCCTACCTTTCAGAAAGTGGTTGTTTTTCTGTTTCCAGAATTGCTGTTCTTCTTCTCTTCGATCTGCCGATGGATTTTCAGGTGTTTGCAATCTTTAGATAAGCTATCTAGCTGATCTCCGGCTAGCTGAAGCAGTCCCAGCCTGCTACTTCTCCGCCATCTTGACTCCAACAATGGAGCGACAATATTCTATTTTATAGATTTAGTTACCCCACCCCCACCTGGTCTCTTCCTAATTGGAACACTTACTCACCTCTCAGTGTTAACCACCAGCTTTGGTTTTGTGATAACAATTTTCATGCTTTTCTCTCTAGTCTTACCTCCCAGACTGATGATTCTTTGTGTCTATTTAAAACATTTATATAAATTAATTTGTACTGTGTATATTTCATATGCCCTGTTTTGCTCAACACTGTTTGCAAAAATTTCCCATGCTGTTATAAACTACTGCAGCTTGTTCATTTTCACTAATGTATAGTATACCATTTTAGGGCCATGTCATCTGATATTTAGTCTACCTGAAGAACATTTGAGTTGTTTTCACTTTAGGGCTGTATCGGTACTATTATGTATGTCTCCTGTTGTGCATCTGCAAAGGGTTCTCTAGGATATATACCAAGAAGAGATTTTCTGGTTCATGGGTTATATATACCTTAAACTTCTCTATAATGCCTGTATTCCAAGGCTGGTACTAATTCATGTTCATACTTGCCAGGAATGAACAATCTTATTGTTGTACATTGTTAAAATTGTAAAATTTGTGCCAATCAGTTGGGATTCAGTGTTTAAAAACATTTTAAAAAAAAATATTTATTTATTTATTGTAAAGAGAAACAGAGATAGAGAAAGAAGGTGCACAAGCAGGAAGGGCAAGGAGAGGGGTAGAGAATCTCATTCAGACCTCGTGCTGGGAATGGAGTCCAACTGGGGGCTCTATCCCATGACGTTGAGATCATGACCTGAGCTGAAATGAAGAGTTGGATGCCTAACTGACTATACCACCCAGCTGCCCCACATTTAAAAAATTTTTTAAATACTGGGGTACCTGTGGTGAACTTGGTTAAGGGTCTGATGCTTAGTTTCAGCTCAGGTTGTGGTTTCAGGGTCTTAGGATCAAGCCTGTGTGGAAGCTCCATGCTCAGCAGGGATTCTGCTCTCTCTTCTTTCCTTTCCATTTGCCCCTCCCCTACCTGTGAGTGCGTGCACACACACACACACTCTCTCTCTCTCTCTAATAAATAAATGAATCTTTAAAATTTTTAAAAAAATATTTGCATTTCTCTGATTATTGATTAGATTGAACACTCTTACACATGCTTCTTGGCTCTTTGGATTTCCTTTTAAAAAAATCTTGTTTGCTTACTTTTTTCATTTTTCTTTTGAGTTACTGCCTTTTTCTTATTGAGTTTTAAAAATTTCTCATTTAATTTCATAAACTGCATCTTTGTTAGTTGCATGTGTTGAAAAAAATTTCTCTGTCTCCATGGTTTATCTTCATATTCTCTTTTATGGTGCCATGACAAATAGAAATTGAATTTATCAGTGTTTCCTTTATTACTATTTCCTTTTGTATCTTGTTTGTAAACTTCAGTGTAAAACTATTACTACCTAAAGTTCATTAAATTAATGTTCATTAATGTCTTCTAAATTATCATAGTTTTTATGTTTATATTCAGGTTATATTTAGGTTATGTGTATATTTAGGTTCTTGAAGTGTATTTTTGTGCAAGGTGTGAGAGAAGGGTCCAGTTTCATTCCTTCCCCATGCTCCCCACCCCCCCCCTGCCATAGTGACACTCAGTTGTCCTAGACATATTTATTGAAAAGCTTCTCTTTACCCAGTGGTCCTCTGGCCCACCTCTTTCATAATCTAAATGTCTACATATGCACAGGTCTCTTGCTGTGTTTTATTCTGTTCCACTCATCTGTCTAGTCTTGGAAGAGTATCACATGCTTCTAATTGCCATCAATTTATAATAAATTTTGTGTATACTTTTTTATCTGTTTGTGTCAGGAAGTCAATTCCCATAGCAGTTAGTATTTCAAACACAGAAAAGATATTTTCATTATATATAACTATGACTCTTTCCCATGAACAGTAATGGAATGTATATATATCTATCTATTCTTCCTTCTTGTCTCCTTTATTCACCACCAAATTTTATCAGATATATCTTTTTCTTAGTATATAGGTAAACATGATAATGATTTCACTCATGTGTGGAATTTAAGAAACAAAAGAAATGAGCAAAGGAGAAAAAAAAAGAGAGAGAGAAAGAAGGAGGGGCAAAAAATAGAAACAGACCCTTAACTATAGAGAACAAATTGATGGTTACCAGAGTGGAGGTTGGTGGGGAGATGGCTTAAATAGATGATGAGGATAAAGGAGGACACTTGTTATGATGAACACTGGGTATTGTATGGAAGTGTTGAACTACTATATTGTACACTGATAATTAATATTACACTGTATGTTAACAGTATAAGAATTTAAATAAAAACTTAAAAAAAGAGTATGCACGGTGAAGTAAAATGGTATTCATACTTTAAATATACCTATTTTTGTACAAAGTGATTTACTGATTCCAAATGAGACTTATTCCCTTTTACTATAAAAGATGTGGAAATCAGCTACGTAGGTCATTTACCAACTAACTTCTTTTCCTTCTCAAAATTTTGATAAGTTACTTATTGATCATGTAATCTAGGCTAGGATAAAATTCTTATGTCATGCTCATTTTTTATAGACATTTCTCTACTGGCTTCTAGCTTGCAGCTTTGCTTTTTATAGATATATTGTTCTTTTTGTCTGGATATTCAAAGGATTTTTTTATTTCTGAATTCTTATAATATTTCTGAGCTATGTTTTGGTGAGCATTATGCTGTGACAATTTTTTCCCTGATATAAAGTATGTCCTTCAGTATGTTTTTAATATATTTTTATTCTATTACTTTGTTTCCTTTCTTCTTTTGCCTGTTTCCTATGTCTATCATTTTTTCTTATAATCCTTTTAAAATTTCTTTTTTATATTTCATGTTCACCTTTATCACTTCTATTTTCAGTGCTCTGTACTCTGTCTTCATTTCTCCAAATGATTTAATTTTTTTCCCTTTATTTCTTTTTGGGCTCCATCAACTCAAGCAATGATCTCTATTGTGTCTCCAAATCTTTCTTCAGCTTTTATATCCCTTTTTTGAGTATTCTTTAAATAGAAGTAATTATCTTTTTTCCTCCAAAAACTTTCTTAGGCAGTATGTTTGGTCAAAATGTTTATCTTAGTTGTGACAATATTATTCACCTTTTTTTCCTCTCTGGAAACACTTTTCTCATGGTATTCATGTGTTATTTTTAAAAATACCTTTTCCATTTTATTTGTTTCTGCAATATTTTTATATATATTTTAAGCTAGATGATGATGATATTTATATATATTTTTATGCTAGATGATGATGATAGATGATGATGACGATGGCGATGACGATGACTCACTTTGAGTGGGGTGCATTCTTCCTGGAGCAGCCATTTGTAGGAGGTTGCAGATAGGAGTGGCCAGAGCAGTGTTCTAGGTTAATGGAAAATACCTTTAATGATACGGATCTGTGGTGTGCATGAGTTCTTTTAGCCTTTGCTTCTCCCCAGCTATTTTATTTGTACCTTGAAGGACAGCTCACATTGCTGAATTTCTTTCCTTACCCCCATTTCAACTGGAGGTTGAGTACTGAAAATCTGCTTCATCTATGTATTTCCTCATTCTGTCAGTTCCACCTTCCCATCTTCTGAAGACTGGAAAGTCTTAATGTCCTGAAAATTTGGTTCAGGGCACTTCTGCTGTCAGAATAAACACCTTATTTTCATTTTTCCCCCTAAAGAGGTTTGCTCCCCAAGATGTGGCTACTTATATTGGAGAACTATTCTCTGCATTAATGGAGATTGGCAACTGTGGTGTCTTTAATTTCCTCTTCTTGCACTTCCATATAATTTTCATCTGTATTTGGAGTTTCTCTCATAATGTGCTTCTGGGTTTTAGATGGCATCTGATTTCATTAAAGGAATTTTTTTATGTTTAATTTTTATTATTGGCTTTGGACTATTTCCAAGAGTAGAAGGGGCCAAGATTGTATTTTTTTCCACAATTTGTAAACCAGAAGATATGATATGTTTTGAGGAACTCAAGCAAATACCAGCAAGGAAGCCTCCCTGAGAGAGTTATAATCCATACATTAATCTTTAACACAAAATATATTATTACTGTACTTTTATGTTAAATGATAGTCTAATAACTTCCTCAAAAGTTACTGATAAAATGTTAAATGTACAATGACATTTTTATAGAGTTCATTAGTTTGTTAGTGTTGCTGTAACAAGTTACCCCAACCAAATGACTTAAACCAACAGTAATTTATTGTCTCACAGTTCTGGAGGCCAGAAATCTGAAACCAAGGTATTGGTAGGGTCATGCTTTCTCTGAGGTCTTTCTTTTATTCTCCAGTTTGTGATATCCCTAGGTGCTACTTGTCCTGTGGCAGCACAGTTACCAGTCTTTGTCTCTGATTTTATATTTATGTCTTCTGTATGCCTCTGTGTTTCTCCTTTTCTTTTAAGGATATGAGTCATACTGGATTAAGGGCCCACTCTACTTCAATATGACCTCATCTTAATCTAACTAATTATATCTGCAATGACCTTTGTTTCCAAAAAACAGTCATATTCTGAGATACAGGGGTTTAGAATTCAACATACCTTTCTGGGGGACACAATTCAATGTAGAGCATAGTGGGTAGTATCTTTTGGTAGATAATAGATTAGCTTATTATTCTAACACTATTTTTTAACAGATAAACAATGTTGTTGTGAAACAACTGTAAAATATTCTTAAAAAACACAAATATTGTGTATTTTATGACAGTTATATTGAACCATTGAGATATATTGATTTCCTTATTTTAATACCATGTTTATATTTGTATCATTTCTAAATTGAGAAAAAGGTGTTTGAAGACCTACCAGTGATTAATATCGTAGATGTAAATATAGTCCAATGTTACTTAGTTAGTTATCTACTCATGGGCAGATAAATATGTATATAAGACTGTAAAATATGTTACCATGTAGGCAAGAAAATGTGGACATTGGAATGGCCCTTCTTTTTGGATAAATGTGATCTATTAAACTTTGATTTTAATAATTTGACAATTCTGATGAGGCACTTATTTCAGTTAATGGTAGGAAGAAATATTATTTGGATAAATTGCCCCTTTTGAAATAATAAAATATGTTAGCTAAATTTTGTTTTGAAAACTATATTAAAAAGTCACTGAAGGACTAAAAAGACAGTGGGAAATGTTCCAGGCCAGTTTTTCTTTGACCATCTAAAACTAGAGTGGGAAGCAGAATATTGGAATGCCAAACCTGTTTATGCCGTGAAGGCATTGTTGTGCTGCACAGTTGGGAAAAGCAAGCATGTGGATAAGGAGGACAGTGTCGAGGCTTAGAATCTGTCTCTGCTGGAGATTTTTACACAAAACCTCCCCACATTAAGCTAGGGTAAGAGCAAATTAGAATGAAACCCATTCCTTTTCCATCAATTACAGGAACTGTTTTTTTGTTTTTCTTTGTTTTGGCTTTTTAAAAGTTGCCTCATTGCTAAACAGAAAAGAAAAATATGAAAGAAAGTTTTCTGATTTGTGGCCACAGGGTCTTGCATGGATTTATGCCTCATGTACACACAGTCTACTTTAGTAAGGGATCCTCAAGTTATGACTTAGTTTAAGTTGATTTCCAACTGGCTAGTGGTAGAAGGAAATGCAAAACCCTACTGATTAAGTGGAACTTAAATCATTTGTTGAAGGACAAAGACCTTGCCCTTAAAAATCAGTCAATGAGTCAATAATAGCTAATCACACAAGAAAACAGTAGAAAAGGTAGAAGAACCAATTGAAGAAAAAGCACAATAGCAAGAGACTCATTCATATTTTGGATTTAACAGATTCAGATATTAAAACAGTTATACCAGTGTGTTTAAAAGGAATAAATGAGAAGTTGAAGATATTTGTAGAGAATAAGAAGTTATAAAAAGTGACAAAAATTGGAATAGGAAGATGAGAAATTCTAGAAAAGAGATACACAATGACTGTATTGCCAGTGAACATATTTGGTTGGATGCAACCATAACATGCAATAGCATGTTGGATGCAGCAGAAGAGATAGCTAGTGAACTGACAGAAATGTTAGAAGAAATTACCCAGAATTCAGTACAGAAGGACAAGTAGCAAATACAGAAGGGAAGGCAAGAGTGATACCATGAAAATACTGTGAAGCTATCTAATATACCTGTGTTCAGGGTCCAAGAAGGAGTGCATGTCACCTCTTAGGAATATGGCAAAGGCAACAGCTAAAGGGATATAGTGGCTGAAATTATTCCAGAACTGTTGGAAGACACCAATCCTCAGATTTAAGAAGCTTAATAAATCCTAAGTAGGATAGATAAAAAGAAATATACACTTTGAAACCATACCGAAGATAAAGGAAACCAAACAAAAAGAAATTGTTTTAAAAAACCAGTCAGAAAGTAAAAAAGAGAAAAGGAAAAGAGAGAAACCAATTATTTCCACAACAAGAGCAGTAAGATAACTGATTACTCAACAATGACAACGAAAACCTGAAGATAGTAGAATAATAACCTCGGTGTGCTTACAGCCATAACCGTGAGTCTAAAAGTCTATAGGCATAGTAAATATCTTTCAAGAGGTTAAATGGAGGGGTGCCTGGGTCACTCAGTGAGTTAAGCATCTGCCTTCAGCTCAGGTCATTATCTTAGGGTTCTGGCATCGAGTGTCATGATCTTGCAGTCCTGAGATGGAGCCTGGTTCGGGCACCCTGCTCAGTGGAGAGTCTGCTTCTCCTGCTCTCTCTGTGCACTCTCTCTCTCTCTCAAATAAATAATAAAATCTTCTTTAAACAAAGAGGTTCAATAAGGATATAATTAAATAAACAAAACCAGAGTGTTTATGACCAACTGAATCTCTTGAAGGAAATACTGAAGATGTGTATAAGGACAAGAAAGATGGTCTGAAAAGGGAAAACTGAAATTCAAGGGAAAAATATAGATTTATTTCTTTATTTTTAAAAGATTTTTGTTTTATTTATTTGAGAGAGAGCAAGCTAGTGAGAGAGAACATAAGTGGAGGAGGGTAAAGGCAGAAGGAGAAGCAGGC